>NC_138554.1:21154777-21887277 GCF_964273705.1 Natrix helvetica | reverse complement strand
GTAGTCAGCGACATTCATGGCAAAAAAAAAATGAAATAAAAAGTGAAGCCCTGCCAGTTTTCAATGTGTCACAATGCACATAAAAAAGAGTGGAGCATCAGTTGCGCAGTTACAGATGCCATCGTGATTTTTCTGCCGATCTGTATGGACCCTCAGGCCACAGATCTTCTAAGGTGGAAAAGGGGCAGTCGTATAACCTTTCATAGCATCTTCGAAACGGAGATGAGCGCCACCCCCTAAAGTTGGCTATGACTAGCAGAGTAAAATCCACAGGGACTCCTTTACCTTTACAGCATCTTCTCTAACTTTTAAATCTTTCCTCCTCAGACTTGGTGCCCATCTTTATTGTCCTCTTCTGGACACATTTCAGGGTACTGATAACCTTCTGCAGTGACCAGGGCATAACTCCTGGGGCCCAATTAAAATGACCATTGGAGGCACCATTAGATTGGTCTATACTATTGTTTTTCAACCTTGGAAGCTTTAAGATGTGTGGAATTCAACTCCCAGAATCCCCTTCCGAGAGTTGCTCCACATCTTAAAGCTGCTGAAGCTGAGAAACACTGGCCTACACCGTGCTTTCTTTGGGGCAGCTAAGAATCCAATTCTTGCCAATACTCCAGAAGATAGACCTAAGGTACAGAAGGATCTTGACAGACTTGAGCCCTATCTAACAAAATGAAATTCAGTGGTGAAAAAAGGAAGGTTTAGGTAAGAAAAATCAAATGCACAGATATAGTATAGGTAGCACCTGGCTCAAATCAGTGGTGGGTTCCTACTGGTTTGGACCTGTTCGGCCGAACAGGTAGTGGTTTGGTGGCCTGGACCACTGGAACCAGCAGCAACCCAGGCCTGCCATGCCCCCGAACTGGTTTTCTGGGCATTGCCGTAGGCGCCCTCATCTTAGTTTTTGCTTCTGCGCATGCGCAGAGCAATTTTTATTGCACTGTGCATATGCAGTGTGCATCAAGTGCGTGTGCACACACACAGCACCCACAAGCAAACCAGCAGTAGTGACTGCCAGAACCCACCCCTGGGCCAGAACCCACTCTGGGGAAGACCCAACTTTGCGATGTGACAATGTGCGGTCTAGACTGTCCGAGACCGCCGTTGATACTTTTATCACTGTCAGGGGAAAATTTCACCCTGAACTAATGAGGTCTGGAATCGATGACTTTTCCAAACAGCATATCCTCAAGAAGCGAAAAATAAAATAAAACCCGAGAACATGTTCTAATTAAAAAACAAGCTTTAATACAAAAATAACAAAATAAGAAAATAAACAAATCTATCTAATTGTTACATTTTGGCAAGAACAAATGTTGTCCGCCTTCTTGAAGACGAACAAAGATCAAAAGGGAAGAAGTCTCTGGAATGTGTCATGTATTATAAACATGTTAAGCATGCGCAATAAATCATTGCTGATAAAGCTTATGACCTGCGCAGTAATTTATTCTCAGCTCGGCTAGCAAACAATTAACGCAGTGACACCCCTTCTTTTGCTAGTTGGGCTGATGTCATCAAATCATCAATTAAGGCACATCTTCTTTCGCAGATATTCATGTTGAACTGCTGCAAGTGGTTTGTTGAGCATGTCAGCAATCTGATCATGTGTAGAAACATATTGCAATTTAACAAAACCTTGCTTAACTAATTGCTTTGTGTTTTGATAACGAATGTCAATGTGTCTGGACCTAGAACCTGTAAAATGTAACTCAGAAATATAAACCACCAATACATTATCTTCCATCACGGTGATTGGTCGAATCGGACGTGTCCAGATATCTATGATCAAAGCATCAAACCACGTTAGAGAATTACAAGCATCTGAAACACAAGCATATTCAGCTTCAGTAGACGAACATGAAACAAAACTCTGTTTTCTCACTTGCCAGTAAACAGGACATCCATTCAGGAACATCATGTAACCAGAAGTGCTTTTGCGTGATTTCTTATCACTTGCCCATTCAGAATCGGCATAGCAACATAACCTTGCATGAACAGTGTGTGTTGGTTCTAGCAATAACTTCATGTGTTTAGTGTGCTTCAGGTATTTCAATAACTTCTTAATGCATGTCCAATGAAATTGTGTTGCCTTACCTACGTGTCGTGATAAAAGATTAACACTAAGTGCAATGTCGGGTCTGGTCCAACTACTAATGTATAATAGTGAACCAATGACTGAACGATATAGTGTTTGGTCCTCGAACTCAGGACTTGGTTCATGTGTTAAGTTGTGAAAATCTGTTTGCATGGGTGTCTTTGTTGTGTTAGCATCTTTCATGTTGCAATGATGCAAAATGTGGTCAATTTTCTCCTCTTGTGAAAGACTAAACCCCTTCTGTGTCTTTTCAATCTGAACAAATGGACCTAAGCCATCCCAAAGAGACAGCGAACAGGGAGACAAAGCCTTTCTGGTCTCAGGGACATCGCAAAGTCCCTGATTGGCCCAAGGGAAGCGCTCCAAGCTGGTGATAAACAGACAGCCATGTGCTGACAAAGTCAGAGACGGCTCTGGAAAGAAGGCAGCTGAAAGTGAGTCCATCTGGTGAGGCTTTTTACTTTGAGAATGATTGCCCAAAGGGATTTTTTTTAAAGATAAATTAGTCCTTTAAGCAAATAATAAAACGGGGGAATTTATCTTTATTGGACTGCCTTGGAAAGTTTTTATTTCTTTTTTTTCCCTGTTAACGATGTTTTGTGGATTGAAGTGACTGCAACGCTTTTTTTTTCCTCCTATTTTCTGCTGCCTTATCTGTTGGCTGGAACTAAAACCTTTTTTATTCTAATAATTCTTCTTACTACTCATTACTTTTCATTAAAGACTTTTAAAGATTATTGTTTTCCATAAACTTGAGATAAATAATAGAAGAATTGAATCTGCCATTTGGAAGTTAGAAGTTGGTTTTTTTTCTGCTTTGAAACAATGTAGTCTTTGCTCTCTCTGATTTCACTGACGCTGTAATGGAGAGCTTTGCAGCTTTGCAGCTTATCTGTGCAATTTGATAAGAAGCCAAAGGCACGGTTGTTTTTACAGGTGCCTTTTTAAAAACACTGTTGGCAAGGGAAGGAAATTCTTTTATTTTCCTCCTTGCCTTTTTTTTCATTTGGAAACGTATCAATCTTCAGAGGAGGGAAAACTGAGTCTTCAAGATTTGTTGATTGAAATCCAAAAGTTATCGGAAAGATCTGAGAGATTTGATAAGAAGTTGGATAGACTACTATCTCCTATAATAAAGGATGATGGAGTTGGAGTCCCAAAAAATAAAGAAATGAATGAAGATGAAGAAGACAAGGATAAGATAACAGATGAATTTAATAATGGAGCAAACCTGGGTGAAAATGGAAAGAAGGGAACATGGAAAAGTGAATGTGATATGCAGGAGCTCTATTCCTTTCTTCAAGATACAGAATTGGGGGGAAAAGTGATGATGATGGAACTAAGAAGAAATATTGTTTCAGAAATATGTTTAATCAAAGACATGCTAATTTTAATACCAGTTCAAGGGCAACAAGGTTTTTTGAGAGATCTTTCAAGCAAAAAAGTGCGGAAAGAAGTTTATAAAAACCCTATAAATATTAATAAGAAAACTGACACAACAACTGGCAAAAGAGACAAGATTCTTTTTTTACTGGAAAGATACAGGTTGATAATGAATGTTGATGATAAAAAATGTAATTAATTTTTGGTGATTAATAGGTAGGAACCTTAATGTTTTATAGACTTTTTAAAGATTGTTTTTAAATGTTTATTCGTTAAAAAGTAATACATTATGACAATAACAATGAAATAATAACTCTAATCAGTTAAAACAACTTGGATATAAATAGCAAATTGGGACCTGTGGGGGGGGGATTTCTTATGAATGTTAATAATAAACCTTTGTTTAGATTTTGTTATAAAGAAGTAAATTTTTCTTGGGTCTAACGAGAGGAAAGGTGACATAAACAGTAAATAATCCTTAGTTACCTATAATAATAATGATAATAGTAATGAAATAATGATTTTGACTAGTAAAAGCCATCTGGATATAAATTGCAAATTGGGACCTGGGAAAAAGACTTATAAATCTTATTAACAAATCCTTGTTTAGATTATGTATAAAAATGTAAGTCTTCTTGGGCCAAATGAGAAGAGAAGTGATATACATAATAAATAATTCTTAATTAGTTACAATAATAACCAAAGAAATGTTAACAGATGATGTTTAATGATATTTATATTTGTTGGCATTGGTAAAAGCAATTGTAGAAAAGCTTTAAATGGTGAATTGGGGGGGAGGAAAGGGGGGGAAAGGCTTAGATATTTTATTAATTGATTTTTTTTATTTTTTTTAGAATATGTTATAAGATGTAATGTTACAGGAGGTTTGTTGAGATTGCCAATGAATGCCAGTGGGTGGTTGTGTTTTTGAATGCAAATGATATCAGATAAAAGCATGTTTAAATAATTTTAGCTAAATGAGAATGGTGGTGTATTGATAGTAAAATATATGAAGATTTTTGATGTAAAATGCACTATTCAATGGGAAGGAAATATATGTAACAATTATGATAGAAACGCACAAAAACTGTTTGTAACCAATTGACACCCTTTTGACAGGATGCAATGAAGGATGATTCTTTTTTTGTGTTTTTGTTTATTTAAAACAATAAAAAATATTATTAAAAAAATAGTAGGTAACTATGAAAGGGATCTTGGAGTCCTAGTGGACAACCATTTAAATATGAACCAGCAGTGTGCAGCAGCTGCCAAAAGAGCCAACACAGTTCTAGGCTGCATAAACAGAGGGATAGAATCAAGTGTTAACACCACTTTATAGTGCTTTGGTAAGGCCACACTTGGAATACTGCATTCAGTTTTGGTCACCATGATGTAGAAAAGATGTGGAGACTCTGGAAAGAGTGCAGAGAAGAGCAACAAAGATGATTAGGGGACTGGAGACTAAAGCATATGAAGAACAATTTCAGGACAAGTCTAGTTTAATGATAAGAAGGGGTGATAAGATAGCAGTGTTCCCATATTTGAGGGGTTGCCACAAACAACCAATTCTCCAAAGCACCTGAAGGCAGGAGAAGAAGCAATGGATGGAAACTAATCAAGCAAAGAACCAACCTAGAACTAAGGAGAAATTTCCTAACAGTTAGAATAATTAATCTGTGGAACAACTTGCCTCCAGAAGTTGTGAATGCTCCAAAACACTGGCAGTTTTAAAGAAGAAATTGGAAAGGTATTTTTCTGAAGATATTTTTCTAACCCTAACCCTAACCCTAAGGTTTCCTGCCTGAGCAGGAGGTTGGACTAGAAGACCTTCAAGTTCCTTTCCAACTCTGTTATTCTGGGCTGTAAATTTTTAGATACTGTATCACAGGGAAGCTGTTGTCTATTACAGACCTTGCTGCAAGGATCAATATGGCTTACTTGATTTTGATCTCACATATAGAGAGCATTCAGAAAGTATTTGGAGCCCCTTCACTTTTGCCAATTTTGTTGTGCTGCAGCGTGATTATACAGTTGTTGAAATTCATTTTTTTTCTCATTAATCTACAAAGTACCCTATAGTGACAAAGTGAAAACAGAAGTTTAGAAATGTCTGTAAATTTATTAAAAGGAAAATAACTGAAATATCACATTGACATAAGTGTTCAGACCCTTTTCAACAAGACTTTAAATTTAGCTACAATGCCTCCCATTTCTCTTGATCATTGCCGACATGTTTCTACACCTTGATTGGAGTCCACCTCTGGTAAATTAAATTGATGGGACATGTTTTGGAAAGGCGCACACTTCTCTATAGAAGGCCTCACACCTGACAATGCATTCTGTAGCAGAACAAAAGCCACAAGGTCAAAGGAACTGCCTGTAGAGCTCAGAGACAGAATTATTGCAAGGCACAGATCTGGGGAAAGTTACAGTAAAATTTCTGCTGCACCGAACTGCAGTGGCCTCCATAATTCTCAAATGGAAAAAAAACAGGACTCTTCCAAGAACTGGTCACCCAGTCAAACTGAGCAATCGTGGGAGAAGGACCTTAGTAACAAAGGTGACCAAGAACCCAATGGTCACTCTGACTGACCTCCAGAGAAACTGTGTGTAGATGGGACACAGGTCCAGAAGGACAACCATCACTGCAGCCCTTCACTGATCTGGGCAGAGTGGCTAGACAGAAGCCTCTCCTCAGTGCAAAACAGATGAAAGCACATTTGGAGTTTGCAAAAAAGGCACCTGAAGGACTCTCAGACTGAGGAACAAGATTTTCTGGTTTGATAAAACCAAGATTGAATTGTTTGGCCTCAATTCTAAATGTAATGTCTGGAGGAATCCAGGCACCGCTCATCACCTGCTCAATATCATCCCAACAGTGAAGCATCATGCTGTAGGGGTGCAACTGCAGAGACTGTGAGACTAGTCAGGATTGAGGAAAAGTTGAATGGAGCAAAGTACAGCAAAAGTACAGGGATATCCTCAACGAAAACCTGCTCCACAATGCTCAGGACCTCAGACTGGGCCGAAGGTTCACTTTCCAACATGACAACATGATCCTAAGAACACAGGCAAGACAACCCAGGAATGGTTTGCGACAACCCTGTGAATGTCCTAGAGGGGCCCAGGCAGAGTCTGACTTGAACCTTATTGACCATCTCTGGAGGGGCCTGAAAATATCTGTCCACTGATGGTCGCCATCCAACCTGACTGAGCTTGAGAGGATTTGCAAGGAAGAATGGCAGAAAATCCCCCAATCCAGGTGTGTAAAACGTGTCGTGACATACTCAAAAAGACTTGAGGCTGTAATCGCTGCCACATGTGTTTCAACAAAGTACTGAGTGAAAGGGTCTGAATACTTATGCCAATGTGATATTTCAGGGTTTTTTCTCAATAAATTTACAGGCATTTCTAAAATTCTGTTTTTACTTTGTCATTACGGGGTACTGATTGTAGCGGGGGGGGGAATGAATTTCAACAACTGTAGAATCAGGCTGCAGCATAACAAAATTGACAAATGTGAAAGGGGTCTAAATACTTTCTCAATGCACTGTATATAATAATCTGGCTTGTAAATGAGGCATCCAGTTGACTCTCCTTTCACACTGTGTGATTTACCATCTCTACTATAGGTGAGAGGGGCCAAGGGACAAATTATGCCTGGGGGACATGGGTTCGCTGTTTAAGAGCGATCGCGCATTCCAACCCTCATTGCCCCTTTCACACCCCTGGGTGCTCGGGATTACAAGACCCTGGTCTCTGGCTGGTGTCACTTAATGCCAGGTTCCTGGTACATAAGGCTCCCCTCGTTTACGATCTCATACAAGAGGGGAGAGTGGACCTGGCATGTATTACGGAGACCTGGTTGGGCCATGAGGGGGGCGTTACCCTCGTGGAATTATGCCCAACAAGCTTCTGGGCGTTCCACCAGCCAAGAGCCCAGGGCAAGGGCAGAGGGGTGGTGGTGGTTATTAGGGAAAATCTTGGACCTCGGGAGGTCACTGTGCCTCAGATAGGTGGGTGTGAATCCCTTTTTGTGAAGTGGGGCCTTGGAGCTCAGTTGGGCCTTTTTGTCACATACCTGTCTCCCTGCTGCGTTTTGTCGGTCCTGCATGAGCTGCTGGATGTGTTAGCCGGGCTGGCAATTGATTTCCCCAGGCTTATGGTCCTGGGGATTTCAATCTGCCTTCCATTGGTGAGACATCCGATTCAGCTCGGGAGTTCATGGCTTCCATGACAGCTATGGACCTCAGTTAATTCGAGACCCCACTCATAACAAGGGACACACGCTCGACCTGATATTTGTCTCTGGACAGTGGATGAATGATCTAGTTTTAGGGGATATTGTTATTCAACCCTTGTCATGGTCTGATCATTTTCTCCTCAGGCTTGACTTTCATACTGCTACCCCCCCGCCGCAAGGAGGTGGAACCAATTAGATGGTTCCGCCCCAGGCACCTGATGGACCCTGATAGGTTCCTGATGGAGCTTGGGACTTTTCCTGAATCCCTTGCTCACAGCTCGGCCGAGGTCCTAGTGGAAGCCTGGGATAGAGCGGCCACTGGGGCCTTGGACTGCGTTGTGCCTTTGTGGCCTCTGACTCGGTGCCAATCCCGGGTAGCTCCTTGATTTACCGAGGAGCTCCAGGAGATGAAGCGCCAGAGAAGATGCCTAAAGAGTGGGTGGAGGGCCAGCCGGTCTGAATCTGACTGAACACTAGTAAGAACTCATATTAAGTCCTACTTAGTGGCAATAAAAGTGGCAAAATGGGAACATTTTCCGCTCTTATGGCGTCCGCAGATAACGGCCCAGCCACCCTGTTTAGGGTGACCCATTCCTTACTTAATCAAGGAACTGGGGAAGACCCCCTTGCAGGGCAGGGCTGAGGAATTAGTCTAGTATCTGCAGGACAAAATCGCTCAGATTCGGACAGGTTTGGACTCAGACTGGGTAGATTCAGGTGTGTCGACGGGGATTAATCTTGTGGAGACTACCTGGGATGAGTTTGATCCTGTGACTCCCGAGTGCGTGAACAGGATTATGGGGAGACTCAGTGCTGCCACTTGTGTGCTGGACCCATGTCTCTCCTGGTTAGTTTCGGCTTCCCGGGAGGTGACACGAGGCTGGCTCCAAGCAATTACCAAAGCTTCACTGAGAGATGGGTTCTTTTCCACTGCCTTGAAGGAGGCAATGGTGAGGCCCCTCCTTAAGAAGCCTTCCCTGGACCCAGCTTCTTTAGCCAACTATCATCTGGTTTCCAACCTCCGCTTTGTAGCGAAGGTTGTTGAGAGTGCGATAGCATGTCAACTTCCCCAGTACCTGGATGAAGCTGCCTACCTGGATCCGCTTCAGTCGGGTTTCAGGCCCGGGTACAGCATGGAGACGGCATTGGTCACGTTGGTTGATGATCTCTGGTGGGCCCGGGACAGGGGTTGTTCCTCTCTCCTGGTCTTATTAGACCTCTTGGTGGCTTTCGATACCATCGACCATGGTATCCTATTGCGACGACTTGGGGGGTTGGGAGTGGGGGGCATCATTTTGCGGTGGTTCTCCTCCTACCTCTTGGATCAATCACAGTTCGTGTTGACTGGAGGGCAGAGAGCAACCCCGGGGCACCTCACTTGTGGGGTACCCCAGGGATCGGTTCTCTCACCCCTCCTGTTCAATATATATATGAAACTGCTGGCCGAGATCATCCATGGTTTCGGGGTACAGTATCATCAATATGCTGATGATACCCAACTTTTCATCTCTACCCCAAACCATCCAAACGATGCCCTCGACGTGATGTTCCCGTGCCTGGAGGCTATGCGCATCTGGGTGGGGACGAACAGGCTCAAGCTTAATCCCTCCAAGACTGAGTGGCTGTGGTTCCCGTCATCCCGATTTGTGCATCACGTACCATCTTTGATGATTGGGAGAGAAATTTTAGCCCTCTCAGAGAGGGCCCGCAATCTGGGAGTCCTCCTGGATACATGGCTTAGTTTAGAAGAACATCTTACGGCCATGACCAGGGGCGCCTTTTCACAAGGTTCGCCTGGTTTGCCAGTTGCGCCCCTTCCTGGATCGGGATGCCCTGTGCACAGTCACTAACACCCTCATCCTTTCTTGCCTGGACTACTGTAATGCTCTCTATATGGGGCTGCCCTTGAAGAGCATCTGGAGGCTCCAGCTGGTTCAGAATGTGGCCGCGCGGGTTGTCCCCATGATACACCCCTTTTAGGCGGCATGCACTGGTTGCTGGTTGTTTTCCGGGTGCGATTCAAGGTGTTAATTATGATCTTTAAAGCACTCCCTGGCTTAGGTCCAGGGTACTTGCGAGACCACCTACTGCCACCGATAGCCTCCCACCGTCCACTACGATCCCACAGAGTTGGCCTCTTCAGGGTGCCATCGGCCAGGCAGTGTCGGCTGGCAACCCCCAGGGGGAGAGCCTTCTCTGTGGGAGCGCCTTCCCTTTGGAATGAGCTGCCCCCCAGAGCTTCACATAACCCCTGACCTCCAGTCCTTCCAGCGCGCCCTAAAAAGTTGGCTTTTCTAGCAAGCTGGCCTGGCTTGAACAGAATAAAACAAATTATTAATTTTAAATTGTCAATTTTAATTTAATTCTAAATTTGATGTCAATTGCCAATTGAAGGTTATTGGATTTCCTATTTAATCTTTTTTAACTTTTGTCATATGTGTTTTTATGTTGTATGCCACCCTGAGTCCTTTGGGAGAAGGGCGGCATATAAATCCAGTAAAACCAAACCAAACCAAACCCAATACTGAGCTCATTAGAGCATTTTGATTCATTAACCTATATTCAGAACCAGACACATCTCACACTCACCTATTTATGCAACAGATGGTTTTCCTAGGACAGAAACTCCCAATTATTGACAACCAAACAAGCTGAAATTCAACAGGTACAGCCTACTTTCCTTCCATGTTGTAAAGTCTAATCCAGTTCTCTACTGAGAATTTAGTACTAGTAAATCATAGATAGCATCCTTCCACTGACCCCTTGAGGCAGTTGCAAGTCAATACAGCCCAGAACAGGCTTATTAATAATACAGGTAGTCCTCGACTTACAACTGTTCGTTTAGTGACTGTTCAAAGTTACAACAGCACTCAAAAAAGTGACTTATGACCGTTTTTCATAGCTATGGCCTTTGCAGCTTCCCCATGATTATGTGATCAAAATTCAGATACTTGGCGAGTGGTTCATATCTATGGCCATTGCTGTGCCCCAAGGTTATGTGATCACCTTTTGTGTGCTGAGCAAAATCAATGGGGAATTCAGATTCACTTAACAACCCAGGTTACTAATTTAACAAGTGTAGTGATTCACTTAACAAATATGGCAAGAAATGTCATAAATTGGAGCAAACTCATTTAACAAATGTTTTACTTAACAACATAAACTTTGGGCTCAGTTGTGGTCGTAAGTCGAGGAATACCTGTAAGGGAAAAACAAGTTGGAAGGGACCATGTAGGTCATCTAGTCCAACCCCCACCCAAGCAGGAGACCCTACACCTGTGATGGCAAACCTGTGGCACACGTGCCACAGGTGGCCATTTCTAAGGGCACACAAGGCATTGCTCTCACAGCCCCAGCAAATTTTCGGCCTTGATTTTCAGCCATTTTTTGCTTCAGGGAAGCCTCCAGAGGGCAAAAAACATCTCAAAGCGCAAACCGGAAGTTCGGGAAAGTCCATTCCCAAACTTCCAGTTTGCGTGTTGGGCCATTTTTCGACCTCGCCACGGTCTTAGAAAGCCTTTGTAGTCTGGGGAAGGCAAAAAATGGACCTACCGGGCCTACCGGAAGTTGGAAAACTGACCATTTCCAGCCTCTGGAGGGCCTCCGGGGTGGGCAGGAGACGCCGTTTCTGCCCTCCCCAGGCTCCAAGAAAGCCTGTGTGCATGCACGGGGCAGCAGGTGGATGGGTCAAAAATGCATGCGCAGGGAACATGGTGCGGAAGGGCATTAGATTATGGGGGTGGGCATGCGAGCCATAGCGCTCACGTCTGTGCTTTTGGCACCCAAGGCGAAAAAGATTCGCCATCATTGCCCTACACCATTTCTGACAGATGGCAGTCCAGTCTTTTCTTGAAAGCTTCCAGTGATGAAGCTCCCACAACTTCTGAAGGCAACTTTGGTATTTATTTTTTATTTTAAATTTATATGCTGCTTATCTTCTGTATAAGATGAGTAGCTCACAAATAAAAAATATTTATAAAACATTTTATAAATAGCAAATATTTGCTATAAAACAAATAAAAATAATTAAAACATATTAAAACATTAACATGTTGTAGATTAAAAATTTAAAAACTATACAAAAACTGAAACTTATTTAAAAAAACCAAAACTAAAAGACAGATGGCACAAGGATGAGATCGTTTTTTAAATTAATTTTAAGTATTAATTACTAGATAGCATCAATCATGTAATCATACATCCAAGTTACAATATATATATTGCAGAGTAATCCAGTTTGAAATGGGAGGTTTCATTTAAAATTACTAAAAGCAAAGCCTCCAACAACTTGAGCAAAACTCTTCCTGACTAGATGGTTTACCTGTCCTTTTCTGATTTTTTTTAAACCTCTAAGGCTTGTCTACAGCTCTTGAGTTTTTCAAAACAGTTTATATCTGAATAAAGCTCAGGCCACGGGAGCACAAAGCAAAGTCCTGCAGACAGCCCTTAGTGTCAAATTTCGTGTTAAGGAGCTTGAGGGCTTTTGCAGTCGATCAATCTGCTCGTGAAGGTAAATGGACTTTCACACACACACAAAATATTATTTATTTAGTTTGTCATAAACATGGACATGAACACAGGAAATGGGTACCAATAAATAGAGACAATAGAACAGGGACAGAAGGCATGCTGGTGAGCTTATGCACGCCCACTTTAATGGACCTCTTAAGAATGGGGTGATGAGGTCCACAGTAGGCATTTTAAAGTTAAAGATATGGGGGTAGCTTTTCACTTTTTTCTTCCCCCCCCCCCTCCGGTATCCTGGTTAAACTTCTGCCTGTCCTTCTCAACCACCTTTCCAACAAGAATTCTGGCTTGTGTTTCACGTCTTCTGCCAAATGATTCCTGTGCATTGATCACAGCCAAGACATGTGCAACTACAGAGGCTCTGCGGACGCGGGGACGGATTCCTTATATTGAATTCTCGCCCTGCCTCTTCGAAGCGCTGCCAGCCGCGAGAAGGCGCTAATCCGCCCTCAGCAAGGAAAGGGTTACTCCGGCAGCAGAGCAAGGCGGCATCGGGGATCTCAGCTCTTTCCGCTTCCTGCTCGGGCCTCGGAGAAGACGAGCGGCTGTGATCTCGGGTGAGAATCGGGTGGGGAGAGTTCTGCAATGATAATCCCGATTAGTCGAGGAGGGGGCGGAACAGATTATATGATTTGCAAGTTCTTGCATAATTGCATTATTTCGACTAATTCTGCTCTTCTAGCAGAAGAGCGGGGGTGCGGGGGGGGGATTCTCCTGGCTGCAACGTGCAAAGGATGGCGGCTGAATTGCATCCAGTCTCGCTGCTATTCTGGTTACCCACAGTGGCCAAACCACTATACTTTCCCGTATCCAGCTACTAGCTGATATAGATCAGCATCTATAAAACCTGGCGACTTTAAGACATGTGGACTTTATCTCCCAGAATTCCTCATTCTGGCTGGGGAATTCTGGGAGAAGTAGTCCACATGTCTCAAAGTTCGCCAAGTTTCAGAAAAGGTGCATTTTTAACTGGAGTGGGGGAACCCATTGTGCTGGCAGCAGTTGGTCTGGTCTGCCCTCAGTTTGTCAGTTCTCACTTAGGAAGCCATGTAAATGGGTGCCTGTCATTATCGCTTTCAAAAGCAAATTCCAATAAAGATCTCCCCGCAACTTGGGGTCCCTTTGTGGTACTACCGATGCTTAGCCAGCAAGGTGACCGAAAGATACAGAGTTATGTGCCCATTATCCAGTTCTCCCTTAGCTACTTGTGGGTTGCATTTTTCTCATTCCTGTGTCCTTAACTTTCTGTTTATCTTATTTCATTCTAATTTCCTCCTTGCCATAAATTCCCCCTTTCAGCGCTTTGGATAGTTAATTGTGTGTGTGAGGGGGGGGGGGGAGATCTTGCCAGGATAATTGTTTTGCTGGACTTTTAAAGAGAAATATTATACTGGGAAAGTGTAAAGGGGTTCTGTTTAAATGAAGCAGCTCTGAAACTGGAGTGTGGCTGCTCCCCATGAGAATTAGACAAGGGTCTCCCCCCCCCCTAATACTCTGGTCTAATAGCAGCCATCCAGATGCTTAAACAGGTAATCCTTGTCTAGTACATACATCCCTGCGGCCAATCCGCTCTCACAGGGAGGGCCTTCTCCTGGTGCCGTCCACGAGGCAATGCCAACGGGCGACACCGAGGAGTAGGGCCTTCTCTGTGATGGGCCCAACCCTCTGGAATGACCTCCCCCCCAATATTAGAATCACTACTGACCTCCGCTCCTTCCGACAGAAACTGAAGACACACCTGTTCCGACTGGCCGGTTTGGCATAATTTTAACGTCTACCTCCTGGCATACACATTCTTACTGGTTTTTAGAGGGATATTGTTTTAAATTTAACTTGATATTTTAAACTTTTGTATTGATTTATTTATTAGCTGTACAGTTTGGCATATTTTACCCTCCTCTTATACATGTATTTATATAGTTATTTCTACGTTTTAATCTGTTGTATTTTAATACGGACTGTACACCGCCCCGAGTCCCTTTTGGGAGAGGGGGCGGTATATAAACACTAATAATAAATAATAAATAAATAGTAACTGCATTGTATAGTGACCATTAGCAGCTACAACAGTGATGAAAAATGATCTTTGGTACCAATCACATTTACAATCTTCTCAGGTAAAGCAAAGGAAAGTTGCATAAGATTGTAAGCAGTCAGTTTCACATAATTGCTTTGCTTAACAACTGTGTTGCCAATGTCAATTGTGATCACTAAATGAGGACTACTTGTACCAAGCTTCTTTTTCCTCCTAGGCAAGCCAACAGATGCTTTGGGATACATGGAATTTTGTATTACTTTTTACAAAATATAAAAATTCCAAAATGTTGTAACTTTGGCTTGTAGTAGAATTGCTACAGCTTTTTATCATTTTCTGCATATTTTTCTGCTTGTGTGGAAGCAAAGGTGTGCTCTTAGATATGTTGAATATCATTTTACGATGCCCCAGTAGTACAGTTGTGTGTTACGACATCCTTGTGTCTGATTAGAAGTATCGAGACATGTCATATTCGTAATTAATGCACGGTTAACTGATTACTAGGATAAGGCTCAGCTGGAAATATTTACGTAATTGCTGAAATTGTTTTTTTTTTAATTTTTCTTCTTCCCCAGAGCCATCTTCTGCCTGCCCTCTTTCTTTTCGACTGCTGCCCACGATGAAGAAAAACCTACGGAAAAACCAGGACGAACGTTACCGTCTAAAGTTTCAGCGCCTTTGCCGTGTGGCCAAGGTGCTGGTTTATGAGAACGCAGCCTTGTGCGATGAGATTGCCCGGCTGGAGGCCAAATACCTGCAGATACGTGAGGAGCGCCGTTTCCTGCTTACTCGCCTCTTGCAGGCACAAGCCCTGGCTGAGGACGAATCTCCCATGCCAGCTGTGGCAGCCAGCCTGCAGCCTTCCTCGGATGAGCTGCCTACTCGCAAAATACGCCGGGAACGCAAAGGCAAAGAGAATGGCCGAGCATCCAAACGCAGGGCACCTCTGGAGCTGGGCATCCGCAGGCTGGTCCCCCCACTTCCTTTGGATCCTGCCGGACGGCCAATTTTTCCTATCACTTTAGGTGCACTGACCGTCTACAGTCTGGGTGATATCATCTCTGACCGTCCTGGTTTCCACACAGAGAATGCCATCTACCCTGTGGGGTATTGCAGTACCAGGGTTTTTGCCAGCACCCGCAGGCCAACTCACCGCTGTCTCTACACATGCCAGATCAAGGACGGGGGCACCGGGCCACACTTTGAAATGGCCCCTGAAGACGAACTGGGGGTAGTAATAACAGGATCCACTCCGGATGCCTGTCATAGTCAGCTGTTGGAAGCAGTGGGTGCTGGCCAGCTCGAGCCAGCAGGGGCTGAATTTTTTGGGTTGTCGCACCCCGCAGTCCAACACCTTATCCAGAGCTGCCCAGGGGCACACAAGTGTGCTGGGTACCGCTGGTGCCGCTTTGAGGTCTGCCGCTCGAACGATGGGCCCCCTCCTGAGGGCCTGTCTCCGAGGAATCCGGGCATTGATTTTGAGGCCTTCCAGAGTCAAGGATTGGCTGGGCCTCTGAATCTAGATTTCCCTGCGGCTTCTCCTTCTCCACCCAGCGGAAATGGCTACACTGAACTTTTCCTGCCTTGTGCTACTTCGACTGGGTCCCCCCTCCCTCCGAGTCCAGAAACTGACCCTGATTGAGAACAGCCAGAGGGCAGCTTTCCAGGTGCACCACTCTTTCGTTCTAGCTCCTCTGAGGGGAGAAGCAGTATTGTTTAGTGCCTGATGTCACTAAAATGGGCTTGATTGAAATTTTCAGAGGCTTTTTTCTTTACCTTTAGGTTTACAGCAGCTCCAAGCACCCGCTTTATCTCTTAAGCCTTCCATAGGAACAGTAAGAATAGAAGTACTAATTTAAAAACTACATTAGCGGGAATCAGGGCTTTTAAAGGGGGTTATGGAATTTTACAAATCAGAAGTTCACAAACTTTTGGAACCTCAAACCCCTCCCCCCCCCCAAAAAGAGAGGAGATTGCTTAGTTTTGCAAAATCATTGATGATGTGGCTTTATTTTGGAGGTGGCCATTCTCATTTCCATTTATTCTGGAGCAGTATTTGTTTTGTACAGGAGGAACAGCTACAGAAGATCTTGTCATTAGTCCATCCAAAGTGGGAACCAGTTTGGAGAACACTCCAGCTTCTTGTACAGAAATTCATGTGCTAAAGCTTTTTTTAAACCATACTCCCGCCCTAGATAAACAAGCTGCTGGCTTGTCCAGTTGGATCAGAAGCAAGGATACATGCATAAGCTCCCTTCCGAATTTGCTACCCTTTACAGCGGGGGTGGGCATGTCCCCTTTATGACCTATGGCAAGCTCAAGAATTCTGGGAGTTGACGTCCACAAGTCATAAAGGGGCCGTGGTTGCTCACTTAAAAACCCGAATTGGGACCAGATTTTCCATTGCTAAGTGATGTGGCTGTTGGGCAAAACATCACATGACCACAATACCTAACATTGGAATTTTTGATTGTCCTAGTTGCACGTCATTGAGGACTGCACTTTTCCTGCCTTGCTGTCCACTTCAACTCTGCCCCAGCCATCCATCTCACCCCAATCACTGCCTTTCTAGCCACCTACACTCCATTGCTTGTCCTTGCTGCCCCAGCTGACCACTGTCTTCCTCCCATTGCCAGTGATGGCTGCTTCGCATGGCAGCTGTTGAGAGAGCACAGGGAAAAGAGAAGCAGAGAAAAGCCGAAAGGGCAGAGATTGGAGGTAGGCGGATGAGGGAAAGTGTGCCCTAAGGACATAAATGCAGCTGGGCTGCCAAATAATTTTGATCATGTGAACGCAGGGGTGCTGGAGTGGCCATAACTTCAAGGACCAGGCATAAATATCATTCATTCAACTGTCACTGAATGATTGTTAATTGAGGACTACTGGTAATATTTGTTTGTGACTCTGCAGGGAGTTACAGTTCAATCTGAGAATCCTATCGTAAGCCAATATATCCAGTGATATAAATTATAACATCTGAAGTCAGAAAAAGTACACAACCACTTATGTCCTGATACTAGAAATTGAACCTTCATTTTGATCCCAAACAGCCAAAGGATTACTTGGGAATCACATGAGATGAGATGGAATGCATGTAGTCTGTAACTTACTATCATCACCCCTGCTATTAAGCTTCTTGAGTTTTCCTGCAGCTGGGCTGGCAATTGGTGTCAAAATATTTCCATTATAGCCCGATTGAAATGGTAATAATGTTATATCATGTCTTGTCAGTTAACATTAGTTAACTGTCAGTTAGGGCTGTGATAGCAAACCTATGGCATGCATGCCACAGGTGGCACGCGGAGCCATTTCTGAGGGCACTCAAGGTCAGCTCTAAGGTGAAAACAAGTGCTGGCCAGCTGATTTTGGTCTTGATTTTCAGCCGTTTTTCACCTTCCGGAGGCTTCGGGGAAGCTTCCTGAAGCTTCCGGAGAACGAAAAACCGTCCAACACGCAAACTGGAAGTTCGGGAACGGACTTCCGGTTTGCGCGTTAGGCTGTTTTTCTTCCTCCAGAGGCTTCAGGGGGTGTATTTCTGCTTTCACCCAGAATCTTCAAATGAGCATATCCAAGAAAAATAGTTTTTGTAAATTGTGTTTGTGTGTGTGATACTCATTAGGCAATGGTATGATCAACTCCATGCTACTATTATGTCAAGATACCTTCTTGTTGTAACGGGGTTGTAATTCTCCTTCCTGTTTTGTAATGTATGAATGCTAATAGACTAGCAATTAAATTACAAGTGTTCCTATACTTTTTCCATTGTATATTAGGAAAAAAGGTAGAACATTTCAGAGTAAAGTAGAAGCACATCTATTCCAATGTTGGCAAAACATCATTGGTTACAGAGCTTCCAAATTCATACACAAAATCAAGCACACAATGACTGACATGTATTATTTCATGATTTTTTTTCCCGTTACTGATTTTTCTTAGTATATTAAAAAAAATTGTTCATAAGCCTTGACTTTGCAACCTATTTTGTCTTTGAGCCCTGTATTTGCTTAGGAAGAAAATTTGATGGTAGTAGTGAGAGAGAATAAGGTTAAGGTTCCCTCGCACATATGTGCTAGTCGTTCCCAATTCTAGGGGGCAGTGCTTATCTCCATTTCAAAGCCAAAGAGCCAGAGTTGTCTGAAGACGTTTCCGTGGTAATGTGGCTGGCATGACTAAATGTCGAAGGCGCACAGAATGCAGTTACCTTCCCACCAAAGGTGGTCCCTATTTTTCTACTTGCATTTTTATATGCTTTCAAACAGCTAGATTGACAGAAGCTGGGACAAGTAATGGGAGCTCACTCCATTGTGCGGCGCTAGGGATTTGAACCACTGAACTGCCAACCTTTCTGATCGACAAGCTCAGCGTCTTAGCCACTCAGCCACCACATCCTTCAGGAGAGAATATGAACACAAAATAATGTCGCTTATCTGATAATAAAGCCTCCTTTTTACAAAAGGATTTCTTTTCCCAATTTGTAATGCATAGGCTCATAATCCTATCTGTGCAAATCAGTTGTGACATGTTTACGGATACATTCATCAGTGTTCATATATATAGTCCTCAACTTATAACCAGTTGCTTAGCAACCATTTGAAGTTACAGTAGACACTTCTAATCACCTCCAAAGGTTCTTACAACAAGGTTCTGAAATTCTGACAGCTGCCCACCCCACAACCATCCCGTGACCACACATTGGGTGCTCATATACTGTTATTTGCAGTATCTCATTGTTATATGCCTGTGTTTTACAACATTTTTTTTTTTTTGCTAAAAATAGTATTTACTTTTGGCTTTCAGCAAAACTGGCCTATAGCAAACAATACTATGTTTGCTATGCAAACAACCCATAACAAGCAATGCAGCGTTCACCTGAGTGCCACAAAAAAGGTAAAATGGAGTCAGTCACATGGGTGAACTGCTTTAGGACCATCATGACCTACTGTAATGGCAGGCTCTTATTATGGTCATAAGCTGAGCACTACCTATACACATCTGAGATGCCAGCCGCACAACTAAAATACATACTTTTTTTCTCAAATTTGATCCATACCAAATGGCCTTTTTCAAATAAATAAATAATATTTTATATATATATTGTTTTCGTAGATTTTCACGGGTGTAGGTATGCTGGTTTTGTTGTATTCGGGTCTTTTCCCGTGTAAGGTTGAGATTGTCTTTGCAACGTTTCGGCAGGTTCTCACCTGCCATCTTCAAGCGTGGGCTTAAAATGTGGGCTTAAAATGGGAACGGAGCTGCCGTCTTTCTGTAAGTCTTGGTGTCCCATACATATATGTATGTACCGTGTTTCCCCGAAAATACGCCAGGGGCTTATATTTTTTTGACCCATGAAATATGGCCTTGGGCTTATTAAAGGGGAGGGCTTATTATTTTTGGGTTGCCGGGCGGCTGCTCCCTTGTGACTGGGTTCCCGAAGAGCCGGGCACAGCCTCAGGGTCGAATGGCTGTGTTGCGCTGTCGCAGCAGCAACGCAGCAGCCATGAGGTGACCAAGCTTATGAGCAGCCGCCCGGCAACCCCCCTTTCCAGCCGGTTACAGCGCCGCTGACCGACCTAGCAGTACCTGGAAGGCACCAAGCAACGCGAGCGCCTGTTCGCCGCCCTCCGCCTCCCGCGGCTCGGTGCCTTCGGAATGCCCCTAGGTGAGTGAATGGGGCTCTGCATGGCTGGAGAGGGAAGTTGCGCAGCGGCTTTTCCTCTCCCCGCTCGCGCGAAGGGCATCTGCGCTGCTGGCGCCATCCGCTGCTTGGTGTTTTTTTTCAAAGCACGGAGGATGGATGCCGCTCTGGAAGTACGCTCTATGGTTGTGGGCTGCAGATTGTACAGCCATAGAGCGTACTTCCAGAGCGGCATCCATCCTCCGTGCTTTGAAAAAAAACCCAAGCAGTGGACGGCGCCAGCAGCGCAGATGCCCTTCGCGCGAGCGGGGAGAGGAAAAGCCGCTGCGCAACTTCCCTCTCCAGCCATGCAGAGCCCCATTCACTCACCTAGGGGCATTCCGAAGGCACCGAGCCGCGGGAGGCGGAGGGCGGTGAACAGGCGCTCGCGTTGCTTGGTGCCTTCCAGGTACTGCTAGGTCGGTCAGCGGCGCTGTACCCGGCTGGAAAGGGGGGTTGCCGGGCGGCTGCTCATAAGCTTGGTCACCTCATGGCTGCTGCGTTGCTGCTGCGACAGCGCAACACAGCCATTCGACCCTGAGGCTGTGCCCGGCTATTCGGGAACCCAGTCACAAGGGAGCAGCTGCCCAGCAACCCCCCCCCCCCCTCTTCAGCTGGGCACAGTGCCGCTGACTGACCTAGCGGTACCCCAAAAGCACCAAGCAACGCAAGCGCCTTTGCCCCCACCTCATTCCCGTGGCTTGGTGCCTTCGGGATACCGCTAGGTCGGCGAGCAGTGCTCTGCCTGGTCGGAGTGGTGGGATTGTCCAGAGGGTTTATTTTCAAGGGTGGGCTTATATTTTTGCGCACGCGAAAAATGTCGCAAGGGTTTAGTTTCAGGACAGGTTGTATTTTCGGGGAAACACGGTATGTATGTATGTATGTGTGTGTGTTACAACCCCTGGTATGCCCAAATATGGGAGGGAACTCACTACTCCCCCTTTCTGTCTATCGGCTCACTACAGGAGACCATCCAGGCAGAAAACCATATTTTTATTTTTAATGTTGCCTTTTTATATTTGTGTTGTATTTGTGCTGATAAATAAATAAAGGGAGACTAGTATAGATCTATTTCAAGCTATTTAGCTCTCATCAGCTAGCCATACCCTTACTGCCCAGGTTCAAATCCCAGTAAGGGTATGGCTAGCTGATGAGAGCTAAATAGCTTGAAATAGATCTATACTAGTTTCCCTTTATTTATCAGCACAAATACAACACACACACACACACACACACACACACATATGAATGCACAATTATCAATGTAAATAGACATTGTTTACACACCAGCTTTCTCTTACAAGTTCTGTATTAGTATTTCTGAACAATTTTATCTAAGGGGAGAGAACAAAGTGATACTGATCCTAGCAACACAGATATGAATTGCTGCTGAATGATTTTCCAGGACCAATGCTTTAGTATGATTCAGAATGGCTATTTGGATGCATTTAATGTCCATCAAGTATGTATCCAAACATCACACATAAAACTGCATTCCTCTCCAGGTTTGTGTGTGTGTCTCTCTCCATGTGTGTGTTTAAGTGTAAGGATTTTCATGAGCTTGCATGCTTGAAGAAGGCAGAATTATCTCCCGACCACTCAGGAAAAACAGACCAAGAAGGTATCCAGTTATATTAAGATTACTGATCTTTCAGTTAACGTATCACTGTTGGCTTGGGAATTATCTGTTTGGATATTATTGTCTGGTTATATTGAGGTGCTAATGAGACAGCAACCCTGTCCTCCAATGGAAGCCAGGAAACAATCCCAGATATTTCTGGCAGAAGTTGTCCAAGTGATCTTCTTGCTCAAGCACTTTTCTAGCATCCCCATTTGGTACATGCCATGGGGTTGTCTTCTGATCAGAAACTTGAAAAGGAGGGCAAAGAGACACACAGGTATGTCCGAAACATAGCAAACCTCATTTACCATTAATAATCTTGATTTGGATGCGGGGAGGGATAAAACCAGAAGTTAGCTGGTAAGGTTTCAGTAGCTCCTGGAGGTATGCGCATAAAACTAAGCAATGTTGTCGTATACCCGCACAACGTCTACGTGGTTCTCAAGGGCCTCTAACAACCTCACAGTCCCTTCCATCTCTGCATCTGATAGCTGGGCGTGGACAACTGGGATGAATTCAAGGCCAGCAGACAAAGAACAAAGACCTAGCGACTCCAGTTTTCCACGTACTTGGTGCAAGGTGGACACAGCGGAAATAAACTAAGCGGTAGAGAAGATGACAAAAAAGGAAAAAAGATCGTTATAGCCCAGGGGTCTGTAACCTTAAACACTCAAAGAGCCATTTGGACCCATTTCCCACAGAAAATAAAACACCGGTAGCCACAAAATCTGGGTGGGCGTGGCCAACTTGATATCACTCACTCCCGCCCAGTCACATGACACACACCCCTCAGCCACGCCTACCCAGGTTTTGTGGCTCCTGGTATTTTCTTTTCTCTGGGAAACAGGCACTTCTGTGTGTCTCTCTATATCTTTCTCTCATCTCTCTCCCTCTCATCACTCTTTCTCCCTCTGTCTCTCCCTCACATCTCCCTCTCACTTTCTCCCTGTCTCTCATTTCTCCCTCCCTCTCGTGTGTGTGTGTGTGTGTGTGTGTGTGTGTGTGTGTGTTCTTTCTTGAACCACTTCCAAAAAACAGTTGAGGGTTGGTGGGGGGTTTTGGGGGGTGATGTTGTTCTTTCTTCTTCTTCGGGTGCTTTTTACCATACGATTTAAATCAAGGGTCATTTCAGGTTCCCAGATAAAGGAAGCTCTTTCATCCCACTGCTGTGGCTTCCTATTGGCTGAACCCACCACTGGCTGGCTCCGCCCCTTGTCCTCCCCTCCCAGTCACTCCTCACCTGAGAAGGTAAGGGCGATGGTGGCAGATGGAGACTCGCTCCATATTCCAGAGCGGGAGAGAAGTGCTCCTGTACTTGCCTCTTCTTCTGGCCTCCGTTAGTGCTGCGCGCAGCTATGTTGCTTGGGGAGACGTGCAATTTTCTCTGCTCCCCGAGTCAGTGACCCGGCCAAGCTGCAACCAATGATCTGCATCATAATGGGCTCCAGGAGGAGGAGGGGAAGCCATCTCCCCCATTGTAAAGTGCACTAAATTTAAGTCTGCTGCGCAAAGAGCTGCAAGAACAGCAAGCAGGCCATGGAGGCGGCGAGAGCAGCCGTGTCAGCCACAGGCGGGCTGGGCTAGTGTCTCATGGCAGAGAAAAAGTTGTGCATTTTCCCGAACGACCGAGGGGAGGGTAAGGGGTAGGGCCAGCCAGTTGTGGGATCACCTGACGGGGAGCCACAGCAGAGGACGCAAAGTGCCGCATGTGGCTCAGGAGCTGCAGGTTGCCAACATCCATTATAACCAGTGCCTAGAAACCTAAACCACCTGATCAAATCTAAAACGTTCAAATAGTTACATCCATGGGGTTCTCCAACAGTGGAGGTTTTTTGTACCCTTTGGGAGACTAAGAAAATCTGCAGAAATCAAACATTTGCAGAGTTTACATTTTTAGATCAAGGTTGCTGTTACTACTTGTTCCACTGATTGATTGTTCTAACTGTCAAGAAATTTCTCCTTGGTTCTAGGTTGATTCTCTCCTAGATTAGTTTCCACCCATTGCTTCATGTCTTTAGGTGCTTTGGAAAATAGCTTGACTCCCTCTTCTTTGTGGCAACCCCTGAGATATCGGAACGCTGCTATCATGTTTCCCCTATCCTTCTTTTCATTAAACTAGACATACCCAATTCCAGCAACCATTCTTCATATGTTTTAGTCTCAAGTCCCCTAATCCTCTTTGTTGCTCTTCTCTGCACTCTTTCTGAAGTCTCCACATCTTTTCTACATTGTGGCGACCAAAACTGAATGCAGTATTCCAAGTGTGGCCTTACCAAGGCATTATAAAGTGGTATTAACATTTCACGTGATCTTGATTCTATCCCTCTGTTGATGCAGCCTAGAACTGTGTTGGCTTTTTTGGCAGCTGCTGCACACTGCTGGCTCATATTTAAATGGTTGTCCACTAGAACTCCAAGATCCCTTTCACAGTTACTACTACTGAGCAAGGTACAACATATATTGTACCTAGGTACAGTATAGAAAGGATCTTTAGACTGAGCAAGTTCTGGCAGAGCTTGGAATACACTTGATAAAGATCAACTACCATGTTTCCCCCAAAAATAAGACCAGGTCTTATTTTTTCCCTCCAAAAGAGGCAATAGGTCTTATTTTGGGGGGATGTCTTCCACAGTCTCACCTCATGGCAGCAGCATCAACAGCCCTGCCCAGAGAAGCCTGTGAGCTGCTGGCCCACTTCGTCTGTGGCTGCTTGTCGCCACTAACACACGGGACCCGTGGCCTCCATTTCGCCATCAGTGGCCTTCAGAAAAGGCCTCTGCAGCCAAGAAACAAGCTCCAGATTGACATGCATGGCATTTGCTGTCAGAGGCACCGTCAGAGCTTGTTGCTCAGCTGCAGAGGCCTTTTGTGAGGGTCTTTCGTGCAAGTGTGTACTGCTTACTTTGCTAATTTAAACCCATCCTTTCAACTTACCCTAAGCACCACCTTCTCATCCTCCTCTTCCTCTTCCTCGACATCTTCAGCTCCGGCTTCAATTGCCAAGTCGAATGCCCGATCCAAGCTGACAGGACTGCCGGATTTGTCTTCCTTGCTAACAGTCACAATCCCCTTTTTTTCAAAATGACTGTGAATCCCTTCGGTAATACTCCCCCTGCAAGGAACCAAGTCTTCAGCCTAAGACTTAAGCAGTGGCTTGCTAGAACTTCTACAGTCTCTGATGTGGAAGGACTACTTACAGCAGGGGTGCCCAAACTTGGCAACTTTAAGACTTTAAGAATTCTCCACTGGCTGGAGAATTCTGGGAGTTGAAGTCCACAAGTCTTAAAGTAGCCAAGTTTGGGCACCCCTGACTTACAGGAATAACCACTTCTTCCAAAGGAACAAAGCACCCATATCATCTTCAGCAAATCCCTGTTAAACTTGTGTTCCCTCCCTCCTACCTCTTGCAAACTAGCCAGCCAACACTCAAGTTGCACTAACCCGTTTTTGTTTAAAAGACGTCGGATTTCATTGGAAGTTCTCTTTAAGTTGTCTGTCAGTATCTCGACATATAGAGATGAGCCACCCGGACCTCGGATGCCGCAGAGGTGATAGATGGATTTTGTTTTGTCCTGCCAAAGAAGTTAACAATGGTAACCTTCAGCAAAACACATAATCTTCCCCATCACTTCAGTTTTCAGGTATCAAGCATATTGTCCCCAGCTGCCCCTTTAAAGCAATTTATCAAAAGCAGGATCCAAATGCATTTTTTAAATTTTATTTAAAAGATTTGTGTGGGCACCTATTTAACCATAATTCTGGGAGACTCACAATGAAAGCAGTAACTCAAAATCACAGACCACAAAGCCGTAACAAAAAATGCAGTGCTTAAGTCATCTCCTTGGGATGCCCTACAACCAACCCAGATATCCTCCTTCTATCCTAACACCTGGGTAACAAGCCAGTTCTTGGTGGAGGCTAAAAGAGGCTAAAAGGGAGGGGGGCTGCCAAATCACCAGAGGAAGGGTGTTTCATAAGGAAGGATAACCACGGAAAAAGTACCCTTCTGAAGTGCTGCTAGATGGCAAGGGAAGGGACCAGGAACATGCCTGCCCTATCTGATATGGCAGGATAAATAGTTATTCTCAGGAGGAGGAGGAGATCCTGCAAATATCTGGGTCTTATTCCATGTACCCTGTTTCCCTGAAAATAAAACCTTCCCGGATAATAAGCCAATCGGGCTTTTGAGCACATGCGCTAAAATAAGCCCTCCCTGAAAATAACTCCTCCCCAAAAATATTGCAACAAGGCAGCAGCCATGGGGTGACCACGCTTGCAGCCTCCTGTACCTCACAAATAATAAGACCTCTTTGAAAACAAAGCCAAGCGCCTTATTTCAAGGGTCAAAAGAAAATAAGACCCTGTCTTATTTTCAGGGAAACGCAGTAGGGTTTTAAAGGTGATAACTGACACTTTGAATTGTACCTGGAAGAAAGCTGGGAGCCAGTGCAGCTCAAACAACAAGTGATATAATATGGCCAAACCTAAGGAACACCTAATATAGCACATGCTGCTGTTTGTCTGGACCAGTTGTAGCTTCGAAACTGGTCTTCAGGGGTTCTTCAATGCATCCCTTAAAAATGTATTCCTTAAAAGATATTTCTAAGTTGCTTTTCAGCTCTATACGCTTCACAAAGGAATGGATAATTTAAGACCAAACAGCAATTAAAATCACAAAGCAGAGACCAAAAAACTGGTTGGTTCTAGTAACTGTTTTGCTCCCAAATACAGATAGCCATAACAGTGCATTTGGTGATGTTGAAAGTTACAATGGCTTTGAAAAAGGTGACTTATGACCGTTTTTCATAGCTACGATTTTTGCAGCATCTCAATGATCATGTGGTCAAAATTTAGATGTTTGACAACTGGTTCGTGTCTTTGACAGTTGAAGAGTCCCAAGGTTACGTGATCCCCTTTTGCGACCTTCCAACAAGCAAAGTCAATGGGGAAGCGAGATTCACTTAACAACTATGTTACTAAGTTATCAACTGCAATGATTCACTTAACAACTGCGGCAAGGTTATAAAATGGGGGCAAGGTCTCTTAAGAAATGTCTCACATAACAGAAATGTGGGCTTGATTGCAGTCGTAAGTTGAGGACTACCTAGATTGACTAGATTGTCACGTTTCTCTTTTTAGCCACTACTGCTGGCTCACAAAGGAGGGAGCAGGGACATTCAGAGGGAAGGATGTGGGGGAAGGCACATTTGTTGTGATATTATGGAGCAAATAACACACATCATGTCTTGTATCCTGGCCTAAGTGTATAATTCTTATCTTGATGTCATATAGCTTATCAATAGGATGACACCTCCATCATTTTGACATTGCCCCAGCTTGTATCGTACATCTTTGGCTATAGCCATCCCTTTATGTAGACCTTCAATGACTCAGAAACCTACCGCACCAGAGATGGCTGTTTCAATAGAGCCTTTCGGCATATTCTTCCTTCGACACACCTCAATAATGTTGGCTAAATTACTGTTAAGATTTGGGTTGGATCCTCCTTCTGAAAAGGCAATGCAGAAAGAGGTGGCAGGTCATTATCATTTGTTTAGGAGGCCAAACGGTGCATTTTAAAGAACTGGAAATAAGAAAGGTTTTTGTTCAGTTAGTACACGAAAAGCAATGCAGACAGCAGAAAGTTAAGGCTGGACAGAAAAACAGGTGTGCATAATTAAGGATGTACACACCATAATTTCTTCAAAGTTGTAATTAAGGAAAAGAGAGAACATTCAGGACCCAGCCTAGTGTTAAATGCAGAACATCTTCTATTAAATTGGGGGGAGGGGGAGAACCCGCTGAAGGGCTCATTCAGTGAAAATAGGAAGCAACGTGTTTCATAGCTCCATTTTATTTTATATTCCATTTTCATTATTTTTATAAATACATCAAGGCAGCAAAACATAAAACAATATTCCTTTCTCCTCCTATTTTCCCAACAACAACCCTGGGAGGTGGGCTGAACTGAGAGAAAGTTCCTGGCCCAAAGTCACCCAGCTGGCTTTTGTATCTAAGGTAGGACTAGAACTTACAGTCTCTTAGTCTCTAACGTGGTGCCTTAATCACTAGACCAAACTGTTTGGTCACTGCTTAATCCTAACAATCTTGGCAGAAAAGATTGCTCACCAGAAAACACATGTCAGTCCTGTCTTTTCTGCAAGTCCATCACTCAGAAAACTTAGCACAACAAGAACCACACTTAGCTAAGATAGGTTTGTCCAACATCTACTGCCTGGAGTATGTTTTTCCGTATGGTAAATCACAAACCCAAATGGCTTGGTTCACACAACCCACTGAGCTAACATTCAACCAACCACATTATGGTTTCATGTCATATTGTGGTTTAGTCAAAGCAGTCCTTAGGATTCTTCACCTTGATTATTTTAAAAAAAAGCCAGTGAAATATTGGATCCCTACCCTTCACAGCAAAACGGATCATCATGGTAAGTTTTTGGAAGGCCAAGGAACGTGCCATGTCTTTAGGCCCCTTAACATGTTTGACTTTGGACCACTTGTTGTGTCCAGCAAGTGTGGTACTGGAGGGATGGATGGCACAACTTGGATGATGGAAAAGCATCATACGGGATGGTCGAAGCAGAGGACTCAACCGTGTGTAAATGCAGCCCACGGACATGACTTGGTTAGCCAAAGATCCTGGAACAAAAGAGAATATGAAGGAAAATTACCATGGAGAAATGGTAAAATATAATCTCTATATATAAACATGATGGTGGTGTCTCCTTAAATCAATCCTAATTCTTGGTGACCACAGGAACAAATCCATACAGGTGTCTTGATGACATTTTCAGAAGCGGCTTGCTATTCAGTTTTTCCTTCGGCTGAGGGAGAATGATTGGCTCAAACTCACCTAGCAGACTTTTATAGCTAAAGCAGAACTAGAACTCAAAAGTTTCAAGGGTTCAAATAGAATAGAATAAGAATTCTTTATTGGCCAAGTGTGATTGGACACAGAAGGAATTTGTCTTTGGTGCATATGCTCTCAGTGTACATAAAGAAAAATAAAATAAAATACATTAATCAAGAATAATAAGATACAACACTTAGTTACTAATAAGCAATCAAATCATACTAGGAAACAAATAAAACAATATACATTTTAAAGATACAAGCAACATGGTTATAGTCATAAGTGGAAAGAGACAGGTACTAGGAAGGAAGAGAAGAATAATAGTAATACAGTCTTAGTAGATAATGCTGGCCCTTTAAACCCTTTACCAAAGTTTTCCAGAAACAGACCCACACACACAAAAAGCTCAATTAAGAGTGAGATAATCAGAACTACCCTCCCCAAAAGGTATAACCCATGTGTATAGTTTATCTGAACATTTCAGAAATGTAAATTCTAGGGAGTCCCCCAGGCCCAACAGCAATGCCTAAAACAATCAAACCTAATGATCCATTTGTTATGTCCAAAGTGTTAGGAATAGGATAGCTATCAAAAGAACACCAAAATAAGGTCCAAATCCTTGTTTTTTTAAACGGATTATATTTCCAAGAATGCTCTTCTTGCTATTGATTCGTTATTTTGCTCTTTATTTCACACATGCAGGACAATGTCTACAAAACAAGCCACGCTCCCCGTTTCGGCATTTACCCTTCTTTTATGGGGATGGCATAAACTGCCTGCCCTAACCTTGGTTTCAGAATGCCCGATTGGTCGGGGAAAAGAGTTTTAAACTTGCGATCCTGACCTTCTCTGCACACTTAAATCTTTCCGCGTATGTTTAATACGCGGAAAGATTTAAGTGTGCAGAGAAGGTCAGGATGGGGGGGGGGGTGACTTCCATCATTTGCTGAAATTAACCCATTACTCCGCCTTCTCCATCAGCTGCCCCCCCCCCCTTACCTACCCACGAGTAACTTTGCAAAGCGGCGGAATAAAATCCCAGAATTCTGCAGAATCTTCCCACTCAAATCTCCGCCCCGTCGGGGAAAGAGCCTGAAATTAACTCTTTCTTCTCGGCAAGTCAATTTTCCAATGCCGATTTTCCCACGCCTCCTTTTTTTTTAATGGAAAATCACTCCCAGCCCTTCGCTTGGAAAGATTCCCTGAGCCGCTTTGCAAAGAGCAGATTCTCCTAGTGCCGAAGCTTAAGGATACGAGAGACAAGGGAAAAGGATACGGGAGGGAGAGGAAAACGAACAACTTCGTGGGTGAAGTCACTTCCGGACTTGGGCCGCATTGGCGGATATGAAACGTCTGCGCGTGTGCAGAGTCCACCACCGCATAAGTATTTTACCAATAGCGAGCGATGGAAATGGATGGAGAGATAATGATTGGCGTCCGTTTAGTTGCTCCAATGAGTAAAAATGTTCTTTGGAAAGAGAAGGCTGGTCCTCCACGGCAGTTTCCTCTAATGCAGAGGTCTTCGAACTTGGCAACTTTATGACTTGTGGATTTCAACTCCCAGAATTCTCCAGCCAGAATTCTGGGAGTTGAAGTCCACAAGTCTTAAAGTTGCTAAGTTTGGGGGCTTCTGTTCTAATGGCAAACTTGCACATAGGTTGTCATTGGAGGATTTGGTTTACAATTCCCATTGTTGTTAGTTGCAAAATCGTGTGGGACCCATCGTGACCCCATGGAAAACGTTTCTCCAGGCCTTCCTGTCCTCTGCCATCCTTTGGAGTCCATTTAAGCTCAGACCTACTGCTTCGGTGACTCCATCCAGCGACCTTCTTCTCTGTCGTCCCCCTCTTCTTTTGCCCTCAATCGTTCCCAGCATTAGGCTGTTCTCCAGTGAATCCTTCCTTCTCATTAAGTGGCCAAAGTATTTGTGTTTCATCTTCAGGATCTGGCCTTCTAAAGAGCAGTGAGGGTTGATCTCCTCTAGGTCTGACCATCCAAGGGACTCACAGGATTCCCATAGCATCTGTCAATGGGGAATGCTGGTTGGGGATTATTGAAATAATAAAATTACTGGTGGAGCCCAGGTTTTCTGAGACATTTGTGCAGTTAATGGTATACCATTAATAAGCAAATTTCCAGATGGGGGTTGCTCAGAGCAATGCTGGATGGTGATGTGCAAAATGTAAAAAATTTCTTCCTCCAGAGATATTTTGCTCCCCCACCCCATTTAATACTACTTTAAGTTGGCTTCCCAGTATATTTCATAGCTTTCTGCCTCAGAATGACATGAAATGCCACACTATTAATTTTTGGACACATTTTTAAGGGATGTAAAAAAAAAAAACCCTTCAAAAGCCACAAAGGCTTTCACTGGTTAATTGTTCTTCTGTTAGGAAATTTCTCCTTAGTTCTAGATTGCTTTTCTCCTTGATTAGTTTCTATCCATTGCTTTTTGTCCTGCTTTGGAAAATAGGTTGAGACCACCCCCACTTCTTTGTGGCAAACCCTAAGATATTGGAACACTGCTATCATGTCACCCCTAGTCCTTCTTTTCACTAGACTATACATACCCAATTCCTACAACAGTTCTTCATATTGGGGGGGGGGGGGCTAATCATCTTTGTTGCTCTTTTCTGCAGCTTTTCCAGTCTCAACATCTTTTTTTTAATAATGTGGTGGCCAAAACTGGATGCAGTTGTCAGACCTCCAAGCCATATTTTATTTTTGTGTTTCAGGCCTGCCACACTTTCTACTGTGGGAAAATGGGAGGGGGGATTATATGGAGTTGGGTAATGTGCAGCCATAATACAATTCTTCTTAGAAAGTCAAGGTCGCTTTTGTCTCTGCACCTGGCTGGATGTGGATGGGAGAAATCTGTCTTCGTGGTAGTGAAAGATTGGACCATGTGATGGACTTATGGGTGTTGGGGCAGGATCTTGAAGTTTCAATTGGGTTGGAAAACCTGGAAGCTTTCAGATTTGGGTTTTCCCAGATGTGCCAACATGACATCTCTAATAAAGTGGAACTTTGAGGAAACCCAAACCTTGGAGTTTTATTTCATTGGGGGTGTTTTTTGGAACCCTGACAACAGTATTCTTCAATTTCCACCAATCCATTTCATATAAACCTGTTACATAATTTCCCCATTTTTGGGAAAAGAAGAATGGAGAAGGCCCTTAATTACCGGTATGTTTGACAGGTGATAGAAACTTATTTGGGATGTGACTGATATTTGTGCTAGCAATCTTTTTTCATTAAATTAATCATCTTGCAATAAATTCTCAAGTAGTACATGGATCTAGCCATTGATATATTATCTGTGCTTAATTTTTTCATGCTTCATCTTTAACTTTCAGATCAGAAATGTTAGTAGTTTATATATTTTTTGAGTTCACAGTAGTACTTCTGCAGTCCGCACAGTGTGTTTGCTCTTTAGATTAACGAAAAAAGCTAGCTTATCATTTGTCCCAAGCAACATAACTATTGGGAATCATTTAGTAAGAACTATGGTACTAAGCAATACAGTTGTAGTCTAGGAATATTCTAGTAACAATACATCATTGTAGAAATCACAGAAAGAGTATGTTTCATGTTTTTCTTACAACTTGCATTTTTTTCTATGTGCAAAGCAAGGGAAGGGTTGCCCTTTAAAGTATGCCAAAAAGTGAGATTTCATGAGAATGAACTTTCATGTACAATGCACAGAAATAAATAAATTTGCAAAAACTACAGTGAACAAAACAAAAAGAATAACTGAATTTTACTTATTGGATTTGCTGCATGAATTGCAATAGGCTAATTGATGGCTAGGTGAACCATGGTTTATTGAGTTCTTTCTGTTGCTTTGATTCACACAGCACATTGCACTGTAAAGGACCACATTGTACTAAAGTACTGTAACCATTATAAGCTAAATGTAATCAACATATACAGCCACAAAGTTGCCACCCATGTTTTAGAAACTATTTTAACTCCCTACCTCAATTAAAAGCAGCATTACATTTGCATATCCTGAATTCATCTTATTCCTAAAGTACTTTTGTTCTCTAAACTTTGCTACCAGGTATTTTCTTGGATTTGATGGTAATAAACCTTGCTACGCCACACAAAAGAAACAAGAAACATCTATCTTAGGAGTTTATATATCCAAGAATGTTGTTAGTTGCGAAGTCGTGTCCGACCCATCGCAACCTCATGGACAACGTTCTTCCAGGCCTTCCTGTCCTCTACCATCCTCTAGAGTCCATTTAAGCTCAAATCTACTGCTTCGGTGACTCCATCCAGCTACCTCATTCTCTGTCACCTCCTTCTTCTTTTCCCCGCAATCTACGTATTGAAGGCAAAAGTAGATAAATGTATCTTCTTTTGAATTGGAAATGTATCCAAGAATTCAAAAAGAATGGGAAAGGTATCCAAGGATACATTTCCCATTCTTGCCAGAGTCTTCTTCAGTCGGATGGGAAGAACAGTTCTGCAGATAAGTCAGTGATGGCGAACGTTTTCGGCACTGAGTGCCCAAACTGGAAAGTGTGTGCGCGCGCATGCATACCAGAGTGTCAAAACCCCGAAGACCAGCTGGCTGGTGCATGCATGTTCTTCAGGTTTCCAGCACGTGCATGCACACCAGCCAGCTGGTCTTCGTGTGCATCTGGAGCTGAACAGCTGGTCTTCAGGTTTCTGGCACTCCGGCGCATGCGAAGGCCAACTGGCAGGCGTGCATGTGCCCCAGAAAGCAGGCAATGGCACCTGTGCCCACAGAGAGGGCTCTGCATGGCACCTCAAGCGCACATCACGGAAATAGGTGGAGACATCCCGACAACCAGATGCAACACAAAAGCCCACAAACAGAGGTTTGAAATAGAACATCCCGGAAGCTTTTCACAAATTATTCTGCTTTTTTCCCTGCTGCCATGTTAACCATTCATCTTTTTCCAGAGGGAGGGAGCTGTGTTATTCAGTCACATTTTTTTTAAAGCGATGTTGATGAAGTGGTATAAGCCAGTGTTTCTCAACTTTGGGAACTTTAAGGCATGTGGACTTCAACTCCCAGAATTCCCCAGCTAGCCATGCTGGGGAAACACGGGTATAAACTCTATGTGGGTCTGTTGTATTAGACGTAGAAAGTGTTATTCAGATTTTCAGGTTCATGCTCCAATATCAGAGAGGAATGCGGTAAATCTAAGTACAGGTAGTCCTCAACGTATGACCACAAATGAGACCCAGAACGTCAGTTGCTAAGATGACGCTGTCTTTAAGTGAGTCATCATGTGACTGGACCCAATTTTACAACCATTATACTGCAGTTGTTAAGCAAATCATATGATTGTTAAGTAAATCATGTGGTTGCTAAGTAAATCTGGGGAAGCCACTTAATGAACACATTATATTTTGACTTTGCTTGTTGGTAGCAGGCTAGAAAGATTGTACATTATGTTCACATCATTGCAAGATGCTGTAAATGTAGTAATTGTGAGCTGTGTCTAAGGGCCCAAATTCTGATCACTTGATTGTAGGGACGATGAAATGGTTGTAACTTCAAGTGTGGGCCATAAAAGAGCTGCGGTGGTGCAGTGGTTAGAGTGCAGTAGTGCAGGCTACTTCTGCTGGTAGTTGGCAGCCAGCAGTTTGGCAGTTCAGTTCTTACTAGGCTCAAGGTTGACTCAGCCTTCCATCCTTCCGAGGTCGGTAAAATGAGGACCCAGATTGTTGGAGGCAATACACTGACTCTGAAAACTGCTTAGAGGAGGCTGTAAAGCAATGTGAAATGGTATATAAGTCTAATTGCTATTGCTAAATCACTTTTTCTGAGATTGTAATAACTTTGAACAATCTTTAAATAAACAGTAATAAGTCAAGGACTAACTGTAATATCAGATACATTGTACATATCTATTGAACAAGACAATATATTGTAGCCACAGACATCCGGTGTTGGTAACCTAATTAACTCATGGAAACTGTCTTAATCCAGAAATTCCAGTCCTCATAATTTTCAGCAACTACTTTTTCTCCTTCCTGGACAGTGGATTCCACTTGACAGCCAGGTGCCTTTCAGGAGTATAATACGCACATCGCCTTTCTGAAATTCCCAATCTGAACCCACGGCTCCAAGCATTGCTTGTAGAGATGAAACTTCAAAAGGTGGCTTCTTTGCCATGATGGAAAAACCTTTTTCATGGGCTATTTAAAGACCTGGGAAAACTATTGTACACAGTGGACAGACACAATTATGTAAACCCTGGCAGTTGTATAACTGAGTAAAAAAGAAAGTATAAATTAACCACTGCAATGGGTTTTATAAGACCAAAAAAATATTATTATTAGATGGGTTACTGTGCAAAGAGCTTAATCTATCTGATTAAGAGACATGCAAAAGCATGCATTATATTCTATCCTATCCTAGTGTTTCTTAATGTTTGTGCAAGACTGTGGAGTAATTGAATTATTGATGTGGTTCAGATGGAATGTATTTGTGAGGTTACAGTTTGTAGTACTTTGTCTGGTAAGCAATTACCGGTAATTATAGCTTCAGTTAGTAACTGTGGCAAGTAGCTATGCTGATTCCATTAGAAGTCAAAAATATGAACAGAAAAAAAACCCTCATTGAAATCCATCTTATATTGAGCTCATTCATAATATGATGTTGGTGGGCAAACATAACTAACAGAAACTTGCTGTAGAAAGCAAAGAAGGTGGTAGAGATAAGCAGGAACTATTATGTAAGCAAAAAAGGGTGGAAGCGTTTTTAAGGGCTGATCAGTCAGATGACATTCAGAAGTGACTCAGGCAGAAAACACCCTAATTAGCTGAACTATAAGGAGGGGGGGGTGTCACAGTACCACCAGACTTTCTGTTATTGTAATCTAACTAATCTCAATAAAAGTAGTTTTAATCTTCCTGTGGAATTGATTTCCTGGTCTGGTCCATCTGGGCTGACACTTACTATATGAACAGATCATGCCAGACTAATCTTATTGCATTCTTTGATAATGTGACAAAGTTAGTGGACCAGAGGAATGTCGTTGATATAGTTTACTTGGACTTCAGTAAGGCTTTTGATAAGGTAGACCATAACCTACTACTAGATAAAGTAGAAGAATGTGGGTTAGACAGCATCACCACCAGATGGATTTGTAACTGGCTGACCAACCGCACTCAACGTGTAGTTCTCAATGGAACTGCATCTACATGGAGGGAAGTATGCAGTGGAGTACCCCAAGGCTCTGTTTTAGGCCCAGTACTCTTCAACATCTTCATCAATGATTTGGATGAGGGAATAAATGGGGAACTCATCAAATTTGCAGATGACACCAAGCTGGCAGGAATAGCCAACACTCCAGAAGATAGGCTTAAGATACAGAAGGATCTTGACAAACTTGAACATTGGGCACTATCTAATAAAATGAAATTCAATGGTGAAAAGAGTAAGGTTCTACATTTAGGCAACAAAAACGGAATGCACAGGTACAGTATAGGTGATACCTTACTCAGTAGTAGTAACTGTGAAAGGGATCTTGGAGTCCTAGTGGACAACCATTTAAATATGAGCCAGCAGTGTGCAGCAGCTGCCAAAAAAGCCAACACAGTTCTAGGCTGCATCAACAGAGGGATAGAATCAAGATCACGTGAAGTGTTAATACCACTTTATAATGCCTTGGTAAGGCCACACTTGGAATACTGCATTCAGTTCTGGTCGCCACGATGTAAAAAAGATGTGGAGACTCTAGAAAGAGTGCAGAGAAGAGCAACAAAGATGATTAGGGGACTGGAGACTAAAACATATGAAGAACGGTTGCAGGAACTGGGTATGTTTAGCTTAAGAGAAAGAAGGACTAGGGAAGACATGATAGCATTATTCCAATATCTCAGAGGTTGCCACAAAGAAGAGGGAGTCAAACTATTCTCCAAAGCACCTGAGGGTAGAACAAGAAGCAATGGGTGGAAACTAATCAAGGAGAGAAGCAACTTAGAACTGAGGAGAAATTTCCTGACAGTGAGAACAATTAATCAGTGGAACAGCTTGCCTCCAGAAGTTGTGAATGCCCCAACACTGGAAGTCTTTAAGAAGATGTTGGATAGCTATTTGTCTGAAACGGTATAGGGTTTCCTGCCTAGGCAGGGGGTTGGACTAGAAGACCTCCAAGGTCCCTTCCAACTCTACTATTGTATTGTATTGTATTGTATTGTATTATTATTGTATTGGGCACTATCTAATAAAATGAAATTCAATGGTGAAAAGAGTAAGGTTCTACATTTAGGCAACAAAAACGGAATGCACAGGTACAGTATAGGTGATACCTTGCTCAGTAGTAGTAACTGTGAAAGGGATCTTGGAGTCCTAGTGGACAACCATTTAAATATGAGCCAGCAGTGTGCAGCAGCTGCCAAAAAAGCCAACACAGTTCTAGGCTGCATCAACAGAGGGATAGAATCAAGATCACGTGAAGTGTTAATACCACTTTATAATGCCTTGGTAAGGCCACACTTGGAATACTGCATTCAGTTCTGGTCGCCACGATGTAAAAAAGATGTGGAGACTCTAGAAAGAGTGCAGAGAAGAGCAACAAAGATGATTAGGGGACTGGAGACTAAAACATATGAAGAACGGTTGCAGGAACTGGGTATGTTTAGCTTAAGAGAAAGAAGGACTAGGGGAGACATGATAGCATTGTTCCAATATCTCAGAGGTGCCACAAAGAAGAGGGAGTCAAACTATTCTCCAAAGCACCTGAGGGTAGAACAAGAAGCAATGGGTGGAAACTAATCAAGGAGAGAAGCAACTTAGAACTGAGGAGAAATTTCCTGACAGTGAGAACAATTAATCAGTGGAACAGCTTGCCTCCAGAAGTTGTGAATGCCCCAACACTGGAAGTCTTTAAGAAGATGTTGGATAGCTATTTGTCTGAAACGGTATAGGGTTTCCTGCCTAGGCAGGGGGTTGGACTAGAAGACCTCCAAGGTCCCTTCCAACTCTACTATTGTATTGTATTGTAACTATGATTAAAACAAAATTTAGAACAATGCTGGGGAGTTTGCAGGATGTGGTTAAAATAATCAAGATAGTAGGCATGAGGTTGCAACTGAACTTTTGTTTTTATGAATGTTGTGTAAAAATACATGTGAAACACATGTAGCACCCCATTAAAAAAGGAGTAAAATTCCAATCATATTTTTGTGGTCACCATCCTGATTAGTGTCAACCTGGTCAAATTGTTCAGAAATAAAATGATTCATTCATCTGTTGTGGTATAGAAGAGATTAAAAGTAATTTCTAGAGAAAAGATGGTAGCACAGAAACATAAAAGCTCATGGATATTGCATTTCTCTCTACAATGAAGATAGGGTTTGCATGTTAGAAGCAATATAAAAAATACAATACAATAGTAGAGTTGGAAGGGACCTTGGAGGTCTTCTAGTCCAACCCCCTGCCTAGGCACATCAAAGAGAGGTTTGATGTGATTACAGCTCATTTACTACATGAAAAAAAATGGAAAATCTGTGTATAAACATTGTTTTTAAAAACAACTTTAGATAATACAGGTAGTCCTCGATTTATGGCAATTCAGTGATGACAACACTGAAAAGAGTGACAAAGAACTGGTCCTTGCACTTACAATAGTCATAGCATCTCCATGATCTCTTGATCAAAATCTGGGCACTTGGCAATCAGCATATGATGGTTGCAGCATCCTGGGTGACATGATTATCATCTGCAACCTTCCCAGTTTGTTCCTGACAAGCAACATCAATGGGAAAGCCCAAAGGTGTTTTTTCAAGAGGCAACTGAATTTTCTGGTTTTTCTTTGAAGATGTTTCCTTTCTCATCCAAGAAGTTTCTTTAGCTCTGACTGAAGAATTCAGCTCCACTATCCAGTCAGAGCTGAAGAAGCTTCTTGCATCAGAAGCGAAATGTCTTCAAAGAAAAACCAGAAAGTCCAATTGCCTCTTGAAAAAGTACCTTTGGGACAACCATGACCTGGATGACTGAGAATCTCCATAGTCAATGGGGGAAGCCAGATTTGTTTAATGACTGCATGATTTGTTGAACAGTTGCAGTGATTTGCTTAACAATCATGGCAAAATTATTGTAAAATCAGGCATGACTCACTTAACAACTGCCTTGCTTAGCAACAAAAAATTCTGGTCCCAATTGTGGTCATAAGTTGAGAGCTACCTGTAACTACGGTATATTCTGTCTTGTTCAGTCGAATTTGCTTTCCAATCCGCAGGGCTAAGAAAGACCTTTTGCACAGGATGGGAAGAAAACTTAGCCCAGTAGTGTCTGCACCTATCCCCAAATCAATTCTTTTCAAAGTTATTGAGAGTGGGGGAGTGGTTTTGCTTACAGACAGACAGTACATTTACCACAGAAATTAGCTTTCATAATTCAGGCTTCAAATTGATGACTTTGATAGATAGAACTGATCTTTTAAAATGTATATTGCTTACTGTAGTACTCCATACCCAAGAAGATTTTTTTAACGCATATTTCCAACCAAGTCACTAAGCAGTGGGTAACAGCCTTAGGACCTTAGGAACAACACAGCACAAATGCCTGCAAATTTCACCCCAGATTCTCCAGTTAAGCTGCCGTCAACTCAAGGAAGAGGTTAATATTTTTTTAAAAAAAAAAGTGGTTTTCAGTTGACAGTCAGGGTGGGCAGAAGAGTTTATAAGCATGCAGGCTGTATGCCACTTTGGCTATCAGTAAAGGATGTGTGGATTGGATTAAGGTTTGTGGATTGCATTGCTACTGCACAAGGAAATGCAGAGCGAGAGGCTAGCTACATCAGAACTGGGAGTGAAGGCAGAAGTGGGGGGGAGTTAAAACCCGAAGCGTCAGTCTTGCGTCTTCAGAGTGACAGGCTTTCCTGCCTATCTCATGCTTAATTCAGAGGTTTAAAAATAGCCTCCAGATGTTTATGATTGGACAGTCACAGAGCAAGAACGGCCTGCCTGAGCAAATAGGACTGTGAGAAAAGACACAGCGAGATCAAAGGAGCAGATACCAAAAGACAGCAGCAGAAGAAACCCGGACCATTGGTGGCCAGGAGGAAATCCAGTGCAGGTTGAAGAAATAGCTCGGTGGGGTGACAAGAGGAATGTCGCACCACATATAGGTGTGGCCTGAGAGGCATGAAGAGTCGCCAGGGAAAGTGAAAAGAGAATATTTGTGGATCGATGGGGTCCAGGAAGAAGATTTCATAGAAGAAGCCGGAAGAGAGGCACTGGCAAAAAAAAAAAAATCTGGGTGAGTCAAGGAATTCCTTCAGTGGCGTAGGAAGTGGGAGAAGGTATGTTGCTTGATTGTGCATCATGAATATATTATGTCATAGTTTTCATTATTTGACGTGGATTTGGGGACAAAGTACACGTAGGATGTGTTGGCCCGCTTACCCCAAAAAGCAGGGGGGGAGGTGTCCGTGGGCTGAAAAAAGTGGGGAGGAGTTAAGCAGTGAATTGGACGTTTGAGCTCATCTTTCCGTGAAAAGATGGACCTTGATCCAGAACACATGTATTTTTTTAAAAAGCACATGACCATAAACAGATCATGTTTATGCGGACAGGTCCCTCTAAGCCTGACTCATATTTCTCCCTCTGAGAAGGGATTGAAATTGCTGTGAAAGATGGCACCTGACCAGGCCTTGAGGTTCTGGACTGGAGATGATGGGAACGTCTTGTTTAGTTCTCCCGGGGAAGAAGGGGCAGGTTTGACAAAAGACAACGTTGCATCATGATGAAACTGAAACAGCTACCACAAAAGGAAGGAAAATGAAACAACTGCAAACCCTTTTTAGGCATTGTATATCCAGTATATGAATGGGAAAGCTGGTTTGGTTTAGTGGTTAAGGATCCAGGCTAAAAACCGGGAAATGGTGAGTTCTAGTCCCACTTTAAGCATGAAAAACTGGTTGGGTGACTATGAGCCAGTCACTCACTCTGAGCCTACAACATTAGACTTGGGTGACAAGCTAACTGGTCAATGTTTGTTGCAACCAATAGATCAACACAGTTAATACAAAAACAAAAAAAAGCACAACTTTTGCGGAAAAACACTGGGAAGAAAAAGAATATACAATACATGAATAGCAAGGAACAATATAGGCCAGCATATTAAATACAAGTGATTCTCTGTCTTTGAACTTAGCTGGCCTGTGGCAAAGCTGCAAATTGGGACTACGTGCAAAGCTTCCTACAATGCAGAAGGCACTGTCCCTGAAGAGGAAACAATAGATAACTATTAATTGTTTCCCCCCCACCCCCAACCTGGAATTTTGACTGTTTTAATTCTTAGCAGGATTGTAGCTATTGTATCTCTTCTTTTGCCTACCTGATTGTAAATCTGGGCATTTCCTCCCAAGAATCAGCAACAGCCATGCAGTCTTTAGAATCTGGATCTCAGTTCTATTCAAGACTTCAGGTTGAAGAAAGTTCCTTTGAAACGGGGACAGGAAACCTGTGACACCCCCAATATCGAGATAGTCCTTATGGCCATAATTGAACCCCGTAATTACAGTCGTAAATTGTGATGGTTGCAAAGTCCATTCCTGATTTTATAACTTTTTTTGGTGACATTTGATAAGGGAACCCATTGTAAATACTGAGTTTCTGGCAAAAACGTCATAAATCAAGGTCACATGACCACAGGACGCTGCAAAATCGTTATAAATGTAGACTTTGTCCAATACCCAAAATTCAGTCATGTGACTGTGGAGGGGAGATGGGCGATATTAGAACTTCAAACCTGGATCATAACTCACTTCTTGGAAGTCCATCATAATTTTGAATAGTCACTGAATGACTGCTCGTAAATTGAGGACTATTTGTAAAATTCTTTGAGTATCCCTTATCATTAGTCATACTTCCTGATGATGCTGGGAATTGTAGAGCAGACAATACCGTCCTTTGTCCTGAGGCCAGGCATTCTGTCCATTCGGATAGAAGACCTGGCTTCTGAGACTGGCACACAGCTGGCTTTGTCAACCCCAAATATTCACAAACGTTGCCAGAGGCAGGTTCTGATTCAGCATTTGATATTTCATGCTGTTCGTAAAGAGACTTTTGAAACCTTGATGAATCCATTGCAGGTTGCATCAATAAAGGACATTACATATCAGGAGACATTTAACAGCCAATATTAAACTGAAACCGGAGTGGAACTGGAGTGAACGGATATACTTTCAGGATTAAAATAAGTTTCACTTAGTGTCTCAATTTTTTCCAAACTTGTAATCTATTTCAGCACCAGTATGCATTGTTGTAAATGCCAACGTCTTTAACCCTTTACCATAAAAGTTGAAAGGTTGCTGAATATTGTAATTCTGTAGCATCATTTCCCTGTGCCTAATTTAAGTATTTGGATGCATTTCAAAAAAATGTGATGATTGTGCCACAAAATTTAGAGAATGAGTAAGACCACAAGCCTGTATTCTGATTCACATATACCGGTAGATTTTTCCCCCCTTCTGTTTAATCATGTCTGAGACTCAGAGATTTCATAGACAAATCTAAAGTTTTCTTGGAAAGATTCTCAGAAGTATTTTGCCATTGCCTCCTTCCTAAGGTTGAGAGAAAGGGACTGGCCCAAACTCACCCAGCTGGCATTGTGCCTAATGCAGAACTAGAATTCATGTTTCCCGTTTTCTAGCCTGATGCCTTAACCATTACACCAAACTGGCTCTCATGGATTAGATGAATTAATATTAAAAGGTGAGCTAAATAAATTTCTTCTAAATTTCTAGCACTCATTTTCCATCACAAAGGGGTGCGTAGGTGCCAATTTGATTTTCCCTGCAACAGCTTCCTCATTCTGAAATTTTGCACCTGAAATCTCAGCTGGAGGAACACATGCTTGATATTCAATTTTAAATAGTCTTTCTCCAATATAGTATGATCTCACAAAAAATACTTGCAAGTAATACTCTTCCTGAAATTTATATACCATCTTTTTAACCTGACTTAAAAAAAACACACCTTCTACTGCTAGAAGAGCCTTAGAAGAGTTAGAACATATCAGTGGTTAATAAAATGAAAACTCAAAGAATTTAAATAAATAAAAATTGGCCAGTTCACAACATCCTGTCTACCCAAATTCTCTATGGACAGTAGATTCTGATTTGTTTTTGCTTCCCCCCCCCCCCCGGGATATTCTGATGCTAACCTGTTTTCTGAAATTAGGAAGAATCTTAATTATGTAACCATAATCCTTTGACTCCCCCCCCCTCCCTCTCTGCTTAGAAAGATTCCTTCGAAGCACTGCAATTTCAGACTAGAAGGCTGCTATATCTCTTGGTCCTTCTGTTGTCACAAGCATTTCACAACCAACTTAAGTAATAGCAAATTATTTACTGGCTCTAAAAAACTGCATCGACTATTAAGCACATCTCAACAGCTTCTTGGAAAGTTGTTTAGATCCAAGTCACTGGTTTGGAAAGACAATAGCTACTACAATGGAGACTGGATTGACCTTTAATAGGAAGAGCCAATTGCAACCAACTTCTACAGATCATTCTACTAACGCAACTGAGCGACCAAGTTTAGTGCGTTGTGGGAATACTGAAGAACTGCTCCCTCAGACAACCAAATCACATGAAGGTCCTCCCAAAACATCTCAATGCTGGAAAGATGCTGGGAGTGAGTCATCACTTGTGATCACTCAAGTATTGCAATCAGTGAGCAGCCAGTTATGGCCAGATGCCACGAACCGCGAAAAGCTACAATCTAATGAAACGGATAGTCCTTTGAACAGCTCAAAGCCAGCAAGTTCATCTGAAGAGGTTGTGACAGGTGTGGATACTGTTCCTGAGGTTGTACCACCCTTGTCCCTTCCACTGGAAAACACATGGATGCTTCAACTCCACCTAGAGGATGACATTGAAGACTACCTGGAGGGATTTGAGTCTGTGGCCTACAACAACCGCTGGCCCAGGGCAGAATGGGTTGCTAAACTGAAGCCATATCTGAGCCGCAAAGCTCTTCTAGCCTGCAACATCTTGGAACCCAATCTTGCCAATGACTATGACATGGTCAAAGAGCGCATCCTACACCAATATGGCATCACAACTGAAATGCAACGCCAGTGTTTCAGGCAGTTCCGTTACCAGGAAACCACGGGCCCCCGAGAAACCTGCCGAATTCTCCAGGCCCTTGGACAGCGCTGGTTGAATCCAGAAAGGCGCACCAAAGAACAGATTTTGGAGTTACTAATACTGGAGCAGTTTCTCATCATCCTGCCCCCAGAAATACAAGACTGGGTCCGAGGATGCTGTCCAGAGACTTGTGCTCAGGTTGTGGATCTTGTTGAAAGTTTCCAGCTGGGAAATGAGGTGAGAGGGATATAAGTGGTGGAAAAACAATTTGTTGCTGAGTTTAGTTACACAGGTAGTCCTTGAGCTACAATCATAACTGAGCCTGCTAATTACAGTCTTAAGTTGTGATGGGGCATGACTAAATTTGATTTTATAATCTTTTTCGTGGTGCTTGTTAAGTGAACTTGTTGTTCATTATAGCAGATAAATCTAAAATGCTGGTTTCCAGAAAAACTGTTGTAAATCTTGATGACATGTGACAGGGAGTGCTGCCAACAGCTGAAAAATGTCCTAGTTGCCGAGAGCCCAAAATGCAGTCACATGACTGGGGAGAAGTGAGACATCAACATGTTGAAATTGGTTTGTAAATAGCTTTTCGGGGGGGGGGGTTGTTTCATCATAATTTCAAATGGTTGCTAAACAACCAATTCTAAGTTAAGGACCACTACATGTATCACTTTGCTAAATGCCTGAATGATGGGTGCAAAGCTGGGCTGGAAATTTTTAAGATTATCTGGCTGTTCGAACTGTTTTAATTTCCACCAAACCACGTTAGTCGACTGTCTTGAATATAGTAGCAGGGGTGCTTTACTCATTTTCAGGCATACCTTTTGTGGGCTGTAAAAAATCCAGAGAGCCATTAGATGCCAGTAGTGAGGTCTGCAAAAGCCTTTTTGCCATCTAGTAGTTGCCTAGATTTTACAGCCTGGATATGGTAAATCTCTCTTACGTCAGATTTCCCTAGTTCATCTGGTTTACTACATAGGTGAGGGGGATGAAGATCAGATTGAGGCGTCTGTTGTGGCTTTGCAAAAAGAAACAGGAACTATATCCATGATGGTGAACCTATGGCACGCTTGCTAAAGGTGGCACGCAGAGCTTTCCCTGTGGGCACGCACACTGTTGCCAGCTGCTCTTCCTAGTAGTTTCACATGCATGCGCACCAGCCAGCAGCTTTCTTTTTTTCATTAAGGTTTTTATCTATTTATTTTTTTAATACAGCTTTACATATATTATAGAAACAAAGTGTTGACCGGATCTTCCCTTTTACATCATCTCATTTACACAATCCATTTTACATTATAACTTGGTTTTTGCTTTCAGCCAAATTATTTTCTTCCATTATTTTCCAATTTTATATTCATTTTTTCTTAGTACAGTACATAAACAATATCTTCAATTGCCCCTTCAAAAATTGCACCAAATTATTGTTTCGTTTTTTCTCTTCCACAGCCATAAACAGTTGCTGCCAAACTTTACAAAAACAGGTAACAGCTCCTGTAGCCAAGGTCACAGCTGCACTCTCACTAGAAGTATTTTCTGCTTGCTGGTAAATGGCTCTCTCCAAACTACAATACAATCCTACAGCTACCTGTCAATAGCTGTCAAAAAGGCTTTTAATCCACAAAGAACAGAATAAAGAAAGAAGAAAAGGGACTTCCCCCTGGGCTCTTCTTTTTGGTTCATTTTTTTTCACTTCCAAAATTGCAGAAGACAGAATCTCCTGAGGCTTTGGTGCTTTAATCTCCTCTGCCTCGTTTTTTAAATAGCATTCCCCGAAAGCCACTTAGCTGCTTATTCCGCTCTGGACCCTTTTTAAGATTCAGATCAGTTTTTTTCTTTTTTTCCGAGATTTGGTCAACCACTCACCCAGTTTCAACACTTTGTTCCAACACTTCTCCAGCACGATAACTTAATCCAGAGCCACAGCTTTATAGCGGTCATTCAGTTATGGCCACTGCCACTACTGCCAGTTTGAAGGGTTTTTCTCTGACCTCCCGAAAAACTGCCAGTTCCTCTAAATCGTCTGAGACATCCCTTCTTCTCCTCTGTCCCTCCAGGTCAGGTTTCAGTCCGAAGACGTCCGGACACTGATTTGTCCGGCTGGATTTCCGCAAGGCTCAACAGAGCCTGCTTTTTTCCTGCTGGTCTTGCTGCGATGCTTCTGGCTTCTCCAGCCAGCTGCTCTCTTCTGGGTTCTGGCACTTCGGCACAGATACACATGTGTGTGTGTGCGCACACTTCAGTTTCGGCACTCGGTGTTGAGTGCCGTCAGTGAACTATATGATGGTTTTGAGCCACTAATGATATGCATTTCATTCTTATCGTTTGTTAACCAATTGTCAGCATTCTAACTTAAATCTGCATTTGCACTTTTTCAACATATAAAAAATGTGTAGTTTCTCTTTCTCTTTGCAAAGCCACAACAGTCACCACAATCTGATGCCGCAGGTAATGTTAAGGTTCTTGTCTCTAAGACCTCTAAATTGGTTCATCACGTGTGGTCATTGCTTTAAGAAAACTCACAAAACTCTTATATCGTAGCTGTTAGTAAAACTGTGTGCACAGCATCTTTCCTTCAGATGTGTTCAAATAAAACTTACAAAATTTTAGTGATTGATAATTCAAATAGATGGCAACAGCTTAGGAATCAATGGTTTATATGTATGTGCAAGAAATAAGTGTGTGTGTGTGTATGTGTATGCAGGTCTTGGCATATTTGGGTCTTTTCCTGTGTAAGATTGACAGTATCTTGTCAATCTTACACGGAAAAAGACCCAAATATGCCAAGACCTGCATACCTATACCCGTGAAAATCTACAAACACACACACACACACACACACACACACACACACACACACACACGTATGTATATGAATATGTATATGTATATGCATATGTATACACAGTATATTTCCCAGCATGGGGAACTCTAGGAATTGAGGTTCACTGGGTCTTAAAGTTGCCAAGGTAGGACATCCCTGTTCTAGGGTGTAATTATCTTGATTCTTTCCCCATCCAGTTCAGCCCCTTCTTGTCTTGGGCCCCTCTCTGGAATGAGCTGCCTTCTCCCTGGGAAGCTGCATTGCCACTGCTGACATTCCCCCTCCCCTGCCCCCTTCTTCAGTTGCATATTCCATCACAGTACTGGAGTCAGAGTCAAAGTAAAATAGGGACATCATTTGAACTCTATAGTGTTGGAAGAAATTTAATTCAAAAATTTAATTTATTCCTGCACTGCCTCTATCCTTCCTTTTAATCATTAGCACAATTTGCAAATAACTGACACTAGAAAATTATGTAGCACACAAAGTTAATACAAAATTGCAAACATCACTAAGCCACTTCCTCCATCAATAGTGGTGGTGCCCAAACTCAGCACATAAGCACATATCAAAGAAAAGATCTGTAAATAAAAATCGAATAAAACATTTCACTTCCAGAGCTGCACATCCACCAAATTAAATATTACAAAGAGCATTTTCACACACCCCTCACAAAGCACCAGATTTCCTATAAACATTATCAGCTTCTATACCTGTAGTCTGCATTTGAGTACCATATTTTATGCTCTCGAATAAAATTATCTTCTTTCCAAGCAGCAGCATTCTTGCAAAATCCCAGCTCGTAATAGTTATGCTGAGAGAGTTGACTGAAGGGATTAAAGGGTTCTTGAAAGCTTTCCAATCAGTGTATTTGGGGATTAATCTATTTGGGGTTCTCTTTTTTTCCTCATCTGATTTTTTAATGTCTCTTTCATTCCCTTTCTCTACCACCCAAAAGCCACCAGTGCCACTCAAAGACATTGACGTGAAGTTCTCCAGTGAAGAGTGGGCTTTGCTAACTGAGGAGCAACGAGCACTGCATGACGATGTCACGCTTGCGAACTTTCAGAATGTGTCCACTCTGGGTAAGGACAGGCCAGTTTTCTTCAGCCCTCTTTGTTTTCATGGCAACTCAGGAACAATGCTTTTCTAGTTCCATGATGAATCTAGCTTCTAATGCCTTCTGATCAAGGACCCAAATGACTGGAGGGGAGATTTCTAGTCCACAACATTTGGAGGACATCTGTCTTGGAACGTTAGGTTAGCAGGACCCTGGAGGTCTTGAGGAAATGATGGTTGTGTCCAGACAATAGTGTTATTGTCTGAACTTTCTAATATTCTGTAAAAGTGTTTATTTATTTGGTTCAGACACTGCCTTTCATTCAGGAGTTCAAAGCAGCGATGGGTTGCTCCCGGTTCAGCCCAGTTCGGCCGAACCAGTAATGACAGCAGCGGGAGGCTCTGCCCACCTGCCTGGGTGCTTCTGCGCATGCACAGAAGCGAGCATGAGCCAACTGCTAGAAAACCGGTTAGCAACCCTCACTGGTTCAAGGTGATATATAAGTAGTCCTCAATTTATGACCTCAATTGAGACCAGAATTTCCATTGCTAAGCAAGTTGTTAATTTTGCAAGCTTTTTTTTCACAGTTGTTAAACAAATCACTGCAGTTAAATGAATTGTGACATCATTGACTTTGCTTGCTGGAAGTGGCTGGGAAAATCACAAATGATCAGGTTCATGTGATCCCAGGATTCTGTAACTTTTGTTAAATACATGCCAAACATCCAAATTTTGCTCGTGTGACCTTGGGGATGCTGTGACAGTCGTAATTGCGAGGACTGGTTATAAATTACTTTTTTTCAGTACCCTTATAATTTTAAAGTCACTAAACAAATCATTGTAATTCGAGGATTACCTATACATAGCAAATTCTTCCCATAGCAACCCTGGAAGTTAGATTGGCCTAAGAGCGAGAGACTGAAAGACCAAAATCATCTAGTGAACTTCTGGGGTTGAAGCTGAGCTTGAACACTGCCTACCTGCCACTATTCTACCACCTTCGCTACTATGCTGAACTGGTCCTGTGAAAGTTAATCAGGGACATTCAAGGAAAAGAGAATAGCACTGATATTGGTGCATCCTTATTTATCTCTTGTTCTGGTCTAGATCAATTCTCCCTTTTCCTGCCTGTTTTTGATATTTAATGTGGTGCCTCTTTGTGTTTGAACTGACTTTCAGAATTTTTCACTGAGAAATTGGGAAGCCATAAATCTTTGGTTATGCTCCTTTCTCTTACGCTTCTTTCTCTTGGGTAGGAATTCCCCTGGAGAAACCAGAGATAATCACCCGAATACAGCAAGGAGGAGAATTGTATTTTCAGAACAATACTATCAACTCTCCAGAAGATCGATTCATAGGTAAGGAAGAAGACTGAACAGGGAGTTTAGTTATGATCCACCTAACCTGTTGCCTAGTTCTTTATAGTCTAATTTTTACAACACACACACACACACAACCTTCATATAGACATCCATATTAATAAGCCCTGTTTGTTCTGGTATTAGCAGGAGAAATTAGGTAAAGGTAAAGATTCCCCTCACACATATGTGCTAGTCATTCCTGAATCTAGGGGGCGGTGCTCATCTCCGTTTCAAAGCCGAAGAGCCAGTGTTGTCTGAAGACGTCGCCATGGTCATGTGGCCGGCATGACTAAACACTGAAGGTGCATGGAACGCTGTTACCTTCTCACCAAAGGTGGTTCCTATTTTTCTACTTGCATTTTTACATTCTTTCAAACTGCTAGGTTGGCAGAAACTGGGACAAGTAATGGGAGCTCACTCCATTATGCGGCAGTAGGGATTCGAACCACTGAACTGCTGACCTTTCTGATCGATAAGCTCAGCATCTTAGCCACTGATCAACTGCATCCCTTAGCAGCAGGAATTATGATTTAAATTACTTTAGGGGGGGGCTATGTGTGTGCAAATTATCCAGGGATGTCTGCAGGAGAGGATCAAAGACTTTAAGATGGCGGGCACAACACTATGATCAAAACTTCACCCCTTTTGAACATATTTCATAAAAGATGTAAAAGGGGCAAGAGTTCAATAGCACAATCAAGGGTGCCATATGAGTAGTTTTGACCCATTATTATTGAGGGAGCTATCCATGTACTTATGGGTAAACAACCCACTGGTAGAGCCCCAGACCCAATTTGCAACCCCAGAACAAATCCAAGTTATACTCCCAAAATTGACAACAAAATTTGCACCAATATATTTTCTACTTTTTCATCCCCAAAGAGACGAACAGACATAGTAGATTTCCCCAGAACCTAACACACCTTTAACCTTTTCAGAAAACCATATTTTCCTCCCCTCCTCCATCCAGCCAACCCTGTACCATCAGCTTTCAGAGAATACCTCTCAAAGAAAGAAGAGGAAAAGTATACCCTTGTTATTTTTCTATGAATCACAGCAAGGCCTATCACAGCAACCAGTGGTGGGTTCCGGATCCCGGTGCAACCGGTACGGTGCAACAGGGCCAGTTGCCCACCACATGAACGTGCGCAGTGCGCACATGTGTACTTACCACCCACGATGCTCCACGACACCTCCACAATGCTCCAGCTGCTCGGCGGAGCGTTGCGCAGGTGCCATGCACTCCATGCGCCTACTTGGAAGCCCCGAAAACTTCAAATACCGGTAAGGAGCGTGGGCGGGCGGGCGGGCCCTCCGGAGCACCGTACCAGAACAGTACTTACCTCCTAGTCATAACCCACCACTGACAGCAACATGCAGTTTGGAAATCAAGAGAGAGCTTTCCTTACTTCCTTTCCTTAAGCCTATTTCCCAGTTAAATAATGGGGCCGGGGGGGGGGGGGGAGGTAGATAACCTCTTCAGTTTCCTTAAAAGCAACTGCTCTTCCTTCTTTCCATTGCAGGAAGCCAACACTCACCAACTGTTATCCAAGGGATGGAAAAACGTTCTTTTTTAAAGAGAGCCACAAAGACAGTTAAGGTACAAGCCATCGCAATGGAAGTACCTCAGGAATATGTGGGTCTAGGGGAAACACTTGTCAAAGAGCCATCTTCTAACTGTATCAAAGAGGTTGCCGCATCAGTGCCCCCAGCTAGTACCGTCCCCCTTAAAAAGCCATTGATTTCCTCAAAGCATAAATCTTCCAAAAAAAAGAAGCACCAGCCATCTAGAACAGAAGAGCTGGCTTCCACAAAAGGTAGGCCTCAACCTTCATTGCTGCAGGAAAGATCTGGAAAAAAGGAATCGGGAAGCCAAATTTTGACTACCAAATCTGGTAAACAAAAGAAGACTCTGGTTCCTCAGGGTGCTAGGTCATCGCAGCTGAAGAAGCCAACTGCATCAATAGGGCAGCACCCCAAAAAGAAGAAGAAATCTGAGGTTCTGACTGAGCCACCCATGCCAAACAAGGAAATCCTGTTGGGTAAGAAGATTGTCCAGGACAAAGAGCATCAGGTGGCATCTCTGGAAGTAAAAGTCCACGAAGCCTCTCTCATGGTCACCACGTGGAATCCTCCTTTCAGTGCCACTGTGGTCTCCGATCTCACGTGCCAGGATTGCGGGCGGTCCTTCAAGCAGAGATTTGACCTGCGCCAACACCGGTACGTCCATACCCGTGAGAAGCCATATGCCTGCACATTGTGTGAAAAGAGTTTCAGACATCCCAGCAACTTACATATCCATTTGCGGACACATAGTGGGGAACGGCCCTATCAGTGTCCTGACTGCGGGAAGGCTTTTTCCCAAAGTTGCAACCTTCGGACTCATCGCAAGATCCATACAGGTAATAAGCCATACAAATGCTTTGTCTGTAGCAAGTCCTTCTGCCATAGCTCCAATCTCACCATCCATCAGCGAATACACACTGGAGAACGCCCTTATCCTTGCACGGTCTGCTCCAAACGTTTCAGTGACAGGTCCACCCTGGTGCAGCATGAAAGGACCCACACTGGCGAGAAGCCCTATGCTTGTGTGGTCTGTGGACAGAGGTTCAGCCAGATATCTCACCTCGTGAAGCACGGCCGCATGCATCCAGATATCGGTGACCCAGCAGGGCCCCCTGAAGACCCATCTCCCAACACTTCCAAAAGGGTCTTCATGCCACCTGGTGGAAAAGCCTCTTTCCAAATGAAGGGTCAGAAGCCACCTGCACGGGGTGAGAATCTTGCCTGGATTTCAAAAACATGGGCTTCTCCTTCCCAGGCTAATGGTCAGCAGAATTGCACCACTACATAGAGATGGCTGGGCATATTGGAAAGGCAATAGAGAAACCAAGACTTACAATAAGCAAAAGAAATGGCTGGCAGAGAAGTAGTAACAGAAAGCATAGGAAGGGTTGACAGAATTGCTAAGTCTGGAAGTCTCCCTTGCAAACAATCCGCTGTAAATTGCTAGACTTCATTAATCACATTCAGAGGAACCTCTGGAAAAAAAATAGTCCAGGTGTGCTATATAGTCTATAAAAACAAAAAACAAAAATTCTTGCAAAGTACTCTTTCCCAAGCATATTTTCCTTTAAAACAATTCTTTTTAAATATTTGTTTTCTTATTCCTAACTGCTTCCATAGCCTTTTGTGCTGCCATCATCTCCAGGGGTTAGCACTGCATATAGAAACAGATAACAGGTGGAAAATTCAAGGCATCTTTGCTCCCTTAGTCACTATCACAGAAACAGCAGGAAAAAGCTTCTTGCAAGATGTAAGGAAAATGTATTGTGTTTGCAGTCAGCAATACTCAGTAGCTCCTCCTGAGTTTGGAGCAAATGAGAAAAAGAAATGAGGTGAGGTTTGTGGAGTCAAAAAAGAGCTACCTGAAGGCAGAGCAGAGGTGGTATTCAGCCAGTTCTGACCGGTTCTGGTGAACTGGTAGCGGAAATTTTTAGTAGTTCAGAGAACTGGCAAATACCACCTCTGGCTGGCCTCGCTCCCAATCTATTTGCTGTCTCCCGAGTTCCAGCTGATCGGTTGGGTCTTCTTTTTTTGCCCTGCAGAGGAGAACGAGCTGGAAAGCAGGTTGGTGGGGTGAAGAGGGAATGGGGATTTTGTACTATCCTTCCCCTGGAGTGGGGTGTAATGGAGTTTTACAATATCCTTCCCCCAGGAGTAGGGAGGGAATGGGGATTTTGCAGTAACCTTCCCCTGCCACGCCCACCAAGCCACGGCCACAGAACCCGTAGTAAAAAAAAATTAATCCCACCACTGCAGAGCCAAGAAACTTTTTTGACACAGGAATTTTGTAATGCCAGCATGTTTTTAATTTTTCCTACCTCTGGAATTGCAGTGCATCTTCTACACCAGGGTTCCCCAACCATGACAACTTCAAGACCCATGGACTTCTACTTCCAGAATTTCCCAGCCAGCCAGCCAGAGATAATGTTATTTTTAAAAATATATATATCAGTCCAAATACTAGTTAAATGTAAAGATTAAAAAGTAACAGCTTGGCTGTTTTTATGGTCAAATAAATATTTATTTTTGAAATGTGTCTTTGGGAGGAAATCTTCCACTGCATAGTATACTATAGAGATTTTTCTCTCCTGTTATTATGGACTGGAACCGAGAAATGGGCAATCAAAGACCCCTCCACTGAACGGACTGTGGCTTTTATCTATCTTGTTCCTGGAGCAGCTTATTTATTACAGAATTAAATATACAAAGGCCAAATCCTTTATTTAAAGTTTTGCTCAACCCAACAATGAAGTAAATGGAATCTGGAAAAGCAAATGGGTAAAATGAACTGTAAAGCCATAGGTGTAAAGTATAATGCTAAAATAAACTACAGTATTTGGATTTATGTTGTTATTGTTTCATTTACTATTATTGACAAGTATTAGTTTTAAACGTGGGCTGGAATATTAGAAGTATTTCAAAGGGAAGCCTTAGTAATGTTTTATATAAGTTGCATAAGTGAATTTTGCCTCATTTTACAACTTTTCTTGCCACAGTTAAGTGAATTACTACAATTGTTAAGTTAGTAACTTCAGTTGTTAAGTGAATATGGCTTCCCCATTGGCTTTGCTTGTCAAAAGGTTATAAAAAGTGATCTTATGACAGTACAACCATCATAAATATGAGTCAGTTGCGAAGCTTCTGAATTTTGACCACATGACCCTGGGAATATCACAGTGGTTATTAAGCGTTAAAAATGGTCATAAGTCATTTTCTTTCAGTACCATTGTAACTTCAGACAGTCATTAAATGAATTGTTGTAAGTCGGGGGACTACATGTTCTGAACAAATCACACTATCATATGACTTTGTATGGTATATGAACTGATTGAGTTTGCTCAACCTAGCTGCCTACAAAAAATCTGGACAGAATGACAGAGTTGGAAGGGACCTTGGAGGTCCTCTAATCCAACCCGCTACTGAAGCAGGAGATCCTATACCCGTGATGGCAAATCTATGGCACGTGTGCCCAAAGTGGCACGTGGAGCCATGTCACCTGGCATGCTCAGCGTCGCCTGTTCCTCTTCCGAGGTTCAGACCAATGGCTGTCCAATCTGTTCTTAAGAACCTCCTATGATGGAACACCTAGAACTTCCGGAGGGAAACCAACCTTGATCTTGTCCAAACCCTTTCATCACATGAAGAAATATTCAATGAATGTTTCTTCATGTGATGAAAGAACATATGTCATAGAGTCCATTCGGTATTTCATACAATTAGAAACTGCAAAGGGCCTCTTAAGGCCTCTTAAGCTACCAAGACCAAACCTCTGCTCAGTACAGGAATTAAAAATAATAATCTTGGAGAACAGACTGGAAGAGGAAGACACTAGAGTGAAAAATAATAAATTTTGAAATGTATAGAAAATTGGACTCTTAAATTGGGAAGATGCGGTACTGGGAAGGTATTTTAAAATGCTGGAATTATTTACCTATAAAACTTATTCTGCTTTTATAATTGATTTATAACTAAAATGACAATTGCCCAGTGGTAATACTGAAATTTAAGCTGAGATTGTCACCTGCTGACAAAAGGAAACACTACAAGCCTGGAAATATGTATGAGATGGACTATGAAAATATTTACTGGAATATTCCCAACTACCCCAAAACTATTGGAGATTTAAATATGAAAATAAGCAAGCTACTTAATTGAAGGAACCCCTGAAAGACTTCTAATAACCTCTGGGATTATTCAAATGCAACTGACTGTTTACCTTTGGGAAATAAAGAACTGTGATTAGTGCACCCCTTGAAGGGCAACCTAAGGACTGAATAAATAACTCTTGGATTGTTGAACAAAAGTGGAATTTCTTTTTTAAAACAAAATGAGATGCTTTATAATGAAGAACCAAGTGAAACATTGAAGGAGGTGTACTTTTCCAAAACACAAAAGACATTATGGAGAAAGGATTTAAGGAGATTATGGAAAAAATGGAAAATGCTATACAAGGGATCATCATGAGCAAAGACCAAGACACCCAGGAAAGGGAGGAGCAGATAGTAGAAATGCAGGAAAAGACTGAGATGAAGAATCAGAGACTAAAAGAAGAAGACAAGGAGACAACAAGGAAAATAACAGTGACTGATTAATTAAACCAAGGGAAAATATATTAAGAGAGTCATTGGAGATACAGGAAGATACCTTTGAAAGGGAGATAGAAGCATGGGCAGAAATTCTGGAAACTAGGCAGTGGAGGAGAGTAGAGGTGGGAAAATACTCAGATTGAACAGCCAAGAAGCAGATGTAGAAAGAGATAAAAATTCTAGAGAGGAATATGGGAGACAAACTAAAAAGAAAAAAGCATAACAATTAAAGTATTGAAGCGGGAAAATGATGATGGATAGGTGATTTTTTTTTATTTGATTTGATTTTCCTCTCTCTTTCCTTTCTTTTTTTTTGTAGGTAGGTGATATGATTAGAAATTAGGTAGGATAGAAATAAATGTTTTTTTAACAAAGGATGACATGATTAAAAGTTAGAATAAGAGATAGAAATATTAGTGTATACACTTTTATATAATAAAATAAGAATAATAAGAGAAAACATGGAATAATAGAATAATGACAGATTGAAACTTTATATAAATATGTATTACTATTAGAAATATATAAGTTGGTTGAAAGTAATAATTATGACTAATGCTACTAGTTTTATTTGTATTAGCATGTATGACACCCAGTGCCACGTTGTTCATGCACTAATGTTTGTAAAAATATAAATAAAAATTAAAAAACTTTCCAAAAAATCTCAGAGTGATGGCTGTGCTGCCTCTAGAATATTAATTCCACTATCACAGTTTTTCCTTACAGTATGAACCGTTTGGGTCTATTCAAATGGTGGGCAGAAACTAGCCATCAGGCAAGGGTGCTTGAAACCAGATTCCTATTGTTGGGAGAAATGTCCTTCTGGGTTCGGCTCCAAGTGGGGAAAAAGACACTGGAGACATGGAGGCTGCTTGGAAAGATGGTTTTTAATGGTGGACAGGACCACATGGCCTGAGTCCTGAACAGAAAAGGTGATCACATGCTTCAATGTTGGTGGAGAAGAAGAGAAGGGCTGAAGAAGGGCTTGCAGGGATTTTTATAATCTGTTCGGCCCCACCTATCTGTTTCCTGTTCCTGTGTAAGAAATGTATTCTGATTGGTTGCCAGACTCCCATGGGCCCATGCAAGGGCAACCCTCTAGGCTGCTTTGAATCCAGGTTTGATTGAGTTCAGATGCCATGTGGTCAGTTGAGTAAAGGCTTATTATCCTGCCTTAATCCCATCACAGCTGAAGAGGAGAACTCTTTATTATGTAAAGTGGACTAGCTTGGCCTTCTTAATGGCCCATTGACAAAGTGGGGATGGGCAGGAAGCTGCAGGAATTTAGTGTTTAAAATGTGTTTCTCCCTTTTTCACATCCAGGAAAATATAATATTCTGCCTTATCAATATTTCTTAGGATATTTCATTTTTCTGGGAGAGGGCTAGGTGATAACTTCCTACACTGGCCTAAGCGTGAATCTAGAATAGTGATGTAAATAACATTTTCCTGTTCAACAATATTAACATTTGATTGGAATCTGCTTCTGGTATTTTGGTATCCATTATTCTATATTTTGCCTTCACAACTATGAAGCTATTTTCTGTAAGTCTCATAAAACTCTCCCCATATAGCCATATACAAAGATGGGCCCAAATACATTTTGGGTGTTTCCCAACCATGACCACTTTAAGCTATGTGGATTTCAACACCCAAAATTCTCGAATCAACATAGCAATGGCCCATGAGGTTCTGCTAATGTGCCATTAATATATAGCCTGTGTTGTAAAACATTATAGAAGAGGCATAAGTTTTAATGGACAAGATTGAAACTGCTTTGAAAGTGGACTTAAAAATGACAGACTAAAAGAACGATGTGGAAAAAGATGCTAAACTACAGACTATAGGAATGATACCAGCTGACGTCTTAATAATTAAAAATGATACATAAATAACAAATAAACAAAAAAAGTGACCTGGATAACTTTCCTATGTTGGATTTAGGAAAAAAAAAAGTCCTGTTAAAGTTTTGAAGGATTTTATGAAAAGGAGAAAGAAAAAAATAAAAGAAATCCAGTATTTGAAGGGATTAAAGATGAAGTTTGTTAAAAGTAAAAGGAATATGGGTATGTCTAGTTTAATGAAAAGAAGGACTAGGGGAGACATGATAGCCGTGTTCCAATATCTCAGGGGTTGCCACAAAGAAAAGGGAGTCAAACTATTCTCCAAGGCACCTGAGGGTAGAACAAGAAGCAATGGGTGGAAACTAATCAAGGAGAGAAGCAACTTGGAACTGAGGAGAAATTTCCTGACCATTAGAACAATTAATCAGTGGAACAGCTTGCCTCCAGAAGTTGTGAATGCTCCAACACTGGAAGTTTTTAAGAAGAGATTAGATAACCATTTGTCTGAAGTGGTGTAGGGTTTCCTGCCTAGGCAGGGGGTTGGACAAGTAGATCTCCAAGGTCCCTTCCAACACTGTTATTGTATTCTATTCTATTTGAATATAAAATGCTTTATTTGATTAAAGTTAAATTAGTATGTTATCTCTGGTTACCCATAATGGACTTTTACTAACTGGGATCAAATGGCTGTCTTTACACTTGCTTACAAATAAGAGATGAGATATGGGAAGAAAGTATCATTAGTTGTATTTTAAGAGAAAGTGATGTTACTAAAAATGCATATACATCATATACTTATGAACCGATAAGTCACTCCTTTATATATTTTTGTTTTTTCTTTCTTTTCTATTTTTCTTTTCATTTCTTTTACTTCTTTTTAGTTAGCATTCATTTGTAAATTCTAATGCCCCACCCCCACCCCCCAAAACCCATAGAAATCTTTCAGGCTGGGTGTTACATTCCAGCTGAATCTGAAGGCATCAGACAGGGAGCATATCACTTGTCCTAAGTTTCCTAAATCATTAAGTTATTGAGTCAGGAAAACCTTGGTTACTTTGGCCACACACTACCTGAAGGTTTACATCACTGTTTTTCAAACTGGGTCGCATAAAGATGTGTGGACTTCAACTCCCAGAATTCCCCAGCCAGCATAGGGAATAGCTCATGGCTGGCTGGGGAATTCTGGGAGTTGAAGTCCACACATCTTAGTTTGAAAAACACTGCTGTTGCAAACGTGAAAGAGTTAAAAAAATACACGCCGCAGCCAGGCTCCTAGAGTGGCTCGGCGAGCGCCATCCAAAGGGAGGCGATGCAAGATGCGACCTCGCTTTCCTGTTCCGTCCAAAGATGGAAAGAAACGGAACGTGGCCTTCGATTTGATCCCCTTTATTATTAGCCTCGAGGGGAGCCGCAACAGCGGTGAGTACCGGGCAGGGAGGAAAAAGAGACGGAAGCCAGCGGCGAGAGTCCCGGGCTGGAGAAACTAGGGAAACAACGCCTTGCTTTGCTTCGCTCCACCAGCCACGTGGTTCCTGAGCTCGAGGGGCTATTTTGGATTGCGGGAAGGTCGCCCGCGGGAGGGGGGTAGCCTGAAGTTGGTTTGGGGCTTTCCCTGGTCAATGCACGCGTGTCCTACCCTTTGGAAGGCCGTGCACGGAAGATTCGGGTCTTCCCAGGTTGATTCGCGCTAGTTTTAGGCGGAGCGGGGTGGTGGAAGGGGAGGGAGAACCGCGCTATACGGTGCAAGCATGCAGGTGGAGGATGCTGGGTTGCTTTTGCTTTGAAAACCAACGCAAAGAAGCTCCCTGCAAGTCGAGCATCGCTGCAGCCGGAAATCAAGGGTTCCCCCCACTCTCTCACCACCCACCCACCCCTCGCTTTCTCTCCTTGTTGGGTTAGTCTTCTGCTTGCAGGGAGTTTGTGGCGAGCTGCTTTTGGCAGCGCGAGCATTAAAAAGTGTGCGCTTCCCCATCCGTGTCCTGAAGTGGTGCAGTCCGCTCTTCCGCTGCGCTCGGAGGCGAAGAGGGAAGCGCGAGGTAGGCTGCATGAAAGCGAAAGGTGAGCCAGCAGGGCCCTTCCACTCACCCCCCCTTTTTGGAGGGGGGTTTTGTTTCATATTTAACCCCTCTCCTCCCAGAGCCGCCTTGCTAAAAGGGTCGCCTCCGTGTCAGAGGAAGAGACGGGACGGTGATCTCGACGCGCTTCGTTGGGCAGACCCGGGACTCATGGTAGTCTGGCAATGGTCGTGATAACCTTCAGGAGCCCTCCCTTTATTTTATTTTCTGTTCTCCTTGTGCATTTCGTTGCCTGAAAATCACGTTGCATTTTTCCCCTTTCATTTTGGCATGGAAAAGAGGGTGTGACAGATTATTATTATTATTATTATCTCTTTTATTCATTAAACATGAAACTCAGTCAACTGAACATTAAAAAATGCATCACAAATACCATTGACTGGTGCTAGTGGTTGATACAGGCTGCTGCCAGCGTCCTAGGTATCAACCAAATATTTTCTTATTTATTTATTTTATTCATTAAACATGAAACCCAGTCAACTGAATATTTAAACTTATTGTTGTTGTTGTGTAATCTTTGACTTGCCAGTATTATTCCTTTCCTCTCTCTTGTGTTCTTGGGTTTATTCCTCTGAACCATTTCAGATGCTTTCACCTTTTCTGCCTTGTGACAGGATCTGCATCACAGAATGCTTCTCTTTCTACAGCTCTTTTCCAAAAGCTTTGGGACAAAAGACCCTCTTCCCCTAAGTCATGTTAACTAAGATCATCTATCTATATTTGAAATAACTTCATCTTGTTTTCTTGTTCTGTTTATTTTCCTAGTTCTTTTCCTTCCTATTTTTAGATTGTAAGAGCCTTGGGACAGGGAACTGACCTCATTTTTTATGGATAACCTCTGCATGGATTGTTGATTTAAAAAAAAAATTAAAAGAATAAATAGGAAGCAGAATAAGGCAATAGAAGAAACTGCACCCCTGCAAATAGGAAGCCAGCAGTATTTTCTCTGATGCCCTAAATCTTTATTTACATTTTTAAAGAATGAGATCTGTCTACAATATTACCGTTTGTTTTCTCTTTCATTTACAGCTCGTTCTTCTCCAGGTTTAGTATTTTTGTGCTGCTAAGAAGGTAACCAGATAAATTCCACATAGTTTTATTTAAATACTTTTGGTATGTAGTCAGAGCACCTAAGGGATAAATATTTGATAAATAATTTTGATGAATATACATTGAGAATAATTAAAAGGCTGTGTAAATTTGTCAGTGTTTATAGTTATCTCCCAGCAAAATATTTTATAACTAACACTGCCTTTATGGTAAGGATGGCAGCTGAAAATCTTCGCTTCAGAGATAATTAGGAATAAATCTTACCAAATACAATCAAATGGCATTTTAAAAAAAGGCATGAAGAGAATGTTGACGTCAAAGCATTACATCAAAGCTATAATGCAAACTTCGAACCAAACAGTAACCAAGGAAATTTGGTCGCATAAATTGAAAATGTTACTTTAAAAGTCTTATTTTTGGGAAACTATCAGTCTCCCATTTCTTCTGACAGGAGTATGCCCACACTGCCTTCTTACAGATTTCACTAGCCCCTGCCGAAGTCTGGCCCCAGAGCGCTTTGAAAGAGTCTGCAGCAGAGACACAGCTGCTCCATTTGCAGCTCATCGGGCCACAAAATGGCTGCACAGCAACACCCAAACAACATGGCTGCTCTTTCAAAAGAGGTAGAGGACATGAGATGTCCGTTGCAGGTCCAGGTGAAAATGGAAACTATCTGCCAAGCAAGTGACAGTGCAAAAGAGGGAGAGGGAAATGGCCCTGCCACCATTCCATCTGCAACCAGTGAAGAGTTCACAAGAGCGGTATCCAGGGTGAAGCAGGAGCTGGCCGAAGAGCTACCGCAGAGCTGGGAGTGCCAGTGGCAAAGGGTGCTAGAGGTGGTGCCTGCTCCCTTCATCACTCCAGTCTGGGACAGCCAGCAGTTGCCTCCTTTGACTCAAGGGGGCAGCACCGAGGCCTACCTGGCCACCTTTGAGCGTGTGGCGGACGCTTCGCAATGGCCACGGGAAGAGTGGGTGACTCGCCTTGTGCCAGTCCTTAGTGGACAAGCTCAGCAGGCCTATTTCAGCCTGGATGCAAAAGACAAAGCTGATTATGGGAAGGTGAAGGTGGCCATTCTGAGGCTGGATGACTACCTCGCCCTCGAGGCGCATCGCCAGCGTTTCAGGCATTTCTGCTACCGGGCTGCCGATGGGCCCCGGATGGCATGTCAGCAACTGCAGGAGCTCTGTCACTGCTGGCTGAGGCCTGAAGGCCAGAGCAAGGAGCAAATCCTGGATCTGCTCATCTTGGAGCAGTTCCTTGTCATCCTTCCACAGGAAATGCAGGACTGGATTAGGGAGCGCGGTCCGGAGACGTGTGATCAAGCAGTGGCCTTGGCAGAGGAGTACCTGCAGGAGCAGCAGGAGACAGAGAAGTGGGCCCAACAGGTGAGGAATAGCTAGTTTTTCTGGGGAGGATGGAGGACCCGCCAGGATAGGCAAAAGGGAAAGCGCATTTTGCTGCCACGAGAGATCAAGAAAAGTCAGGTCTGTGAGTTGAAAACAAGAGCCTAGAAAAAGGCAGTGACAGGCCACCCCCGTTATCTTGCTAAGAAAACCTCATGAAGTCACCAGGAAGTTCAGCTCATAGGAGATTTAAATATATATATATATATATATATATATATATATATATAGACATGCATAAAATATTTATACATACATATAGTATACATACACATATGTAGAAAAGGGTATTGTTTTAGCTTTTGTAAAGAATTAAGCAATACAATATACCCCAAAACTATCAGTATAGGTAATCCTCAACTCATAACTGGTTGCTTAGCAACTGTTCCAGGTTCCGATGGAACTACTTGGAAATACTCACAACCTAGATTTGATTCTCCACCTGTCATGTGATTGTACTTCAGGCACTTAGCAACTGGGCACATTTGCAGCATCTGGTCATATGATTACATTTCACGACGGTTTTGCCAAACACTGGCATTTATTTCCAGTTGTTGTCAAAACTGCTCATAGAAAAGCTGTTGGTTCACTTAATGACCGCCACAAAAAAGTTTATAAGATCAAGTTGGTGATGTGACCAACCTGCTTTGGTCATCATGAGTGAATGACTATCAAGACAGGCGCTATTATAGTTGTAATTTGAAGCCTACCCATATTACACATATAGATGTATAATAAATGATTACAAGACTGTCCTGAAAGAGTATACACCCCCAAACAAATAACACAAGCTTATGTGTATGAATATTAATAATGAAGAAAATTGCCTACCCAATTCAAAAGGCAGTATGTATCAAATAAATGGGAAGGGCAAACCAAAATCTTTAATAATAATAATAATAAATATTTATTTCTTAGCCGCACCCTCTCCCGAAGGACTCGGGGCGGCGTACAACAAACATATGAAATAAATATGTAAACAAGACAAACATATAACAGGGACATATACGGAGACATACACAAGGAGGAGGTCGGCTGAGTAAAAAACAATTAAAATACAGTGTTTAAAACCCCTAAATAATTAAATATAATTAAAATACCCAGTTAAAAACCCGTCAGGAGCGATATGGTTAGATCAAAGTTGAGCCAGGCCAGCTACTTGGAATAGGTGAGTCTTAAGCTTAATACGAAAGGAGCAGAGGTCAGAGGTATTCCTAATATCCGGAGGGAGGTCATTCCACAGGGCTGGGCCCGCCACAGAGAAGGCTCTACTCCTAGGCGCTGCCCCCCGACACTGTCTAGTGGACGGCACCTGGAGGAGGCCCTCTCTGTGCGAGCGAACAATTAAAATTAATTGTTACCCTGTTTGTAATCAGTTATGATTGACTGGAAGATACTGAACAAATTAGTATGTATTTCCATGCTGGTTACTCTGTACTAAAGTTGTAGGCAAATGCACCATTACTGTGTGTAAATGAGCCAAGTTGGGTAGATTGTGGGAGGAACTGATCAGCAAACTCTAATCTGAATTGTTTGGGCTGATTATACTGCTATTGGAATAAAGCAATCACTATTTATTTATTTTGACTGCTGAGGAATCACATACTATGCTGCATATCCCATCTTTTCTGTCTAGTTTTATTTTGTTATTGTATGGGCAGTACTTTTCTTTGTGCATCAATATGGACCAGAAACTTGACTAACATGTCATCAAAGGTCTGCACTCAACATCAGTTTCAAAGGCCTACCCATTGTATCCAGTACAGATGCCCATAATTCTAATATGTATCTGGTCCTTAGATTAGCTATTCTAATCATGTCTATCTTTATTTCAGGTAACTGTACCAATTGAGATGGTGATAGTTAATTCTCCCACTGTAGATCAGGCCCAGTCAGAAGCAAAACATCTCCACAAAGAAATCAAACAGGTTGACAATGAAAATAGTATTTCTCAAGGTAACTGTTTTATTCTATTAAACTATATATGAAAAGAAAAACTATATATTCAACAGTGTTACTGCATAATGCAGTGATAACATAAAAAAGCAGGGGAAGCCCTGGAAAATTAAGTTTTGAACAAAAGAATTCCAAAAAGATTTGACCATATTGCTCAAAATTCTTCATTGCCTCTTGGTCGAGAAAAAAAAATCAGACTGGCTAGAAGTACATTCCAGCAAGCCATATTATATTATTTCTCTATGCCTCCAAAATCTATGATTCTTGATGTCTTTAAATTTCCAAATATTGGAGATATCACCAAAAAATCTCTATGTAATTTATATGCAATCTACATATACAAAAATGGCTGTATGTTTGTATGTTCCAGCATAACTCTGGAACGCTTCAAACAATTTCAACCAAACTTGGTACACAGATGACTTACTCTCTGGGGAAAAAAATACTCTGGGGGTAAGACACCCCTAAAACCCCTTGAGGTGTACTGTTCTGTTGTGATTGTTGTCACAGCCTGTTGTGTCTTAAAATGGCTTCTGCTGTAAATGGCTTCTACTGTACTGCACAGTGGAGTCACCATGGTAATGGCTTCACAAGGGGCTCTCTCTGGTAAGGGGGGGAAATCCAACATTAGAAATTACGTTTGGTCTGGATATTTCCCCCTTATAAATAAATACCTGGGCAACACTGGATTATCAGCTAGTTTTTAATATAAGTGGAAATGAATTTCATGTTATTTAAAGCAGCCTTCTACTTAATCAAGACAGGATTATTCAGCCTGATTTTTCAGAGACTTGTAAATAATTGACAAATATAATTAGCCCCCTTCTCCCTATAAAAAGGGGAAATTGTTTGCAATATAATCATAATAAAAGTTTTTCAGAATGAAAAGATTTGCTGCTAATCTTTTTTATTCTGTGAGTTTTTGTACTACAGTATTACAATCTGGTTTCTGTTAACTCTTAACTTGGATCCTGGATTAATTTCTTCTCTTAAACCTTCTGAAAAAAGGAATGGATCCAAAAAAATGTAACCCAGTACAGGTAGTCCTCAATTTAAAACCATCCTTTTAGGAACCATTAAAAGTTACAACAGCACTAAAAAAAGTGACTTATGACCGGTCCTCACACTTAACCACCATTACTGTATCCTTGCAGTCATGTGATCAAAATTTGGGGATTTGGCAACCAGCATGTGTTTTGCAATAGTTGCAGCATTCTGGGGTCAGGTGCATTTGCAGTCTTCCTAGCTGGCTTCCGGCAAGCAGTTAATGGGAGATGCCAGATTTATTCATTCATTTAACTACAGTAGTGACAACATGGCAAAAGAAAAAAGATACCTAGTAAAATTGAGCAGGCTTCACTTAATGACCTATTTAAAGGGTAACCTTGCTTTTAAGGACTTGACTGTTAGTAAAGGTAGTATTCAACTTACAACAGTTCATTTAGAGACCATTGGAAGTTACAACAGCACTAAAAAAAGTGACTTGCATCCGTTTTTAACACTTACAACCGTACCAACATCCCTGGGGCTATGTGATTGAAACTGGGATGCTTGGCAACTGGTTCATGTTTATAATGGTTGCAGTGTCCCGGGGTCATGTGATCAACTTTTGCAACCACCTGACAATCAAGTCAATGGAAAAACCAGATTTACTTAACAACCGGGTCACTAATTTAACAATTGCAGTGACTCACATAACTGTGGCAAGAAAGGTCATAAAATGGGCAAAACTCACTTAAATGTATCAGCAACATAAATTTTGGGTTCTGTTGTGGTCATAAACTGAGGACTGCTTATGATAAACAAGAGGGAAGAGGAGAAATTACTGTATTTTTTACACTCCCCCCCCCAAAAAAGTGGGTAAAGCTGTGCATCTTATAGAGCGAATATTGGAGGGGGGGTATTGGTGTGGCAGCAGGGTTTGCTGCCCCCGCCTGTCATCGCAGCTGTCACCACTGCTGCCGTTCGCCGCTGCCGGGGTACGCTGGAGCCTTTGCTGCCAAGCAGCTGTTGGATTGGTCTCCTGGAATACCGCCAATCAGCTGTTCTACGCAGTAGGGATGATCATCGCTGATGGCAATAGGCAGTGGTGATCCCCACCATCTAGAATAGCTGATATTCCTAGAACAGTGGTATTCCGGGAGGCTGATCCAACCACCAATCAGCTGCTCTGCAGCAAAGGCTTCAGCACTCCCTGGTGGCAGCGACGGCTCAGCTCAGTTGACCGGTGGTGGGCGCAACGGAGCAGAGCTCTGACAAGCCATGTGCTGGGGCTGCAATAATGTGCTGAAGCTGACCAGGCTGTTTGCTGCAAAAGATGCTAGCCATATTAATACCTGGTGGATGCTGGGGGGCAGAGACAGATTTTTTTTTCTTATTTTCCTCCTCTAAAGATAATGTGCATCTTATGGTCCGGTGCGTGCTCCCACTACCAAACCGGTAGTGAAGAAAATAGAACACCATTACTGCATTAAGGATAAAAATTACGCCGAGATGAAGAAAAGATACCTTGTTTTTGAAAGGGGACAAATTTGATATACAACATTAGATGAGGAATAAGGGACCTTCTGACTGTTTTTAAGTTTCACATCCCAGATCAAAATGTGAAGCAGCTTAAATTTTTAAATGCTGCCCTTATTTTTTTGAAATGATTTTATGCATAATAAGTATTAAACTGAGCTTCCCAATATGTTGACTTTAACACAACTTACTTATTTTAGGAATCATATCCTCTGCTCGGACAATGTATGTCATTCTGATTAGCTGAAATGATATTCCATAGATATGCTATTACAGTTAGTCTGATTTATTATCACAATTGAGCCCAACATTTCTGTCTAAGCAAGACGCTATTAACTGAGTTTTGGGCAATTTCACATCCTTTCTTGTAACAGATGTTAAGTGAATCACTGCACTTGTTAAGTGAATCTGGCTTCCCCATTGACTTTGCTTTTCAGAAGATCACAAAAAGTGATTAAATAACCCTAAATGCATGCCAGTTGCCAAGCTTCTAAATTTTGATCATGTGGTTATGGAGATGCTACAACAGTCATAGGTCACTTTTTTTCAGTGCTGTTGTAACCTGGTCCACTAAACAAATGGTTGTAAGTTGAGGATACCTATATTTTAATTGTAATTGATCTGACCTAGGCTTCCTGAGACAGTAAAAATCACACAGCTCCAAAACCTGCTTTTTATTTAAATGGCTGTGAATTATGTTCATTCACAGCCCGTAATGATTCGCAACCAGTCTGTGAAGAGTCCGACATAACTTTGCCACAGTATTTCAGGGTAAGGCTGATAAGCACCCACCTTGATCTCCCTTGAAATGCTGCCAAAGACCTAATTGCCAATTAGTCTTGCAAGGGCAAAGGGAGCACAGAGTTAAATGGAGTTTTAGAGTTTAAACCGAACAGAATGAACAAAATGGCTTCTTGCAAAAGCTCATGTCCGTTTGCTCCTCTTTTATATCTTATGGGAGAGGCCAGTCATCTCCAAGCCTTACTTCTGAGTCACCCCTTTTGTCTTAACTGCTCTTGCCTTCTGGCAGCTCTGCGCATGTGCGCACTGGGAACAGGCTCCCCCTGTTCCTCTGCCTCGCTGATATCCGACTCCAGAAGCTGCACATAACTCCCAGATGGCCCTGGCCTCCAGTCTGCCGCCGACGTACAGCCCTCGTCTGAGCCTTCTCCACACTGCAGGACTGGCCCATGTTCCTCCCCAACCTCCTCACTGTCTGACTCTGCTGCCAGCTCCGCAGGCCGTCGGTGGATCACAACAATAATTTTTATTTTAAATATAATTTTTATAAATGAATATTTGCAATCTGATTTTAAATAAACAGCTGAGGAAGCCCTCTGTGCACATTCCTCAGGGCAGGTGATGGCATGGAACTCTGAATAGTCAGGATCTGTAGTATACATGAAGTGTAAATCTAAGGCTTGCAGAAGTCATTTGTCAACACTCAAAAGTACTTCCAGTTGTGAAGAAGCATTCAACAAATTAGAGACAAATGGAATACAGTTTTTAAGGAATCATAAAATACAGAGATGCTTATTTTCTATGCAAGAAAAAGAGAAAACTATTATTAGGCTGCATTATGGCCAATTTTGTACATTGTGCCAAGATATGCCCTATTTTAATCATTTGAAAAATAAATGATAACTATCTGGATTTCCATAGGCTAGGCCACAACCCATATTTGCAAAACACAATCGCTAAATATGTTAAGCCAAAACCAGATAACCATGTTATGTCTTAGTTCAATGTGTGGACCACAGGGGTGAGTTTTTACATTATCATGAACCACTTCACAACAGTGTGAACATCTTAATTGTTATCCTAAATCAAGTAAGTCACATTATGTCTTAATGCATGTTTGTGTTCTGCCTCTGCAATTTAGCTTTTCAGTTTAATCCTGGCTGGTGGCACTTCTTCAACACTTTTCCTCATTATATGTAGTCCTCGACTTAACACCACAATTGAGCCCAAAATTTCTGTTGCCAAGCGTGCTAGTTTAAGTGAGTTTTTCCCCATTGTACAACTTTTCTTGCCACAGTTGTTAAATGAATCACCGCAGATGTTAAATTAGTAATACAGTTGTTAGGTGAATCTGGCTTCCCTGGTGATTTTACTTGTCAGAAGGTGATCACATGATGCTGGGATACTGCAACCATCATAAATACTGTATGAGTTGCCAAACATGGAGATGCTGTTGTAAATCAAGAACTACCTGTATTATGTACCTTGGTACCTCAGTTTAGAACTTAGAAACTATACAAATTTTGGCCTTTCTTTCTTTTTTTAATGCAAAATCTGTTTGGTAAAACCAAATCTATAGTAAATTAACAATAACAATCCCCAAACAATATCACCAAACAGCACTTCATCAATATTTTAATCTTAAAACTAAAGCTAAAACTTTAAAACACAAATATTAATAAATGCTGTTATTCCATAACATGCATGCTTGGCTCTTGCAGATATATTCCACTTAAACATAAAAAAGCAAATGCATCTAAAGCTGAAAAAAGTACAAAAACGTCTAACACATTAATGGCTTAAAACGGGAAAGGGGGAAGTGGTGTGCTAAAAGCAAGAAAAGAGTAGTTCAGGGGTGTCCAAACTTGGGAACTTAAAGTCTTAAAGTTCCCAAGTTTGGACACCCCTGAAGTAGTTAAATTAAATGGTCAACCAATACCAATTCATTTTTGTGCTACTAACCAGAGACCTATGTTAAGTCTTGACACTGGTGACTTTGGTACCATTAAAGAAGCCCTACTTGTAAATGTACGTACCTTATAGTTTAGATACATAGTTTAGATATAAAAAATAGCATGGAATAGAATCCAAGAAACTGCAAAGCACTGTTAATGTGTGTACTACAGGAATTGTATCATCTTTACTCATTTTCTCATCTCACAACTACACCTTTCTTCTAACATCCGTTCCAAAAGAAAGAAAGAAGAAAAAAATCCACCAGAGAATTCTTCAGAGTACTTCCAGAATAATTCACGAAGCTCTAGTCTGAGGGAAAAAATCCAAAAAGCATGCTTAGGACAACATAAATGCACACACACCCTGCGGACCTTGGCATATTGATTGCAATTAGACAACCCATTTAAGTACAACTAATTTTGTACTTAAAATTTTGGTCTTTCTTATCGCTTGTCTTTCTTCAATCAGAAGGCAGTTTTGCCAGAATGGGGGCAAAGGATCTACACCAAGGAGAGTTGGAGGCAGAGGAACGAGGATGGAGGTCTCCAGAATTCGGGGAGGTCCTTTTCCCAAAAAGCAGTGATCTTCCCAGAAGATCACATGTGAGCAGGTGTGATTCAGAAAGGCCACAGAAAGGCAGCCTTTCCACAAGAATGATTAAGGACGAAGTGTTTGGGGGAGTCCCGACCGACCTAGAAACGAAACGACATCTGTGTAAGGAGTGTGGGAAAAGGTTTCGGAAGAAGTGGGATCTCATCAGGCATGAAAGGATCCACACGGGTGAGAAACCGTATCAATGTCCAGAATGTGGGAATAGCTTCAACCGGAATGCAACCCTCACAAAACATCTCCTCATTCATTCAGGAGAGAAGCCTCACCAGTGCACGTACTGTGGAAAGAGGTTCACACGGCGTTCACATGTTGTGAATCACCAGAGACGCCACTCATGGTAGGTACCCCTCTTGTTTGTGTGGTTGAAAAACTCACCATTCACTAAATCCCCATGTAGGCCATCTTGGGCTCTTGGGGTAAAAGAAGGAGCTAAAACTAAGGGGGAAAAAATAGATATGCAAGTTGAAAGGAAATGTGGGCAAGGGGAGCATGACCTAATAAATCTTTATTGACATTTGCTTCTTAAGGGATCATCATAAATCAGTATTTCTCAGGCTTGAACGTATGTGGACTTCAATTCCTAGAATTTTCCAGCTAGCATGCTGCCTGGGGAATTCTGGGAGCTGAAGTCCATTTGTATTAAGATTGAGAAATACTGTAACAAATGTTCAGATTGCAGAAGAAAGAAGATAATTAGGATGGAGAAAAAACCATTTTCATTGGAGCTATAAAGTTCCCATTGGCTGGAGATTGAAACAAACACCTGATGAAAAACAGATAGGGTATATAGTGACCTCGAGAGTCCTGAACTACAATCCTAGCTAATATTGCACATGGTGAGGGATGCTGCCAGGAGAAGTCAACAACGGGAGGGCTACAGGATTCCTGCTCCTGTTTTAAGGAGATGGGGGCTGTTGTGTGATTAAAGAAGTGGGAGGCAAATTCCAATATAATCAATCAGCCTTACTTGAGTGTCTTTTTGCATAGTTATCCAGAAATCAGCCTTATTGGACACAGGAACTGGCTGATTAATACACTTATTTGAGTTGTTTTTTATGTACAACGTATTAAACCACTGTTTCTCAACCTTAGCGGCTTTAAGAGGTGTGTGGAGTTCAGCTCTCAGAATTCCCCAACCAGCATGGGTTTTGCTTTGCATGGCTGGCTGAAGAATTCTGGGAGTTGAAGTCCATGCTGTTAAGTTGCTACAGTTAAAAAACACTCTTATTAGATACATCCCAGAAATTTAGCCACTTCTGATTCAGGAGAGGAAGCATTTAACTATTAAACTCCAAAGGACCCTAAGCCAGTTCTTAGGCAAAATTTCTGGCCAGAAAATCACCCAATGCAGAACACCAGCCACTTCTGAGCTAATAGCCTCCATTTTTCAGTTAATCTTGCAAGGAAACTGTGATGAATAGCAACTGGAAATACAAGACCACACATTGCAAAATTTGCAGCTATGGTCCATCAGTCAAAGTATTTGTACCTCTCCAAAAAGGGATTAGCTGCTTCCTGCCTGGTTATCTAATGGGGTCCTTGATTAAAAGGACCCTTACAAGTGCTTTCTATGTACAAGGATCATGGATGCTAAGCAAAACTAGAAAAAGAGGTTAGGGGATCCGTATTTCCCCAACTGAGGGCATTAGATCCTATTAACGTGATTGCATGCTGCCAAATCTGTCTATATACTTGGGTTAATAGCAGCCTGTGTTAAAAGTATTGTGTAGCAGAGCAAGTGGCTTTTCTTTTTTCTTTTAAAATAACTTCTGCATCCAAGTTTCAACCTCTGGCATCTTTAGAATCAGAGAATCAATGAGATTGCAAAGTATCTGTTTAAAGACCTGATAGGAAAGGTAGTCCACAAGTTATGACCATGATTGAACCTGGAAATTACAATTGTAAATCATGATGGTCATAAAACAAATCACCATGCGCCCAGACCCAATTTTACTACCCTTTTCATGTGGACATTAAGCGAACAGTCATTGTGAACCTGTTGTTCACTATGGAGTAGGTTTTGCCAGAAACCAGAAGTAAACTCCAGTTTCCAGCAAAAACATCGTAAATTGCAATCACTTGACCATGGAGTGCCATAAATGCAGATGGTTGCTGAGTGCCCAAAATGCAGTCATGTGATCATAGGAGGGGGGAACCCGATGTCAGAACTTCAAAACTGGGTTGTAAGTATCTATTGGAGGGTTCATCATAACTTTGAACAATCACTAAGCGACTGCCTGTAAATCGAGGATTGCCTATACCACAAGTCCATAATGAATGAATGACAAGCAAGCTGATTTTTCATTTTTGTTTTAAGTCACTATCATTTTTTTTCTGAATGTCCTCTTCAATCCTTTTCTAAGTGTTGAAGGCTGACCAATTTCAGCTTAAAATATGGCTCATTTGAAAGAAGACCAGTCTTGATTTTCTTATGATTCTCATTGTCTGTCCTCTACTTTGTTCGCAGCCAAGGAAGATCTTGACAAAAGGATCTACTGCTTCCAGTTTGGGCAACAGATTGAGAAGCCCTGTATGACCGGGGAATAAAGGTAGCTCAGTTTGTGTCCTGCAGGGTTTGGAATCTAGACCAAGGGTAGGAGGAGTGGTGTGGGTTGTTGACTATTTGTTGTTTGTCCACATCTTGAATATGATCAAGATGTGTCTGAGGACACACAGCTCTCAGGGGCATCCATTCTGTTGAGTGTACAAAGGAAAATCTGTACATATTTATGCCATTCAGTAATGATAGGAGAACTCAGACTCCATCCAAATCAAAAGACTATTCATCCACATTTTACTAGATCTGTTTATTTATTTTGTATTATTTGGACTGCTTGCTGGCTAGAAATGAGTATATCATCAGGCCACTAATTCAGCCCTGAATATAGATGAGTGGATGCTCCTGGGAAAATTGCTACTTTTGATCAGTATTTTTGTATCAGCTAAAGCCTTGTAAAATCAGAAAAATCCTTTCTCTGATTTGCTGTACTTATGCCCAAAACAAATGATGCTCATTAAGGAAGTAAGATTTAAAGGCAAAACATCTTCCAGTAATGGAGCAGGCTGGCAAAATGATACTTATCAACCATTTGGGAAGGCAGTCCACAGATTTAACCTCTAAAGTGATGGATCTAGGTGGAAAAGCGATACTAACTATTAACTCAGGATAAAAGAAATTCCAAGTTTTAAGTAAGAGGCAAGACTGATTGATTGACCTAGAAGCACTGACCTGGTATGCTCCTAAATGCAAATTTAGATCCAGAATATATTCCCATCATGGAGACTTCAGTCCTATTGCACGTCAAGCTGTCCAGATGTAGATATAGGTTTTGCAGTGCAATTTGGGGAAGGCAAGCCAGATGGGAAAACAGAAAGCAAAGTGGCCTCATTGTACATTGTACTTGCGGGGATGGATTTTTATATTGCTCTGTGGCAAATCTTTAGGAATGATCACACTTTTACTGCAAGGTTAGAAAACTGTGGCCTTCCAGTGGCTGCTAAATACCAGCTCCCAGCATTCCTCACAACTGGCCATGCTGGAATAATGTGAAGTGAAACCGACTTGGCTATTTAATGATTCATTTTTATTCTGTACAGTAGAAAACCAGTGCAACATTTGTTTACATAATAAGTTATTTCCCCCTTTTTAACAAAGTCTGAAAACTACTTAGAGACTTTTGATTACAGAATTCATAAATTAATTTTCACAAAGACAGACATTTGTTTTAATATATTGTTAAATCATTTTGGCTTTTCAAGCTTAAGGTCCTATTCTAACAGCAGTACATATATTTCATGTGAGAGGGGGGAAAGACTTTTCTTCAAAGCTGGGTCCTTTTTGAAAACAGTACACCAGAGATAAAATCTGGAGTAACTTCAAATCCTGTGGCTTGATCATGTGGCCATTATGTGGGGAATATTTATTTTCTAGGAATGATCTTTTATATACTCTTCAGTTTCTATGGCTGCCTTTTTAGCATATAGGATAACTGCTATCTTTATAATACAGACTTTCAAGCTTGTTTATTTTGTACACTATCATAATCAACAAAGACTCGTGTCAGTTAATTCATTAAAAACATAATTCTACCTTGATGGTTCAACTGATGGACTTTTAAACCCCATGAATTTATTTAGGCATGAATTTATTTAGAGAGTTTAGGTAAGCTACTGTGCCCTCTCATCTGCAATATTTGGTTAATGCCAAGCTAAAAACAAAGTTGTAAGAATTACTGAAAGTGTTGTTAAATGCTTTGCATAAATGAGAAAAGGGCCATATAAAATCAGAAATGTGTTATCTGAAGAATCTCTGCACTTCAGAGTGTCTTTTTTACAATCCATTTAAGCATTCAATGCGCTATAGATACAATATAAAACAATAGCTATCTTATTTACATATTCGTTTTAAGTTTACTGACTCCTTCAGTCTAAAACACCAAACTTACATATTTTGCAGCCAGAAATTTTGGAAATGGAAAGTTGGAACTAGTTCTTCTCATCTAAGTTAATGATTCTGTGCAGTTCCCAAGCATTCCTGCCTCACAGTCCATAAACATCCAGCATGACTATGATCCTTCAATTTAATTATTCCACTTAATGAACATTAAATATTGTTTGTTACCGGTACATGATTCTGGGGTGAGCCACACGAGCAGAGAATCCAGCCCTACTTAGTTGTTTTCTAACCTTTTGGATATCAGACGAAGAGAAGCTGAATCATGTCGAGATCCTCTGATCCACTCTCAGCAAGGAAATAAGTCTTGGTCACTTTTATAGGTCTCCTCCTTCATGGTTGCAGTTCATCAGCCCAGTGTTTCTGCAGCATAAAAGTGATTATATTGGGTGATGATATAAGTGAAGCAGGTACAATATGTATAAGAAAAATAAAGAAAATAAAGTCACAGCTTGCCTAAGCGGTAACCAAAATTGTTATCGGTGAAAAGATAAAAAATATTGATCTAGAGAAGAAAAGATGAACTCAGAATTCAAAGTTTCAATTAAAACAGGATATAAAAACTGTTGAACTTAATTCAGGAAGTAAACATTTCAAGATAGACCACACAAAAGTAACAGCAAGAGTTTTACCTGAGAGGAGGTGGGATCGGCCTCTATGTTACCATAGCAACCTTTATGATGACGAATCAGATCTCCCCAAAGGATAAGATTTTTGCAGCTGAGGAAAAGCGGGGAACCAAGATTTTGTTAGTTTTAGTCTCACATCAGGCATAAAAGCTGGCCTGGTGACTTTAGGCCAGTCACATTTTCATCTCAACCCACCTCACAGGACTTCTTATGGGGAAAATAGGAAGAGGAAGGCGTGTTAGGTATGTTCACTGCCACCTTAAGTTAATTATAAAATAATAAAGATTGGTAAAAGTTCCCCTTGCACATATGTGCTATTCATTCCCAACTCTAGGAGGTGGTGCTCATCTCTGTTTCAAAACCGAAGAGTCAGCGCTGTCCAAAGACATTTCCTTGGTCATGTGGCCGGCATGACTAAACGCCAAAGGCGCACGGAACACTGTTACCTTCCCACCAAAGGTGGTTCCTATTTTTCAACTTGCATTTTTACATGCTTTCAAACTTCTACGTTGGCAGAATCTGGGACAAGTAACGGGCGTTCATTCCGTTACGAGGTGCTAGGGATTCGAACTGCCGACCTTTCTGATTGACAAGCTCAGCGTCTTAGTCACTGAGCCACTGCGTCCCTATAAAGGTGGGATAAAAGCCAATAAATAAATAAATGGAGCTAATAATTGGGAAACAGGTGCAAGGACAGAATACCAACATCTACACCCCCTCCACATTCCCCCAATGCACAGGAGAAATTGCTTACCCCGGGCACTGTCCTTCGATGGGCAGGATATGATTAGGCTCCTTTTCCAGGAAAAGATTAGACAGGCAAAATATATGAGCAGCCATGGTACAAGTTGGGTGAAAACAGTGCAAGGGAATGTCCTCATCCCCATCCTGCAGAGAAGAATTTTAGAAAGAGTGCACTTCAATCCAGAGGATCCTGCTGCTCCCCAAACAAATGCAGGATTAACTGCCACCATATTTTGTTCCTAAGTCCAGCTGTTCCCCACCCTTCCTTGGCCAAAGTTATTTCTTCCAGTTCAGATCCAATTCTGCCTTAGAGGTGGCATCTTAGAAGTTCAGCTCCCATTTTGTCAGCAATTTCGTCTTTTAGGATCTACTTAACTTCTAGCCTTTTTGTTTGTTGAAAGAACACACAGCATTCCAGATTGTTACCTGAAAAGTCTTCAGACAGACACTACAATGCTTTGTGGTCACCACTTGTTCCTCTGGAGATGACGGTTCAGCACATTTAGTGTCTTTGACAGCTCGAACTGGCCCAAAGGCTATGGGCATGTGTAAGGGGGGTTCCAAGCCTGGGGGGAACTCTCGGCAGTACTGCTGCTTGAGCCATCGTATGGTGAGGGGCAGACGGCACCACGGGGCAGTTTGCAGCATGTGGGCTAAGACACGCAAGTGGAAGTCAAACTGACGCTCCCGTGTTTTGCGGCGGGTGACATGGTTGAGACGGCGAGACGAGTGAGGGTGTTGCCAGGCCCATTCAAACTGGGAATTAGCAAGAGATAGAAAGGATAAATCAAAAGGGGTTGCTGAAACGTAGGAAGGAACGAACAGAAAGGGAACATCTGTCCACCTACTCTTAGGGTTTAACTGGCTCTCCCAGTAACATATTACTCAACTTACAACCACAATTGGGATCGTTGCTAAACAAGGTAGTTGTTAAGTGAGTCACATGTAACTTTATGACCTTTTTTGCCACGATTAAGCAAATTACTGCAGTTAAGTGAATCATGCAGTCATTAAGCGGGCCCAGCTTTCCATATTGCCTTTGCTTGTTGGAAGCCAGTTGGTAAAGTTGTGAATAGTGATCACATGACCCCTGGGATACTGTAACCATCACAAATATATGTTGATTACCAAGTACCCAATTTTGATCACATGACCAATTTTGATATATCTTGCAACAGTAGTAACTTAGGATTGGTTTTAAGTTATTTTCTTCTGTGCTGTTGCAACTTTGAACAGACTAAATGAATGATTGTAAGTCAAAAACTATCTATACTCAATTGGCTGCGTTCCCACAAGGTACTGAATCCCAAATTAGTTAGGTTTGGTGAACACACAGAATCTCAAGCTAGCTACCCATGTTTTAGCTTGTCATATTCTGTGAATCTTGAGAAAGAAAATAAAATAAGTAAGTACTGAGAAATGCCTTACGCGCAAAGCAGCTACATCAGAGGGGAAACCATGAACTATCAACACCATATCCCTGCAAGAAGAAAGAAATCCATAAAGCTCAAAAGGACAGCAACTCACTTGTCCCAGAAAGCTCAAATTTTAGCCTTCAAAAAACTCTGAATTTTCGCCTCACTCGAATCTCATCACAAAAAGGAGAAAAACCAGATAGTGAAAAAACGGTTTCTTCTACCACAGTGTTTCCTTACCTTAAGTCATTGTTAAGACTTGTGGACTTCAGCTCCCAGAATGCCTGATGGTTGGGGTATTCTGAGAGCTGAAGGACACATCTTAAAATGACTAAAATTGGGAAACACTCCTGTGGAGCTTACCAGGTTCCCCCCCCCCTACATCTGGTTGGGGCTAAGAAGGAACTGTATTAACTTCAGAAATTATTTGCGAACGTATCATCTTTTGCACACTCAAGAATTACCATGGCCCACGTCCACTTGTCTTCCAGGCCCCACCACACCTCTTCCCACCATTGTGTTGGTCTATGCGTCGTTCGGGATTGACAGTGAAGCCAATGTAGATCCGCCCCTGGTAACGGGGATTGGTGCAGTATAGTAGATATACCCCAAAGAAGCCACATACTTCCACCACCATCTCTCCCACAAAAGGTGGGACACGCTGAAGAAACCTACATGAAAGAAGAAATCAAGTGTTAGAAAAGCTGAACACCCATAATTGTAATCCACCCATCATCGGAATCCAACAAGCAGGGCTGATAACTGCCAGGGAATCGATAGCTCACAAATGTTTTCAAACTACAATTCCCAGCATCCCTTTCCAGCAGTCATCTGGCTGTTGCTGTTGGAATTGCGGTTAAGCTCTTCCCTAGTATTACTTTGTCTACTTGCGAGCTATTCTGCTAGGATTTTCACACGCGAATCAGAAATTCGACTCCTTTGTATTTTCATGGCAGGGAGAAGGCATGTGAATTTTTGCCAACCACGGGATTCCACACCAAAATATCTGAAATTAAAATTCCTGCATTCCCAAGTGGAGGAGGGGGAGGGGAAACAGTACCTGTTGAATTTCTGCCTACTGTGCAACCCTAATCCTGCATATAGTGGCTTTTACTATTTAGCAGAGTCTCCTTTCCCTTCGGATGCGGCTTGAGCGACCAACAAAGCAGACAGGTGACGTCATGCCCTGCACCTTTCCAGCCCCAGCCTTCCCCGTTCTCGTCGCCAAGCCCCTTTCGAACCTGCCCTACCCTCGCGATCCCAGCAGACGGTAGACGTTGCCTAGCAATCTTCCCCTCCATGCGACTGACCGTTTCTTCAAACGATCCCTTGCTTACATTCTATTGGCGAAGGCAGCGAGATGTCCCACCCACACGGGGGAAAACTGCAGTAGTGCAAATGGATGACGTAAGAAGAGCTAATTAACAGGAAGGAGCTGTAGAGATGCGATAGAGGTGGCATTTTAAAAAGTGTGGCTTGAAGTCAGAGTATAAACTTAGATTTAAAAAAAATAACTTAAAAAAATTATACGTATGTGTTCTGTATACTGTTCGTACTCTAAGGGTATACATACATTTACATAGAATTGCAAAGAAGGTTTACTATTCCTAAACTACGAAGGTTTAATCCATCCCAGACCAAGCCAAGTCCCAAAACGCAGACAGTTTCTAGAACTCTGACAAATCACCCATCAATAGACAGACATACATTAACAAAATCTATAATCCATGCAAAAGAGCCGAGGTGGCCCAGTGGTTAGAGTGCAGTACTGCAGACTACTTCTGCTGACTGCTGGTTACCTGTAGTTCAGCAGTTCGAACCTCACCTGGGTCAATCTTGACTCAGTCTTCCTATCCTTCCCATGTCGATAAAATGAGGACCCAGATTGTTGGGGGGAAATAGGCTGACTCTGTAAACCGCTTAGAAAGGGCTGTAAAAGCACTATGAAGCGGTATATAAGTCTAATTGCTATTGCTAAATCACTTTTTTGAGACTGTAATAACATTGAACAATCTTTAAATAAGTCTCCCAGTCCAAAAAGAAACAAAAAGACCCAAGCATCACTCCACCAGCAGTCACCACCTAGATCAGCATAGAATAACTTCAAGATTAACATCAGACCAACAATATTTGATACCAATACCTCGATCAAGAATACTGCCAAAGAAGCCATGAATAAGCAGCCCAATCAAAGAATCTCTAAGACCAACAGAGACAGGCAAGCCAGTAGAATAGAAAACCCCACTCCTTACTAGCACTGATGATGTTGCCTAGTTTGGGTAATGAAACGTCTGCAAGAAAACAAGCAAGCTCAGAGAGCACACAGGACTCATCGAAGAAGGATATTAGGATAACTTTTAGGACCGGCTGGGCTGCTATATCACTCTTCCCTTGGTTGCTCTAGGAATGAAATCATCGGAGTGATGTTTTGCAAGTTGATTGGCTACGTAAGCTACAGACTGCAACGTGAAGGATGTGACCTCACCCAAGGGCGGAAATGAAAGTTACTGGCTTCTCTTTCATTCAGGGAGCGCAATGGAACCGTCCAGAGCTCTCAGCGCGGAGTCCCTGCGCGAGAGGCTACTTCAGGGACTCGAGGCCGAGCACGTGGTAAATGGGGTAGCTTCCCCTTCACTGCCCGAAAGCAGGCAGTCCAAAGGGCTCGATTTAAGTCTGGCACCCTTTCTGCTCTAAAATTTGATTTAAAAACCCCTCTAAAGCATTTGGCGACCCTTGCTTGTTCTTTTGCAATGCTATTTTATGTTGATTTTCCAAGTACACGCCTTAATCATTTTCCAGCTTAGTTTTCGTCTGCGTCATTCATGGTGTGCCATTGTTGTTTAAAGTTTTGTGCCGCTTAAAAACCTACGTTCTATTGAAAAATGCAAATGTTCCTCTCTTGTTAAAAATAATTATTCCATTGAAGGGCTACAAGATACTTCTACTTCTCTGACAGGATAAAGCAGTTTTCATGACTTGGTGTTTTCAGAATGTGTTTTCCATTACCCCCTCCCAGCGAGCCTACACTAGCACACCAGGTTGGGGGGAAGTCTGAAGAGATTCTCAGTCATCCAGGTCATGGTTGTCCCAAAGGTGCTTTTTTTCAAGAGGCAACTGAATTTTCTTGTTTTTTCTTTGAAGACGTTTCGCTTCTCGTCCAAGAAGCTTCTTCAGCTCTGACTGGATGGGGAGGGGAGAATAGAAGAGCTGAAGAAACTTCTTGGATGAGAAGTGAAACGTCTTCAAACTAATAAACAAGAAAGTCCATTGCCTTCTGGAAAGCATATTTAGAATAGGTTGAGGAAAAATGGCTTTAAATTTTCCCTACTTTTTTAGAAGTAAATGACTCTTTTTAATTCTCACTGTCAAGTTGACATTATTCAGCTCTAAATCTTGCTCTTTGCTGGGGTATGAGTGTGTTTACTGTTTTAATAGGCTGCTGTCTTGCCAACTAATTTAAAAATGTCTTCCCAGAGTGATGGGAATAACATCATACTTTCAACACAGGAATGCAGATAAAAGAAAGAGAAATAATAGATGCCTATAAAATTAGGCCAGATCAAAATGACAGGAGCCTATTTGAAAACCTGTTCTAAGCATGTTGACACAGAAATAATTTTCCCTAAATTTAGTGGGATTTGATCCTTACGATACTAAGTATTCAGTAAGCTTCTTAAATTCAGTGGTAGATTGTTTTTAAATAGATATTTCTAGGATTACTGGTATGTTATGGATATTTTTAACCCAAATTTTGGGGGTTTTTGAGACTTTTTCCTTTTTATTAAGCTTATTTGGTGCACGTTTCATTTTCTAATAGTATTTTGTTAAACTAGTGCACTCTTTTCTGAGATCCCTTCCATCTTTATTCCCTATAATTTCCTGATAATAAACTAGTTTTTCATATGCTTTTTAACATCTCCTTTCAAAATTTACTTCCCCATTATGTTTGGATGTAAATAAATGTATGCAGGTTATTAAATGTATTGTTACATTCTAAATTTTAGATATGTATATTTCTTTATAAAATAATTTCTTTATTTTATACACTATAAGGAGGTAGAGGATACTACTCCTGGGCGCTGTGCTACAAGCTTCAAAGTTTTGGTAGTTTCTCCATGTTTCCGAGGAAAAGCACTGTTACAACGACATCGGTGAGTAAAAGTGTAGGAAGAACTAGTTTAGACAGTGGGAGACGGACTGAACAGTCTTTCATTTCATTAATGGTTAGAATTATACTAACAGTTTTCCAAAACTTTAGAATGTTAGGAAATGGGGACTACAAAAATCAGGCATTCTTTACACTTTACACTTATTTTCCATGATATCCTGCTTCTTCATTCACCTTCCTTTTTGTCTTTTGCGCCTCTATTGGTTTAATCTACCCTTAATTTTTAATCTCATCCTTCCCCTGAAGTGCTCAGAATAGGGTAGATAATGTTCACTTCCTCCATTTGATAATGTTCACTTCCTCCATTACAACAGCAGTGGTTCTGTGAGGTAATAACTGATTTAGGTTGTCCAGAAAAGTAAATGCACTCATATATACAATGTGCTCTTTCTTCTGCAGTTTATTTATTAAATACTTTCTCATACTTTCATTATCCTGATTTAGATGTATAGATGCAGTTTAAAAATAGAAATGTATTGAACCCATGGGATAAATTACATCACTATAAAAAGTAAAGTGGGCATTTAAAAATTACGATTCCCCTCCCCCCCAAAAAAAGCATAGATCATACGAAGGCTGCCTTTTAATATGCTGTGCTAGTTTTAAATGCTGCCTAAATCTCACATGATTATGAAATATCAACATTGCAATAGTACCTCAAAATTGTGTTCAGGCTACTTCACAACTTCTCTATGACATTCTTTTTTATTTGGATCCTTCCAAATATTTTAATAACAAATGAACAATTTATCTGCATCGTTTTCTCTTACATTATTAACAATGTAAGGAAAAATAATTGAATGTCCAAAGAAATGCATAATTAATGGTATGGTTGTGTGAAAAAAGCGAATTATGTATTTGAAACTACAAGTAGACCCTGCTTAACAACAGGCCTGTTTAGCTATCATTCGAAGTTGCAGTGTGATTGAAAATGGTCCTCACACCCTGGCTGTTGCAGTGTCCCCATGATCAAGATTTGGGCACTTTACAACTAGTGGGGAATTACGAGTGTTGCAGCGTCCTGTGGTCACATGATCTCTATTTTGCGCACTTGACAGCTGGATTCTGACAAGGTAAATTTGCAAGTCACAGGCATGTGATAACTCATTTAACAATAGTAGCAGTGGTCATGTGCTGTCTTGCTTAATGACTGCAACACTTAGCAACAGAATTGCCCATCCCAATTGGGTTTGTTAAGAAAGAACTACAGGTAGGTCTTGCTTAATAATCCTATTTGGGACCAGAAATTTTGTCACTGAACAAAGCCTTTGTTAGTGTGACTGCAGCACTTAGTTCCAGTACACCTGGTTGCGGTTGTTAGGCTGGGACTGTCTGCCATTAAGTGAGGACTTCACATTTTTTCCTGCCCTGGCATGCTTGCCTCTACTCACCTAACAGCCCTCCTCCATCTCTGCCCTGTTGGTTGTCCTGCCACCCAAACATCTGCCTTGCAGAGTAGAGTCCAGAGCAATGGAATAAAAGGATCAGAAGGGCAGAGAAGGGGTTCAGGATTGGCAGGTAGGATGAGGTGTGCAGTTGTAAATGCAGGCAGGCTGCCAAGTGCCTGAATTTTGGTCACCAGCACCATCTTACTTCAAATATTCATTGACTGAATAGTTGTTAAGCAAGGGCTACCTGTTCATGTAACCAGAATGGCATCAACTCTATTTGTTACTAATGCCAAAAGGAAACATGTATGATTTATTTATTTAGTTAATTTATGTCTGCCCCAATCTAAAGCAAGAGTCTCCAGTTTTTCTGGTACCAGAGACCGGTTTCGTGGAAGCCAATTTTTCCACGGACCAAGGAGGGGATTGGAATGGTTTCATGAGGAACCTAGATCCCCCCGTTTATGCAGGTGAAGTTTTGCTTGCTCACCAGACCGCCTGTGCACCCCAGTTCCTAACAGGCAATGGACTTCTATAAGTCCACAGCCCAGGGGTTGGGTACAGAAATAGCTATCATAGTGTAGGGGAAGAGCAGGCAGAGGTGGGGGCAGCATTAAGTACATCATCACAGTCCTTGCTTTCCACAAGTGCTCTAAATTCAGCCCCTTTTGAATTCCTTTGACTTTTATCTGGTACCAATTTAGTGCTGAACTTCAGTTGACCAGATTCTTGTGTAGAGGCTTTAATGAATCTCCTATGCTGCAGTCTTATGAATGGTCGTGATTTTTTGCGCCTGACACGCAGCTTCAGTCTCGGTTAACTGAGAATTCCTGTTTGGCTCTTCTTTCTAGTAACTTTCTGTAAAAGGAACTCTGGGTGAACTTGCCAAGCTGTCAGCTGAGTTTCTCCTGAAGGGTGACACTTCCATCCTTTCTCTTTTTTAGGCTTCAGAGGCTGTTAACATTGCTTTTACATTTCTGAACAGTTTCATTTGTAGAAATCTTTCTAGAAATGGGGTTCTCAGTCCTCAAGTTACAAGCATAGTTGGGGCCAGAATTTCCCCAATTCACTCTAGTTAGCTAACTAGGGTGGTTGCTAACTGAGTTGCACCCAATTTTTTTTATTTATTTTTGCTACAGTTAAGCAAATTACTGCAATTTTTAAGTGAATAATATGCTTGTTAATTGAATCCAGCTTCTCCCATTGACTTTGCTTGTTGGAAATTATTTGGAAAGGTTATATGTGTTGATCATATGAACCCAGGATGCTGCAATCATCATAAATGCATGACAGTTGTCAAGCACCCAAATTTTGATCATGTAATTGTGGGGATGCTCCAAGGACAGTTGTAAATCACTTTTCAGTGCCATTGTTACTTCACATGGTTGCTAAACAAATGGTTGCTAAACATTATGTTGCAAAATCATAATGGAGTTTATTTTGGGGGAGGGAAGGAGGGACATATGAATTCATTGAATCATGATGATTAATCAAACTATGGCTTAGCCAAATATGCAAAGTTGTTTTTAAACATCCATCTGTTTTATTATGCATATAAGAGGTTGAATTTAAATTTGAAAAATTGAGCCTGGAACTTGGAGAAATACATTATTGGCCAAGGGGCTTCTCCAATGCAGGTAGAAGGTAAAGCTGGCATAACACAACACCTTACACCAAAGTTAGGTTTGCTGATTTGGCTCTTGAAACAATTAGCAATTCAGGTCTAAAGATATTATGGGGGTGCAATGCATTTGCTGTCTCCCAATTTCCCTTTGCCGTTTTCCGATTTTACTCTTTTTCTTCTTTGTCTTGCCTTAAGACTGGTCAATGAACTCTTATCTGAAGAGCTGAAGCTTATTCATGCGTTCGAGCAGAGAACACTGACTCCTGAACAGTGGGAAAAGGAACAAGAAGCTAAGTGAGACAAGCTTCTTCAGTGACAAAAGCAGCAAATACTATAGAGACCAAAAAACTCCAAGATGGTAAAGAGAAGCAGCTGTGAACTGAACTTAACAAGGCGGGAATTGTTTCAGGGGAAGCACTGTGACAGTTTGAAAAAGCATGAAGCAGAAAATAAAACTGGAGAAAGTTTGTGAGATAACTATTGGTGTCATCTATTTATTTCCACACCAAGAATCTTGCAGACCCATTTTAATATTGAGATTTGCACTGGGTGGGGAAAAGGTAGCCTTGTCCTATTAAGGCAGAGTTCGTTGGTTTCAATGTTTAAATCTTGAAAATGAATATTGTTGGAGTTCTTAATACTCTGAATTTAGTTGTTCACTTGCAAACATAAGTCAACTAGATGACATCAGTGAGTGTGAGGTTTGCTGATTATTTGCAGTAGCTACCCTGCCTGTTTTGATAGGGGTGTAGTTTCTATTTTGGCGATTCTTTGATTAAAGTACAAGTAGTTCTCAGTCATTCAATGATCATTCAAAGTTATGATAGTGTTGAAAAAACTAACTTTACACACCATTTGCAACTTTCACGGTGTCCTTCAGTCATATGATCAACATTACAGTCAATAGACACTGTCCTGTGCCAGGGATGTCTAACTCAAGGCCTGCAGGTCAGATCTAGCCATAGGGATGCTAAGATCTGGCCCGTGAGGCCATCCTGGAAACAGCACATGGTGCCTCTGCCAGTGAAAATGGAGTTTGCAAGGGCCCTCCTGAGCTCCGTTTTCACTGGCAGAGGGTTGCAGAGGCTGTCCCAGCTAAAAAAGGAGCTCAATCGGGAGCCTGTTTTTTGCTGACAGAGCGCTCAAACCACCACAGGTGCCCCTGACATGAGTAATGTCAAGCTGGCCATGCCAACCCTGGCCACCACCACCCCCAACAAGCCCTCAATGAAAGGGCTGAAGAAGCCCTCAATGAAATCCTGAAGAAGTCCTCAATGAAATCGAGTTTGACACCCAACCTTTGTTTATTTCTCCCCCCTCCCATTGCAGAGCAAATTGCTTAGATAGATGGATTGCAAGAAAATCTAGCCGTTTGTGGTTCTACGTATCAAAAATAATGCAATTGTATAAATCTCTCTCTTGCCTGACGTTGTCAAGCCGGCCTCCCTCAGCAACCAAGAAAGAAACCACTTAACTCCATTTTGCAGAATTAAAGAGTACTTTTACTGGTTATGAAAAGATAGCAGCTAAGCAAAGCAAGATCTGAGGCAAAAGCGTGCGAAATCATACATATCAATATGTGACCAACCCCCTCCCCCTGGTAACCCTCATCTCACTGTCCAATCTGTAAATCCCTTAGGTGTCATGTGAGTCCCATCTTCAAGGAGCATCATCAGGTTGGTATGCAGGATGGTTGGCCTTGACCGACACCAAGCACTAATCTCCAGCATGCACAGTAGACGGTGAGAACAAAACTCCCTTTTTACAATCTCTCCTGTACTAAAACTTCCCCTCCCAAATACCAAGCCCCCCCTCCCCGTTTCAATGGCAGCCGAAAGCAAATAGCGAAGCAGAGGCTGACAGACGTTTTCCCACTGTTGGTGCAATCACAGTATTCTTGATGTTTAGAAGAGCAGGTTTTTTTTGTTTTTTTTTTGAAATCCTCTGATTTTCTCTGCTGCGGGTGAAAAATTGGGAAGATTGGGGGTGGGAAGATCAGACAAAGGGGAGATTGCCTACAGAAATGTCTTGCTTTCCCCACACATCCCTAACCTTGACATAGAGAGATTGGAGAGGAAGAGATCTCAAGAGAGTATAAATGTGTCCACTGGCTCCCAGTGTAGTTGCATTGCTTTCAACGCATGCAAGACAGCAGGCATTTCAAAAAGTTGGGTGGTTAGAAGGCAAATAAAAATGGAAGGTGTGAAACTGATTTTCTAGTGGGAAGGCAGTGGCATTTCACTTAGTGGCGGAGTTGCTTGCCATCTTAAATAGGGTTGTTATGTGAAGACTTATCTGTATTTTCTGCCTGATAGTTTGATGTTGAGTCTTGCTGATCTGAATGTTGGCTACCAGTGGGGATCAAATGATGCATCAAAAAATATATTGTTTATTCTGATCCAAAAACACAGCATAACCAAATCTTGTTGAGAAGGATCTGTCCCTGCTTTCCGTTTCTTAAAATGTCCTTTGTAGGAGGAGAACTACATTAGTCTGTGGTGGCAAAAACCAGGAGTCTGGTAACAGGTTTTCCAACCAATAAATTTTATTAACAGGCATAAGCTTAATAGGCACTAACATCAGAACTCAAAATAAGGACAAAGTAATATCAAGGATTTGGCCTGTCAAGACACCATGAGAGATCTCAAAATATATTTTTTTAAAAACACCAGGATTTTTATCAGCACTATTTAATGAGAAATTCTAAAGCATTCAGGCAATTTCAGGTCTCAGCAATAGATATTTAACATTAGAATTATTAACTGATAGGGTATTTGTAGCATCTCATCACCTGTATCTGCATAACCAACTTGATTTTTCTACCCTTCTTCCTCTATCTCCCTCCAATTTAAATCAGTCTAACAATCTATACATCTTACGAAGTGAGCTGCAGCCACCAAAGCTTTATTTCTTTTAATAAACCATGGTTACCTGGAAAAAATCCTCCCAATGTTAAAAAAGTTTTGTGGGAGATGAAAACTCTGCTCCTAACTCTAATTTCATTTTAGAGGGGGAAAAGCCACTACTGACCATTGATCAACTATTCAAATTGGCCCCCATACTTAATCAAGAGAAGGGTGATCTAGGTTAATAGGGTCATGGGTTAATTAGTTAATTAATTCTATTACATTTAAAGGATTGGCCACAAATCATTGGTGAATATATGGGTGAAAAAAAGGAAGAGATCTGAAGATGGGTAGACCATTCCATGGAAGATAAAGTAATCAAATGGGACAAGATTTTAATAGCTCTGTTAGGCATAGGGAGCCTTTCAATATCAGGCATGGGGAGGATAACTGCTTCCTTCCTACCTTTCCATTTGGCATCAACAAAATGCTGGATTAGATTGTGTTAAATTCTTTGCAGGTCAATTTGCTGAAAGGTGACATGACCATTTTTCACACTTTAGTGACTGACCAACCAACTAAAATGCATACCTGTCGATCCAAATGCTTACTCAATCAGTTAAATATTGTAGCCCTATTAAAACCAAGAGAACCACCCCCAACCATGCCCTCAAAAGCAAAATATTAAGTAAGGGGATATGCAGCATTTTAAAAAGAAATCCAGAGGAAGACAATTTGTTTTCTAAGGAGAAAAGCAGGGCAGGAACCAGAAAGCAAAGATCCAAAATTGAAGGCCTGGGTGATACAAGCCTACAGGTTGTAAATAGGTGAGCTATCATCCTGAATGCCTTCACCAAGGCTAAGCGAAGATGTATATTTCGTATATTTGCAGGTGGAATCTGTTAATTCCGAAAAAGGACTCTGGAATAGACAAACTGAGTTTCTGCCCTGAGATTAGGGTGGCTGAATCTTAATAATGCCCTGAGGATCCACCCATTTAAAAAAAAATTAAAGGGACTTTAAAAGGCCAGTTTAAAAAAGTCCATTGTGACCAGTGGTGGTATTCCATTTTTTTTTACTACCAGTTCTGTGGGCGTGGCTTGGTGGGGGTTCATGGGGCAGCAACTTGCTGTGAGTGACATCATTGGCCATGCCCACTCAGTCACATGACCACCACCACCAAGCCACGCCCACAGAACTGGCAGAAATGTTTGGCCAAGTCTTCTAGCGTTCAACCTGGCTGCTTCTGCTGCAGCATTCAACCTGGCGGCTTCTCTCCTCGGCCTCATACACACAAAGCAAACAGCCACATATCTCACGGCACTGGGGGGACTTGTAGGGACTGTGCTGTGAGATGTGTGTACGCTCTGGGTGTACGCCCAAGAACAGTGACGTGCGGTGAGGTTTATGGCTGGTGAGGCTGGTGACATCATCAGGAAGGCGGAGAATGGGACCACATGTGCAGGAAGCTGAGGCAGCCTCAGCCTCCTGCACACGTGGTCCCATTCCCAACCTTCCTGAGTCAACATGAAGGGGACCGTGGAGCGCGAGCCGGCGGAGCGCGCTCCGCGGTCCCCTTCATGTTGACTCAGGAAGGCAGGGAATCAGACCACGTGTGCCTTTTCCCTTTTTTTTTTTCTTTTCATGATGAGAGTGGTGAGACTCTGCCTCCCCTGCCTCCCCTGACCGCACGTCCCTGCCCAAGAAGGAGGAGAAGACTTGGCCGAACTTTTCTGCCTCCCTTCGCAGCAGAGCTGCTCGGAAGGCAGCTTCTGCAGCCTGTCCCTTTATAGTCCCTCCTCCCCCCATCTTGAAGTACCTTAACAGACTGCGGCGGCTGACTTCCGAGCAGCTTGGCTGCAACACTGTCCCTCCAGCATAGCACGCCGTTCTCTGCCTGGTCTGGCCATGAGAGGCACTGGCAGACAATGCAGTGCGCATGCACGGCTGGTGTGAAGAACAGGGCAGCGACGGCAGCGATGGGACTTCACTTCAGGCCTTTTTTTCGGCCTGTAGTTTTTGGTGCAAGAAGCCTCCAGCCGCTGCCTCTTTGCCAGTTGCAACTGAGCCGGCAGCAGCAGCTGCAGGCTTTTTGCGCCAAAAACTACCGGCCGAAAAAAAGGCCTGAAATGAAGCCCCGCCATCACCGCCCTCTGTTCTTCGCGCTGGCCACGTACGCGCACCCCATTGCCTACCGGTGCCACTTACAGCCAGACCCCGCCAGGAGAACAGCCTGCTATGCCAGACAGATGGCATCACAGCAGTGCAGCTCAGAAGACAGCCGAAAACTATTGGCAGCTGGAGGCTTCTGGAGGTGGTCCTTCAGAACGGAAGGTGAGCAAAATGGAGGGCAAGTGGGCAGCATGTGGGCAGAGGCCCGGGGCAAGGCTGGAGCCGGGGAATGGGGCGTTCCCTGACCCGGCGGAGGCGAGTGGTGAGCAGGCAGAGTCTCTGGGTCAAGGCCAGAGGCAGGGGATGGCGCGTTACCCAGGCAGGGCTAGCGGGCAGAGGCGCCGGGCGAGCCTGGGGACGGGCATGGCAAGCTCAGGGGATAGGGGGGCTATGGCGACTCGCAGGCTTACCTGTAGGCAGGAGGAGGCAGATCAGGACCGCTCAGTTGGGACACAGCAGGCACGCACCACGTGGGAAGCAGCTTAGACAGGCAACTTAGAGCAGAGACTGCGCATGCGCAAGCGAGCACCCACACACAAGAGTGTGTGGATGCGGTGGATGGGGTGAGTGGCAAGCGGGTGGGGTGAGGGGACAGGCGGGACAAGCAGTGGGCGGGCGGGCAGGGAGGGTGGCGACTGGACGGGTGGGGGTGGGGCCAGCCAGAGGTGGTATTTGCCAGTTCGACAAACCAGTTAAAATTTCTGCTACCGGTTCACCCAAACCGGTCCGAACCAGCTGAATACCATCTCTGATTCTGACTAATGAAGTACCAGACCAGGCAGAGAGGGAGAAACTATTCCTTCACAATCCTTTCCAGCTCCAAGATGCGTCGCTCCTGTTCCGACACAGAAATTTGCAGTCGTTTCAGGTCCTCTGAGAACTGTTCTAAAGTTGGGCCCTAAAGGACACATTAGGTAATTAACTTTATTATGATTACTGATAGACTTAAAGAGCAGATCTTATTTAGAAAAAAGTACTTGCTGTGACTCCCTTCGTTTGCAATTTTGACTCAAAGCATTTACTTGTCATTGTTCTAAAATTTCCCCACTAACCCTATGCAAATCTTCATTCCGGCATATCATCACCTTAAAAAACTTGATTGCAAGGTGCATAACAAGAGCATCACGATATCCCTACCAATAGTAGAGAACAGGGATCTTTTCAAAATCCTTGAAATTGTCCCAGATTCTCCCATTTATAAGACTTTAAGGGGCAAAGGCTAAAAAGCTGGGCTGTTCCAGTAATGTCAGGTCATCGGGTATATCTCCCCAAAGCCTTGAAGGACCACAAAAGGCAGATACTTCTCTCAGGGTTATAGACACCCCCTCCCCTCCATCCACAACGGTGTACAGAACATTGGGTGGTCTTCCAGAAGAAGGTGAGGACCATGAAGGTCAATGGCTTGTCAAGGCCAATCCTGGACCAAACAGCCCAGAAGACCTAATCTAGACCTTTGGGTCTTCTCCTCCTTACCCCTTGCTGTGTCCTTTCGTGTGGAAGTTGGCTTCTTTTGGGCCCCTGAAGGAGAGTCTGGTTGACTTTGAACTCTCGGCTCTTCTGGGGAATGTAGCCATCCTTGAGGGAAATGAGGATGGGGCTTGCATTCTTGCCTGCTAGCCACTCCTCTGAGGTCAAGGCAGGATCTGGACCAGCGGTGTCAGGATATAAGTCCTCTTGGAACAGGTCTGACTGCAGAAACCATACAAAAGCACAGGCTCAGCACTACAGCCAGGAAGAACCTCTTCCATCCAGATTTAAAGACAGAAGTTCAGCTCTCACCACACACCCCAAATGTTAGCATTCTATTCAGGGCAAGCTTTGGTCCAGGTAGTCCTCGGCTTATGACCACAGTTGAGCCAAAAATTCCTATTGCTGAGCAGAACGGTTGTTAAGTGAGTCTTTCCTCCCCATTTTACGACCTTTCTTGTCACAGTTGTTAAGTGAATTGCTGCAGTTGTTAAGTTAGTAACACAGTTGTTAAGTGAGGTTGGCTTCCCCATTGACTTTGCATGGAGATCACATGATCCCAGGACACTGCAACCGTCATAAATATGAATCAGTTGCAAAGCTTCTGAATTTTGATCACATGACTGGGGCCACGCACGATCCAAATGCAAAGTTCTAATATCCTCCCCACCCCCATCATGTGACAACATTTGGGCCGCTCGGCAACTGGCCCACATTTACAGCAGTTTGCAATAGCCTCTGGTCACATGACCATGTTTGCAATATTTTGCAAATGTACATGTCCCAGGATAATGTTGTAGGATCCAATCTGGGTCGGTCACCGCCGGGAGCAGAGGTTTCGTCTTCCGAGCTTTCAGACTCGTACTGGAGGCTAGAGAGAAGTTCCCTAAAGATGGACTCCAGCACGAGTCTGAAAGCTCAGAGAACGAAACCTCTGCTCCTGGTGACTGACCCAGATTGGATCCTGTTACGATGTTTTTGCTGGAAACCAGCATTTACTCCCGGTTTCTTGCAAAAAATGCTCTGTAGCAAACAATGGGTTCACAACAACCACCAATTAATGACTGCCACATTAAGGATTTCTGCAAAAAAAAAAAAAGTAAAATAAGGCATAGTCACACTGCAAGCTGCTTTATCACCAACATAACAGATGACCACAATTGAGTCCATAATTTCGGTCGTAAATTGTGACAGTCATCGTGTGACCTTGCCTAATTTTACAACCTTTGTAAAACAAGTTGAGGGCTACCTGTACTCTTTACTGTGCCCAGAACAAAAAAAACGATCCAGACAATCGAGGCAGCGAAATTATTCCTCTCCAGCAGAGATTTAATTGCAAGGAAGAAGCAAAAGCAGAGCAAGTCATGATAAGGGGCAACTTCTCTAGCAAAGCGCATGCTCCGCACACAGGTAATGCTTCTACCTGAAACTTTGGAGAGCTACAGATCAGCACTGACCAACCTGTGGCCCTCAGCCTAATTTTAAAAGCAATCAGTTCATCCTCTTGGCAAGCTGCTGGACAGGGAAAGAAGAACAAAAGGAGGAGGTTGGTTCCTGCCGGTATGCAATTCCCCACAAAATTATCCACAAGAAACACAACCTTGGCAACCCTGAAGCAGATGACACCCACCTAAGCGGATGAATGGTGCTAATGCAGCTAGAGAGATGGTTCCTTAGGCTCAAAGAGGAACCAGCCCCTCACTGTGAACTTATTTTTCAGTTGTTCTCCCAAAGTCTTTTCCTACTGATCATAAAGGGTCGGTCCACTCTTACCTTCCGGGGCACTGTCATAGCAATGGGCTCACATTTCCTCTCGTGTAGTTTGTAAAATCTAGAAGGAATAAAAAAACTATTCAAGGAAGGAGAAAGAAAATCTTTGGAAGAGACAAAAAAAAGTCCCAGGCATTATTTTCCCTTGGCCCAAGGAATTTGAGCAATGGATTGCAACAGAATATAAGGAAGTGACACGTTTCTATTTAGGGATGAACCTTGCAGAGATTCTGTACCGTTGCTAGTTGTCATCTTTGCCTAATACCAATGTTGGGTGGTGAGGAATAAATAGGGGGGAGACCAGTTACGTTCAGGGGTGGGCTTCAAAAGTTTCAGCGATGGGTTTTCTGCCCAGTTGCTGGGTGGGTGTGGCAAGTCGGCCTCCTGTACCATGGCGGGGGCCCAGTTTTCTGCCTTCCCCAGACTCGAGAGGGTTTCCTTGAGCCTCTGGGAGGGCGAAAACTGCTTCCCCCAGGCTCTGGAGGTCCTCCAGAGGCAGAAAATGGGCCCATTCCTAGACTTCCGTATCTTTCTGGGGGCCGGTTTTCCCCCTCCCCAAGCCTCCGCGTGGGCCCTGCATTTACCTTGCATCCAAAATAGGCCGCATGGAGACTCCTGGGTAGGGAGGGGAGGGGAGAGGTTGTGGGGGCCAGCCAGGGATGGAATTTGGAGGTTCTCCAAACCGGCCATAACATTAGCTACAGGTTCTCCAGAACCCGGGCGAACCTGTAGCAGCCCAGGTTCTGGAGAACCCGTAGCTAATGGTTACATCCCTGTGAACCTCTTGCTGGAAGCAGGGGAGAAAAACACACATTCTCTACCTGGCAATCTCGCACTTGCTGACATCCAGCCCTCGTTTGGGCATCCATCCCCCTCCTCGCTGCGACTCCTTGGAAGTAAACATGGATAAATAGTGCACGTAGGGCGCTTCGCCAGTCAGCTCGAAGTAGCGGATGCTGCTGTCACCCTGCAGTGGATGTTGAGGTTTTTGAATTTCTTCTGATTAAAGGACTTCTCATATGAACCCCCACTGAGCTCATCCAAAATGTTCCTTCTACATTTGGCATTGCCAGTCTTTCCCCTGCACCCAGGACTCACCTTGCCGGTCAGGTAAACCACGTTGGTGTCTGGGTCATAATAAGGCAAGAGCACACCACTGCTTGTATCTAGTTCCTGAAGAGTCAATGGTTCCTCAGGATTTCTCTATTCGAGGAAAGAAAGAAAAAGAGGGGAGGGAGAGACAGAGAAGGAAAAAAAGAAAGAAAGAAAGAGGGAAGGAGGGAAGGGAAGAAAGAAGGAAGGGAAGAAGGAAAGAAGGATTTTAGAAAGACATTTGTAGAGTTAGTCTGGAATAAAAGTCTTGAAAATTCAGAGTAAATTCATAGCTAGAGTTACACTGAGTTAATTAAGACAAAATTTCCTTGGAACATTTGCTTGCTTCCTTCCTATGTCTGGGCTCTGTGGCCTCGTCTCATCCACTCCTGCACTCCTTCCCCATTTCCTTCCCAGTTCCTCACAGATGCTTTCAGTTTAGACTTAGTTCTACTTGAAACTAATGAAATGTCTGCAAGAAAACAAGCAAGCTCAGAGAGCACCAAGGACAACTCATTGTATCCATGAGCTACAAATATTCTCCTTCGTTGGTCGTTCTACTCATAGAAAAAGCATAAAGTTCTTAGAAAACATACTTGTGGGTTTCGGTGATCTAATCCTATTGGCTAAGAGGTCTGACAGCTCCCTATAAAAGGGCTGCTGTCAGACCAAGTTGCTGCTGATTGTACAAACTTGTTCCTCTGTAATAAAGAGCTGTTATTACATTAAGCCGTGTCTGCATCCTCATTACCCGATCTAACAGTATACTTGTGGGTTTCTGTGATCTAAAGAACAACGGAAAGAGGCAGTGTGGTGTAGTGGTTTTAAGGCACTAGGCTAGAAACTGAGAGATCGTGAGTTCTAGTCCCACCTTGGGCATGAAGCCGGCTGGTTGACCCTGAGCCACTCGTTCACCCTCAGCTCTAGGAAGGAAGGAAGGGCAAACTACTTTGAAAAATCTTGGCAAGGAAACTGAGGGACTTGTCTAGGCAGTCACTAGGATTCAAGACTGACATAAAGGTACACCCCCCCCCCCAAAAAAAAAACAATTATCCAGACTCCTGAGCAAGAACCTCTTGTTCTCTGGGCAGAATTTCAGCCTGCCCCTCCATCAATCACAGGGCATCATAACTGTCCTGTTTTACAGGGTTGTTGTTAAAGACTTTGATAGTAAATGAAGCATGTTAAGCATTCAAAGGGAGGCGGTGGCTCAATGGCTAAGAAGCTGAGTTTGTCGATCAGAAAGGTCGGCAGTTTGGCAGTTCGAATCCCTAGTGCCGTGTAACGGAGTAAGCTCCTGTTACTTGCCCCAGCTTCTGCAACTGTTACTTGTCCCAGTAACCTAGCAGTTCAAAAGCAGGTAAAAATACAAGTAGAAAAATAGGAACCACTTTGGTGGGAAAGTAACAGCATTCCGTGTGCCTTTGTCATTTAGTCATGCCGGCCACATGACCACGGAGATGTCTTCGGACATGGAGATGAGCACCGTCCCCTAGAGTCGGGAACTAGTACATATGTGCGAGGGGAACCTTTACCTTTAGCTCTAAGCATTCAAAATCCTATACAAAATACAGAAGATCCGTACACCAGTAGAGTGAATTTCCTCTTGCAATGTCCTTGGGCCTAGTTTGCATTATTTAAGAAATTGTTCGTTGGAAAAGAATTACAATATGTACAAGGAAGAGGATTTTGATGTTGAAACGGGCTTTCCTGCAACCTTCTCCTTCAACGCAAGGCTTTGGCAATATCCATGCCCTCATTTTTCCTCACTGGCCTTATTTGAATTGTGAGAGCTGCCCACTTTTCAAATCACTTGAATGGTGGCCTCCACAATTCAAATCTTTGGAAGGCGTTGCCCAAATGCCACCTGTAAAGGTACCCTCTACTCTCTCTGCTCACCAGATCCCACAGGGCCACCTGTCGCTCGCTCATGCGGCTGAAACCTGTTGTAAAAAGCTTCCCATCCTTCACAGTCATGGCCCGAACAGGGCGAGACCCCTCGTGGGCACGGGGCAATTCCTGAGGGTGAGAAAATAAGAAAAAAAAAAGAGACTTGCAAGAACAGAGGGAAGGCTAACCATACCTGAATGACCAGGTCTCGCCCACTTCTTGACAGTGAGAAACCATTCCATTTTGTTGGGTCATTTTCCAGCCTTCTCTCCCAGCACAAAATATCTCATTTGCCCAAATCAATACTGAGTGGGGAGGGGAATACTGCCTGAACAAAAGAAAACATTTCTCCACGATAAATCAATCTGGAAGACATGAGGATGCCCACTAGTAGAAACGGCCTTTAAAAGCAGGCAGGCAAGTAACAAGAAATACATGTAGTCCTCAACTTACAATTATTCTTTTAGAGACTGTTCAAGGTTACAACAGGGGACTTATCCCTGTTTTTTACATTTACAACTGTTGTGGCATTCTCATAGTTACATGATCAAATTTTGGATATTTGGCAACTGGTTCATATGTTTTCATGGTTGCAGTTCCTGGGGTCATGTTTTGTGACCTTGTGACAAGCAATGGAGAAGCACGATTTACTTAATAACTATGTTATAGGTAGTCCTCGACTTACAAAAGTTCATTTAGTGGCCGTTCAAAGTTACAACAGCACTGCAAAAAGGGACTTATGACCATTTTTCACATTTATAACTATTATAGCATCCCCATGGTCACATGATTTACATTCAGATGCTTGATAAGTGTCCCAGAGTCATGTGATCACCTTTGACAGCCTTTTGACAAGTCAAATCAAAGGGGGAAACCAAATTCACTTTACAACCATCTTACTAATTTAACAACTGCAGTGATTCACTTAACAACTGTGGTAAGATAAATCGTAAAATGGGGCAAACTCACTTAACAAATTTCTCATTTACCAACATAAATGTTGGGCTTAATTGTGGTAATACGTCGAGGACTATTGGTATTAAGTTAATGACTGTAGTGATTCACTTAACAACTGTGGCAAGGAAATGTGGTAAAACTCATTTAACAACTATCTTAGCCATGGAAAATGTAAGTCAAGGACTACTATTAAGAATAATTTACCAAGGCATGTAAGAAATAAAAAAAAACTATTGTGGTACAGGTTGTTCTCAACTTACAATTGTTTAATGACAGTTTCAAATTATGGTGGCCATGGAGAAAATGACATGACTCATCCCCAAAGTTATGACCATTGTACGCCAACCTATGCAATCATGGGATTGCAATCATGGGATTGCTTGGCAACCAGCTAGCATTTGCAATGGTTGAATTGTCTTACTGTTCTATGACTGCAATTTGCAATATTTCCAATCGGCTTCTGAAAAGCAAAGTCAATTGGGGAAGCAGGATTCACTTAAAGACCACATGATTTGCTTAACGACCACGAGTTGGCTAACAATCATGATAAAAATGGTAGCAAAAATGGATCCAGTCATGTGACGACTTGCTTAATGGCTGCATTGCTTAGCAAACGCAATTTGCAAATGTGGTAAACCAAGGTCTAGCTGTACAGATTGCTTCTATTAAGGCTTTCACATAAACCATTCCAAAGTCAATCTCTTCCCCCTTTGAATTTTCAGATTTTGCATCAGTCAATGAGCTTTCTGTGATTACCCAGCCTGTTCTCCCTCGTTCGTTATGGTGCTGCCTCTCTCTTTTTCTCTACAGAGGTTCTGGTGTTTTAATCATGAATGCTTTGGTTAAATGAAGACCAAAAGGCTGAGATCATGCTAGGGATAAATGCCAACAAGGAAGCATTGTCAAAGTAGCATGCTTGTGAATGTGAAGGTACAAAAATCAAGGAATAAGTGATGGCAACGTTTCTGCAACCTTCTGACTGTTTACTTTGAAATATAAATCACTGAATTAATTCATCGCTGACTAGAAACTTTGCTCTCCACATTGCTGATCTTCAATACCTATTAACCAACATGGCCAAAGGTAGACAACATTAGAAGAACAGCAGACACTCCATTTTGGGGACCAGACAAATCTGCTAACACAGACAATTATTGATCTAATTTGCATCCTGATTTTTTTAAAAAACCAGCTCTTTCTGGACCTGCCAGTTTTAGACTTTCCAGAGCCTGAAAGTTTTTCCTACATTTGCAGCGTTGCCCCCTGCCCGGGGGTCGAAAAGCCGCACGTGCTTATCCCGGCAGGCTGTGCAGAGCAAAGAGCCGTCCTGGTTCCAAGCTGCACTGTAGATGACATCCGGATGCAACTCATCCAAGGAAATGGCTGATTGCCCAACACTCACGTCCCAGACCTTCACGACATTGTCGCAGCCTGTAGCAGATGGGATGAGGACAAGACTCGTGAATGGGAAGGTGGCAGATTGCAGTTGTTGCCCTGGGCCCAACTTTGGGTCTGATTTTCCTTACCAGCACTCAGCAGGAGGTTCTGGGCTGTTGGGTGCCATGTCACAATCCCCACCCTTTTAGAGTGGCCTTCGAGAGTCACCAGAGGTTCATTCAAAGACCTTGTAAGACCACCTTCAGGCATTGACCAGACCTAAAAACAAACAAGACAAGAAGTAAAGAAGATTGTCAGAGGACTGGAAAGACAAAGCACCCCCTACTTTGCCAGAAAGATTATGTTGTCTCATGTCTGCCTACCTGCCTGCCTGTGTGATCAAGTCCTAAAAGTGACCCAGGCAAGAGTGGGCATATATTTAATATTTTGGAGGTGATCTAGTTCGAGGCCTTGAAATGTTGCAGAGAACAGATTGCATGCAAGTGACTCTGGAGCACAGGAGGCAAACTGTGATGCATATTGCTTGGTAAAAGGTCCCCAGATAATCTTGCTTGTCTGCTATCCAAATTCCCCATTCGGATAAAGTTTCCCTCCATTTGATACTTCTTTAAGTGTCCTTGTCTATATATGTCATTCATTTCCCCCCACAATTCATTGCTCTTTCCCCTCTCAGACTTCTCTTTATCTCCCAGAATGGGACGTTCAGCTTGTCACTTCTGTTTTCTTCCCTTTTTCTGCTCACTCCTGGTTTTTCTTTTCTTTTTAAAAATATTTTTATTCAATATTTTCCAAACATTAAAATTACAATTACACTTTTACAGCTTTCCATTATTGGTATTTCTTTTTTCTAATTGCAGGTTTTCCATTCTATAACATGTTGTCTTATACATATTCCTCTTTGTTTCATAATTTCTCATGTTTACAATACACACACACACACACACACGTGATATTTACATCTCTATTGCTTTCTGAATATACATCTTATCTTTTTATTATATTTTCTATGTAATCATTATGCATTGATTTTACATCTCTTTTCAAGCCAACTATACCACCTATTCCATGTCTTGTACTCTCTCTATCTCTCAGTTACATTGCTAGATTGTCCATTTATGCGCATTCTAGCACCATTTTTATGATCTCTGTATTTGAGGGAATGGTGGTTTTTTGTTTTGTTTCCAATTTTGGGCAAATGAGATTCTAGCTGCGATAATTATATGGAGCATAATATATTGAATATCCTTATTTTGAGGATAAATAAGGATACTCCTGATTTTTTTTTTTTTGAGGGAAAACAATTCCAGCAGGAATTGTTAAACAATGTTCTTGTAAGCAACAAGGCAAGGTTGTGACCAGTGATGCCCTCAGGAACATAAAGTGCCTCTGACTTTGTGGTGTCCGGGCAAACTGCTCACTGGTGTCCTGAACCCAGTCCCTTCCTTTTCCTTCTTCCTTTTATTAATTTGACCGTTTACCATAACACTGCAGTCCTCGGATGCGCTGGCAATAATATGGTCATTGTGGGGACACCACTCTACATCTAACACAGGCGCTGTATGCCCTGAGACCACAGGGTGGGCCTTATCCAGGCGACCAGTCTGCAAAAATAGGAAGATAGAGAGAATGTTAGTTCTGATGCATCAGAAGTTTATTTCAAATGGCAACTCTTACTTTCCAGTGTTTGTGCTGTTTTCTGCATCCCATAAAAGGCATTTTACTTTGAGAACATGGCCCATAAAAGCCATATGGTGAGAACCAGGAGATCCAATTATTCCTGGGCTCCTTGAATCAATGTAGGTGAATCAGTGTAGAGCAGACAATAGGCTGGCCACATTCATTTCCCCCCAACTTTCTTGAGATAAACATCCAGAATTGGAAGAATGCCTTCGGAGTTTTAAGGCCTATCACAAGTACAAGTTGACCAGCATCATCCTGTCCCAATCTCCTGAATCCTCACTGCCTCTACCAGCAAATGAGAGATAAAAAAATGTAGCTTCACACAAAACCACAAGCTCTGGTTTATAAAACAAAACATAGCGAGGCATTACTCAGGTCAACCACTCTGAAATAGGTCCGTCTTCAGAATTTGAGGGTGCTAAGGTCAGCATGGATCGAGTATATGGTGGCTTAGCAGTTAAGACTCTGGATTCGTCAACCGGAAATTTGGCAGATTGGGACCCAGGCACCACATGACAGGGTGAGCTCCTGTTCTCGACCCTGCTCTTGCCCACCTAGTAGTTCGAAAGCATGCAAATGCAAGTAGATAAATAGGTCCCACCAGTGGGAAGATAACTGCATTCCATGAGCCTCAGTGTATAGTCGTGCCAGGCGTATGACCATGGAAGCATCTTTGGAGAATGCAGGCTTCTTCGGCTCTGAAACAAGAGATGAGCACCACTCCCTAGAGTCGGTCACAACTGGAGGGTAAATCTTTACCTTAGCTTTACTTAAGGTCAGTACTGAGTTATCCCACTTGGATTTGGAGAGGGTGGGGAAATGGTAGAGAAACAAAGAGGCCCAGGGGCTAGAGGGAGATCCTTAGCAAGGAGGGAACAAGATAGAGGCTCAACCATGTTGCTGCCCAACTCTTTATTAACAGGAAGATAAATTATCATCAAATGTTAAAATTTTAAAACTGAAAAATCATGCAGCAGACTAATTGCCAGACCAAACTTTTAGCATCCATAGCTATTAGGCATCTGGATTTTTTGCACCCTCCTCTTTTACTTCCAGTTATATCTGCTAAGATCCTTCCATCTCGTTCTTAATTTTTTCCCCGCCCACCCCATTTTTCTTCTTTAATTAGCTCTTTCGCAGGCACGTGTTTATAGATCTCTGTTTCCACAGCGCCATCTAACCCACCCCCTTCCCAGAATCCTAACATCCTTCTGCATTCAGGGAAAATAACAATAGAGTTGCCAAATTTTCACCAAGGCACTGTTTCTGTGCCTTTAACCGTGGCTGGATCCACAGACATTACTGTTGTCCCTATTTTTATCTATTCAGTTTATAGGACACTTAACATGCTGAATCATTTTCATAGCAAATCACAACTTTTCACTTGTGAAGATGTTCTGCTAACATCAATCTCTGTTAAGAGAATTGGAAGCAGGACTCACTGCTGGTTTTTTAAACTTTTTTTTAAAGTTTGCTTTTACTTCTTATTTTAATCGGTTGGTAAAGCCCTTAAAACACCTGAGGCAACAGACTTGAGAAACTTTGCAACCATTTGCTATCCTTTCAGCAATTTCCACAATTTTAATTTTAAGATTTTCATTCCCCCATTCCCTCTCCTTCCATGACCTTCCCATTCATTGCCTCCAAGAAGCAAAAGCTGATCAGGCTGGAATTCACAACCTGGAATCCAGGAAAAAATTAGGCCAGTGGTTTGAATCTACTGCTACTTATCCAAATGAGAAAAGAATAGAGATCTTATGGCCACCAGCCTGGTTTACATGCTGTCTGTCTCCTATACCCTCCTCCTCTCCTTTCCCACACTGTTTATTGCTTGCTGTCTCTGAATCTTCTCCATGTCATGCTGAAGTCATGAGATATATCCTAGGGGCAAGCACAAGATCCTCGCCAAAGAAGTCTGGAAAAGCAATCCACTGTCTTGACCTACATCTAAACTTTGGTTTTGAAAGGGGGAAAATGTAACGGCTAGAGTAATTCATAACAACGGTAGTCATCAAATTTGAACGAAATTTCATGTAGCTACTGCGGCCTCCCAAGGAGACGCTTAAAACATACAACTTGGCTGTGGGGAAGAGAAGTTACATGTTATAGAAGGCAGGAGAGGAAGCCAATCCCCTGCTACCAAATATAAAGCTTAGATTGACGGAGGATGGGAGACCTTGAGGAACTAACTTGCAAGCTTTCATTTTTGAATGGGTTGGACCACAGAATGAGAACAAAGGATTGCTGAGTTTGGGGATCAACAATTGAAGAAATGGAGTTTAGCGTGAAGCTAGAATCGCCACGAGAAAGCCAAGAGGAGAACTTTAATTATTGCCAATCGATGTCAGTTCTTTTTCCTCCTGCTGCCACCAAAGCCACTTCCTCTTCTTCATCTTTTTTTTTTTTTTCATCTTATTTCCGTAACAGGTCCTAACCATTTAAGGTAAAAAGAAATCAGCAGTTCCACCAATCCCTTCCCCCTTCTTGCACGCTGTGCAAGTACCCAGAAAACCACAAAAAAAGCAGAGGAAGGGCGAGAAGGCAGAAGTTAGATTTGCAGTTTTCTATGGGATTCCTTGGCAAGACACTGCCTTGAGCGCTGCTGAGAAGAAGGCCTGGGGTAAACCAGAAAAGCTTTGAAAGAGGTCTCAAAGCAAGGGGGGTTGTTTAAGAAAGTGGGGGAGGTCACCTTGGACAATGGCAGGACCAGGAAGGCTCCTCCACCACTGGCCTCCACGACGATGGCTAAGAATTGGGGGTTGACAGAGCAAAAGTTCCCATCCCATGTCATTTGAGAAACACGGATGTCATCATAGCACTGGTCAGCCTTCACCGGTTGCCCGTAGACATGGCGGAACTTGCTGGATCTCACAACCTTGCGGCTCATGTTTCCTGCAAAACAGCACATCGTTAACATCCTACAGTCATCACTAGGAGCATGCAACCGCCCCCACCAGCACCACCATTTCCTTCTTGAAACCATGTGTCCATGTAACTCGATGATGGCCCTGAGCCCACATTTCACCACCTGCCAACCAAGGCCTCTCTGTCTCGGCCCAGCACCAACTCCAAACTGGGATCAAGAAGATCTGATTAAAGCTGCAGCTTCTAAGGTCATGCAGCTGCAGAAGATCATTGTGCAAACCACACATCCCAGCCTGAGTAGACTCTCCAAGGCCCCAAAGCTTCTCACAGAATAGGAGAGCTCTTCAGAATACAGTAAATCTGAGTAAAGTGCTGCGTTCAAGTCTTATGCAGGCCAACCACCCCAAAGATTCAAGAAGATGAGTATACAGCCCGGTCGTTTATTCACGAATTAGCTCCCCCAGATCTCAGAATTATAAATAAATTAACACAGATGCAACCCTTAAACCCACACATTTTCTTCAATGGAGCTGAGCCTATTGCGTATGGGATAATTTATATTATTCTCACAACCACTCCAAGAAGAAAACCATTTGAGGAATAAACATTTCTAAAAAGACTAGCTAGTTGGCTTCAACCATTGGGGAAAATGACTGCAGATCTCTCTGGCCAAACCCAGGCTTTATTTCACCATTCTATGAGGAGTTCCACGTGCTGGACTATAACCCCCATCCTTCCCAGCAAGGAGAGCTGGGCATCAGGAGGGAGAAAGCTACTCTCTTGAGTATGACATCTAAATGGAATGATGAAACGGCATTCCACTTCCAAGGCTGCTGGCTGATGTGGGTGGAAAAGAAAATGCCTTCCCAATTCTAAATAAGACAAAGTGCCAATTAAATTGGAGAGGAAGGGCTTCTGCTGTCTGAATTCTAATACAGTAGTGTGCTCCCTTCCTCACAGGGCTCTGTGCGTTGCCCATCGAAGTTCTAAAGCCAAGATAAAATCAACAGCGCAAAATTCTCCTTGCAACCCTTAGCTCTGTCAGCAAGAGCCCCATCCACAACACATAGACACACTCCAATCCTTTTGGTTACACACACTCACACACATCCTGTGCACTCACCTGCACCTTCCGTAGCTGATGTGCCACACAATGCATTAGGAATAGAGCGCTCAGGCTTTTTAAAAGCCATCGCCCAGGAACAGCGCTGGGAGGGCTATCTCTTAAAGGGGCAGCACACAGAAAGCTCACCACCTCTGCTTGTCATACTTTTTCTCACTTCCTCTCTCCCTCCCCCCCCCCGCCTTCTTTTCTTTAGCATCCTTCAACCTGATGATGGCACAGAATTGGGGCCTTATTTGCACAGAATACTGTACAGACATGTGAGATGAGAGGGGAAATGACTGCCTCTTAAGAAGAATTGTATACAGGTTTCATTTGGACAGTTCCAAACTGTGAAGATCTTTTCTTTTTCCTGCTTGAAGAAGAGCCTTTCAGGGCCCAGAGACTTTCTAACTAGCTACATGAAAATCGCACAGTGTTCCATTTTACTTCTGCATTTATTGTAGCGTGAAGCTCCGCTTCAAATATTTCTGTCCCTCCCTGATAAGCAGGATCACATCAGTTCCAGAAAATGGTACCAGCTGCAAAACTGAGCTTTCCTCAAAACACTAAAAAGCACCTGTTTTTAGCCCTCCAGTGTGTTGTTACCTTGTTCAGGTGATGGCCTCAAAATGTCACCCAGTTTGGAGGCTTCACAAAAGGTTATTGTAGATGGGCACACCGAGGCATGCCCATCACCGTTTGCACCCCTGCATTGTAGACCAGTTGAAACTTCAAGGGCAACCCCATATAGAACGTGTTGTAGTGGTCAAGCCACAAGGCGACTTGTACATGAGTGTCTGTTTATAGAGGAAACCCACCATCTTACAAAGAGACTATGCTAATTACAGTAATAAAGACCTGAGAGTTTGTATTATTATAATTATTTCTTTTATTCATTAAACATGAAACTCAGTCAAGTGAATATTTAAAGATGTGTCGCAAATACCATTGACTGGTGCTAATGGTTGATATGGGTTGCTGCCAGCGTCCTAGGTATCAACCAAGTATCTTCTTAAAATATACAATGTTCCTAGTAGCATAGTTTTTTGAAGTTCTGCTGGTGTTGTTGCAGGAAGCTGAATGGATAACATCATCATGTTGTTGTTGTTGTTGTTGTTGTTGTTGTTGTTGTTGTTATTATTATTATTATTAATTACTATTAGAAACTCAGTCAACTGAACATTCAAAAGTGCATCACAAATACAATTGACTGGTGTTAATGGTTGATTCAGGTTGCTGCCAGCATCCTAGGTATCAACCAAATACCTTCTTACAATATACAATGTTCCGAGTAGCACAGTTTTTTGCAGTTCCGCTGGTGTTATTGCAGAAAGCTGTGATTTCTTGATGAATTTTATAAAATTCTTGGACGTGGTACCAAGTGCCCCGATGACAATGGGATTATTATGATTATTATATACTTTCATTTTGGCATGGAAAAGAGGGTGTGACAGATGATGATGATGATGATTATCTCTTTTATTCATTAAACATGAAACTCTGTCAACCGAACATTCAAAAATGCAACACAAATACCATCGACTGGTGCTAATGATTGATACGGGCTGCTGCCAGTATCTTAGGTATCAACCAAGTATCTTCCTAAGATGTACGATGTTCCAAGTAGCACATTTTTTTGCAGTTCCGCTGGTGTTATTGCAGGAAGCTTTGATTTCTTGATGAGTTTTATAAAATTCTTGGAGGTGGTACCAAGTGCCCCGATGACAATGGGTATTATTATTATTATTATTAGTAGTATTAGTAGTAGTAGTAGTAGTACTACTACTACTACTACTAAAGGTAGTCCTTGACTTAACTATTTATTTAGCAACCATTCAGTTACAATATCACTTTAAAAAATGACTTATGACCAGTCTGTACTTACAACGGTGACAACATTTCCACAGTCCCATAGTCAAAATTCAGGCGCTTGATTAACTGGCATGTATTTATAATCGTTGAAGTGACCTGGGATGATGCGATCATAATTTGCAACTTTTCCAACTGGCTTCCAATAAACAAAGTCAATGGAGAAAACTGGATTCGTTTAACAAATGCATGATTCATTCCATAACTACACAACTACAATGATTTAACAATTGTGGCCAAAAAGGGTCCTAAAATTCAGTTTGACTCACTTAACAACTACTATGCTTAGCACTGAAATTCTGGCCTCTATTGTGGTTGTAAATTGAGCACTACCTGTACTATTTTCCTGGCATTAAGAAAACATGAAAGCTGCCTCCCCCCAAACAGTTAAGCTCTTTCTGAATTAATCTATGTATTGAATTTGCAGAATATATTGAATCATAAACAAAAAAGCAAGTTGAATGTCACAACCTCTCCCCAAATTTAAGCTATATAGATTTAGCCTCCAGATTTTTAACGTGTTTAACCAGTCATCTATTGTCAAAAGGTGATTCTAGTAGGGTTAGGGTTAGCCTTAACCTTGGCCTGCATATTCTTGTCTTTAATGTTGTAGCCATCTTCTCCAACTCAGATTGTGGAAAGAATTTGGGGAAAAAAGATCCTGTGAAAGATTTCAAAGGAGAGGACACAGCAGGAGGGAAATCGGCTTTTACCTTGTTTGTTTGTTTGTGTGTGTGTGGGGGGGGGAGTCAGTTACATCATCAGAGTGGGTAGGGCTTATCTTTTCAACCTGCTTTTATAAGGTTGTAGAGAAAGCCAAATAGGGACGAAATGGTCCGAGATGCTTTACTGCTTGCATTTTGGCACTTTCTCTTCAAAAAACTGAAATTGCAGTAGTGAAAGGATTTGCTGTCATACTTTGGGATGTGCAAATAGGACAGGCAGGGGAAGGCTGCAACCCATAGGCCAGGGGTGTCCAAAGTTGGGAACTTTAAGACTTGTGGACTTCAACTCCCAGAATTCCCCAGCCAGCCATGCTGGCTGGGGAATTCTGGGAGTTGAAGTCCACAAGTCTTAAAGTTCCCAACTTTGGACACCCCTGCCATAGGCTGATCATCCTGACCTACAATAAGGAGCAGGACTGAGATATTAAACCGGAAAGAGCTTTTGCAGGGCATAAATAGCACCCAGAAACATTGGGAACTATTGAAGCAGAGGTGGTTTGCTCCTGGTTTGGCCGAACCAGTAGTGGAATTAGGCCTGGTTGCAGAACCAGCAGCAACCCAGGCCTGCCATGCTCCCAAACCGGTTCCCTCACCGCCGCTGGGCTGCTGCCATTTTGGTTTTTAGTGACTGAGCGTGCGCAGTTCACTGTAAATTGTTCTGCCCGTGCGCGAAGAACAATTTACATTGAACAGCGTACATGTGCACAGGCAAAGTGAGTGAGCGCACAGGTTGCAAACCAGTAGTAAAACCTGCAGCCACCCACCCCTGCATTGAAATAGAATAACAGGAAAATAGTTTTACAGCCAGTGTGCATAAACACAGTACTCGCCTGCAAAGGAAACAAGCACAATTAAACAGCACAATTGCTGACGCTGTTGGTAGGAGAAGTGACAACTTGGGCACATCAAACTGAACTAAGATTTTAAGGTGGAAGACAAAACAGTTTTCCTGAGTCTGGAAGTACAGCTCCAGGACTGAACAATATCTGAATCACCGTCCATTTTTCCTGCCATTGGATTCAAGACTGCCAAGAGGAATATCTTCCTTTCTTTAAGTTCAGCCTTGAGAAACAGGAACACAGTTAAGCAATCATTCCAGATGAATCAACTTCTTCAGTGCCTGGCAGCACAAACCACAGACCAAACTTTATTCTATTTGAAAACGGCAAGTACAATCGCTGCGATCCAATAGACATTTTCTGGGAAGTCTTACTTAGGAGAAGAAGATGGGAGGCTGCATATTTAGTATGGAGAGCTCTTTCAACCACAGACTTCACATCAAAACAATTGATGCCTTCTGTGTGACATCTGGCTTGAATTTTGCTGATAAGCCAGTGGTTCTCAACCTTCCCAATGCCGCGATCCTTTAATACAGTTCCTCATGTTGTGGTGACCCCCAACCATAAAATTGGTGTCTCGGTTCCTAAGACCATCGAAAATATGTATTTTCCAATTGCCTTAGGCAATCCCTGTGAAAGGGTCGTTCAATCCACAAAGGGGTCCCAACCCACAGATTGAGAACCACTGTGCTAAGTAATCATGTGAGGGAGGGAGGGAGGAAGGAAGGGAGGGAGAGGGAGAGGGAGAGGGAGAGAGAGAGAGAGAGAGGGAGGAAGAGAGAGAGAGAGAAAACATTTTAAATTCAACTATGGTTGTATTTTTCCCTCCCATTTAACAGAGGTCCAATTTTTGGAGACTGCCTGAACAACTCCCTGCATGATTCTTGGCCAGGTTTTCCAGAAGTATTTTGCCATTGCTTCCTTCCCAGAGCTGAGAGAAAGTGACTGACTTAAGGCAGGGGTGAAATCAACTTACCTTTGTTATTGGTTCGCAAACATTACCTTTACTTTTGCACATGTGCAGAGCATCAAAAACGGGATGTGATGACGTCTGGGTGGGTGGGCGGAGCCTGCTACTGAGCACGCCTGTAAGTAGAACAGTGGAGGGGGGGATCCGTTGTGCCGTGCAATTTAGATGCGGGATCGCATCCTGCCCCATACATCCCTACGACCAATTCGCTCTCACAGAGAGGGACTTCTAAGCAGTGCCAAAGGGCGGCGCCCAGGAGTAGGGCCTTCTCTGTGATGGGCCCAGCCCTCTGGAATGACCTCCCCCCGGATATTAGGATTACCACCGACCTCCGCTCCTTCCGTTCAAAACTCAAGACCCACCTTTTTCAACGAGCAGGCCTGGCTCAACCATAGTTCCATTTTACTCCTCCTGGCAATTTTTAAACTTGTAATCTCCATTGGGGTATTTAATTTTAACTTATTTTAATATTTCTATGTTATTATAATGATTGTATTGTGTTTTTGTACCTCCTCCGTACAATGTGTAATTTTATAATATGTGTTTTTATTTATTGTACGCCGCCCCGAGTCCTTTGTGGAGAGGGAGCGGCTAACAAATTTAATAAATAAATAATAATAATAATAATAATAATAATAGCTAGAAAGCAGGAAATCTGACGGTTCTAGCTAATATAAATCACACATCACAGCGGATCATTAGAATCAGCATTTTTTTTACAACGGTTCGGGTGAACTGGTCCAAATCGGTAGCATTTCACCCCGGGCTCAAGGTCACCCAGCTGGCTTCTTGACCAAGGCAGGGCTAGAACTCAACCTCCTGGTTTTCTAGCCTGATGCCTTAACCACTACACCAAACTGCCTCTCGTGCATTGTATTAGATTCCACCTCAGATAATGCTCTCAAAGTGAAAAATATTTACCATTCCAGTCAATTTGAATGAAGAAGACTCCTAGCACTACGGATACTAAAATTCATGTAATGCAACTAAAGTCAGAAGAACTTCATTATGACCACCTTATATAAAATTAAACATTTTTATATTTAACTTTGTTTAACTTTTAAAAACTCCCAACACATTGCCTTTGACAGGCTTTCTATCCCCTGTTCACAACAACTCACATCAATGGAGGCTATAAATATTTTTTAATAAGCTGAATGTACAGGTAGTATTTGACTTACAATCAGAATTGAGCCCAAAATTTCTGTTGTTAAGTGAGACATTTGTCAAGTGAGTTTTGCCCCATTTTACCATGTCTTGCCACAGCTGTTAAGTGAATCACTGCAGTTACTAAAACGGTTAAGTGAATCCGCCTTCCCCATTAACTTTGCTGGTCAGAAGGTCACACAAAGTGATCACATGACCCTGGGACACTGCAATGGTCATGAATATGAAGAGTTGCCAAGCATGATCATATGATGTTGCAAAGGTTGTAACGGTCCTAAGTCACTTTTTTCAGTAACTTTGAACAGTCACTGAATGAAATGTAAATCAAGGACTACCTGCATTTCAAGAACCTCAAGGTAGAATACAGACTGCATACACCCTTGCTCCTTACAGTAACCCTTGAAAGGGCAGTCAGGGGGAGCAGTCGCCTTCCAGCTGCCTTGCCTTCTGCCTGAGGGTGCCTGGGATGGGTTGGCCCTCCAGCGGGCCCTGCGGAAGCAGACTCCGCCCGACAGACAGCAGGAGCCGCTGCCCGACAGTATTTTCCCTCCTGAGATGCGATTTCACATAAATCCATGTATCCCATGGGAGGAAAGGCCTGAGAAATGCCACCAGAGGGCCACGGAAACTTATTTGAAAAGCAGAGTGTGAGCAAAGCCTCTGGTTGCTGTGTTTTCTACCCCCACCCTAGGAAACAATCTCCCCCTCCCACTTGCCTTGAACCTGCCCGGTCTTGCTGGAGGCCACAAAGTCTTTGGGCCCTTAGAATTGAGGCTCCTGTTTGATTCTCTTCTGTTTTTCAATTCTTGGGATGCAGGCAAGAAACTCCTGCTGTCTTCTAGCCAACTTCATGCTGACATCTTAGGGTGAAGAAGAAAGAAGAAAATATATGAAGTTCGTTATTGCTTTTCAGATGTCTCTAACGGCTTTTTGCTATATGATGTGTACTCTGTCTTTTCCCACTCTGGGGTACTGTACTAATTAAAACTGAAATGTATTTTTCTTGATGGCTGTGATCATTTTCTTTCTGTGATAGCAAATTTTGATAAAGTTTTGTGGGACTCCACCGAAGAGTTTGAGGAGTTGCTTGCAGCTCAATTTATGCACTTTGTTAAGCCACAGTGTTTAATCAAGGTTTACTGGATAGATCACAATTAACTGATGTCACACACAGAAAGTCATTAAGCAATGTCAATAGTAAACTAAACCACAGTCTCACACTTTCACACAATGTGTGAATCCGGCCACTGACAAGATCTGGATTGCCCAATAGATTTTAATGGCTAAGTATAGATGTTAAGACAAATGCCTCCCTCAGATTGTAAAATAAATAAATCTTTACAGAGGCAGCTTGGCCTGGTTGAGCCTCATGGATAATTTTCACTCAGCCTGGAAAAGGCACAGAGCTAAATCTCAAGCAATTTGACCTCTCTGTTCATTATCTAATTTTATGAAGGCCTGAGGCAGGCAATGCAGACTGTGTGGTTTTGATATTGGCCTTGGTGTTCATCAGAGCACTCTCATCACTTCCCATGGGAATGGTTTGGGTGGAAGACCACTTATCCCAGCTAATTATTTAATGAACATCTCGAGGGTGCCCCATCGAAGAGCTTTTTCTCTGACAAGATTTAACCCTTAGCATCTCTGCTAACAGTGGGAAGATATAATAATACCACAGCACAAAACTAACAGACTAGGACGGGTGTTGGCTCTGGAGCCCACATGCGGCTCTTCTGTCCCTTTGCTGCAACTTCCTGTTGCCCTGTCACAGCAGAGGGATGAAAGAGCTGTGGCCCTGTCATGGTAGTGGCGATGGCCAGAGCCTTAGTAAGGGAACAAAGCGCCCCTGTATTTGCCTTTGCGCGGCAACAGGATTCCACCTTCATTGTGGTACATTTGCTGTTACCGGCAGCAAAAAGGGCTGGGAGAGAACGGTGGGGGCAGATCTTGCAGGGTGGCGCCATTCCCCAAGTCTGGCCTTCCACATCAGTGGGGCCAAGAGAAAAAAGAGGGTGGCGTGGGGAACTGCTCCTCTGGGATTGAGTGTGGTAGGGAAAAGGGAGCAGAGGGAAGGGTAGAGGGGCTTCTAGGAGGAGAAGCCCAGCTGTCTTTCCTTTTGGCATGGCCCCATGGGAGTCCGACAACCAATCACAATACATTTCTTACACAGGAACAGGATGCTCCAAAGTGGGGCACAAGAGAGGTATAAATCTCTCTCTCTCCTTCCCTCTCTCTCTCCCCCCATCTTTCTCCAATGTGCTTGACTGCCCAGGATCTCAAACCATGTGGTCCTGTCCACCATTAAACCATATTTCCAGACAGCCTCCATGTTTCCATTGTCTTTCTTCCCACTTGGAACTGAACCCAGATGGACATTTCTTCCAACAATTTGGCAACCCAGATGAGACTCCAAGCTAACCTGACCAATGGGCCTGGCCCATGTAAGCCTCTCTTGCAGCAGATCCATTCAGTCTGTGGGTGAGTTTTCCTGGACCTTGGCCATTTGGAACATAAAGGGGTTTTGAGTTTTGAGCTCAAAGGCTGCTTGGGAAGAAGGTGAGTACCTCTAAATTTTAACCTAGCCCAGGAGGTGAAAGAGAGCATGTGTCTGTGTGTATGAACGCACTTGAGAAAAATATTCCCTTCTCTGCTACAGCCAGAGTCTTGCTTCCTCTGTGCCTTTCCTACCCACAGAAAGCAGAACCTGAAAAGTATAAGGGGTCAGACTCAGAGCACAGGACCTTCTGTTAAGAAAGGGAGAAAGTGTGTGGGAAGGGGTTGAAAGGCAAGTGAGAGGTTCACTCATGGGTGACTGGCTGAACATCATTGAGCAGACCCCTATTCTGGAAGGGAAATACCCATACTCTGAGTAATTTTGGCGGACAGAGTCCTCCCAGGCTATTTGCCTGAAAAACTGAGTTGTTCACCACAGGTTAGAACAGAGGTTTTCAACCTGTGGGTCGCAACCCCTTTTGGGGTCGAACAACCTTTTCACAGGGGTCGCCGAGGAGTCTCCCGCAGAGAGGCTGGCGAGAAGCCAGCCCGAAGGGAAGGAGCGGCTCAGATTCCCCACGTGGTGGAAGGAGAGGGGTGGGTGGGGGAAAAGTAGGAGCCGGAATGGAGGCGAGGAGGGGGAGAAGAGAGATGCTGGGAAAGCAGCTCGCTCTGAGTGATGGAGGTTGATGGTCAGAGCTACGGAAGCCAGGAGGTACCATTTCTGAGGCGTAAAACAAGGCGGGGAAAATAAATAAATAAAGGAACATGGGATGCGCATACGCTGAGATTCCCTATTAAGACTGTTACCCATGTTAGCATGGGTAACAGTCTTAATAGGCTTTGGCCCCTCTCCTGCGGCTCCCTGCTGACCCAATCGCGCAATCTGCTCTCTGCTCCAAGAAGGCACGAGCCTCTCGCCTGCTTTTGCAATTCCACTACGTCCTTCACAGGCAACTCAGTGTCGGGAAGAGCTCCAGCCCTTTTCTCGCGCTCATCTCTTGCGCGCGTGCACGCAAGCAAAATATCAAGGCGGAGGGGACGACTCTCCTCCCGCTGTCGCCACTGCACAATGAGGTGAGTAACTGGGTACGCAGCGCAGGAGACTCTTCAGCGCCAGACTCTGGTCAGCGCAAGCTGCGGTCCCCTTCGTGTTGGCTCAGGAAGAAGGAGAATGGGGAGCAGCAGCAGCAGCTGGTTGGGTGCAGGGAGGGAAGAGCTCTCCTTGCACAGGGCTCTGGAACTCTGCATCTAGAGATGACTGCTCCAGCTCTTTCCTGAGTCAATACAAGGGACTAACCTGAGTCTGGCACTGAGGAGTCTCCTGCGCAGCACAGCCAGCTACTCACTTCTCAGTGGCAGCAGCGGGAGGAGTCGCTGTCCCCGCCGCCGTGATACTGGCCCAAGAGGATATTTTGCTTGCACATGCAAGAAAGAGATGAAAGAGAAAAGGGGAGAAAGAGAGAGAGAAAAAAATGAAAGAGAGCTGGAAGGAGAGAATGGGAGAGAAGGAAAATAGAGGGAGAAGAGGGAGAGGGAGAAAGAAATGAAAAAGACTGAAGGGAGAGAATGAGAGAGAGGGAAAAGAGAGGGAAACAAATCAGGGGGAAAGAAAGGAAGAGGAAAGAAAGAAAGAAAGAAAGAAAGAAAGAAAGAAAGAAAGAAAGAAAAAAGAAAGAAAAAACTAACGTTCTCAGACCTATGCCGAAAGCAATGGCAAGCTAGATCTCTTTCCAAGAAAACTGCAGTTTGCGAGAAGGCACAAATTGGAAGCAAGTCTGTTTTTTTAAAAAAAATAACAGAGATGGCAAAAAAATGCATTTGAAAATAAGATTATTTATAATTTTGAGTAAAATATTATATTGTCAAACTCAAAAGAAATCAAAATCTATATCCTATTGCTGTTAGTACAATTTTGCCAGCTTCTATCAACTTAAGAGTTCACTATGAAAAGATTACAAAGAAGCAATTTCCTACAACTAATAACTTTATTTTGGATTTGCTATCGTATTCAATGAGAAAGAAGGAAAAAGAAAGAGGGAAAGGGGAGGAAAGGAAGGAAGGAAGGAAGAAGAGAAAGGGAGAGGAAAAACAGAGAAAAACAGGAATGAGAGGGAGGGGGAGAGAAGGGAGAGAGAGAGAGAGACCCTATTCCCACAGAAAACACTGAGCCATGAAACCTTGGTAGGCATATCTGGGGGGGGGGGATGTCATGTGACTGGGTGGGAGTGATGTTGAGTTGGCCACACCCACCCGGGTTTTGTGGCTCCCGGTGTTACATAGTAGCAACGGAAATAATTTTATGGTTGGGGGTCACCACAACATGAGGAACTGTATTAAAGGGTCGCGACATTAGGAAGGTTGAGAACCACTGGGTTAGAAGCTAGATCTCTTGCCAAGAAAACTGCAGGGATTGGAGTATTCCACGGATGTGAGGGATCCAAGTAAAAGAAAAGAGAGTGCAGCTTTGGAGTCTTGTTGCGGACAGTGGGAAGAGCAAACCAGGAAATGGGAGGCTCAGAGTCTAGGATCCCACTGAAATCTCCCCTGAGGGACGCCTGGAATTGGGACAAATTGCCTGTCCAGGCAAGAATGAGGAAGATGCACGCGCACAAGCTTTTTGGAGATTTTTGATGGGAATAACCAGGGTGTGTAAAACTGAGGGTTCTGTTTCCCTCTCTTTTTCTTCTTGTTTTTGTCAATGTCGAAGCCTTGACATAGCCTTGACATACCCTTGAGGTAATTGTAACTGTAAAATGTCTCCAATCCAAAAGACAAAAATTTAAATTGCTACAAAAATAAATAAATAAAGCACTGAAAGAAAATTCCTTCACCCAGTTTAATCTGGCCAGCGAAACAGGGTGAAGAACACTTGAGGTCAATTTTCTTTCCTCTCTGTATTTTTAAGAAAAGCCAAATTTTAAGAGGGAATGTTTTAAGTTCACTTATAGGAAAAGTTTCATCTTTGCATTTACTGTGTGTTTAAATGATTTCATCTGTCTATCCTTTTTCTGAAGCACGTGAATCCAGTTTCCACCCCACATTTGTGTTATGTCGCCATTTTGTTGAAACTGATTTACCTGTTTAATTACTGTAGTACTGATGTTCCCCCCCCGCCCCAAACACTGTCTGCAAGCTATCTACCCCATCCCCCATCCTCCCCCATCTCTAATCCTCCTTCAATGCCTTTCTTGGGAGGATCACCCACAAAGGGGAGAGGGAGTCTTGCTCTCATGTCTTTCAGCCCTGCACAGATGACTCTGCAACTTGTGGAAGCTGACCCAGATGCTGCCTCCAGAGGAGACCTTCCATCCATTTGCGCCAGAAATTGAGTTTGGATCCAGCCCTCCATCTGAAAACCATCAAAGCAACCAGAATGGAGCAGTCCTTCCCATGCCTGAATGATAACCATTACCACCAAGCCAAGTTTAATGCCACCCAGCAGACATGAAAGAAAGGACCCTGAGATGGACAAATAAAGACTAAAAGACTCTTTTCAATCCCTAGAAGACAGCTTGAAAGACTATGGGGGAGGGTGGAAATTCATTGTAAAGTTTTCTTTCTTGTCTCATTTAAGTTGTACTCAGTTAAATGGACCCTGGGGGATTGTATTTGGAAGTGGTTACCACAGCAAGTTCTGAAAACCTTGGATTTCTGTCTGGTGGGAGTGAAATTTGTCCAGCATGTTTGTATTGTCTGTATTCTAGAAGTAGCTGCACACACACTCATAGAGAGAGACACACCATTTAGAATTAGACTGAAACTATCCCCTTCACCTACCTCCTCACAAAGCTTCTCCTTTTTGCTCGGTGGCACTAAGGCCCAAGCAGTCATACCTACTTGCTAATTCCATGGGGGAGAGGCATCCCATTCAGGCAATTCTCTCACTGAAGAAGTAGCAGAAAAGAGATCTCCAAAACCCAAGCCCTGACTGTGATTCACAAATGATGCTGCCATGTTGCCCGGTAAAGCAGGATATGTTGCATTGGTGGTCTCATTGGTAGGAGTCTTAGGGCACATTGTGTGTAATTTTAAAAATACTAAATAGCCTGGATTGTACAATGGCTAACTCCAATTTAGCCTCACAAAACTAAGACCTAGGGCAGGTTTAGCACCATCTCTTGGAAATGGGCAGCCTGCAATTTAAAGAAAAACCATGACTGTGAAGAATTTTGGGACTTGTGCTTGCTTGAAATCTGACTGGAAGCTCACAGAAAGTGGTATCTGCCCTCTGCAAATAATTGGCATGAAAAATTGAATACTGTAAATTTATTTACAGAATGTTTCCCCTGGCTGCTAGACCTTCATAGTTGAAAGCTCTCCTTTAGGGAGCCACTGAAGGAATCCTTTTTTGCTACCTCTATCAATGCCTTCCCCTTTGCATCAGAAAAATTAAAAGCACCCATCGAGTCTCCCTGATCTGATTAATTTTTAATCTTTTGCCAATAACATGTTTATTCCACCCGCATTTTTTGGCAAAAGGGGGGATTGTAGGAAGTTATCACCCATCCATCTCCTAGAAGAATGAAATATTCTAGGAAATATTAAAAAGGCAGAATATTATACCTCCCTGGATGAGAAAAGGAGAAACATGCTCTTGGAAAGCAACCCCCACCTTTGTTAATAGCCATAGTGCCAACCTATCTACAAGACAAAAGGCTGGGCCATCTTATCTACAGGAGACGCTCACTCCAGGGTGATAGGATTAGCCCTCACTCAAGATCCAAACCAGGACAAAGCCATTAAGCCATAATAGGAATTGCCCAAAACCCCTGGGTGATGTAATGATCACCCAGCAAGATTCAATCAAGCCTGGGACTCAAGACAACCTACAAAGTTACCTCTGCATGGCCTCATGGGAGTCTGATAACCAATCAGAATACATTTCTTACACAGGAACAGGAAGTTCCAAGGCAGGGCCAAAGAGGCTATAAATCAATCTCTCTTTCTCCCATGTGCTCGACCGCCCAGGACCTCAAACCATGTGGTCCTGTCCAGCATTAAATCATCTTTCCAAACAGCCTCCATGTTTCCATTGTCTTTCTCCCCACTTGGAACTGAACCCAGATGGACATTACCGAGCCAGAGTTACACTGAGTTAATTAAGACAAAATCTCTTTGAAGTTTGCTTGCTTCCTTTCTACATCCGGGCTCTGTGGCCTCGTCTCATCCGCTCCTGCACTCTTCCCCATTTCCTTACCAGTTCCTCACAGATGCTTACAGTTTAGACGTAGTTCTATTTGAAAGTAATGAAACGTTTACAAGATAACAAACAAGCTCAGAGAGCACCAAGGACACCTCATTGCATACCTGAACTACAAATATTCTCCTACATTGGTCGTTCTACTCGCAGAAAAAGCATAAAAGTTCTTACAAAATATATGTTAGATATTCACTCTAGCTATCAGTGTTTCCACTCTGGTCCTCTGTTCTGGTGGGAACAGAGGTTTAATCCTATTGGCTAAGAGGTCTGACAGCTCCCTATAAAAGGGCTGCTGTCAGACCAAGTTGCTGCTGGATTGTACATACTTGTTCCTCTGTAATAAAGAGCTGTTGTTACGTTAAGATCGTATCTGCCTTCTCATTACCCAATCTAACACTGGCGATGAAGGTGGGATTGAGAGGCAGATAGGCGAAGAAACGAACAACAAGACAGTCAGCAAGTAGATCCAGCCCAGAGCTTCGGCGCGACATTGAGCTACCATTTTGAGTGGCAAATTCGAATCGCCTCAACCAAGAATGGCTATGCACGCCCCGTCAACTCCCTTTGACCCAATGGCCAAACACTGGGAATCGTATATGTTATGATTCCACTGCTTCCTTGAGGCAAACGACCTCATGGGCGTCCCAGAAACCCGAAAAAAGAACTTCTTTCTGGGATACTGTGGCAGAGAGGTCTTTGAAGCCACAAAGGACTTATCGGAGCCAACTCCGCTCCAAGCGGTTCCTTGGGCGGCGTTACAGCAGACCCTGAAGACCCATCATCGAGGTACGTTCGCCGCCACGAATTCAACATTAGAAATCAGAAGGAAGGCGAATCCATCAATCAATACGTGGCAACACTGCGAAAGGCGGGGACTCATTGTGAGTTCCATGACCTGGACGACTTAATATTAGAGCGCATAATCTGCAGCGTGCGGGACATTAATCTGCAGAGACATTTGCTTGCCAGATCAAACATGTCTCTGCAGATCGCACTTGATGAGGCCAGAGCGTCCAAATCCACAGACAAGTCCACAGAAGCCTTGCAGAGTCAACATAATGTACCACAAACCATGCAGAAGCAAACGCGCATCCATCACGAGGCCGCAGAACAAGAGCCCTCTGACAGCGAAGAAGATGACAGCTACCGCATGCGCGGTAGCCGCACGAAGCCGACACGAAAATTCAACTAGCATTTGTCGCCTTGTGCTAGCTGTGGTGGAGACTACGCCCTGTCTACCTGTCATTTCCAAGACGCAACCTGCCAGCGTTCCGATAAGAAGGGGCACATTGCCAAAGTGTGCTGGAGCGAATTCCTTGCCACCGCTTGGCAGCCAAAAACCACTCCAAACCGCCAACAGAGGCCCAACCCAGGGCCCTGGCAGAAATCACAAGGGCGCCCAGAGAGATAGGTAACCAAAGGTTACCTATCAAACTACGATAGGGCAAGTCCACACTAGGCGGCCAAAAAAGCTGAAGGTCACCCTCCTCATTGAGGACGCTCCCTGTGAGCTAGAAATCGACACTAGGTCGTCTTTAACCATCATCTCATGGTCGACCCTGAAGCAAGCCATCCTGAGCCTGAAAAACCGCACCTTCGAACCCCAGACATCAGCCTGCGTGACTACCAGGGGAACTGAGTCCCCCTCGTGGGCCAAGGCACCTCTTGTTTACGCTTCAAGGACTTTTGCGCCAAGCTCCCAGTGACCGTGGCCAGAGCACCCCTGTAGAGCCTCCTGAGGCTCGATTGGTTTCAAGCCCTAGGGTTGGAAGTGACCGGAATCAACTCCGTGAAAGACGACGGCGCTGAGGTCATCTTTAAGGAGTTCGAGGATGTCTTTGGTTCTGGCCTTGGTAAGTATGTGGGGACGCCAATCTCTTTTAGCTTGGACCCCAACATAGCGCCTATCAGGCTTACGCCCAGGAGAGTACCTTTTGCTCTCCGCCCTAAAATCGATAGGGAAATTGATAAGCTCGTGAGCCAGGGAATCCTACAGCCAGTCGACCATGCACGCTGGGAAACCCCTATTGTGACCCCGGTCAAGCCTGACGGGTCAGCCCGCATCTGTGCGGACTATAAATGTACAATTAACAGTGCGCTACAACAAAGTGCATACCCTGTACCCATTGTACAGCACTTACTACATTCGCTAGGCCCAGGAAAAATCTTTGCTAAATTGGACATGGCGCAGGCATACCAATAGTTGCCTGTAGATGGCGCCACAGCAGAGGCTCAAATCATTGTAACGCACAGGGGTGCATTCAAATGCCATCGCCTGCAATTTGGAGTTAATATCGGCCCTGGACTGTTCTAAAGCGTCATAGAACGGCTTTTGCAGGGGATACCAGGAGTCGTCCCCTATTTCGATGACATCTTGGTATCAGCTGCAAACGAGGCCCAACTTTTAAAACAAGTAAGAATGGTTTTGACCAGAATTCACGAAAAAGGCCCCCGGCTCAAAAAAGAAAAATCAAAATTAATGTACCAAGGATTGAATTCCTGGGGTATATGATCGATGGCTCTGGGATTCACCCGACATCACAAAAAATAAAAGCCATTCAGGAAGCCCCCACACCCCGCACTCAAGCCGAGCTGCAGGCATTCCTCGGGCTCCTTAATTTCTACAGCGTCTTTCTCAAACAGAAAGCCACAGTCGCTCAGCCATTGCATCATCTCCTGGCCAAGAATGCTGAGTCCCTTTTTGGGAGAGGGGGCGGTTTAAAAATCTAAGAAATAAATAAATAAATAAATAAATAAATAAATAAATAAGTGGTCCTGGGGCCAAGCCAAGGCCACTGCATTCGCCACGGTCAGGTGCCTTCTGACTGCTGACTCTCTGCTGGTCCAGTACAGCCAAATCCTGCTGTTGGTGTTAACCTGCGACACATCCCCTTTCGGCGTTGGCACTGTCCTTGGCCACCGCATGTCCAACAGCAAAGAAGCCCCCATTGCTTTCTACTCGAGAACCTTGTCTTCTGCAGAAAGAAACTACAGCCAAATGGACCGAGAGGCTTTGGCTGCAGTAGCGGGAGTTAAAAGGTTCCACGAGTACCTGTACGGCTGGGATTTCGAACTTGTGACAGACCACAAGCCATTGTTGGGACTACTGGCTGGGGACCGACCTACCCCAGTGTCGCTGTCACCTCCCATGACCAGGTGGGCTGTTTTCCTGGCTGCTTACTCCTACAAACTGATCCACCGCCATGGTTCCACATTGGGACACGCAGACGCTTTAAGCCACTGTCCCCTACCTGTACTGCTCGCTAACCCCACTCCTGAGACACCGGTCCTACTTATTGACTGCCTGGACACTGGACCTGTCTCGTCCAATGACGTTGCCCGTCATTCTGCAAAGGACTCCACCATCAAGCAAATCTTGAACTGGTGGAGGAGGTGGCCCAAGGGGCCTGTTGGGGCCGAATTTAAAGTGTTTTTTACTAAACGTGATGAGTTGTCGGTAATCAAAGGCTGTTTACTGTGGGGGGGACCGGGTGGTTGTTCCAAACAAACTGCACAAGGCAGTATTGGAAGCTTTACATGTGGGGCATCCTGGAATTGTCTGGATGAAGTCTTTGGCTAGGAACTACGTGTGGTGGCCTAACTTGGACAGGGAGATAGAAGAATGGGTGGCTACCTGCACTCCGTGCCAGGAATCCAGACCAGCTCCCCCAGAGGCACCCGCTAAGGAGTGGGAGCGCTCTCAAGCACCCTGGTCTAGAGTGCACATTGACTTTGCTGGCCCTATTCACGGCCAAACGTTCCTTGTAGTTGTGGACGCATACTTGAAGTGGTTAGAGGTAGCCCTGATGACCTCCACCACGGCAGAGGCGGTCATCAAGGTGCTACAGAGACTTTTCTCCACGCACGGCCTGCCCGACGTCTTGGTCTCTGACAACGGGCCCCAATTCATGGCCATGCAATTCGAGACCTACTTAGCAAGTCAGGGAATCAGGCATGCCCTGGTCGTGCCATCCCATCCGGCTTCCAATGTTCAGGCAGAGAGAATGGTGTGATCTGCAAAAGAGGCCCTCGCTAGGATGGGCCCAGGGGATTGGCAAACACGGGTTGATCACTATTTATTAATCCAACATATAACGCCAAGTGCCACTACTGGGAGAAGCCCCTCCGAGCTTCTCATGGGTCGCTGACTAAGGTTCCACGTAGACCGGCTACACCCAAACTATTCTGCCACATCACCCCCTGACTCCACAAGCAAGATTCAAAACTTTAGCATGGGGGACTCAATATACGCCCACAACTACACCGGGGGGACTCTGTGGATCCCTGCCACGGTGATAGGCATCACTGGGCCTCACTCTTATCTGTTAGAGCTAGAGGATGGTAGAAATTGGAGGAGGCATGTTGACCAACTCTGTGGTCGCTTCTCCCACTCCAATCTTAGAACACCAGACGAAACTCTTGAACAAATCAGCCAAAGCCCTACCCAAAAGGAGCAAACACTCACGCCTTCTACAGCCAGCTCAAACCCAAGGATACCGGGAAACTTATCTGAATTTGTTGCAGGCCCACAGCGAGCTCCAAGCGAGCAAATCCTAGAAGCTCCAGCCGTGACTTGGGAAAAGTTCCAGCAGGTTCCACAAAGCAGAGCTGGAGAGCAGATAGGTCCATCCGACCTGCCTGAAGAACCGGTTCCAAATGAACTGTGCAGGTCTGGTAGAGTAAGACAAAGACCCGCCTACCTACAGGACTTTGTAACCAATAGGAACATCACAACCAAGAGGGGAGGAGTGTTAGATATTCACTCTAGCTATCAGAGTTTCCACTCTGGTCCTCTGTTCCGGCAGGAACAGAGGTTTAATCCTATTGGCTAAGAGGTCTGACAGCTCCCTATAAAAGGGCTGCTGTCAGACCAAGTTGCTGCTGGATTGTACATACTTGTTCCTCTGTAATAAAGAGCTGATCTAACAATATACTTGTGGGTTTCTGTGATCTAAAGAACAACGGAAAGAGGCAGTGTGGTGTAGTGGTTTTAAGGCACCAGGCTAGAAACTGGGAGATCATGAGTTCTGGTCCCACCTTGAGCATGAAGCCGGCTGGTTGACCCTGGGCCAGTCGTTCACTCTCAGCCCTAGGAAGGAAGGGCAAACTACTTTGAAAAATCTTCCCAAGAAAACTGAGGAACTTGTCTAGGTAGTCACTAGGATTGACATAAAGGTACACCCCCCCCCCCAAAAAAAAACCGAACAATTATTTAGACACCTGAGCAAGAACCTCTTGTTCTCTGGGCAGAATTTCAGCCTGCCCCTCCATCAATCACAGGGCATCATAACTGTCCTGTTTTACAGGGTTGTTGTTAAAGACTTTGATAGTAAATGAAGCATGTTAAGCATTCAAAATCCTCTACGAAATACAGAAGATCCCTACAACACTAGAGTGAATTTCCTCTTGCAATGTCCTTGGGCATTGTATTCTTTAAGAAATTGTTTGTTGTAGAAGAAATACAATATGCACAAGGGAGAGGATTTTGATGTTGGAACAGGTGAAGGAAGGAAAACTCACAGGGGGGGGGAAGGAAGGAAGGGAGGGAGGGAGGGAGGGAGGGAGGAAGGAAGGAAGGAAGGAAGGATGGATGGAAGGACGGACAGACAGACGGACGGACGGATGGACTGATTGGTCATTGGTCATAACAGAAGTGTGCATTTTCCCTGACAGAGTTTCTTATTATGTGCCTTATGATTTAAATTGCCCTATGAGATAAATTGCCCTATGAGATAAATGTATTTCTCTGTTGTTCTCTTGTTAATTCAGTGAAGTATCCGGGGGCACTGCCAGGATTGAAGGGGATCTTGCAAAAGATGCCCCAGGACCCGGTCTCATCTCTGTACCCATCAAGCATTCCATGTTCTTGTTTCTCTTCCTCATCCCCATTTGCTCTTCTAGCACACTTTCCTTTGATAGTTGTACTTCAAATCTTAATTTCTCCAGAGGGGCTCAAATAGTGGAAAGGAGGGAGGGAGGGAGACAGGACAAATAATTTAATAACCAGTTCTCTGCCCTAATGACCTGCTGGGTAAGCTGGGAGTGAGTGACATCAAGTTGGCCACACCCAGCCAGGTTTTGTGGCTCCGTGTTTTCTTTTCTGTGGGAAATAAGTCCAAATGGCTCTGAGTGTTTAAGATTGCTGACCTGTTTTAGATTAATAAAAAAACACTGTAGTTTTAAATTGCAGAGAGCAATTTATTTGATGTTTTCAGGAGAGCTACGTTGGGAAAGATTTTTTTCAAAATAACCTATTAAGGTCTATCAGCAATCAAGTTCTGATTATTACTGACCCAGCTGCTAGTCTGTTTTTTTCTCTCCTGTAGGTGTGTAATCTTACCTTTTTTTACTGTGCCTGAGGCAAAAAAATTAAGCATGTGGTTTTTGCTATTACAGGGCTTATTCTGAACCTGTTTCAGTTGGTGGAATTTCAAATGTGCTTGTTGATTTCCAGCCAGACGTATTTTAGAAAATGGATTGGGTTTATTTTTATTGTAATGCACTTCAAAGAGCAGGCTAAAAGGAATAAAGGCAGCCTGGGGAGGATTCTTGCCACTGCACAATTGAAACTCAAGTGCTTCTTTATTTACATTTAGAACAGGATAGAAGTTAGTGTTCAAAAACGAAGTCCGTATTCCCACAAGGCACTAAACGACAAACTGGACCACTACTCTAACTTAGGGGTAGAAAATGTGCTTCCATCTTTTCACAGCAGATTGTTGAAGTCTACAACGTCATTCCTATCTTTCGAGGTGGAAAGCCCTGAAAACCGCAATTATGCAATTGGCAACACACACACACACACACACACACACACAAAGAAAGCAGCCTACAGTACCCACCATCCCCTCTTTGCCCCTCTTGCAAAAGTCGCTTTTCCTCGTTGGAGCCTAAAAGATCCTGCAAACCTATTTAGACAACGTATTTAGGATTTTGCAGCGATCCAGATTTAAGACACAGGAAAGCAAACCTGCTGCAACTATTCCAACTAATGTTGCAATTAATGTTTGATGGAAGGAGCAGTCGACAGGTGCGACGGGCGTCATTGTGTTTTCCAACTTGGTTCGCTGCATATTTTCTAGCGCCTGGGTTCGGTGGGTTTCGCGAAAGCCTGTCTTAAATGGAGCATGGCTAAGTTAATCAGGGAACTCGTGTCGTGCAGCACACTTTCCATGCCCGTTGCGGAACTCGAACCCAGGATTTGGATGGAGGGAATAAGCCCATATGTGCAGCGTCAAGAAGAGGATTGGAGGCGCGCTGAGCCAAAAGGCGGGGCCCAATGGGAGTCAAGCGCGCGCGAGCCCGAGGGTGGGACCTCATCGTGGTGTGGAATGTTTTGGGCGCGGCGCTTCCGGGTTGGGCTCCTGACATTTCTATCCAATCCGGACGCGCCGCGGCCGGCACAGCGCCAGTGGGCAATACGGACGCATGCGCTGTTTGAAAGAGCTCCAGCCGCAGCTCCCGAGGAGCGCATGGGCAGTGCTTTCATCGCTGTTTCTTCTAAGAGCGCGTGCGCAGTGTAGTCGGGCGGTGTCGGTTCCGGGTAAAGCGGGGATAGGAGCGGCTGCGGGAGCTTCTTGATTAGATCAGCCATGGCTGCAGCAGCGGCGACAGCGGCTCCGGGCGGGGCGGGAGCCGTGCCAGTGTCCGGAGTGCCAAGATTGGGAGTCGAGACCGTGAAAGGTCAGGCATTTGACGTGGGGCCACGTTATACGGACCTGCAGTACATCGGCGAGGGGGCGTACGGCATGGTCTGGTAAGTGAGCGCTAGCCCTGCAGATTGGCCCTGAACGGGAACCATACCTGGGCGAAACGTCCCAAGAGTTATCTGGCGTGCCTCTTCCTGCAAACTGGCTTCGCGCGGCCACCGTACCCGCCTTTAAAAGCTTCCGCCATGTTCCTTAGTTACCGAAGTCCTGCAAGGCTGCACGTTATTTTACTTGAAGAGCGGCTTGCTTCCCCTCCGCCCCGCCCCCCTAAACTCCTTTACGGGTCCCTGCCCCGCCGGGTCTTTTCCTTCTGCACCCGGCGCCTGGCGACTTCGGACCCATCCCGTTGTAAGGGCGCGTTGCAGCGGCTGTATGTCAAACCTGGCTTCTGAAACCCCAAAGAGTCGCCGTCGCAGCCAGCGGCCCTGCCAAGTCATTGTTGTATTCCGAGCGCCTCCCCGAAAGCAGCGTTCGCAGGCTGTTATCTTCCTGTGTCAACATTGTGAAAGGCTTAGGGTGCCTTAAAGCTGGGAGTTGCTTTATTACCAGTATACTTAACTGGTGTACTTTTTGTACTTGTCGGTTATCGAGATAACAAAACAAAAAAACCGCGAAGATTAACACTTTCCTTTTGTCTGTGGGCGCAGCACGTTCAGTAAAACAGCCTGATGACGAAATTTATTTAGTTCCATAAATCATATTGGGGGGCCCGGAGCATTTCTCTGAAGTGTTGCCAAGCCTGTATCTCTCCATCCAACCTTTATGCGTTATAGTTATTAAGCTGCACAGCAGCCCTCCCATCCAGGTGTCAACCTCACCCGTGCCTGGCCTGTTTAGATCAGTATCCCTTCAGGGCAGCTATATCTTCACCAACTATGCTAAGTGTCATATAGCTACTAATTGATCTAATTATAATATATGCTGGCTTCTTTGCTCTATTCAGCCTTTGGTTTACATTAAAGCGAAGTCTGTCTTAAGCAGGACTATCTTGAGTCCTGCACTGTTGCTACAATGATTCTCAAGAGGTTTATTGAGAATTATTTTATTCCAAACAGCCATTCATTTAATAACTTGGGTTTAGTATTAGACTTTTCATGTTCTGTAATTCTCCATTTTTTATTGCTCGTAATCTGATCTGTGTAGATTTGAAACTAATATACTTTGTCAATGCAAGACATGTATATCCCCAAGTTTTTCTGTTGTAGAATGTGTATTTGATGTCAAGCAACCCAGTTTTCTGGATTTGCAAAACCTATCTGCTGTTGAGATCTCAGAGGTTTCACTTCTGTTCTGTAGCCTTGGCAACAGCCAGCTCTTTCTCAGATTATAATAGTTGTTGTCCCACATTGGTATAATGTGTTATTAGTGTTTTCTCATTCCTTCCCTTGCTCTTTTGTTGAAGTCCAAAATTAAAATAAACATTCAAGCTTTCTGGTGGTTCATCTTGTGCATAGAATGTTTCTTCTTGTTGTGAATTTCTAGAGTGATCCTCTTCTGTTGGAGTGTGAAATGATTTATCAGTTTTGATAGTAAACAATTGTAGAGTCACTTGTCTCAGACAGGCAGCTGTAGAAATGAAGTAAAAATAAATAAAAATATACTGAGGATTCCAGTATGCATTTGCATTTGTTTCTTTACAGCTCATCATATGATCATGTCAACAAGATCCGAGCTGCAATCAAAAAGATCAGTCCTTTTGAGCACCAGACATACTGCCAACGCACACTGCGAGAGATTAAGATACTCCTGCGCTTCAAACATGAAAATGTCATTGGCATTAATGACATTCTTCGTGCATCTACCATTGATCAGATGCGTGATGTGTATCCTTGAAGACCAGTCTTGTGTCTTTCCATGTGTGGAAGGAGATCTGCTTGGAGAAAGGTGTATGCATAGAGAAAATGTTCTATAATCTATTCAATCTTATTCTGGTCCATTTTTAATGAAATGCACTGCTTAGAAGCTTTAGCTCATTCTGAATATAATGATGTAAAATAGGGTGTGATTATGCCAGTAACTGGGCTGGCTTCCATTTGCCTTCTGGCATGGCTCCAGGTGTTGCTTTCTTAATAATTGGACTTATGAAACAGTTGTCTCTTCTTCTCATATGTCCTCTAAAATTAAGAATGCTTCTTCAGTCACATCCCTTTGTTTGTTTTTATACAGCAGCTGGTAAAGTGATGATGATCTGTTTTATACAGGAGATGAATTGAACCTGGTGTGAATCTGGCTTCAGTTATGGCTCTGGCTTGAGCTATTAAAAGCAAACACAATTTGTGGCCACTGTTGTCATTTATTTGATCACTTCTGGAGATGCTTCCTTCTATATTCTTTGCAGAAAGTTACTTTCCTTGACAGCTTCCCTTCCTTCCCCTTTCCTGGTGGAGAGGGGTATTGCTTGTCTTTTTTTCAGATATATAGTTCAGGATTTGATGGAGACAGATCTCTATAAGCTTCTGAAGACCCAGCAGCTCAGCAATGACCATATCTGCTACTTTCTCTATCAGATTCTCCGAGGGCTGAAATACATTCACTCTGCCAATGTGCTTCATCGGGATTTGAAGCCAAGCAATCTTCTCATCAACACCACATGTGACCTGAAGGTGGCATTCTAAATCTTTTGCTAGGCCTTCTGTACCTGGCAACAATCTCTTCCCGCTTCATTCTGCAGGGCAATTAATTCTCCATTTAGTTGGGGATTGCCACTCCATGGTTCTCTTTCTTCTTACAGATCTGTGATTTTGGCTTAGCCCGAATTGCTGATCCAGACCACGATCACACAGGATTCTTAACAGAGTATGTTGCCACTCGCTGGTATCGAGCTCCTGAAATCATGCTTAATTCCAAGGTAAATTAAGCAGGATAAATAGAACACGTTAGCCAGAACACCCAAAAGGCATTTATAATACCTCCAATTTAGTTGAGTGTAAAGTTTCCCAGCTTCTCAAAAAAAAAAAAAAAAAAAAGGTAATGCCTTGCACCTGCCATAAAAACAACATGATTAAGTTGTAACACAATTCCGAAGGCCAGATCAGCCTAGAAATGGATATTTATAAAGTTTCAATGCACAGCAGAACCATAGTATCACAATTGTTATATTATCTTTCACTTACTTGTACAAATTACCATAGCAGTTCTAGCATAACAAACCCACACGGAGGCCTAACTGAAGGATGCTAATGTGAGGAAAACTGTTGCATGGGCTAGGCTGGAGAAACTTAAGTTTTCTTGAAAATGTTTGCTGGGTCCACAGTTTAAGATTAAACTGAAAAGTTTATTTGCTAGGAAGAAAACGCATCCACGTCAATAAAAGGATGACTATGCATGGCTTAACAGCAGGTGAGAGCAAAGTCAGAAATCCTTAGCTTCTACTTCTGTGTCTTCTCCCCCTTCCCAGGGCTACACTAAGTCCATCGATATATGGTCAGTGGGCTGCATCTTGGCCGAGATGCTGTCAAATCGACCTATCTTTCCTGGCAAGCACTACCTGGACCAGCTAAACCACATCCTGGGTAAGAGGGAAGGCAATTGACAAAGGCTTTGACAGGGTGTCCTAATAAAAGTCTTGTTCTGAACAGTTTATTGAATTGGTAACTGATTCTGTCTTTCTCCTCTCATAAGGCCTCCCCATTATAAGTTTGTCATCTAGGGCTTGTAGTTACATAGATGTGCAATGGCTCTCTCCACCTATCTCTGCAGGTATTTTGGGTTCCCCGTCTCAGGATGACCTGAACTGCATCATCAACACGAAGGCTCGCAATTATCTCCAGTCATTGCCTCAAAAGCCCAAAGTTCCTTGGGCTAAACTGTTCCCAAAGGCTGATTCAAAAGGTAAGGGAAAACAACACACGTGGTACAATATAGGCAGAATTGCTCTACGTTTCACTTTCTGTCTCCTTTCATTTAGGCTAGAGGTTGGGAATTATGGCCTAAATGGCTGGCTCAGGAATTGAAGTCCAAAAGTCATTAAAAGCCATAGTTCCCCACCCCTGAGTAAGTTAAGCTCTTAGGGTTCCAATAAGGATTAGCAAGAAAAAAAATCTGTCATTTAAACAGTCTGCATTCTTTGTAACTCAGCGCAGGAGGACTAACTTCCTTTCTCTCTCTTCAGTTGTACCTCACAATTTGAAAATACGCATTTAGATCAGCCTTCTTCAATAAAATAAAAACAAAATATGTAAGCTACAGTCAACAACATTCCCAGCTTTCAGTGGAAGATACATGCTGAAGGGGGGAGAGATGGATATGCAAACAGTATCGTATACTAATTCAAAAAGCTTTTAGAAGTTCTTTCGTGTGACATTGATGTGCAGTTTTTCAAATACAGCTGGTTCCCAGAGCAGCTTAATCTGAAACAGAAGCAGGCAATTTTTTGTGGTTAAAGGATGCAGGGTATGAAGTGATGGTGAAGTAATATTACTGGAAGTGGGCCAAAAGTTTGGTTCCTTTTTTTGGACAAAATGTTGCATTAAGCTTCAGAGATCAATGGTTTTGCTTTGGCAATAGAAGGGAACTCCAGACTAGGAGTGCCCTGAAGTACAACCTTATTTACATTATACTATTATATGATACATAGTAATATTATATATTGGACGGTATGTTTTTTATTTCTTTATTAAACTTTTATGCTTTTCATCTTGCCTACGTGACTCAAGGTGACAGAATCATAAAAACATGATAAAACATTAAAATGTTAAAACACTAAAAACGTTCAGTTAAAACACTAAATATTAACATTATAATTGATTTAAAATAGATAAGATAGGAAAGAAAGGAGCAAGATGCACAAGGGGAGGAAGTGGTATCTTAGTCCATTAACCACCTCCAAAATGACACACAAATAAACACGCACACCCGCATATCTTCCCCCAAGTTAGGTATGTAAAGCTTCAATAAAGAGTATAGAAACTTATTTCCATGTGATCCACCCAATTTCTATTGCCCAATTCTGTGTTTCTTCTCTAAAATCACATCTTTCCATCAAACATCAGTTTTCAAAGCCTCTCTATCCTTTATTGTCTGTCCTGGCCATCATCTGCTAATCTAGCTTTTATGTATATATCTTTCCCAGGCAGACATCAGGCAGCTCTGTTAGTACAAATGGTAAACTTTAGTATTAAGATCCTGCTAAACTTAATTATTTCATAAATAAGACTTAACATAGACAAGGATCTGAACAGAATAACCAGGATAACTTTAACTTCTATTAAAGATATTGTTCATGTGAACTCAGGCTGCTGTAGTAATGAAAAACTTCAAAATATAAAAAAAATTGAAGAGGAAAATAATAGTATTTTCCGCATATAAGAATATTATTATCTAGACTTACACTATATTTTGGATTGTCTCATTTCAAAAATTGAATTGGCAGCTGGAGAAGACAACAAAATTGGTTATGGGTGAGGGAACTATGAAAAGCATTGGAGTTCTTGAGGAAGAAAAGTGAACTGATAAAGTAAAGTGAATTGGTTTTTTTGACTAGTAGATTAAATTGTCAACAAAGATTTTGAATAAAGAAATGGAAGTTCTGTTTCATATAAAATTATAATTTATATGAGATTTCTGAGCACATAAGAAGAGATGAGAAGTATTGGTCAGTAATATAAATCATTCCGAAAGCAAACATAATTTATAGTAATTGTAATAACTATGTTTCTTCTCATGGGGTGGCCACTGTTTAAATCAGTGTTTTTCAGTCTTGGCCTCTTTAAGATGCCTGGATTTCAACTCCCAGCATGTTGGCTGGGGAATTCTGGAATTGAAGTCCACACATTTTAAGTTGCCACATTTGAAAAAGACTGTCATCCACTTTGGAGGCACTCTGCTTTTGTTTAGTGAGAGAGTTGTGGGCTTTAGAGAAGATGCTGCCCCGGATCCCTGATCTGAATCAGCAGGGCTTTTCTTAAGGGGAGGATGAGCCCACAGACTCTGCCTTCGGATTCCATCTGCTTGCTCTGAGACAAATTGCCTCAGAAATCAGACAAATGTTTCCTGCATTACTCTCTGCTACCACTGGGGGATGCATTGCACCTGTCTCTTTAATAAGCAAAATTGAGTATTCTTGTTGCCACTTGTGGTCCAGCAATTGATCCTCCATCATTTCTTTCTTTTCTTACTTTTTATCCCTTTCAGCTCTGGACTTGCTGGATAAAATGTTGACCTTTAACCCCAATAAGCGTATCACAGTGGAGGAGTCTTTGGCACACCCTTACCTCGAGCAGTACTACGACCCTTCAGATGAGGTGCGGGTTCTTTTTGTTGAAGGGGATGTGGGAGGAGGGGGTGTCTTTTAAAAGGACAACCGGAGAAGGGCTCAGAAATTGACATCATGGCCTTAATGTGGCTGGGAAGCAGAATTTCTACATTCTGTTGTTTCTCTCTCTCTCTCTCTCTCTCTCTCTCTCTCTCTCTCTTTCTCCCTCCCCTCCCTCTCTTTACCCCACACTAGCCAGTTGCTGAGGAACCGTTCAGGTTCGACATGGAGCTGGATGACTTGCCCAAAGAGAAGCTGAAAGAACTGATATTTGAAGAAACTGCACGATTCCAGCCTGCCTATCAAGGGCCCTGAGAGCCTGTTCAGGCCAGTGGCAGGTATAGCTGTTCATCTTCAAGAATGGCTAATTTAGCCTCAGGAAAATCTTTCAACCCAAGGATGTAACGTATCAATCCCATCCCCTAATCATGGCATTACTTGTAAATCTGAGGAGGGGGTGTTTCTTAAGTAAGGCACCGTTCCAAGAGCCCTCTGCCTTGGAAGAATCAATTTAGAATAGAACAACAGAGATGGAAGGGAGCTTGGAGGTCTTCTAGTCCCAACCCCCTACTCAGGCAGGAAACCCTATACTATTTCAAACAAATGGTTATCCAATCCCTTCTTTAAAACTTCCAGTGTTGGAACTTCACAATTTCTGGAGGCAACTCATTCCATTGATTTATTGTTGTAACTGTCAGGAAATTTCTTAGTTTAGTTTGATTCTCTCTTTGATTAGTTTCCATCCATTGCCAATTTCATTCTTGAACAAGTGGATTAAACAGCAGCCCTTGCAAAAAGATCAGCAAATGCTCTGGTTATCCCCATGGGTTTATTTATTTGTTAAATGTATATGCTGTCCATGTTTCTCTCTGGTGATTCCAGGTGGCCTACAACAAATAAAAACAATATAAAACATAAACAATATTAAAAATAATTGGGTATTAATATTAAAATAAAGAAAGATGGCTAAGGAAGAGAGAAAAATACAAACAGCGAAGAGGTGGAATCTTCTCTCTGTCCACTATTGACCTTCAGTCAGGACTCCAGGCCAATCTATAGGGCCAAGCTTTAATGCCCTTCTGGAAGGCTAAAATGGTGGGGACTGATCTCACCTCAAAGAGTTTGATATTTCAGGGCGTGTAAAGCCACAGCTCTTCTCCTGGACTGATAATCCTTTGTGGCAAGAGAAAAGAGCCACTTATGACAAGTCTGTGTTTATAAAGTATTAGTTAGTATTCAGCGACTACATGTGGCTACATCTTAAATGTACAAAATAGAGCTGTGATCAAGACCTCCCAGGTACCAGCTGGTCAATCTTCATGGGATCCCTTCTTCTTTCAGGTCGCTGCTTCACCAGGAGATGATTTGGAACTGTACCCAGCTTCCCCTTTGGAATGTTGAGGGGAGCACAGGATTCAGGGGTACCAACTCCAGGGTGCCCCTGTAGACTTGCTGTACAACTACGCTTTGCTACGTGGCTGTGAACCCTGGTAACCCATCTCTGGACCCCCGTAATGTGATGTGTTGGGGTGAGACCCTGGTGCCCAGGTTGGGGAAGGGGTGGACTACTCCCTCCCTATCGGAGGGAAAAGAAAGCAGTCTCCCCTGCCTTTTCAAAGCAACGAAAGGGGTGTCGTCTCCTTTTTTGGCATTTTACTGTCTTTATGAATTAATAAACTAATCCTATTTTAGCAGGGCCATTTTCTGATCCCTTGGGCATTATTAGCAAGGGCAACTGAAATCAGATCCTGGTTCCTGGACATACACTTTGTATCTTTCTTCTGTAATCCTCTGAACCCCACTACATTTTGAAAACTGGGAGCAGAACCTTAAAACTTTCTGATGCCCAGCTTTTCTGCAACACTCCTTAAATAAGAATCCAGGAGCCTTGATTCCTTCCTGCACAAATAGAGGGCATGTCTGTGCTGGTGTTTATCAACTGATTTATGCCACTTTTGAAACACCTGAAATGCACATCCGACCTTGGTGGTCATTTTAAGGAACTTCTGAAATGCAGTGCAAGGAAAGATCCTGTGATGATGAAAAAAGTGTCTGGTTTGAGAGCGACAAATGCCTTTCTCTCCACTTCTCACCGTTGTGTAAGAAACTGTGCAGATGAAAAGGAAGTCCTTACATTTCTTCTGCTTCCTCAACCCAGAGACTATAAGATTTTTGGTTGTCTGCCTTCCTTCTCCGCCCTTGCATTTAATAAATTGGTTGAGTGTGTGTGTATGTATGTATGTGTAAACTGCTGCATACCTTGAGAAATCAGTTGGCCTCTGCAATGGCACAGCACTTTGTCTTCTTGCTGCTACGAACTAACATGGCTGCCCTCCGTTCCTTTCTCAATATTTTTAAATGCCGATTTTTAACTCCCGCTCTTCATCATGCAAAGCAAAGTCCCTCAAGGAGTGGAACTTACAGTTTGGGGCAAGTATGAATTGGGAAGTGGGAAAATCACCGACCACAGTTCTGTTTTCTAAAGGGATAGTCCTGCTGCCCTGAAATCACCAGACTGTGCCAGGTAGAAAGGAGTTTTTTGGGAGAAATACAGAGGGTTGTTTGTGTGTCCACTGTAATGAGTGGAAATGAACCGCTCCCCCCTTGAAAGTTAGCCTTTGCAGGAGAACTGCTGCTCAGATGGCCCCATCTCTCCCCTCCCTTCCACGTGTGCCATTTTTCAGTACCAGTTGTTTTTCCTGAAACTTCCAGTTCTCAAAGACAAGAAATGCTCTAAGCAGAACAATGGATTTGGGACGTGTTTGTTTGTTTCCCTTAACTTTCCATTTGAATGAAGGAGAAGCTTCTGTGTTCAGACAGCATTGCCTGCTTGTCCTAGCTGTGATGATATGCAGTGAGCTTTCTTCCTAGGGTGTGTTGCCATTTGAAGGAACTTGCATTAAAGGGAATTAATGCTTCTCCATCCTTTCCTGCTTTGGATTGTATAAAGACCCTAAAATAAATCATTCCTTTATTCCTTCAGCAGCTGTTATGTCTTAATTTGGGAGTTGGGGGAATGGATTGTTAAATTAGAGCCCTTTTTAAGTTACAAGGTCAGTGTCCCGAGCAGGCATCATATTTCAGAGATCAGGATGAATACAGGTAGTCCTTGACTTATGACTACAGTTGATCCCAAAATTTCCATTGCTAAGCAAGAAGTTTGTTAAGTGAGTTTTTCCCCATTTTACCACCTTTCTTGCCACAGTTGTTAAGTGAACCACTGCAGTTATGTTAGTAGCATGGCTGTTAAGTGAATCTGGCTTCCCCATTGACTTTGCTCGCAAAGGAGGTCACATGTCTCCAGTACCCTGCAACCGTCATAAATATATGCCAATTGCCAAGCATCCAAATTTTAATCACATGGGGATGCTGCAACTGTCAGAAGAGTGAAAAATGGTCGTAAATCACTTTTTTTCAGTGCTGTGTAACTTTGAATGGTTACTAAGCAAAAAGACGTAAGTCGAGGACTACTTATACAAAGAAGGTGCTACAGATAAACTCGGGGCAATGTAAGCAAACCTCAGAAGGATGTAGTCAACTTGTGTTTTTAAAATCAACTTTGCATTTCCCTCAAGAGACAAAGTGGCAACTAGGATAATGCTTTTATCCAGGATGTAATATGGTCTCTTACATCATACCTAACCATGATGTTGCCAGAGTAACAGAACAAGTATCAGCATCACAGTGCGTCGTCCTTTGTATCACACTGCATATCCTAGTTACCTCACTTGAATGAAGTTTCCAGATAAAATACAAAGTAAGCACATGAAACAGATACCTGGAGTTGGGCTATAAGTAAAAATTAAGAACCGGTTTGTCAGCTCAATGTGGTTCATAGAATAATTAGGCATATCTGCATATCGAATGGTTAGGACAAATGCTTAGGGAATGTACAGTGCCTTTGATGATTAACTCTGGTTATTAATTACTGTTAAGAGGAAGGAAGCTGTTTGTAATGTAAGGGTTTCAAGACAGGATATACTGGCAAAAATGGATAGTCAACAATAAAGACCTTGTCTCCACTGTTTCTCAACTTGGATTCTGCAGAAGGTTGATAAACTTGTATTCCATGTTGACTGAGGACTAGAAAACCTGTAAAAACTACTTCCTGCAATAAAAAAGCCATAATTGGTGTTAATTATGAAATTAAAACCAACTCCATCCCGAGGATCACTAGATAGGAGCCAAAAAGGTACAGAAAACTCAGATTGATTTATTTTTTTAGCCTAAATCTGGCCGCCCTATTCTATCATCACTGATGGAGTACTTTTATTCAAAATATTATCTTTACTTCAAGTATTATTCCAAGCATTATACTCACTACCTTGGTAAGAAGTGATGTTTACTGGTGAAATGATCTTTACTATTTGTCCATCACAGCTTCCTCGATCAAATGAAAGATGATTGAATTCCAAGCCACAAAAAAATATTAGCACATTTCCAAAATATTGCATACCGCCATATCCTTTGCTGTTCAGCTATCTCCGTAAAGCTCCTCCAACCCCTATCTGAAGAAAGCAAAATATGAGACATTTTTCATGATATACAGAGGTTATGTTCTAGAGCCATGGCTCTAAAGTTTTGGAAAATATTTGAAACATTTCAAGTAATTGAAATATCTCACAGCTGAGAGTCCCTTAAAGATAACTATGCAACAGGAGCATATAAGCAGCATATTGTGCGAAAGTAATCAGTGATCTAAATAGTTTCCTTCACAAGCTGAGGAATAACAGCCAGTTCGTGTAAATTAGGGTTTCCCAACCTTGGTTGCTTTAAGATGTGTGGACTTCAACTCCCAGAATTCCCCAGTCAGCCATGCTGATAGACCCACCCATATTGCAGTCCTCTGAGAAATGGATCTTAAATCATGGGGAGTATTTTATCCATAAGGAGACAGTCATTAAGGTAGGAAAAACCCAGGCACTGGAAGGTGGTTTTCTCACCTGCAGATCTCAATCTTGTCTGCTGGCAAGATTATTACGTTTATGGGATTATGGTTGTGGCTATTAATTTGCAGCTCATTATCTATAATTTACTCAATAGTACTTAATGATGACATTCCATGCTTGTGCCGTTTGCTTCAAAATATACCTGGTCTATTTAGGGTGACCAAAGTGACCAATGTTGACATCAATGATAACAAACCAAATTGTATCTTTGCTTCCATTTTGTTACCAGCCTTCCTTATTACCATGCAGTTGAGGTGTTTCATTTATATATGCTTTTAAAAGAAATTCTGATGCCATAGAGTTAGGATAGAAAAAGCAACTACTGGCAGCCTTCATGGCTCTCCAAAGGATTCGATCAGAAACAGGTGTAGGTGACCAAAAACCTCTTAGCCTGCTTCACCGAAATTAAACTTCCATGCTGCCAGACTCGGCAAATCTGGGCAGCGCACAAGGTACCCACACACATACATGTAAGTCAAGGCATTTCTGAGTGCTTCACATTTTTAAAAAAAAACTACAGAAAGTTAGCATATTGTGGTAATAAAAGCCGTTGCCTATCTTTATGCAAATATATACATACATAACATGCATACATACATACATACCTACATACATACACGTATACATATATATTCCTTATAAAAGAAGCATTGAAGACTGCACATTGCCATCAACATAATAAATAATGCAGTCCTTTCTGTTTTCTCTCTCTCTCTCTCTCTCTCTCTCTCTCTGTGCGTGTGTGTGTGTGTTTGGAGTCAGCCAGAGACTAGTGCCTGCTGTTTTCCTGGCAGCTTTTTCCAGAAAATTTCTGCTTCATTATACTAGAAATAATATAGACCATCAGTCCTTTGTGTTCTTTCTGGAAACTTCTTTCCATTTTAGCTGAGTAAACATCCTAAGAGATACATTAGAATTGTATTTCCCAACAATTTGGGAGCTTCGGAATTCATTTCTGCAACCAGGAAAAAGTCATTTTCTCCATTAATATTAAAATTAAAATATTGCATAATTTGAAGTGAACCTTTAAAGGCAGTCACCTCACTATACTGAGTGGAACAGGCCTGTAAACAAATTATGCAGCACAATAAAGGGAGCGTTTATTACTGTTGTTCCTCTAAACAATAAGAGGAAATAATGGCACAACGTTTATTGTAGAACAGCTTGAGATTGTATGACTCACTTAAGCTTCAACAAGAAGCAGGCACATGTACAAATCCAGAGAGAAAGATTGAGATGAAACCATTCCAGAAGCAAGAATTTTCCAGAGGTGTGGAATTAACCCTGGAGATGCTCCCTTAACTCCAGCAGGTAGGGAAAGAAGCTGAAAGAGGCAAAAATCATACAGGCCTTCAAAACCAGTGTTCCTCCATCTTGGCAACTTGAAAATGTATGGACTTCAACTCCCAGAATTCCCCAAGCAGCGATGCTATGCTAGCTAGGGGATTCTGGGAGTTGAAGTTCACACACTTTCAAGTTGCCAAAATGGAAGAACACTGTTCTAAATGCTGATGCTTTGTGAGAAATTCTTAGAAAAACTTGGTCAATGACTGCAACAATTAATAAACTCCAAAATATTTTTACTGTGTGGAAGATTGGCAGAAAGAAAAGTTTACTGTTTAACAACCACTGAAGTATGAGCCAATGGTGTGCTGCAGCTGCCAAAAATAGTCAATGCAGACCTAGGCTGCATCAACAGAAGGATAGTACCAAAATCACACGAAGTGATGATATAACTTTATATTGCACAGATGAAGCCACACTCGGAATACTGCATCTAGTTCTGGTCATCAATACAAATATGAAGTTGGGACTCTAGAACGGGTATCAAACTTGATTTCATTGAGGGCCACATCAGGATTGTGTTTGATCTCAGGGGGGCGTGGCCAGGGGCGTGGCCAGGGGGCGTGGCCAGGGGGCGTGGCCAGCTCGACATCACTCATGATGTGGGGGCATCTGTGGCGGCCCAAGCACTCTGCCACCGAAAACGGGTTCCCGGGCTCTGTTTCTGGCTGTGATGGCCTCCTGCAACTCTCTGCCAGCGAAAATGGCGCTCGGGAGGGCTGCATGCAGCCTTCCCAAGCTCCGTTTTTGCTGGCAAAGGCACTGTGGGCTTGTTCTTCACTGTTTCCAGGGCTGCCCCGCAGATCAGATCTAAGCACCTCATGGCCTGGTTTCAGCCTACAGGCCTTCAGTTTGACACCCCTGCTCTAGAAAGAGTACAGAGAAGAGCAACAAAGATGATTACATGACTGGAGACTAAAACAACCATTCTTCTATATGAAGAATGGTTGCAGGAACTGGATATGTCTAGTCTACAAAGAGAAGGACAAATGGTGACTTGATAGCAGTGTTCCGATATCTAGGGGGCTGGCACAGACAGGAGAGGGTCCTCCTATTCTCCAAACCACTTAAGGGCAGTATAAGAAGTAATGGTTGGAAACTTATCAAAGAGAGATCTAACCTAGAATGAAGGAGAAATTGTGGTACTTAATATATTTTTTTTCCAATTTTTATTTATTTTTTATTCTCTTACATACTATTTTCAGTATACATTCACATATTTGTTATTCTTCTTTACATTTATCATTCTTATACAATTGTTATTCCGTTTAATAGGTTACAATATACAGTTTGGGTTGCTTTATTTACCATCCCTTCTGCCTGTTGTAACACCACCTTACTTTCCTTTCTTTTTCTCCCTCCCTCCCTTCTATATTTACTTCCTTCCTCCTCTCCTTCCCCTGCCTTCTTCCCTTACCTCTCCCCTACTCCTACTCTTCCTCTTCCTACCGCCTCTCTTTCTCTCCCTTCCACCCTCCTTTCCTTATCTCTTCTTTCTCCCCTCTTCCTCTCATTCTCTCCTCCTGTCTCCCTTTCTTTTTCTGTTGTTATAGATGTCGCTTTCAAATCTCAGTTTATGTTTTCTTGGGATGGTATTTCCGCCAACCCAAATATAATTTAGCATCATTTCTTATTCCCTTACCTTTGCTAATCTATTGTGAAAACCATCCTATATCAATCCCTTATTCTTCTAATTCTTGTTTTAGTTTTAGTTTCCCCCTTTCTGTTAAGGTATCTTTATATCTAATAATATTTTACATACTACTTATATTTGGATGCGTCAATGCTTCCATTGTTGAGAGCCACATTGGTATTTCTAAATAATAGAGTACTTGATATAGAGAACAATTGAGCAGTAGAACAGCTGGCCTCCAGAAGTTGTGGGTGCTTTATTACTGGAGATTTGCAATAAGAAATTGGACAGCTATTTATCCAGAATGGTTTAGAGTCTCCTGCTTCAGCAAGGGGTTGGACTAGAAGACCACCAAGATCCCTTCCAACTCTTTTTTCTAAATTCTAAAACCCTGAGAAATCATGACCACTCAGTTCTTTTTTATCAAAATAATTTTATTAAGCTTCAAAAATAAGTACAAGTTCAAAATCACACAACATAAAAGGAAAAGGAGGAAGGGAACCACAGGAAAAACGGAAAAAGTGACATTAAAACCCCCACACCCAACATAATATTTTAAAAAGTTACTTCCAACTCTCTTCAATATGAAGTTATAGGATAAAATACACTTGTTTTAAGTTTAACACAAAAAATACAAAACTAAGAATATAAAAGATATACAGTATATATACCAAACAATCAAATAGCAATGTACAATATCATAGTCCCAATCTAAATAAAACATTATCCATTAAGATCAATCTATAAATAATATTTATTAGTAAATATTTTGGTTATCAAATGTGCACTTTACATTTAAACAAATACATAAAACCCTACACAAAATAATCTCCAATAGCATGCAGCATTTCTATAATCCAAACATATCTAAGCATCAAATCCCAAAGCCAGAACTTCATTTTTATCAAGCAATAAATCCAAAAATGGTTTCCATATAGAAAGAAAAGCAGCCAGTTTATTATTTTTCATCAAAATGGTCCATTTTGCCTTCTCAGCCTGGTCCGTTAACTTCAGAAGCCATTTTTTCATTGTGGGAATTCATATATCCTTTCACCTCTGTGCATATAGAAACCTAGCAGCTGATATTACACATATAAGAACATTCAATCCCAGCAGTACTGAGCCTCATAACATCAAGATTTATTTGGATAACTTCAGGGTGCAAAAAATATGGCTTGGGAAGGAACTGTTTCTTGCCAGCATCTCCAGAGCATTTGGCCTCTTTTAAGCTTTTAAGGTTGTTTTTGTTTTGGGAATGTGTTAAGAAGCAAAGCAGAAAGTCATTTGTTTCACCTTTAAACACCCCACCCACCTCCTCCGTCAAAAGGGAAATTACCCTGCCTACTTCAGGAGTGTTAGCTCTCAACTCTGAGGTAGCTGTTGAGCTGACAGAAACTGGCCTACTTTGTAGGCTGAATTATTGCAAAAGTAATGAGGAAGTCCTTGAAAATCTTCCTACATGATTATAGAGCCGTGATGGTGAACCTATGGCACATGTGCCACAGGTGGCATGCAGAGCCCTCGCTGTGGGCACACGAGCTGTCACCTTAGCTCAGTTCCGCTGCACATGCTTGCGCAGTTCCCCTGGCCAGCTGGCTTTCGGGTCTCTATCGCGTATGCGTGGGGGGCGGGGCGCCTGCAAGAGACATGGGGGCCAGGCACACGTGCGGGAGTTGCAGGTTGCGCAGCGGGCATGGTGCATGCAGGGGGTTCATACATACATGTGGGAGGGGAGCACAAGCAGGGGAGTGGGTCTCACCCGCATTGTATTATGGGTGTGTGCATGCGTGTGCACGCTGTCAGGTGCATGCCTGTGCGCTTTTGACACTTGGTGCCAAAAATGTTAGCCATCACTGTTATAGAGTTTTGCATCTCTAAATACAACTTACAACAGTTTGTTTAGTAACTGTTCGAAATTACAACAGCTGAAACAGCACTGGAAAAAAACGAGTTATCACTGTTTTTCACACGACCCTTGTAGCATTCCCATGGTTACATGATCAAAATTCAGACTCTTGGCAACTGACTCATATTTATGATGGTTGTAGCACCCGGGGGGGTCAATGAAATCACTTTTTGCAACCTTCTGACACGCGAAGTCAGTGAGGAAGCCTGATTCACTTAACAGTCGTGTTACTAACTTAACCACTGCAATGATTCACTTAACAACTATGGCAAACAAGTTTGTAAAATGGGGCAAAATTCACGTAAGTAATGTCTCACTTAGTAAAAGAAATCTTGGGTTGAATGAATTGTGGTCGTAAGTCAAGGACTACTTGCATACAAGCTTGGCTTTTAGGTGGTAACCCCAACAGGGTAAGTCAGATCTAACACTGAGCACCTTTATGCCCTTATCCAAAATGTTTAAAGGCACCAGTGAATGAGGTGGAGGGGAAGAATTGAGATTTTGATATTGAAAAGAGTGAAAGAGCATCAAATGAATATGCAGAAAATCCTTTTTGTTTTTGAGATGTTCAATTTCATTCAAAGATCTTGGTTTGATAACAGTGCTTATGAAAGCAAAGTAGCTATTACAGAAAACGCATGGTCAGATGAAGGGAAAAGGTTTTTAATCTCAAGTTAAAAATATTCATTAATCACATCTGGAAGAAGAATGCCCCTTTCACCCTTAAATGTATGTCAGCTTTTATCAAACTATCTTCCTCTGGATGCATGGGTGGGTGCAGACATACTGTAGGCACATTGCTGGTTTTCCCGTAATCAGGAAAATCCATGCAAAATCTCTGCAACTGATTGGCCCCCGCCTTCTTCCTAGGGCTGGGAGAAAGTGACTGGCCCAAAATCACCTAATTTGCTTCCATGCTTAAAATAGGATTAGAACTCACCTCCTTATTCCTCCTCCCATGCAGTTAATCAAACTGCTTCTTGCATATGGACAAAACAATAACACCTATTTATTCCCAGCCAGTGCAGCTAAACTGAGAATTATGTGGTATAAATAAATGACTAACATCATTGTGTAAGTATTATTGTGTTCTTCCTTCACTGCTATTACAGTTCTTAAAACATTAATTAGCCTGGGTAGCCATCAAAGAACCAAATCAAAATGGCATTAAAACCAATCTGCATTACAAATGTGATCTGGGGCTGAGAATTTCTCTTGTTGTAAAAGAGCTGTGATAGGAGCATAGGAACATAATCCTCTCTTGCCCAATCATTTGATTATCCAGAGAGTTGCTACCACTGATCAGGAAAGCATTCTTTTAAAAGAATCAGGATATCTGTGAAGACTTCTAAGTGAAATATTCATGCCTAGTCTTTATTCAGTAGAACTAAAGATAACACAGGGTTGCTTCCCATTCTAAATTGCATAGCTTTTTCTTCTAGGAATAATAAAGGTAAAGGTCAGTGGTGGGTTGCCAATTTTTTTACTACCAGTTCAGGTACATGCACAGGAGTGTCCCGGCCAATGGGTGAAGCCTTCTGCCACCGCTACTACTGGTTCGCCTGATCCGGGCCGAACCGGGAGCAACCCACCTCTGGTAAAAGTTTCCCCTGCCTAGTCGTGTCCTACTCTAGGCGTCATGCTTATCTTTGTTTCTTAGCCAAAGGATCCTGCATTGTTGAGAGATGCTTCCATAATCATGGGGCCTGCATCAAAGTGGTACCTATTTATCTATTCGCATTTGCATGCTTTGGAATGGGCAGGAGCTGGAGAGAGTAACAGGTGGTCACCCTGTCACGTGGTACTCGTGTCTCAAACCTGGGCTGTTAACTTTCCAGCTGACAAGCTCAGCATCTTTAAACGCTGAGCCATCACGGCCCCTAAGAATAATAAAATGAACCAAATCAGAAATGGTGGCTTCATCTCCATATTCTTGTGGTCATAATGCATAAAGGCAAAACTGTTAAATGGGGGCAGTTCAAAGTGCTGGCTCAGCCACTAAGACAGATTATACAGCCACTAATTTAGGGAGATGCGATGACTTCCCTAGATACCAGCTCAGATGATGATGAGGAAGCAGCTCTGGGGACTTCAGAGTGGGGCACAGATGAGTGTCGGGAAGACTAGAGGACTCTGCACCAGGAGAGGATGGCAAGAGGAAGCAGAAAGACCAGAAACCTCGGAAGGGGTGTTGGAGGAATGACTGATGAACGCCTGACTGAAGAGGAGAGAGAAGACATGCAGTTGCAGCTGGAGGCTCAGAAGACCAGCCAGAAACACAAGATGGATAAGAGATGCTGTTGCATGTGGTTAACGGGGATGAGGAGGAACTGACTTCTCCACCAGATCCCAGGACATGTAGAGCTGAAAGGAGAGAGTTGCAGTGGAGGCCGGTGAGGCTATTTGCAAGGAGGCAGCTTCGCTCCTCCTAATAAGTTGCACTGGCTGGTGGCTACTTAGCTCAGCATGTGGAGCAAAGTGATGTTGGAGTCAACCATCTGTTCGTGCTGTGCGTGTGTTCCAACTTTGTAACTCCTGCTTTCGTGATTTCAGACCTGGGCCTCGTTTGCTGACCTTGCGACTGGATCTTGGATTTTGAACTTGTATTTTGGAATTCGACCTTGACTTTGGATTGTGCCTGGACTTCAGGTGTGGATTTGTGGACTTCTGCCTTGCCCTTAGATTTTGTATTTGCCTTTAACTTTGTGCCTTGGTTGTACAAAATCGGACTTATTGGGACTTTACATTTCTTGTGAGTGGGATCTGGGGACTAATTTTAGGGGCCTGCAGTGCCTCAATAAAGTATTTGAAACTCTTAGGTGTGTGTGTGTGTGTGTGTGTGTGTGTGTGTGTGCATGGACTGGAAGAGGACAGGTATATGGTCTATATACAGATAGTCCTTGTCTTACAATCATTCATTTAGCAACTGTTTGAAATTGCAAAGGCAGTGAAATAAGTGATCTGCAACCAGTTTTTGCATTTACAACCACTGCAGCATCCCCACAGCCACAGGATCAAAATTTGGACACTTGGCAACTGGCAAGTATTTATGATGGTTTCAGCATCCCAGGGTCATATTTGCAAGCTTCTCAACTGGCTTCCAAAAAGCAAAGCCAATGAGGAAACTAGATTCACTTAATTGCTACATGATTCACTTAACAAATAAAGAGATTTACTAAACAACTGTGGCAAAAAAAGTTATAAAATCAGGCATGACTCACTTAAAAACCATCTTGCTTAGCAACAGAAATTTGGGTCCCAATTGCGGTCATAAGTCAAGGACAATCTATATTATTATTCTATCACACTGGTTTTTTTTGGTCATTTCAAGGTAGCAATCACATTTAATACTCCTGCTTCTTATTTTCCTTTCAACAATACTTCTGTGAGATGGCAGCTGAGAGAGAGTGACTGGCCCAAGCTCACCCAGGAGGCTTTAATCTATAAAGCAGGACTAGAACTCACAGTCTCCTGGTTTATAGCTTGGTGCTTGAATCACTACACCCTCCATATATCTGTGTGGGTGCTAAAAAACAAGGAAGAGACTCCATTGTCAAGCAAAAAAAGAGTTGATTAATCTAGGATGCATAGTCTTAAATAGATTTGTAAATTTGTAAAAATGAGTTGGGGGAAGCACTTGGTAGTAATTAGTTTCAAAGGTAACAGAACAGAATTTCAATATGTAAAACAAAATGCCTTTTAGCATCAGATGCGACAAGTACAATAAGAGTTATATATCAACATGCTTAAAGAAGAGTTAGAACAGTATTTTTCAACCTTGGAAACTTGAACATGAGTGGACTTCAATTCCCAGAATTTCCCAGCCAGCATTGCTGGATATATAACTTTTATTTAATTACAGCAATTAATTTGGCAATTTCTACTAAGCCCATCAGTTTTTCCATTTCTTCATCCATTGTGGGTTGTTGTATATTTCCATTTTCGAACATAAAGAATTATTGCTGCAGTCAGCATATATATTAATAAGCTTCCAGTTTTTTTTCAAGTTTCTTGACCAGCAATCCTAAAAGGTAAGTCTCTGGTTTCAATTTTATATTCATTTTTAAAAAATATTCCAAATTAAAATATAAATCTGGCCCCAAATTTTTTTTGCTTTGTCACAAGTCCATCAAAGATAATTTTAAAAATTATTCTTTTTTGTTACGTTCCCAACATACTTTGGAAACATATTTATACATCTTTGACAATTTATCAGCTATTAAATACCAATGGCATCATTTTATAGAAATGCTTTTTTAAATTATAATTCAGTTTAAATTTTAAACCTTTCATCCACATGTTTTCCCATGTTTACTCAAGCTTTAGTTCCTTGACCATTGAATCATATTATGTTTCTCATACTGATTTTCCAAATTAAATGTTAGCATTTTATAAACCTTTGCAATAACATCTTCATCATTGGGATGCAGTACAATCTCAAATTTTACTTGTTTAACCTGTAACTTTAAAATCTAAATTAAATCTTTCCTTTCTTGTAAGTATATAAGCGAGTGACAAACACACCCTTCTGCTTCCAACTCTTCTTTAAACCTGAGGCACAATTCACCTAGATTAAAACATATTATCTGATCATAATAGAGAAGAGTTTGGCCAGACTATCTGTTAATTTCTTTAATACTAGAATCCTCGTCTAATGTTGGTGGTTTAAATTAAAGTAAGAAATAAAGACATCCCCAAGTCATATTTCTAGCAATCTTAAGTTTCATTTCATCTTTCACAATTTTCAAGGGAATACATTATGGTTATTCTAGGACAGTGATTTAAGGGTAATCATAGGCCCCAAAGTTGCTAGGCAACTGCATTTTGCATCCAAAAGCTTTCTTAGCATCCTTTCCCCACTTCTCCCCCCACCGGGTTTTCTAATCCAAACAAGAAGCATCATCAAACAGGGACAACAGTGAGGGGAGTTGAGAATCAGAAGGGGGTGGAAGAAAATTAGTGCAGATGGAAAGGGACAGATGTGCGGGTGTAAAAATAGGAAATGCTTAGAAGAAGCGTAGTAAAGCCACTTGGGAAAGGAAGAAGGCTCTACATGTGCAGAACAACAGTAGCAGCAGAAAAGAGGACAATAAGCATCTGTTCAGAGTTCTTTATCAGAGAGGGAGAAAATCTTTTAAGGCTGTCCCAAAGATACATTTTCTTATTTTCGATTTCATTTTTTTTTCCTTTCCTTTTTTAATATATAAAGTTTTTTTTTCATTTTCATAACTTATAACCCACATGTATACTATTACATAGCCAACATTGTATTGTATTATTAAATGTTTATATCAAGTCATCTTACCATCAACTCCCAAAAACAATTATTGGCTCTTCTGCTCTCCATACACCATATTTGTACCTTATCCATCACTTTCTTCTCCCTCTCTCCTCCCCCTCCCTACCTCCTTTCTTCCTTCTGTCACCCTTCTCTTCTCTACTTCCCCTTCCTATCTCCTTCTCCTCTCTCCCCTTTCCACTCCTCCTTTCTCTCCTCCTCTTCCCCCCTGCCCTCTCTCCTATCCCTCTCTTCTTCCCTCTCTCTCCTCTACTTCACACTCTTCATCTCATTTACTTGGTGTATTTCAGCATCTGAGCGAGCTCCATTTTATATCGATAGTATTTATAATTCCTTTTCAGTATACATATTTAATTTTAACATGTATCTTCCTCCTTTTTAAAAAAAAGAGAGAACAAAAAAGTATACATATATAGTCATTATACTTTTAACCACCACCCCTGCCTAATTGACGGAGGCTTGGGGAAAATTGAAGAGGGTGGACATGTCAAAACAAAGAGAGAAGGCAGGAATAGAGAAATGGGACAAAATACTTACTAGGAAAAAACCCCAACAATTAGAAAATGTTATATGGGAAGATATAAAGCTAAGATAAAGGATTTATTCCTAAATATGACAATAAAATGGAATTGCTAACTGACTGAATATGAGAATGGAAAGATAAATAAAGGTTAAAGCATTTGGAATATGGACAAATATGAAACTGACATGGGAAGATTGAAAAGCAGAGGTTTGTGATTCACTTTTATACATGATAATTAAACTGAGTTGCTAATTGATTGAACATAACAATAGAAGGACAATTAAGCATGGATTAAAATATATGAAACATGGACATATATAGAACTTTTAAGATGATGAACAAAGTGAGATGTGTACCACTTGTTATTCTATATAGTAGATTAAGGGAATTATAATGAACATTGAACAGTAAGGGTTGCCATTTATAGACAACTAAGGGTAATCTAAACCAAAATATGGAAAAATGGAGAGGGAACAAGAAATATACTTACAATGGGAAACTATTGAGATTGAAAGATAGAATTACAAAGTAGGGGCGTGTAAAGTTGTATAATTATATAAACATAATGATGAAAATAGTTGGGAATTGTAACCAGTTCTACATCTGGGCCAAAGATGCATTTTCAAAAGGCAACTTAATTTCTTTTGCTTTTTTTGAAGATGTTTTGCTTCTCATCCAAGAACCTTTTTCAGTTCTGAGCTTCTCGGATGAGAAGCAAAATGTCTGCAAGGAAAAGAACAAAGAAAGTCCAGTTGCCTTTTGAAAGTGCACATTTGGGACAACCGTGACCTGGATGACTGTGAATCCCCATAGATAAGGTTCATCCAAGTGTCTTGTTTGCCATGCCATAAATATTCCTCTTGTTTGTAGAGGACATGTCTAAACAGTGGTGTTTTTTTTTCTGAAGAGACATGTCCTCTACAAACAAAGAGGAATATTTATGGCATGGCAAACAAAACACCTGAATTCAGCTTAAGGTCCTCTAATGTGAAAGTAGTATTTTCCCTTTCATCCTAGCAGAAAACAACTCCAATGGACCACTTACCGTATTTTTTGGAGTATAAGATGCACCTTTTTCCCTCAAAAAAGAGGTTGAAAATCTGGGTGCATCTTATAGACTGAATACAGCATTTTTCGCCTCCCGAAGTCCCGCCCCCTTCACCAAAATGGCCAGGTAGAGCTTTTAGGAGGCTTTCAGCTCCTGGGGGCTGGGGAGGGCAGAAATGAGCGAAAAATGGGCTGTTTTTTGCTCGTCCCCCCCCCCACCGCCTCCCAGGAGCACTCTAGAAGCCTCCTACAGGCTATCCATGCCTTTAAAAAAAAAGGCCCATTTTCACAAAAAACAGGCCATTTTTGGGAGGTTTGCAGAGTGCAAAAACTTTTTTTTTTAATTTGCTTCTTCAAAACCTTGGTGCGTCTTATACTCCGAAAAATACAGTAGATGGCATGGAGAGGGATAAGGCTTGGCATGATGCAGTCAAGATCAGCAGCCTGCTTGCTTTAGTTACAAGAGATAGAACACCTCACTGGCACAGCCTGTTTCTTTTTGGAAAGAGTTATGCATTGCGATATCTCATGGATGACCAGACAAAAGGCCTTAAGGAGATCAATGTTCCCATTGGTGAAAAAAAAAAATCAGGAATTCCAATAATATCTCCAGATCTTAACATTTTACATAGATATATCACTTTTTTTTCCTAACATCAGATCAGAACAGGTATCCTCAACTTATTTACTTATCTATTTACCATTTGAAGTTACAATGGCACTGAAACTTTTAAATGAGGTTTAAAAAGTTTTTCACACAAATGGTGCAGCATCCCTGTGATCACATGCTTGGCAACTGATTCATATTTATGACAGTTACAGTGTCCCAGTGTCATTGATCACCTTTTGTGACCTTCTGACAAGCAAAGTCAATGAGGAAGCCAGATTTACTTCCCAACCATATTACTAACTTGCTAACTTAAGAACTGTGGTGACTCACTTAACAACTGAGGCAAGAAATATTGTAAAATGGGGCAAAACTCACTGAACAACTGGCTCACTTAGCAACAGAAACTTTCGGCTCAGTTATGGTCATAAGTCAAGGACTACCTGTACTGTGATGAAATATTTTGTAGATGCTACCAAGTTGAGAGTGTCTCAATTACTGCAAGTGGGAATTTTGTTTTGATTCCATCCTGCAGCAATTTGATGACATCTAAGCGGAAACATCCACGGAAGTGTTTTACAGAATTATTAATCTTTGGGATGATTGACAATTCAAAGAAATAATGTTAATCCAGGGTTGAATCACCAACCCCATCCTACTACAAGTTCAAGAGAAGAGTTGGTGGCAAATGTTGTTGTCAGCAAGTGGGAAGGGGAAATGGAATAGGGAAAAGCAGCAGGAACACTGACACTTTTCAAGAGAGGTGTCAGCGTCATCCACATATTTTTTTACACCCACAGATTATCACTCCTAAATGATCTCACCCAAGAGTTTCAGGTGGATGAGAACATTGCCCTCCTTGAGAATGTCCAGGGCTTGGTGATCTCATGAGGAAGAATCTAGCTTACTCCTGAGAGATAATTCAGAAAAATGTAGCTTATTATTGAAAAGCATCTTTTTCAACAGACAATATATAAGAACTGATTGGCAGCTATGAGAGATAGATGTCAACGTGCCCGAAGGGAATCAGATTAGAGCAGTATTTTTCAACCTTGACAACTCTCAGAATTCGCCAGCTTGGAAGTCGAAGGCCACCCAGCTTTAAGCTGCCAAGGTTGATAAACACTGGTTTATAGGCAACTGGTTGATGTCATGCCCTTTTCAGGCCTGTTGCTCTGTGGGTGGACTTTCTTTACCCAGAGAACTCACCAAACATAATAATTCCCTTGCTAGCACAGTTGCCAAGATTGAGAAATATTGCTCTAAGGATTTTCTGACCATACCCTGCCGTGAAGCATGTCAGGCTATATCTATGGCAACAGATTTAAGAGGCTAAACAACACTTCAATGCCCCAATTGCTACAGATGTATTATAGGATAGATACCAAAGTGGATATCAGGAAGGTACATCAGGAAAAAAAATATACACGCTTGTCAGGTCCAATGAGATACACGTTAAAAAGACTTTCATTACTGTAGCAATCTAAGTGGGGCACCTGATGTATCACTGAAAATTTAATTAAGCCTTTAACATTTAGCCTTTTATTTATTTATTTTATTTCTTGGATTTCTAAACCGCCCCCTCTCCCAGAAAGGGACTCTTTCTGTTAAAGAGCCTTTAACAAATGCAATTTAAAATACATGTAGTCTTCAATTTACGGCCACAATTGAGCCTAAAATTTGCGTTGCTAAGTGAGGCATTTGTGTTTTGCCCCATTTTGCGACCTTTCTTGTCACGGTTGTTAAGGTGAAGCACTGCAGTTGTTTAGTTAGTAATGTGACTGTTAAGTAAAACTTGCCTCCCCACTGACTTTGTCAGAAAAGTCACAAAAGGTAATCACACGACACCCCCCCCCCCCGGGGCACTGTAGCCATCATAAATATGAGTCAGTTGCCAAGCATCCAAATTTTGATCAGGTGACCATGGGGATGCTGCAACGGTTGTAACTGTGAAAAATAGTCATAAGTCACTTTTTTCCAATGCCGTTGCAACTTCGAACAGTTACCAAGTTAACTGTTGTAAGTTGAGGACTACCTGTATAAAGATATGAATGTCCTTTAGGGGACAATGAGCGTATTATTTCTTCAAACGATGGGATCCAGATTCTTTGACTTGGGAAAAATTGAAAACTCTACTTACACGGTGGGGTTTTTAAAACACACGAATCCCATCAGCTAACCACAAAGGGGACAGCAGCAGGTATGGTGAACATACTGTGCTTTCTTTCCATACAGCTGCTCTAAGGAATAAACCAATCCCTTTTTTGAAGCAAGAATTGCCATTAGAACTTTCTATGGGCCACAAATCAATCCTCCTTTGTTTATGTAATAGTGGAGATGGGATCTGCTGGCTTGATGGGAAATGTGGCTTCCAGGGGGTCTCCAGGTATGTATGGTGATGAAGGAGACAGGTGTCCAGATCTGAAAGCAGAGTCTGACTCCTGAGGTAAAGCAGGTAGAACCAAGTAGGCCCACTCCTGTCATAATTCTCCTGCCAAGAAAATGGCTTTTTTTTTTCCTCCACAGGAGTGGCATAATGATAAGATATGCAGGTTGGCAGACAATTGGGAGGGGTTGAACCATGCAGTTATGTATGCTCATTTATGACCATGTGATGTGTGTGTATGTGTATTAGGTGAACCAACAGGTAAGTGATGATGGGAAGGTCCTGGTGGCAAGGGGAGGGATAAGTTTCTGTACTTTATTCCTACACACCCTTCTCTTCCTACTCCCATCTTCAGAAATCTCACTGACTTGCTTACCTACAGCATTCAAGATTCATGGATCCAGGAAATCAGGAATTCCAATCTACCTGATTTCACCCACCGGGTTTTGCCAGGTTCTACGCAGCTGACCTAACCCCTACATTTCTTGGCAAGAAAACTAGGAGTGCCTTTCGTTCCAGAGAATCTGAGTGTCCTGGTTGCTGCTCCTTGCTTTAATTTACCAAGCCCAGAAATACTAGCTACCTGCTTCCTCATCCCCCACTACCACAATGAGCTGCCACATGCTCCTCTATGGGCTATCTACCTTGGGAATCTATGCGATGTTATCTCACTATTTTCGGAAGAAGCCACATCTCCTTCACAAACCACGCAGGTTTCCTGTTCGATGCTTACATGCCTCCCACAGGGGTGGTAAGTTCTGTGGTGTAAATTGGGTGTCTGGATGGAGGGGCTTTGGGGGGCACCGAGAGGGAGGCTGAAGAGCCCAGCATGTGCACCGCAGCTGCAAGGCAAGGATGAATGGGGGAAGCGGAGAGAAAAGGAAATAAGTTGTGTTATTTCTTCCCTCTGCTTCTCTTCCTGAGAAGTGGGCAGGGGGGATATTTGCATTTCTTTCTGCTCCACAATAGCCCCAAGACTTGTAAAGCCGCATTCCTAAATCTCAAAGCAGCACAGCTTGATATTCCTTTGGAGGCAGAGTACCTGAAATAAAATTGCTTGGAATCTGATTTCCTCTTCAGGTGCTGGAGAGCAGATTGAGAACACTTTGGGTGCCTTTAAAAAGTGAGTAATGCAATTGCCACTCTATCTCAACTTGCCCTTCTTGTGCACTGTTCCTGCCCTTCAACTTCTCTTGCCAATCTTTGCATCTTCCTAGTGCAATGAGCCAGAATACAAACCTGCTTGAACTTGATTGCCACATAACCAAAGATGGGATTGTGGTTGTGTCCCATGATGAAAATCTGAAACGCCAGACGGGACACGACATTGATATCAGCCTCACATACTATGAGGTGAGCACCTTGGTCCCCACATGCCCTGCCTTTTGGGTATTATTCAGTTCCATTTGGTGACAGATTTTATGGCTATGTAAGTGATGTTGGCCACCTAATGAGAAGAAAGGACTCCCTGGAGAAGAGCCTAATGCTGGGAAAGGTTGAGGGCAAAAGAAGAATGGGATGACAGAGAATGAGAGGGCTGAATGGAGTCACCAAAGAAGTAGGCCTGAGCTTAAATGGACTCCGGGGGATGGTAGAGGATAGGAAGATCTGGAGGAACATGTTCCATGAGTCGCGATGGGTTGGACATGACTTTGCAGTGATGTTCCCAGGCTGTGTCTCATTATATAGTCTCATTAGATATAAGTCCTGCCTTTCCTCTAGAAATTCAAGGTGGAATAGCTAACATCCTCCATTGTTAACACTTAAAAACAAAATCCCATTGAACTACTGTAGATTAGATGGAGAGTGTGTGATTTACCCAAAGTCACCTTGTGAAATTTATGATTGGGAGGGGATTTGTGTTTGAGTTGGACACCATTGTGATGATGAAATGATGAAACCATCATTGTGCCATCACAATGCAAGCTTCACCACTGTTGAGAGTGCAACCTGGTATTGTAAGAACCTAGCAAAAGAGGTGAAGCTTGGGTCACAACAGAATAAGGCTGCTTTTGTCATTTGGATGAAGGTATTGATCCTGCTACCTCAGCATTCTAACCAGAGGTGGGTTTCTACCAGTTTGCCCTGCTTTGGGTGAAACGGTATTGGTAATCTGACTTGGGTCGCAGAACCGGCAGCGACCCAGGCTGGCTATGCCCCCGAATCGGTTCCCTGGTCTCCTCTCCTATTGCCGGCATGTTTGTTATTAGTTTTTCATGGTCTGTGCATGCACAGAACAATTTACAGTGTACGCAGCAAACCAGTACCATCGGCAGTGGGACCCACCCTTGCTTCTAACCACTACACCCCAACACCTTTACACACTTACCAGAAACAAAATAACTTCCATATTACACCCTTTGAACAATTGTTCTAGTACAGCGATGGCGAACCTTTTTTGGCTCGCGTGCCACAACTTGGGGAAGCGCAGGGGGGTCGTGTGCGGCCGTGTCGCACCCATAATGCAATGTGCGAGGCTTCCTTGACGCCTTCGGAGTGCTCAAAATGACCCTCCGAGCAAACCGGAAGTGAGCAAACCGAGCTCGGAGGGTCGTTTTGTGCGCTCCGAAGGCTTCAGGGACCGTCCGGAGGCTTCCCTGAAGCCTTCGGAGAGCTTAAAACGACCCTCCGAGCAAACCGGAAGTGACTTCTGGTTTGTTCAGATGGTCGTTTTGAGCGCTCCGAAGGTGTCAGGGAAGCCTCCGGACGGTCCCTGAAGCCTTCGGAACGCTTAAAACGACCCTCCGAGCAAATCGGAAGTCATTTCGGGTTTGCTCGGAGGGTCGTTTTAAGCGCTCCGAAGGCTTTAGAGAAGCCTCCGGACAGTCCCTGAAGCCTCCGGTGGGCCTCCGGGGGGGCGGGGGAGGCTCTTTTCACCCTCCCCAGGCTCCTATAAAGCCTCTGGAGCCTGGGGAGGGCGAAAAATGGCCTTTAAAAATGGTGAACTCAGCTGGCCAGCGCGCGCATGCGCGCTGGCCAGCTGACAGGGCAGCACCTCGTGTGCCCTGACAAATGGCTCCGCATGCCACCTGTGGCACGCGTGCCATAGGTTCGCCATCACTGTTCTAGTACTTTGGGGAAAATCAAAGAGCTTTCCCCAAAACTTCTAGGACTCCAAACTCCTGCTCTTCATTTCCTCCCTTCAACACACATGGCAAATCTTTCTTAAAGCCACTCTTACTTCTTATTCTCACTGGTTGTGTTCCCTAGGATTTGCCATGCTATCTGCCTTCTCTGGAGGTGCTGTTTTCTCCAGGTGAGTAGGACTACGAGTTGCTTTTGGGGGAAATGTGCTGTGGTAGAAAATAAGGCAAACCATTTGTTCTCTTTGTCTCTGAGAAAAGCGCTCAGTTCTTGGCAGCTTCCCTCAACCTACCCTTCCTAACAGGACGCTTCTCACATGGTACTGATCACCAGATTCCTCGTTTGGAAGACGTTTTTGAGCAATTCCCTGAAGTCCCTATTAATATTGAAATTAAAGAGGATAATGATGATCTCATCAATAAGGTAAGAAATCAATAAGGTAAGATGGAATCAAGATTATCTGAAGTGTTAATAACACTTTACAATGCCTTGGTAAAGCCACACTTGAAATACTGCATTCTGTTTTGATCACCACGATGTAGAAAAGATGTGGAGACTCTAGACAGAGTGCAGAGAAGAGCAACAAAGATGATTGGGGGACTGGAGACTAAAACTTTTGAAGAACGGTTGCAGGAACTGGGTATGTCTAGTTTAATGAGAAAAGGACTAGGGGTGACATGATTGCAGTGTTGCAATATCCCAGGGGTTGCCACAGAGAAGAGGGAGTCAATCTATTCTGCCTCCTAAGGGCAGGACAAGAAGCAATGGATTGAAACTAATCAAGGAGAGAAGCAACCTTGCTCCTAAGGAGCAATTTCCTGACAGAACAATTAATCAGTGGAACAACTTGCCTCCAGAAGTTGTGAAAGCTCCAACACCAGAGGTTTTTAAGAAGAGATTGGACAACCATTTGTCTGAAAACCAACTGAACTTTTCAAATTTCTTTCCTGTCCAACACTGTCAACATATTTTTCATGGAGCACAGATCTTGGTCAGTGTCCAACATTCCAGTCTTTAAATCTCTCTTACAGATTTATGTTCACTTTTATACTTGACAACATGAAGCTACATTCACCAAAAGTTTCTTCCATACATAAAGACGTATTCAACTTGAAAATCCCTGATCAATTAAGATATAAGACACTTTGTATTTTTGTAGTAAACAAAAATACAGTAATAGTAGAGCTATTCCTTGTGTGTCCAATCACACTTGGCCAATAAAAATATTCTATTCTATTCTATTGTAGGCTAGGATAGAATAGGATTAGAATATTCTCATATTCTATTCCATTCCATTCTATTCGAATAGAATAGGAATAGGAATAGAAATAGAATATTCTGTAAAATATTTCATCTTGTATACATCCAGCTGATTTTTTTTCTGTCACGTAGGCACAGTCTCTTAATTCTTCTATCTATTGATGTTGTGAACCTTTTCCTGTCTTTACCAGTATGGTTTTGTAGTTACTGAGTCTTCTTATACCTCTTCAAAAACTTAGAAATGCCACCTTTGGTTAAGTTTTCACCAATTTTTGTTCTAATTTCTTTATAACTGTAGCCTTGTTCACTTAATAATACTATTTTACATCGCTTTCTGGATGACTAATCAACTCTTTGCACCATTTTTTTTACAAGCTCACTAAATGAAAGAACAGAAAAAAATCCCCAACCAACTTGATAGTGATCACATAACACGCTGACAAATGTCCTCCTCTCAGCTTCAATACATAACATCAATAACTGAATTCTACTGTGATTTGATTGACTCATTGCCAAAACAAGATGACACCTGATTGGCTCTCTAAACACTCATGCTCATTGGCTATAATCAGATGAAGGAAAGCTACCTGATATCAACCTAAGCAAGTTGTGCATCCTTTTTCTGGTTATTTGGCTATAACTTTTCATAGAATACAGATAATTGAACAAACCTTGTTGCATTACATTCTTGATTAAATTATCTTTCCATTGATATATAATTTTATGGTACTACTCCAAAACTAAATGGTTATTAGCCATCAAACCTGAAAATACACTTTCATAAAAGGTTTCCACAATTTTGATCACTACTGTATTCACTTAACAACTGCAGTGATCTGTTTAACCATGGGAAAAAAGTTTGGAAAATTGGGCACGATTCACTTAACAACCATCTTATCAATGAAAATTATAGTCCCCATTGTGGGCATAAGTCAGGGGTGTCCAAACTTGGCAACTTTAAGACTTGTGGACTTCAAGAGCTGGCTGGGGAATTCTGGGAGTTGAAGTCCACAAGTCTTAAAGTTGCCAAGTTTGGACACCCCTGGCATAAGTCAAATGAGTGCCTGTAATTTTGGGTAGTGTGTACTTGGAAGCTTCAGAGACAGTAAATAAAGAGAGCCACAATCAGCTTAAGGTCTTCAAGTTTCTCAACCTTGAACCGAGAGTACAGGTAGCCACGGTCCTGGCTGGTGGATTGGGATCCCTACATCTCATCACTTATTCATATCACTTTTCACATCAAGGTGTTAGAAGAAGCTGAATGTCTATAGAGCTCCACAATATAGGACAGAAAGAGTACAAGTGCATAAGACTACCTTTGGCCAAATCCATACCCCACAGAGAAGCTTCCCCATTGGTGCTTCAGTCTCTTCTGCCTCTCATCTGATCGGTGCTTCTTAATCAGTTTTCACAAGAGGCAATTGTGCAACTAAAAACTGGCGTTCCTTCTAGGAATCCATTATTTGAAGACGTGTTGTTTTTCCATCTTCCAGGTAGCACATCTTGTCACGGAATACCATCGTTCCCACATCAGCATCTGGGCCTCCTTCAATCCTCAAATACTGAAAAAATGCCAGAAAGCTGTACGTACCAAATGTGGTTTTCCCCTTTCACATTTTATGTTTACAAACCCTTTTTTTTGCTTAAAGCTTCAGACTGTATAAACATATGTAAGTTTTTTTTTAAAAGATTTATTTATTTAGCAATAAATAAAGTACTCCTTAATGCAGGTAATCTTTGACTTACAAGCCTTTGTTTAGTGACCAAGTTACCAGGATGCTGAAAAAAGTGACTTACAACTGGTCACTTTACAACCATTGTAACCTTCCCAACGGTCACAAGTTCAGGTGCTTGGCGACTGGCCTGTATTTATAACCATTGAAGTGTCCTGAAGTCATGAGATTACAACTTTCCCAGCCAGCTTCTGACAAGCAAAGTCAACGGGGGAAGCCCACTGACTTTAACGGGTGTGTGATTCACTTAACAACCAAAGCAAAAAAAAAAAAGTCATAAAATTAGACATGACTCACTTAACACCACCTTACATTTTGACGGAAATTCCCGTCCCAATTGTGGTCATAAGTCAAGGATTACCTGTAATGTATTAGATCATGGTTAAATAAAGGTCCCCTCCCTTCTTCCTTTCTCTTCTTAAGCTTTTTTTGTAGACTAACTTGTTACACCTGCTTCTTCCAATTCTGCGTAAGCTTTAGGCAGCAGCTCCCCTAAATCCACCAACCAAGGTGGAAAGACTGTGTTACAGTGGGGCAAAAAAGTATTTAGTCAGCCACCAATTGTGCAAGTTCTCCCACTTAAAAAGATGAGAGAGGCCTGTAATTGGCATCATAGGTAGACCTCAACTATGAGAGACAAAATGTAAAAAAAAAAACCAAACAATCACATTGGCTGATTTGGAAAGAATTTATTTGCAAATTATGGTGGAAAATAAGTATTTGGTCAATATCAAAAGTTCATCTCAATACTTTGTTATATATCCTTTGTTGGCAATGACAGAGGTCAAACATGTCCTGTAAGTCTTCACAAGGTTGGCACACACTGTTGTTGGTATGTTGGCCCATTCCTCCATGCAGATCTCCTCTAGAGCAGTGATGTTTTGGGGCTGTCGCTGGGCAACATGGACTTTCAACTCCCTCCAAAGGTTTTCTATAGGGTTGAGATCTGAAGACTGGCTAGGCCACTCCAGGACCTTGAAATGCTTCTTACAAAGCCACTCCTTCATTGCCCGGGCAGTATGTTTGGGATCATTGTCATGTTGAAAGACCCAGCCACGTTTCATCTTCAATGCTCTTGCTGATGGAAGGAGGTTTGCACTCAAAATCTCACGATACATGGCCCCATTCATTCTGTCCTGTACACGGATCAGTCGTCCTGGTCCCTTTGCAGAGAAACAGCCCCAAAGTATGATGTTGCCACCCCCATGCTTCACAGTAGGCATGGTGTTATTTGGATGCAACTCAGCATTCTCTCTCCTCCAAACACGACGAGTTGTGTTTCTACTTAACAGTTCTATTTTGGTTTCATCTGACATTCTCCCAATCCTCTTCTGGATCATCCAAATGCTCTCTAGCAAACTTCAGACAGGCCTGGACATGTACTGGCTTAAGCAGGGGGACACGTCTGGCACTGCAGGATCTGAGTCTCTGGCGACGTAGTGTGTGACTGATGGTAGCCTTTGCTACGTTGGTCCCAGCTCTCTGCAGGTCATTCACTAGGTCCCCCCATGTGGTCCTGGGATTTTTGCTCACCGTTCTTGTGATCATTTTGACCCCATAGGTTGAGATCTTGCGTGGAGCCTCAGATCGAGGGAGATTATCAGTGGTCTTGTATGTCTTCCATTTTCTAATTATTGCTCTCACAGTTGATTTGCTCACACCAAGCTGCTTGCCTATTGCAGATTCAGTCTTCCCAGCCTGGTGCAGGTCTACAATTTTGTTTCTGGTGTCCTTCGACAGCTCTTTAGTCTTCACCATAGTGGACTTTGGAGTGTGACTGTTTGAGGTTGTGGACAGGTGTCTTTTATACTGATAACAAGTTCAAACAGGTGCCATTGATACAGATAATGAGTGCAGGACAGAGGAGCCGCTTAAAGAAGAAGGTACAGGTCTGTGAGAGCCAGAAATCTTGCTTTTTTGTAGGTGACCAAATACTTATTTTCCACCATAATTTGCAAATACATTCTTTCCAAATCAGCCAATGTGATTGATTGGTTTTTTTTTAACATTTTGTCTCTCATAGTTGAGGTCTACCTATGATGCCAATTACAGTCCTCTCTCATCTTTTTAAGTGGGAGAACTTGCACAATTGGTGGCTGACTAAATACTTTTTTGCCCCACTGTAAGCAGTTGTGTTTTGTCAAGCCAGGGCAAGAACTGTATTTTCCCTGAATCTTCCTACTTCCTTGAAGCTGTGAGATGAAGTGCAACAACCTTCCCAGCAATGAAGTCTAGAAATGACAAATCCATTGTCTAAAATAAATAAATAAATAAAGTTTTATTTATCCCCCCCAGAATAAAGACATGCCCTACATCTTCTCCAAGAAGAGAGGCCTCTTAGTGCTTGCGCTCTGGTACCTTGGACTCCTGCCTTTCTTCCCACTGAAGGAATCGTTCCTTGAATTCGTGCTGCCCTCGATCATAAACAGGTGACAGTCACTAGCAAGGGTGGGATTTAGGCAGAAAAGCATACAGACTTAGAAATGGGATCATCTACCTAATGATCAGCCTTTGGAAGTCGTGTGCCACATTTGCTCTCCCCTTCAAATAAGCCTATTTGGAGAGAGACTTTCCTGGCATGCTGATCTGGGAAAAAGGAGGGTGTCTGGGCAACCTTTGCATCCACATCAGACAGTGGCCCTTCTGCAGGACAAGCAGCTAACCAGCATCCAGGAATTCTCAACTGAGGAGAGAAGTGAGGACAATTGGTCTGTTAGTCCCAATGAGCCCCGGCCAATGTTGTCCTCTTAAACCCTTTGCTTTGGCTTGGTCAGGCTACAGGGCAGGGTTATTTATGAGACAACCAATCTCCAGCTACACCAGCTTATCCAATACAGGTAATCCTCGACTTGCAACAATTTGTTTAGTGACTGTTCAAAGTTACAACGGCATGAAAAATGGGACCTACAACCGTTTTTCAGTTACGACCTCTCCAGCATCCCCATGATCATGTGAACAAAATTCAGATGCTTAGCAACTGTTCATATTTATGACCATTGCTGTGTCCCAAGGTCATGTGGTCACCTTTTGAGACCTTCCAACAAGCAACATCAATGGGGAAGCCAGTTTCACTTAACAACTGGGTTACTCACTTATCAACTGTAGTGAACCACTTGACTACTGTGACAAGAAAGGTTGTAAAATGGAGCAAAACTCACTTAAGTGTCTCACTTAACAACATAAATGTTGGGCCCAATTGCGGTTGTAAAGGACTACCTTTACAATCAGATAGGGTTGACTTGTATCAGGAGCCATCCATTAATCAATGTCATCTGATGGGACCCAAGCCATGTGCCTTTTCTGTTTCTGTGTCTCTCCTATGGAACAATGTTTTTCCAGGATACAAACGGCCCCATCCTCTGCCTGTCTTCTGAAAGGCAATGAAGACTGGCCTTTCCCCAAGGCATTTGGTCAAGAGATTCTGGATCGATTGTTTCTGTCTGCAAGTTGCCTCTGTTTGATTATATTTTATGTTTTGCCAGTTGCCATTTGTCACATTCCACTTTATATGCTACCCTGAGCTAGACGTTAAATCGGTGACTATGCAGCATGTATTAATGAACCATTAATTGTCTTGTAGTTAAGGCACCAGGCATGGAAGCCAGCTAGGTTACTTTGGACTAATTGCCAGAAGACTGTGAGTTCTATTCCCACCTTAGGAATGGAAGCCAGTTGGATGACTTTGTGAAAGTCACTCTCTCTCAATCCAACCCTCTTTGCAGGATTGCCTTTGAGGGGAAAATTAGGAAGAGAAAATAGTAATTGGTGTACTCCCGACCTTGAGTTATTTATAAAAAATAATGAAAATGGGAAACAAATAAATGTAGTTGTTTAGTCTAGACTAGAGTATGGCCAACTCATGTCATCATGGCGCCATTCCTAAGGTGAGAGTAGAACTCATCATCTCCTGGTGATTGGCCCAAAGTCACTCAGCCAGCTTTTATTCCTAAAGTGGGACTCACAGTCTCCTGGCAATTAGTCCAAAGTAACCTAGCTGGCTTCCATGCCTGGTGCCTTAACTACAAGACAATTAATAGCTCATTAATACATGCTGCATAGTCACTGATTAACATCTAGCTCAGGGTAGCATATAAAATGGAATGTGACAAATGGCAACTGGCAAAAAATAAAATATAATCAAATAGAGGCGACTTGCGATGTATCGTGACTCCCCCCCCTTTGCGAAACCGGGCGTGGCCAGCGTATGACGCATCGGGCCTGCAGGCCCTGAGTTTGACACCCCTGGTCTAGAGAAAAAAAGGACTAGGAGTGACATAACAGCACTATTCCAGTATTTGAAGGGCTGCCTCAAAGAAGAGGGGGTCAACCTATTCTCCAAACACCAGAAGGCAGGACAAGAAACCATGGATGGAAACTAATCAAGGATGGAAGCAACCTGGAATTAAGGAGAAACTTCCTGACAGCGCAGAACAATTAGCCTGTGGAACAGTTTGCCTTCAGAAGTTGTGGGTGCTTTATCACTGGAGGTTTTTTAAGAAAACACAGGACAGCCACCTGTCTGAAATGCAGTGGTGGGTTCTGGATCCCGTTCCAACCGGTACAGTTGGAACGGGCCTGGTGGTATCCACATAGATGCACGCAGAGCGCATGCGCGCATCCCACACACACGGGCGCAGCACGCACATGTGTCTTAGCCCCTCTGCAAGCCTCCGTGATGCTCTAGCTGCTCAGCGGAGCATCGCTCAGGCAGTGTTCGCACCGTGTGCGGAAGCGCCGAAGACATAAAAGACTGGTATGGAGCTCAGGAAGGCGGGTGGGCCCTCCGGAGCACCGCAATGGAACAGTATCCGGTGGTCCAGGCAGGCTCCGGTATGCCTGTACTTGGCGTACTGCCTGCAGCCCACTACTGCTGAAATAGTATAGGATCTCCTGCTTGAGCAGGGGGTTGGACTAGAAGACCTCCAAGGTCTTTTCCAGCTCTACTCTGATTGATTGAAATATGAATACTGTACTCTTTCCCCCCCTTCTTAATCAGCTTCTCCCCTTGCCACTGCTAGAACTAGTAAACATTTCACTGAACATCAACAGAAGGACGACAGCTAAATTGGCTCTTTAGAGGCAGTTGCTGTGGAGCATAGCAAGAAAGGACTGGAACCTGTTTTTTTTTTTAAGGAGGCATAATATTGACTCTTTGAGAAGCAGGAAGTAATAAAACATGAAAAACAATCCACAAAAGCAAAAAACAAAACAAAACCACCTATCAACCAAACCTTTTGAGTGGAATTAATTGAATCTCTCTGATGTTCCAATGTCTAAAAGAAATTCTGAAGAAAAATGATAGAGGCAGGTGTGAAAGAGAAGCTGCTTAGCAAAATTGCAGACACCTGTTGTCTTCTACGTCTCCTCCCATGGGAGCCTTTTATCCAGCAGCACAAGAGTTGCCAATAAAGCTGCAAACTTCACCCAGGTGTGGGAGGAGAACGAAGGAGATGTTCTTTTCCGGCTCTGCAACCACCAGCCAACAGTTCAGCAGCCAAACAAAAGATGGCATTTTCCTTCAGAGTGAAGAATGCAAAAGGGGTGGGTGGGGTGGGGTAGAGAAGTATAGCAAAACAGCAACACAAAGCACAATATAAAAAAATTGCAAGAGCGCTACATGTAGCCGTTAACAGGAGGAAAAAATATGAAATCTCAGCGGCAACTTAAGACAGAGCAGACTTAAGAAAGAAATGTTGATGTATAGTAGTAATAGTATCAAGCGTAGTATGTATGCAACAGGGGTTCCCAATCTTGGCAACTTTAAGACACATGGAGTTCAACTCCCAGAATTTCCCAGTCAGAATGGGTGGCTGACCCCTATTATGCAGATACTCCTCAACTTATGACTACAACAGGGAACGGGAAAGTTCATCAAGTGGTACTGTAATTAAGTGAGGTATCACAAGACCACACTCAATTTTACTTTTCTTTTGACGTAGTCATTAAGTGAATCCCTGTGGTTGTTAAACAAATCACCACATGACTGCAACATGTGACCTTCCCTGCCAGATTCCTCACTGACTTTGCGTCTTGGAAGCTGGATAGAAGGTCACAAATGGCTGTCGTACGATTGGTCAGGCATCCAAATCACACTCATGAGACTGTCGGGGTGATGAAGCAGTCGTAAGTGCAAGGATCAGCCCTAAGTAACTTTTTTTCAGTCGTAACTTTGAACAGTCATCAAATGAATGGACATTAGTGTGATGGAAATGTACCTGGAGGAGCAGAGAGTGAGAGAGACTTTTGAAAGCCCAGAGTTTTCCCAGAAAAAAAAGATGGCGTAATCTCTTAATCTGAGTATCTTTCTAAGAAAGCCAAATGTTTCCCTGTTTGTTCCTGCAGGTACACATTCTGTCACATCAAGTGAGGACAATCTGTACAGAAATCGTAACAAAACAATTCCTCCCCGCCCCATTCAATCTTATAATAATAATAATAATAAATATTTATTTCTTAGCCGCACCCTCTCCCGAAGGACTCGGGGCGGCGTACAATAAAACACATGAAATAAATATCTAGACAGACATACATATAACAAAGACGTATACTAAGACGTGTACAAGGAGGAGGTGGGCTGATGAATAAAAACAATTAAAATCACAATGTTTAAAAACCCCTAAATAAATAAATACAATTAAATTACACAAATAAAAAACCCGTCAGGAGCGATATAGTTAGATCATAGTTGAGCCAGGCCAGCTGCTTGGAATAGGTGGGTCTTGAGCTTTACACGGAAGGAGCGGAGGTCAGAGGTATTCCTAATATCCAGAGGGAGGTCATTCCACAGGGCTGGGCCCGCCACAGAGAAGGCTCTGCTCCTAGGCGCCGCCCCTCGGCACTGTCTGGTGGACGGCACCTGGAGGAGACCCTCTCTGTGCGAGCGGATTGGTCGCAGGGATGTATGGGGCAGAATACGATCCCGCAAGTAACTAGGTCCTGAGCCATGGAGCGCTTTAAAGATCGTTATCAAAACCTTGAAACGCACCCGATAGACCACAGGAAGCCAGTGCAGCTCGCGCAGGAACGGTGTCACATGGGAGTACCTAGTACTCCCCATAATTACCCGCGCGGCTGCGTTCTGGACCAACTGTAACCGGGTGCATTTCAAGGGAAGCCCCATGTAGAGAGCGTTACAGTAGTCCAAGCGGGACGTCACCAGCGCATGAGTGACTGTGCGTAAGGCGTCCCGGTCCAGTAGGGGGCGCAATTGGCGCACCAGGCGGACCTGGTGGAATGCCCCCCTAGCCACGGCTGTCACATGGTCATCCATGGACAGCCGGGCATCCAGGAGGACGCCAAATTGCGCGCCCGCTCCACGGGGGCGAGTTGAATGCCCCCAATGGCCAAAGATGGGATTAATTGGCTGAACCGGGGAGCTGGAACCCACAGCCACTCCGTCTTGGAGGGGTTGAGTTTGAGTTGGTTGTCATCCATCCAGACCCGTACGGCTTCCACACACCGGGACATCACTTCGATGGCCTCGTTGGGGTGGTTCGGGGTGGAAATGTACAGCTGAGTATGATCAGCGTACAGGTGATATCCCACCCCGAAACCACGGATGATCTCACCCAGCGGCTTCATATATGTGTTGAACAGGAGTGGCAAGAGGACCGACCCCTGTGGTACCCCGCAAGTAAGGGGGCGTAGGGTCGACCTCTCCTCCCCTGCCAACACACGTTGCATCCAGCCGGAAAAGTAGGAGCTGAACCACCGCAAAACGATGCCCCGGACCCCCAACCCCTCCAGCCGGCGCAACAGGATACCATGGTCGATGGTATCAAAAGCCGCCGAGAGGTCTAATAGGACCAGGATAGAGGAACAACCCCTATCTCTGACCCTCCAGAGATCATCCACCAACGCGACCAAGGCCGTCTCCATGCTGTGACCGGGGCAGAAGCCGGACTGGCGCGGGTCTAGATAATCATTTTCCTCCAGATGTTGTGGAAACTGGTAAGCCACCACACTCTCTACAACCTTCGCCAAAAAGGGAAGGTTGGAGACAGGACAATAACTGGCCAGCTCCAAAGGGTCCAGGGAAGGCTTCTTGAGCAAGGGTCTCACCACCGCCTCTTTCAAGGCGGCCGGGAGAGACCCCTCGCTCAACGAAGCGTTCACTAGGCCCAGGAGCCAGTCTCGTGTAACCTCCCAGGATGCCAGTACAAGCCAGGAGGGGCACGGGTCCAATAAACATGTGGTGGGTCGCAGTCGTCCGCGCATTCTGTCCAAATCCTCGATGGCAACCAAGTCAAAGTCCTCCCAGGTCGATTCCTCAAGACTCGCTACGGACGTCACCATTGGACCACTGACAGGGACCCAATCCTTCCGGATTTGAGCAATTTTATCCTGCACATATTTCCCAAATTCCTCTGCCCTGCCCTGTAGAGGGGCCTACCACGGCCTCTGAAACAAGAGGGAGCGGGACAGCCGAAACAGGGCGGCAGGGCGGTTCTCTGCGGATGCAATGAGAGTGGCACAGTATTGACGTTTGGCCACTCTCAATGCCACAAGGTACGTCCTTAAATGGGCTCGTGCCTGTGTTCGATCAAATTCGGAACGGGAGGATCTCCAACGACTCTCTAGACGTCTCTTGCGGCATTTCATCACCCTTAGCTCCTCGGTAAACCAAGGGGCCAGGGTGGATCGTTGCCGCCGGAGAGGCCGCAAAGGCGCCACCCGGTTCAAGGCCCCGGTAGTCGCATTATTCCACGCTTGTCTAATAGAATGGGAAAAGAGCTACAGTGGAGCAGTGGTGACTGGAACATGCATGCATGTGTGCACGCCAGAGTGCCAGAAACCTGAAAACAATCTGGCTGGTGTGCATATGTGTGCCAACCAGCTGGTCGTTGGGTTTCCAGCATGCGTGCCGCCAGCTGGTCTTCGTGCAGGCCAGAGCACAGAAACCTAAAGATCAGCTGGCCGGTGCACATATGCCTATTTTTTTAGCATTTTTCAGGCTGTTTGGGGGGGTGTTTCTCAGGCCATTTTCAGGGCCAAAATAGCTTGGAAAATGCCCCCAAAATAACCTGAAAATGCCCCCCAGATGCCCTGATTTTTGGCCATTTTTCAGGCCATTATCCGGCACTCTGGTGCCCGCAAAGGCCAGCTGGTGATGGCACCTGTGCCCACAGAGAGGACTCTGTGTACCACCTCTGGCACACGTTCCATAGGTTCGCTATCACAGGGTTAGTGTGTAGTGCTGCAGACTACTTCTGCTGCCTGCAATTTGACAGTTCAAATCTGACCAGGCTCAAGGTTGACTCAGTCTTCCATCTTTCCAAGGTGGGTAAAATGAGGATTCAGACTGTTGGGGGCAATATGCCGACTCTGTAAACCACTTAGAGAGGGCTGTAAAGCACTGTGAAGCGGAATATAAGTAAGTGCTATTGCTAATTCTCAGAGATTTGCCTGGATAAGTCTCTGTGGTTTTTTTGGCAAGGTTTTTCAAAAGTGTTTTGTCACAGACTCCTTCCTACGGCTGAGAGAAAATGACTTGGCCAAGGTCACTCAACTGGTTTGTGCCTAAGGCAGGACTAGAAATCCCGGTCTCCTGGTTTTGAGCCAGATGCCTTAACCACAATGCTAAACTGGCTCTCAGAATAATACTAGTATAAACACTGCCATAGTAACAATAATTGAAGATTAATAGAATATTGCAACAGTCATTATCATAGGATAATGGTGCAGAGATAACGATAGAATAGAACCGTGATGGCGAACCTATGGCACGCGTGCCACAAGTGGCACGCGTAGCCATTTGTCGGGGCACGCGAGGCGCTGCCCTGTCACCTGGCCAATGCGCATGCGCGCGCTGGCCAGCTGAGTTCACCTTTTTAAAAGCTATTTTTCACCTTCCCCAGGCTCCAGAGGCTTTATAGGAGCCTGGGGAGGGCAAAAAGAGCCTCCCCGCCCCCCCCGGAGGCTTCAGGGACCGTCCCTGAAGCCTTCGGAACGCTTAAAATCACCCTCCGAGGAAACCGGAAGTGACTTCCGGGTTGCTCGGAGGGTGGTTTTAAGCGTTCCGAAGGCTTCAGGGACCGTCCGAGGCTTCCCTGAAGCCTTCGGAGCGCTTAAAATGACCCTCCAAGCAACCCGGAAGTCACTTCCGGTTTGCTCGGAGGGTGTTTTTAAGCACTCCGAAGGCTTCAGGGAAGCCTCGGGACAGTCCCTGAAGCCTCCGGAGGGCCTCCGGGGGGTCGGGGGAGGCTCTTTTTGCCCTCCCCAGGCTCCTATAAAGCCCCTGGAGCATGGGGAGGGCAAAAAAAACCATGTAAAAATGGGGGGGTTGCGCGTTTTGCACGCATGCGCACTGGGGGGGTCGCACGTTGCATTATGGGTGCGGCACGCCCGCACTCGACCCCCCTGCGCTCCCCCCACTTGTGGCACGCGAGCTAAAAAAGGTTCGCCATCACTGGAATAGAATATAGAAAGTAGTCACACGTCACTTTGTTTTTTACCAAATAAAGGATCTGTCCCTCTTATAGGGAGACCATCTCTCCAGGGTCCAGTGCTTCTCTGCTCCAGCCCTTGAGACTAGATCAATCTAACTGGCTGCAGTTTAACAAAGGATCTATGACATAAGGCATCCAATTACATCAGATCTAACAGCTCTCCCTATAATTTGACTAACACCCAAATTAATTGGACAATTAAGTTAAGCTGGCCTTCCTCATATATTCTCTTTCATGTTCTGTAAAAGTTTAGTTGTGAAGAAAAACAGTGCTGGTGTGTAAAATTATTCTGAGAGTTTTGCCTGTCAAAGACGAGATACATTTGTTATATGTTTTGTAATTCATGGAATTACTCCTTTGGAAAAAGTGTGGGATCCAATATTTTGGAGGAGGAATAGCAGGAAACCAGCAGTTCTCAGGAGCTTGTTAATTTTGCCACCTTTTTGTTTTGTTTAATCCTAGGACGTATTTTCCAGTAAAAAGGGGCATATTTGGATCACTACTGGCAATATTTACCACCAAGTGAGTGACACAAAGCCGTGGTTTTAATTGTTTCATTCTTATTAAGTATGCCTTTCCTTTATCATCTTCTCCTCTCCTTTCCCAGCAGGAGGGCTCTTAATGAAACTCATAACCGAAAACAGCAGTTTTCCTGCTAGAGACAATAAATACAGAAAAATGACTTCTTTCTCCCCAAGTGACACTACATGGAATATCTTGATTTTTCTCATATTTATTTTCCCCCATTTTCTGCTGGGCTCTAAAAAAAGATAAAACAGAATGACTTATACCTAAACCTTTTGTATTGATATTTCTTTCCTTTCCCAACAGGGTGACAATGCATAAACAGCTGTTCAAACATCTGGAAGACAGAGGAATACAAGTATGTTGGGAAAAGCTGAGAAATCAAAAAATTGGGTGGCGTGCTAGACTCTACTCCTGGGGATGATCAGGATTATTTATTATGTGTTCATTTATTAAATTTATATACCACTCATTTCATTATTAAGCAACTCTGGGTGGCTTACAATGTTATAAACATCAATGTAAAGCAATTAATACATCAAAAGAGCAAAACATGGGACATCAAAATTAAAACACTAAGTTAAACAGCAAAGTGAACAAAATAAAATGTCAATGCAGGGCAATGTTCCCTCTTATTTTCTTTTCAATGTGAGCAGAAAAGTATAGTGTTGAGCGGCACATTTTCATGCCTGCGTACCTGAATTTTTTTCACAGATGTCACCTAAGATAACAACAAAATCAGTATTATTTGAAACTCAAAGTTATGTTTCTTCAAGGTACCCGCTTAATTAAAAGTGTTATATAATATCAGTATCACTTAACAATGCTCCTGCTTAGCAACCAAAATGTTGGCTCAGAAACTCTGGCATTTGAAGCACGCAAGTCTTAAAGCTGTCAAGTTACAAGACCCTTGCACCCCTAACCCTTTAGAAAAAAAACCCAGGGGTCTTCAAACCTGACAGCTTTAAGACTTGTGGACTTCAACTCCCAGAATTCCTCCTCCAGTCCTGTTGGCTCAGGAACTCTGGCATTGAAGTGTGCAAGTCTTAAAGCTGTCAAGTTACAAGACCCTTGCACCCCTAGCCCTTTAGAAAAAAAATGTGGGGGTCTTCAAACCTGACAGCTTTAAGACTTGTGGACTTCAACTCCCAGAATTCCTCCTCCAGTCATGTTGCAGCGACATCATCTGCAAGGATTTGCTCCATCTTTGGTTTCTTCATCATGGGCAGGGGCCTGCCGCTGAAGATGCCGACGAGCCTCCGCCGCCACCAGAATAACTGCTGCCACCTCCTCCTCCTCTAACAGCGCTGCCGGATTTGCCGCCCAGCGCTGCAGCTGAGGTGAAGCTGCCAAAGTTCCAGCCGGCATCCTCGTGCATGGCAGCGGCACCTCCCCCTCCGCTCGGAGCACCTGAGCTCAGCCCCGCATTACCCCTGCCCCCTCCTCCTCTGCCGTGCTTTTGAGGAGCCATGAGGCCTTTTTTTCCCCTGCTCCTCTCCCTGCCGCCTTTCTACTGGCTCCCGCAGCCTCATGGCTCCTCAAAAGCACGGCGGCGGAGGAGGAGGCAGGGGTGACGCGGGGCTCAGCTCAGGTGCTCTGAGCGGAGGGAGAGGCGCCATTGCCACGCACGGGGATGCCGGCTGGAGCTTTGACAGCTTTACCTCAGCTGCAGCACCTGGCAGCAAATCCGGCAGTGCTGTTAGAGGAGGAGGAGGTGGCAGCAGTTATTCCGGTGGCAGCGGGGGCTTTGGGGCTTCACAACTACCGTCAGTCGCCCCGTGCTCATCAGAGCAAGTCCGGGGAGGTCCTTTGCGGACAGCCAGTTCTAGCCGCCTGCAAAGGGCCTCCCCAGCTTCCGGAGCCTGTGGCAGTAGAAATCACAGCGCAGCAGTTGAAAACTGCTGCACGGTGTTTTCTTGCCAAGTGTGCGGCCGTGCAGCCGCGCACCTTAGAGGGAACATTAATGCAGGGTGGAGGTGGGGTCTTCTAATACTCCACCAGCCACCTCGGAAATGAGATGACCTCCCTTTGGGGTCCCAGGCCAGTTGTCAGAGTCAGGTCTCCTGGTTCCTTCGGAAGGTCAAGAGGGTGAGGGCAGATCTCACTTCAAGGGGCATGATGTTCCAAAGAGCAGGAGCCATAGCAGGGAAGGCTTTTCTGCTGGTTCTCACCAGTTGCAATTCCTTGGCCAATAGGATCCAGAGCATGCCCCTCCTCCCAGACTAAGTAGCAAGGGCCAATTCCATTTGGGTGAGGCTGTTTCTCAGATAACCTGGACTATGCCTTACAGGGCTTCAAATGTAATGACTAACAACCAGGAAGCAAATCGGCAACCAATGCAGTTCATGTAGCAGGGGTGTAACATGGGCCATTCTAAATATAAAGGTTCCCCCGCCCATGCCTGCTAGTAATTCCTGGCTCTACGGGGCGGTGTTCATCTCCATTTCAAAGCCGAAGAGCCAGCGCTGTCCAAAGACGTCTCCATGGTCGTATGGCTGACATGACTAAATGCCGAAAGCGCACAGAACGCTGTTTACCTTCCCACCAAAGGTGGTTCCTATTTTTCTACTTGCATTTTTACGTGCTTTCGAACTGCTAGGTTGGCAGAAGCTGGGACAAGTAACTGTGCTCACTCTGTTACGCAGTGTTAGGAATTCAAACCGCTGAACTGCCAACCTTTCTAATCAACAAGCTCAGTTGGGCCACTCTAGGAACCCCTAAACTGCTTGCACTGCTGCATTTTGTCTCAGCTGTAGCTCCCGAATACTCTTCAAAGGTAGCTCCATGTAGAGTGGATTGCAGTAGTCTAAGCATGCGATGTCCAGCCCGAATTAAAACTTGGCTGAGCCTGAATTAAAACCTGAGATGGAACTATTGCAAAAATATTGCCATTGACTTGGCTACTAACAGGAGTGATGAAGTGGTGCTCCAGAAATTTTGGGATTGCAGCAAAGGCGCCTCTTATTCTTGGAACTCTCTTGGCCATTTTTTTTTTTTTTTGCCACAGTCTTTTTATTTCCAGTGTTTGCATTTTGTGATTGTGTTTTTCCCCTCTTCCACTTTCTCTTTAGACTCTCCTTTGGGTTTTGAATGAAGAAAAAGATTATGAAGAAGCCTTTAGCTATGGAGTCTCCGGAGTCATTTCTGACTACCCAACTCGTCTTCGACAGTACCTGAATGATCATCCTCCGCCACCTTGCAATGTGTAAATTGTAATGAATGAAAAAGAATATCATGTGAAAGATAGGAAACTCAAAGATATATTTCACCTATGCATCCTGTAAGAGGAAGACTTTGAAACAAATAAACAATTTTGTTACCAGTGTGGGGCATTCTCATAAGTGAGTAACATATGTTACACACTGTAGCAAGGGACTGAAGATATGGGAGGTTGGGAGGTCACTGTTCTGCTACTATCCTGCTTGTAAAACAGTGACTTTTTTTCAAGTTGATTAAACAGACAAAGCAGGAGGACAATTCTCTTATTAACACTCAGCAAAACAATTTTTTTAAAAAAAGACTTGTTAAAGAATGATCAGCTTCTTTTTCCTCCTGAGGTGAGTGTTTTCTTTGTAATAAATGTGCCACTATGCTGGTTTGGTATAGTGGTTATGATGCTGGCTAGAAACCAGGAGACTATGAGTTCTAGTCCCACCTTAAACAAAAGCTGAATGGGTGACTTTGGGCCAATCATCGGGAGACTGTAAGGTGTAGTATCATCTTAGGCATGAGAGCCAACTGGCTGACTTCAGGCCAATCACTAGGTCTAGGAGATTGTGAGTTTTAGTCCTGCCTTAGGCATGAAAGCCAGCTGGGTGACTTCAGCCCAATCACTAGGACAGTGATGGCGAACCTATGGCACGCGTGCCATAGGTGGCACACGGAGCCATTTGTCAGGGCACGAGAGGCGCTGCCCTGTCAGCTGGCCAGTGCGCATGCGCACCCTGGCCAGCTGAGTTCACCCTTTTTAAAGCCATTTTTCGCCTTCCCCAGGCTCCAGAGGCTTTATAGGAGCCTGGGGAGGGCGAAAAGAGCCTCCCCTGCCCCCCCCAGAGGCCCTCCAGAGGCTTCATGAGCTTTCCTGAAGGCTCTGGAGCGCATAAAACTGGCCCTACGGGCAAACCGGAAGTTTGGGAACGGACTTCCTGTTTGTTCGGAGGGTTGTTTTGACTGCTCCGAAGGCTTTAGGGAAGCCTCTTGACCGTCCTTGAAGCCTCCGGAGCGCTTAAAACGACCCTCCGAGCAAAGCGGAAATGACTTCTGGTTTGCTTGGAGGGTCGTTTTGAACGCTCCGAAGGTTTCAGGGAAGCTCTTGACGGTCCCTGAAGCCTTCGGAGCGCTTAAAACGACCCTCCGAGCAACCCGGAAGTGACTTCCGGTTTGCTCGGAGGATCATTTTGACTGCTTCGGAGGCTTCAGGGAAGCCTCCTGAAGGTCCCTGAAGCCTCCGGGGCTGTTTTTGCTCTCCCCATGCTCCTATAAAACCTCTGGAGAGGGCGAAAAAAGCATGCAAAAATGGGGGTCGCCGCGCCTATAGTGCACGCATGCGCATGGGGGGGTCGCACATTGCATTATGGGTGCAGCACGCCTGCAAATGACCCCGCTGCGCTTCCCCCACTTATGGCATGCGAGCCAAAAAAGGTTCACCATCGCGCACTAGGAGATTATGAATTCTAGTCCTGTTTTAGACATGAAAGTCAGCTGGGTGACTTCAGGCCAATCACTAGGAGATTGTGAGTTCTAGTCCTGCCTTATGCATGAAAGCCAGCTGAGTGACTTTAGGCCAATCACTAGATTATGAATTCTAGTCCTGTTTTAGGCATGAAAGCCAACTGAGTGACTTTAGGCGAATCACTAGGAGATTATGCATTCTAGTCCCGCTTTAGGCATGAAAGCCAGCTTTGGGAGTGGCTTTGGGCCAATCACTCTCTCACCTCAAGATACTGCACAGGATTTTTGTCACAGGGAAAATAGGAAGAAGGAGCGTTAAGTAGGTTCATTGCCGAATTATTATAAAGTAATAAATATGGGATAAAAATCTAACAAATAAACAACTAAAGAGAACAAGGGGGTAATTTCGGGACCAAAAGTGTGTAAAACCATCGTTCACACACTAGTACTGATGATGTTACCTAGCTGGGGTAATAAAATGTGTGCAAGAAAACAAGCAAGCTCAGAGAGCACCAAGGACCCATCACTTCAACCCCAAGCTACAAATATTCTCCTTTATTGAAACCATCATTATCACCACCTCATTTCTTTTTCCTTTAGTATGTTTTTCATCTTTTTATCTCTCGTGAGGCCAGCTATTATTAGTAAAACTCTGGGGAATATTCTAACCTGCTAGGGAATTAATGTGGTAGCCACACCCACACAATTGTAGCCCCACATTTTTTACTATGTGCGCAATATACATTAAAAAGCAGTGGGGCTTGATCATGCCTATCACAGCTATTTTTTTTTCTTTTAAAATCCTCTCCTGCAGGAGGACCCATGTAGAAACTTACGCTTACATTTGCTTGAGAATGGCTCTTGAAATCAGCTGAAGATCTGGCTAGGGAATTCTGGGACTTGAATTTCGCCCATCTTAAAGTTGCCACAGTTGGGAAACCATTCTGTAAAATCACAAGCTACCCATCTTTACTTTACTAGAGGCTTTAGTTGTCAGGGGAGAACAACTACTTAATTCAGCATAAAATTCTTGGAAGTATGCAACAGTTACCAAGGCAAACTTTTACACTCTCCCAGGTACCTCATAATGCAGGTTGGCACCTGTTTCAACAGCAGGTATGCAAACAAATTGACAAGTCCCACAAAAGAAGAATCAGCTGTAAGGGTTTGGCAAGAAATGTGAACTTCGAGTCATTGGCACAACATGGGATTGTTCTATGTTCTAGCCAAATATTTTAATCAAGGCCAGAGAAGGAAGTGAGAGATTGCCTAATTTCCATGCTATTGTCAACCCTGAAGCTGGCCTCACCGAGGCCATTTTTTCGGCCTTCAGGGTTGCCACACTGGAGCTGAGGGATAGGGAGGAGGGAATAGAGATAGCTGGGGCTTTGTAGCCTTCATCTGTGAACCAAGGCCATTTCAACAGCTGGCTGAAGAGAGAGGAGGAGAGAAATAACCAGCAAGGCCATCGGGTGGCTGACTGCCTGCCTCCAATCCCCACAGCCAAGGGTAAAGACCCCCAGAAACTGCCATGGAAGGCAACAGAAAGGGGGAAATTCACTTGCTAGGCCATTGAGGTCTCCCCTCTCCCAACTGGGGAAGAGGGAATTCCAGCACTAAATGCTGATAGCAACGACAAAGGTGAGAACGACCCAATGGCAAGTGAAGCCATCCACCCATTCACCATCTGGTCGAGACTAGTAGTACCAGAGATAGGGGCACAGGGGGAAGTGGAAGTGATCATAGACACGGGTTGCCTGATCAACCTATCCACGGTCCTAAAGCTAGGAATCAGGACGAAGACAATGACCTGACCCATATGATTCAAGCAGGTCGATGAGTCATTGATAGGGAGAGCCCCTGCCACACTCCTCACCGAACCTGTCGTTAGAAATGGGAACTTATCCACTTCGTGATGGTACCAAAAATGACAGAAGCAGTGATCGTAGGCCTGGCGCGGCTAGATAAATGGGGCCCCATCAACTCCTGGGAAGTTAGTTGCAGAAAGCTAAAGCTGTGAATAGGCCCTCTTCCCCCTCCTAAAAGGAGCTGTCCAATGGCCGAGCGGCACTAAGTGAACCAAGAGAGCTGCAGCTGCCTCAGAGCCTCTCCCAGATACCCCCCAGATCCCCAAAGAATACCGGGACCTGGCTGGGGTACTCAGCAAGGAAGAATGCAACATGCTGCCTCCTCACTGCCCCACAGACTGCACTATAGAGTTCATACCAGGGGCTTAACTACCCAAGCGAAAGATGTACTCTATGACCCCAAAAGAGATGAAGAGAGCTGAGAGAATACATCGACACCAACATAGCCTGCAGATTTATCCAACAGGCTAAGTTCAGAGTGGCTGCCTCCATCCTCTTCAAAGAGAAAAAAGACGGGTTGACGAGGCTGTGTGTGGATTTTAGGGGAATTAACGCCATATGCTGGCCCACTTGGTCAAGGGGAAGGTGTTCACCCAATTGGACCTAGGACACGTGTACTACCGTGTGTGAATCAAGAAAGGAGATGAGTGGAAAACTGCCTTCCCCCTTAGGGAACTTCCAAGTTAAAGTAATGCCTTTTGGATTGCAAGGAGCCCCTTCAGTCTTCATGAAACTGATAAATGAGGTGTTACATGAGCACCTGTATAAAGGAGTCCTTGTGTAGTTAGATGACATTCTTATCTTCACTGGGACCCTGGAAGAACACATTAAGCTAGTACCTCAGGTACTGAAAAAAAAATCCTTGAGGCTAAACTTTACACAAAGCTGTCAAAATGCAAATTCCACAAGATCTAACTAGACTATCTGGGCTACTGAGTGTCAAATGAGGGTGTAAAAAGGGACCCGGCTAAAGTTAAAGCTGTTTTAGATTGGCAACCACCCCTTACACGAAAACAGCTTCAAAGCTTCCTGGGGTTTGCTAACTTCTACAGACAGTTCATCCTCTTTCACTGAAATCGCTCTGCCCGTCACTGAACTATTAAAGACTGGGTGGGGGGAGGCTCAGCAACCACAGCCTAACCAACCCCTAAAATAGACCCTAGAATATCAGTGGGCATTTGAGGCACTAAAGAGGCTGTTTGCCAAAGAACCGGTCCTTAAACACCCCGATCCAGACCAGCCCTTTGTAGTCCAAGCTGACACCAGCAATGTGGCCACCACAGCAGTTCTCCTTCAGAAAAACACAGAAGGCAACTTGCAGCCCTGCGCGTATACCTCTAAAAAATTGACAGAGACTGAAAGGAGCTGGGCGTTGTGGGAGAAGCCTATGTGGTCCGATGGACCCTACTAACCAGGAGACACTTTCTTGAAGGCAGCCACGTACCATTTGAAAGTATGGAGTGACCATAAAAGCCTAGAGATGCTCAAGACCCCGCAAAAACTCTCCCCTAAACAAGCCCAATGGATGGAGTATTTCAAATGGTTCAACTTCACGCTAAAATATATCCGGGGGGGGGGGGGAACCTCTTGGCAGATACCTTGTCATATAAACCACAATACAACAGTAAACATGAAGAGGTGGTCCATGCTATGATTCCCCTCTCTCAACCTGCCTCACAAGCCGCAACCAGGGGACAGTCTACGCAATGGAGGACTGCAGATGGGGGTGGGTGGGTGGGATGACCCAAAGGCTAAGAGATGAATTGCCAGCCAATCCGTGGTACAAAGACAACAAAGGAATTGTTGTTGTTGTTAGTCACGAAGTCGTGTCCGATCCATTGTGACCCCATGGACAACGTTCCTCCAGGCCTTCCTGTCCTCTACCATACTCTGGAGTCCAATTAAGCTCATGCCTACTGCTTAGGTGACTCCATCCAGCCACCTCATTCTCTGTCGTTCCCTTCTTCTTTTGCCCTCAGTCTTTCCCAGCATTAGGCTCTTCTCCAGTGAGTCCTTCCTTCTTATAAGGTGGCCAAAGTATTTGAGTTTCATCTTCAGGATCTGGCCTTCTAAAGAGCAGTCAGGGTTGATCTCCTCTAGAACTGGCCGGTTTGATCTCCTTGCAGTCCAAGGGACTCGCAGAAGTCTTCTCCAGCACCATAGTTCAAAGGCCTCAATTCTTTGTTGCTCAGCCTTCCTTATGGTAAGAACAGAGTACTGACCCTCAAGGATGGACTAGCCTGGAAAGGCTCCAAATTGCACGTGCCCAGTAGCTTACGGCTCCAAGTATTCCAGAAGAATCATGATTCCAAGCATTTCGGCTATTTTAAAATCCTGCATCTGGCTGGAAAGTGCATCCAGTCTTTCACAGCAGTTTCTTGAAGCCAGCAATAGGCTCCCAGATCATACAGGTAGATCGGGCAGCCACAAAACCAATTGTAGTACAAGGAGAGACACATTACGAGATCAAGAAAATACTAGATTCTAGATTGCATAGGGGCTGGTTGCAGTACTTAATACAATGGAAGGGGTACCCACTCTCCAAAGCTACTTGGACATTTCAACAGCTGGCTGGAGAGAGGAGGACAGAGGTAACCAGGAAACCGGCCAGCACCTAGATTGGACAATGTGAATTATTGTTTGGAGGAAAAGGAAACTTTCATCTTTTAATTAGGTGAAAACTGTGGAAACTCTCAGAGTTGGTTTTTACCAGTCTGTGCCAATGTGATATCTCCAAATAAAACTGTTCTTTGAGTAATCTACCTGCCTTGGAGGTTGGTTTGCTATGGGTGTATTACTTGGAACGCTGACAGCTATACTGTACAAGATAAAGCAGGGTTAAGAACAAGTGAACTGTTGGTGGAATTTGATCTATGGGCTTTCTTAGATCCGTTTTTCTTTTCCTTCTGTGATTGTTGGCATCAACAGAGAATGCAAATTTAAAAAAAAAAGGAGGGCCAACAAGTTTTCCTAGATGATTAATTTGCCTTCAGTCCCCACCCTTCCTGGGCACATTCCTGGTACTCAAAGCTATTCCTGATGTGATTTCCATTTAGGTCATGCTCTATGCATCCTCCTCTTAAGGCCAAAGTCTTGCTGTGAAATGTAGGAATGATGCTGAAAGAAAAGACCAATGGAAGCCCACATGATCTCGTGCTACATTTTGGACCATCCCAGTTCATGGACATTTGCTCCCGCTGCACGTAGTCCTCACCTTACAACAGTTCATTTATTGACCATTTGAAGTTATAATGGCACTGAAAAAAAGTGACTTATGGCAGTTTTTCACCCTTACAACCATTGCATGATCAAAATTCAGACATTTGGCCACTGACTCAGTCCTTGACTTACACTCTCAATTGAACCCAAAATTTCCATTGCTAAGCAAGACAATTGTTAAGTGAATTTTGCCACATTTTACAACCTTTATTGCCACCATTATTAAATGAATTACACAGTTATTGAGTTAGTAACACGGTTAAGTGAATCTGGCTTATCTATTCGCTTTGCTTGTCAGAAAGTCACAAAAGGTTATCAAATGACTCTGGTCATGAATACATGCTACTTGGCAAGCAGCCAAATACTCTTCATGTGATCATGAGGATGCTGCAACAGTCATAAGTATGAAAACTGTCATAAGTCACTTTTTTCAGTGCCATAGTAACTTCGAATGGTCACTAAAAGAATGGTTGTATGTCAAGGACTACCTGTATATGCCATCTATCTTACTGTCCTAAGTGACTCTTGGAGGCTTACAACAGTATTAAGGTGAAATCACATAGATGTGATTTTTTAAAGTATATATTTTATATATTTTTAAAGTTATACATTTATATTGTGTGTGAACAGAATTAGTTCTGGGTATCATTCATATTAATCCATTTCACAATAACAAAATTAATAATCTCTATCACATTTGTCAAACATAAGTACTCCTTATTATATTGTTCAAAAATGCCTAACTCCTCATCTTTATCTCTACCTTCATCTATATCTTTCTTGTTCTATCTAAACATTTCTCTATTATATATGAACAAAGTTAATTAAGTTTCCATTTATATTGATCCAGTTTATGCTAACATTGTTAATAATCTCTAAATGATGTGATTTTTTAAATTGTCAAATACTTTCCACATATTTTTTCTAGAGAACAAATATGAAATCTGTGAGTTTTCAAATATTGTTGGACATCAATTCCCATCAGTCTAAGCTGTAAGACCAATAATTAGAAGCAATAGCAGTTGTAGCTGCAAATCTTTTTACACCTAGTTTAGATGGCACTAAGTTAACTTCCATGCACAGCTTTTAGACTCAAAGTACCAATTCTTCTACTCTTACACTCTACAAATCTTGTGTCCCCATTTGAGGTTTTTAGAGGTGAGCTACAATTATGAATGGTAATAAAGTTCACAATTGCCCAGAGATCTCCTCCATATTATTTGTTGATATGTTCTTTGGCTGAGCCCTAACACTGAAAAACAGGCTTTGCCAGCTGAGTCCCAATTCAAATTAATTGCACTGTAAAAATCAACGTCCCCATAATTATCATTCATTTCACTATATAACATATCCTTTAAGTGGCAATAGTCTGAGTCCATAACCACTGCCTTTTCTCTGATCAAAGTGCTTGTCCTAAGAAACTGTACTGTACATTGGTAGTACAGAATTGTAGGAAATTAGTCACCATCCAAAAAGGAAAGGGAATCATAGATACAATTCTGGCAGAAGGATACCACAATTAAACCTATTGAGAATTGTTGCCTAGTAGAGGGAAGGGAGGTTCATGGACCTGAAGAGAAATCATGGGGATATCATTTAAATTCTGGTGTCCAATTTGGTTTAGTCACTACTGTACATCAGGATATCCAACACTGGCAACTTTAAAACGTATCCAATCTCTTCCAATCTGACTGATTATGATTTAATCATGTCCCAAACATGCTTTCTCAAAGAAAAACTAAGTTCAGTTGCCTCTTGAAAAAGCACCTTTGGGACAACCATGACCTGGATGACTGAGAATCTCCATAGAGATGTAATCTTGTGTTATCAAGTTGTTGACTCTTAGAAATCACATATATATGAATAGTAGATAACATTGGACAATTTGGACAATAAGTAAAATCAAATGTTTTATTTCAAGAAGTCTTAAATAGTTTAATCAAGTCCTTTTCCACTTAGTTTGAAGACTTGGGTCTCTTTGCTTCTCATATATTCTCACAACCAGAATACAAGTTTGGAAAGAATTTTGGGCATTTTCTAGTCTAACAACTTGCTCAAGCAGGAGAAGCTGTACTATTCCAGACAGATGGCAGTACAGTCTCTTCAGTCTCTTATGCACAAACCCACTCTGGGTATGTTTTAGAATGAGAAATAAAATCAGGCAAAGATTTCTCAAGAAGCTGCATAGCTGAGTGGGAATTGGTACCCATGTCTTCCCATTCCTAACCGCTAGAGGACACTCCCTTTCAAATAAATATTTGCAAGAACTGGCTGCAGTTAAGTCAAGTAAACAATACAAAGAAAAGCAAAGGCAAACTACTTGGAAAACACCCACGATCACACAAGCTGTATATTTTCAGTTCTGCAGCTATCTTGGCAAGTAAATTCATTTCTGTCTCTCATTCTACTTCCTTCCAAGCGTATCAACGTAGCCCATAGTATCCAGCTGAAAAAGTGGGATCTCATATATAAAATCTCTAGCAAAAAGGCTGCAGGATTTTTAGGTTGGTGTGGAGCAAATTTAAATGAACCACGCTGACAAACATATTTTTATTAGCAGTGAAGCACTGGATTTCCTTAACTGAATTTGATCTTATCAAATCCAAGGACAAAATAATTGCAGAATGTACAATGTTTATCTTCCTTTGTGCAAGGATCAGTGGTTGCTGATTAGAAAAGGGTTACAGCCATACTGATTAGGTCATGTTGTCTCTTGTTAAGTGGGCATTCATTCATGTTTTGCATAGCATTATGATGTGCTGTGTTCTACCTCTTACAAGCTGGACATGGGTAAAATGCACATTTCTCTGTCTGGACTCAGCTCATTTTTGTTTATTTGCATCCCACCTTTATTACATTTTCAAATAACTCAAGGCAGCAAACATATTCCACATACTTTCCTCCTCCTATTTTCCCCACAACAACCCTGCGAGGTGGGCTTGACTGAAAGAGAGTGACTGGCCCAAGATCACCCAACTGGCTTTTATTTCTAAGGTGAGACTAGAACTAAGGGTCTGCTGGTTTCTAGTCTAGAGTTTTAACCACTAGACCAAACTGGCTCTGGTCATGTTGCCTAATCACTTTTTAAAAAGTCATTTTATGCGCTGATAAAAAAAGTTTGTGACCATCACAACTGATGCCCAAATGCATATATTAATCTAATCAGCATTTGAGTTGGTTTCACTGCAACATGGTTATTTTTCTGGCAATAGCCAATTTGTGGGACTGAAATCATTATGTGCAGATTCAGATCCTGCTCAGCCATAAAACTTTTAACCTAGGCTTTTAACCTAGGCAGTACACCAGACAATTTCCTTCCTCATGACAGCTAACTCTGACTCACAATGAGGAAGTGAACAATGACTGCCTTCCCCTCCCAGGGCAATGTTGTCTCCTTTGGCTTGCAGTGGTTTTCCAAAATATCCAAGCAGAGATAATTGTTCAGATCCCAAGATAATACAATCCCCCCCCATCCTTTTTACTGGAATGTAGTGTTTGCAACTCCAGAATTCAATAAAACACCCCCATAAAATAAAGATGTCTTAGGGGAAGAACTTCTGCTATAGCAATGATGACTATGTTTACATTATTTACATTTTAATATCTAAGTCAATTTCAGTAGTCTTGTTTGCAGGATCCTAGGCTTCATCAGTTCAAAATCTGCCAACAGGGAAAGCTCTCAAATTAAATGCATATATTCATCTAATCAGCAATGTTGGACTTGATTTTACTGCAACATGGTTTATTTTTCTGGTATTAGCCAACTTGTGGGACCGAACTCATTGCATGCAGGTTCAGATCCTGCTCGATCATAAAACTTTTAATCCAAGCTACTTTGATCGAAGTTTATTAGTGCCATTTACAAGATGCCACTTTCGCTGTCAAAAGAAGAACCTACCCAACTATCCCTCTCTAATTCCTATCTCCTCCCACTTATGAGTGCATGACTGTAACTTTGTTGCTTGCATCCTTACTGATATTGTTTCCCGATTGCTTATTTGTACCCTATGACTATCATTAAGTGTTGTACCTTATGACTCGTGACGAATGTATCTTGTCTTTTTATGTACACTGAGAGCTTATGCACCAAAGACAAATTCCTTGTGTGTCCAATCACACTTGGCCAATAAAGATTTCTCTTCTCTTTCTCTTCTCTTCTAGACCCCGTTTGCAAAGTAAGGGGGGGGGGAGGAAGGTACTCCACCGCAACGCCCTCCTCTGAACCGAGCCAAAGGCGCTCTGCACAGGCCCAGAGGCCCGTCGGTTTCAAGGCTGGTGCCGCCCACCCACGCCATCTCTCCAGACCGCCTCCCGCCCCCACTTCGTGCCAAACCAAGCGCGTCCTCCCAGCGAGCGCGCGAGCGCTCATGTCCCCTCCCCCTTTGATCAGCGCTGCAGTTTATTTGCATAGCCGCCCCGATTGGCTGGGCGGAAAGAGGAAGGAGCGGAGGGGGAAGCCCGCAGAAAGGAGGAGGGAGGGAGGGAGAGGGCAGAGAGAGAGAGAAAAAAAAAGAAAAAGAAAAAAGGGGGAGGAGACACCTTTGTTTCACAGCCTGGGTTTGTAAACAAGAGGAAGTCTAGACTCCCAGCTGGGGCTCTTCGCGGGGGGCTGCAGGTCTATTGGCGGGGTGACTCCCCTCCCCAAAAGCCGCATCGAAGCACCGTCCGACGCGAGGGCGATCCAGCCGTTGCTCTCCGGACAGGTGAGATCGGGGGAGACGGAGGGAAACGCTTTAGGGAAAACGCGGTGCGCGTCTGTCTGTCTGCCTCTCCCTGGGTACACAAAAACACACAGGTGCCGTGGGTATATGATCCTCCTGCAAGGATGGAGGGGCAGGGGGTGTGTGCAGTGGGTGTTTGTGGGCGCGGGTTCCCAGCGAGTGACCCACTGACCCCCTCGAAAGGCGAGCGGATTTGAATAGCTGGAGAGGGATGAGAAAGGATTCCGGTGGATCTTTTTCAGAGGATCCCAACTATTGTACTCCTCCTGGCCAGGCAAAGTGGACATTTCCTAGGATAACCTCGTGTTCCTTTTGTATATTTTTTGCAGGGGATTTTATCTCCTCCCTTCACGATGGTCCGTATTCTCCTCTAATCCCACAGGAAATGTGGGATCCGTTTTCAAGAGTCACTAATTTCGGGATCAGGTCGCATCCTTTATGTATTGAGCAGTCCGGGTTGCGTTTTTTGTCCCGGGGTGGGGGGTGGGGGGGGGGACAGTTTCCACTCCAATATCGATTAGTAGCCAAACGAGTCATAATCATGGCACTGTTTATCAAAGCTGGTTTTAACCCCCTCCCCCAGCAAGTAGATTTATCTCTTTTCTCTGTCCATCAGTAAAGAAAACTTAATTTTTTCCAGCATGTGGTGCTGCTGTTTTAAAAGTTTTAATAGAAGGAGGGGGGGAGTGATTTGCACCTTCAACTTTTCTTTCCATATCTCTTATTCTCATAAAGTTCATATTTTAGGAAGTTTTTTTAAAAAAAACAGAAGAATGTTTGCATGAGTGGCCCTACAATTTATATAGAAATGCGAAAATTGGCCTATTACTCAACAGCTGTGCCTTTCTGAAGTAAAAATTTGCCATTTACCTCTGACACAGAACACAAACACAAATTTTCAGTTTATGACTATCATCCCACCAGCCTTTTCTGTTCCACCCTCTAAATACACCTCCTCTTCTTCTACATGAGTATTTCAAGCTTCCTGTTCAGTGGTTATAAAAATAAGTAAATATAAAGTGCACGATTGTTATAATAAAAGGAAACCAAGATACCTCAGCTTGTCTCATCTTTTTTCTCTATTCCCATTTCTCTCTTAGTAAAGCCTTATAGCCTTATTTTTGAGTTTCTATATATTTGATATATCAGATCCACTATATTTCCTTGAGGTACATATCATTTCAATATCATATCTTGCCCATGTTTACTTCCTACTTGCTATACCAGAGTCAAATTGCTATATATAAACAAATAAGTATATTGCTCTTAGTCCCCCATATAACTTGGCAATAGTCATCTTTTCCATTATCAAAACAAGAAATAAGCTGAATGCTTATTTACAGGGCTTGCATATAAAACAAATCAGCTTAAGAAAATCCCTCCTCATACCTGGTATATATTTTCCTCATCATAATAAAAGAAAAGCTCTTATTGTCTTCTGAAATAAATGTGCAAAAGATAGTATTTGAATTTTATGCTCCAGTTCATTTGATGTTCAGACAAAAACATACGTATTTCCTGTCCACATCCAGTAGAAAAATAATTAATAAATTGCTGGTAAACATGATACCTCCCTATTAGTTATGGCTAGTATGTTTCTGTTGTCTCTTTAAGACTGTCATGGATATTGTTTAGAAGAGAATCTCAATTGCAACTGTTACTGGCAAATATTATGCCATTTATTAAGAACAACAATATTTTTGTTACAGTTCCTTGGGAACTTTGATGGCATTTTTATAAGGTATGTGGGCTGAGAATGAATAATGCAATGACATTTAAAAAAATATTTTCAAGATTATAAACATTTTTTAAAAAAGGAAGTGTATTTTTTAAAAAAACTTTCCTTCCTTTTACTTCTTCCTTTATTTCTCTTGCCTAGCTATTTCCCATGTTCATCCCTTGTTATATTTCTGTCATTACCCTACCAATAAATATTATGCCATTTATTAAGAACAATATTTTTGTTACATTTTCTTGGAAACTTTGCATTTTTATAAGGTACATAGGTTGAGAGCGAATAATGCAGTGTTATTTTTTTTAAAAAATCAAGAGTATAATTTTTTTTTTAAAGGAACTGGTTTTTTTTTTAAAAAAAAAACTTTCTTCTTTGTTTCCTTCCTTTTACTTCTTCCTTTATTTCTCCTGTCTAGCTACTCCCTGTGTTTGTCTTCACCCCTTGTTATATTCTTCTCTGTCATTATCCTACCAATAATTTATGTGTTCAGTGTAGATCCTTAGAAAAATTAGGGAGAAATTTAAAAAGATTGGGGGGGGGGGGACGACTCCCTATGCCACGGTGACGTAAGGTGGATATTGTAGCCATAGCTTGCTTTAAAGCTTGCCTTAGGAAGAACAGAGAAAAAGGGGGAAATCTTTTAAGTTCTCCCCCAAAAAAGCCAAAACAGAAATCCAGTTTCCAGGTAAATATATGGAGTCTCGGCCAACATTTTTCCCGGATCAGCATTTCCTTCCCTGCCCAACTGGCTGGTTTGCTTCCCTCTCAAAGAAGCACCTTTCTCCTCCTCCTCTACTATGAGGTTCCAGGCAACCACTCCACCCACTCCGTTTGAAAACCAAGCCTCCATCCTTCCCTACAAAGATTCTCCTCTTGCCCGCCTCCCGTCAAAATACTTCTCCAGCTGATTGGTTTAGCCCACTGTATTTCTAGAAATCCCTCCGCTCTGCTCCTCCCTCTTCTCTCATCCTCGGGGCTGCTTTGTGCCTACCCCCATTTCTTCTGCAGCCAGCTGTCTGTCTCAAGTTGTGCCTTAAACTCCAGGTATGTCTCTGCTTCCTCTGGTTTGGCTTCCCTTAAGTGGTCATCATTAGTGCCACACAATTCTTAAAGCTCTTTGTTGTGTTTCTCTGGAGCCCTTCTCTCCTCCCCCATCTCTGGCCATCATGTAACATAATTCCTCTAGATTCCTTCTGCTCTCTTCCTGACTTAGCGAAGATCCCTTCATCATTTCACCACTCTAAATACTGCCTGCTCTTCTGTGACAAGCTGTTGATGTCTATCACCACCAAGTATGCTTTCTAGACTTTGCTGCTTTCTGTCTTCCCTTCCATCTCAACCAAGCAGTTGCCAGTTTGATCTAGTGGTAAAGGAATTAACTGGGCTAGAAACTAGGAGACTATCCAGTCGCACCTTAGGCATGAAAACCAGCTGGATGACTCTGGGCCAGTCCCTGTTTCTTAACCCAAACTCACTTTACAGGGCTGTTGTTGGAGGAATAGAAGGAGGAAGGTGTGGTTTGGATATGTTTGCTGCCTTGAGTTATTATTATTATTAATACTAATAATACTAATACTACTACTACTAATAATAATAATAATAATAATAATAATAATAATAATAATAATAGAGGTGGGACGCAAATGAACAAAAATGACCTGAGTCCAGATATACCTTAAGGTCTTGAGCTATTCATAAAAATAATAAAGGTGGGATTAAAAACATATATCTCCAAGTAAAGGCCCATGCTGCAAAAGTGAAAACTGGTCATAGGTTTTGGGTATGTGGGTGGTTTTAATACTTGACTGTTATATGTCCACAGTCTGGTTAGAATAAATAAAATAAAAAAGCTAAATGTCTGGTTTAATAAGAAAAGCCAAGGTTTACAGCGAAGGCTATTTATTCATGGTTGGTACTAGGAAAAACTAACCTGAATTAATTGGAAGAGAAAGGTGAGGCGTTTGAGCTTTATTCTACGGTAGTTTTCTCCTTCATCACAGGATGATCAGCTGTGACTTACATCCTGGGGTTAATTACAGGCTGAGTCTCCAAGAAGCTGCCGAGGGAGGGGGTGGGGAGGGAGGGAAAGCACGTGGTATTGTTTTTGTTTAGATACCAGACTGGTTACACAGAACCTGGCCAGTTCCCAGAGCTAAGAAACAAAATCTTGGCATTCCGACTCTTAAGTCTGTAAGCTATCACTTCTGGCAGATTCCCTATAGGTTGGTGATCCCGCCTCTTCCTCTTCTTTAGGGCTTTCATCTGCCTCCCTCCCTCCAGCGCCTCCTCCAGGAGCTGTTTGGTTCTCCACAACTCTCCTGCCACTTTTCTCCAGGTGTGACTCCCACCACAATGGTGAGGCTGTCCAAGCCCAAAACTTTTCAGGCCTATCTGGACAACTGTCACCGTCGCTACAGTTGCGTGCATTGCCGGGCCCACCTGGCTAATCACGACGACCTCATCTCTAAGGTACAAAAAAAGGGGGAAATGGGGTAATGGCTGCTACACTCCTCTAGAGAATATCACAGCGTCCAAGGAAAAGCGGCTACTTGTTAGCTCTTTTTTAAAAAAGAAAAATATAAAGCACTTCATTTATTACCAAAGGGGAATGTAAATACAGAAAGACAACCAAGGACAGCTATGTTTCCTTGTATTATATCTCGCTGTAAGATTACCACTGTGAATTTTATGTCTTCCTTTAAAATTTGTCAGTCCTGCCACAAGTAAGCGCAGCTAGTCCTCAACTTAACCACCATTCGTTTAGTGACTGTTTTAAGTTACAACAGCACTCAAAAAGTGACTTACAACTGAACCTCGCGGTTACGACGGCTGTAGCATTCCCAGAGTCACGTGATCAAAATGTGAGTGCTTGACAACTAGCGTGTATTTACAATGGTTGCAGCGTCCCAGGTCATGTGAACCCCCTCATTTTCAGCATTCTCAGCTGGTTTCTGACAAGCAAAGTCAATGGGGGAAGCCAGATTCGCTTAACAGCCGCAGTGAGTCACTAGTCCCAATGTGGGAGATAAGACGAGGACTACCTGCGATGTTAATGTTGTGTTAAATACAGAGGCTTTGGGGTGTGGATTATAGATTAATATAGATTAAGCAAGCCAAACTTTGGCAAACATGATTTATTGGAGAAATCGCCACCTTCTAAGCAAACCACAATTTAAATCTGGAAGCTTCTCCTCTGGGAATAAAACAGGCAAAGAAGGGAGTAGGGCCTTCCAAGCAGCAGCAGACAACAGAAATGTCATGTCTCTTTCCAGACCTTACTGAGGCTGCAGAATTTCTGAGCAGTAAAAGAAAGGACATTATTTGGGACGAGAAGAAGGAAAGAGATGAGGAGAAGGGCAGTGGCGTGCGTGCGGGGGGGGGGTGTCCCATAGAGGGCAATGGGTTCTTTTAGAAAACCCTCCCTAGGCTTGCTGCCACCTTCACCCTAGTTCTCAAGAACGTAGAAGGGCAGCAGGTCTCAGCTGCTGCTGATTAATCATTAAATCCAGTTTCATGGGTTTGAAAACAAACCAGAAAATAAACAAGGAAAAGGGGAAGAGAGCCTCTGGCTGCTTGCCATCAGTCAAGCGGGAGGGGAAGATAAGTAGCTGGTCTAGAACCAAAGTCTACAGAAGATGATAAGCAGCTGAGACAGGCTGAAGGCTGCTCCTCAGATTTGGGCTCCCAAGGTTGGAGGGGGGAGCAAACAGGGAGACAGAGTGGCAAGGACGAGAAATAACTGGGTGAAGTGTTCAAGGTTGGTGGGAGACATTTGCTTAATAGGGGCAGGAAAGTATTTTGTTTTTTGATCTATGCCCTTTTCGTTACAGTCTTTTCAAGGAAGCCAAGGACGGGCATACCTCTTCAACTCTGTGTGAGTATCACAAAAGAGGAGCATATTTTGGAAGGGGGAAAAAAACCTACTGCATTTTTTGCACTATAAGACGTTCCGGACCATAAGACACATTTAGCTTTTGGGGAGAAAAACAAGAAATAAAAAAAAAATCTGCCCCTGCCTCCCAGTTCCAACACGTGGCTCGTCAGGGCTCTGCTCCGTTGCGCCCGCCACCAGACAGCTGGATCCCAACCTCCCATAGCCCTGCCAATCAGTGGACTGGCCAACCTGAAATGGTGCTATTGCCACCTTCTCTGTGCTGCCTCTGCTGGGGAATGCTGGAGCCTTTGCCAGCATTCCTCCGCTATCGCTGCCACTGCCTATCGGTAGTTGGACTGGCCTCCTGGAATGCTGCCGATCAGCTATTCCAGATGGTGGGGATCACCACTCCCGGTAGTAGGCCATGGCCCAGGGGATGGGTACCCCAATTGTTCAGCAGCAGCATCTGAGACCACAACAGATGAGATGGGAGTTTTACTTTACCATCAGAAGAGCAACAGGTTGCTGCTGTATCCTAATTCTATGTCTGAATGCCCACTGAGCTGGTAACTCCTTTTGTCCTGCATCTTCTAAAAGGACTCAGGCTCAGTTCATAACACCTTAGCCAATAAAGAAATACTGATCTTTTTTATGTCCAACTACTGTTATCAGATCAGTATGAAGTAGTTTCTCTGAACGTGGCCAAATTCTGTTATGCTGTATGTAAAATTAGGCAAACTTTAGCTGCCCACTGTTAAGCCACTACCAATTGCAATATTTTATTCTGTCTGTCTTTTATTTTTATCTTTTTACTATTATTATTGTTTCAATGCTTTTATTTGTTGGTCTGTGACCTTAATAAAGAGGTAGTATTTAGTCAGTACTTGTATTCACAGCAGACAGGACTTCATTCAACCAAATAATCCTATCTTGAGAAAAATCTAGCCACTTACCAGAAAAGATCTCACAGACCTTCCTCTATCACCTTTGGTAGCTTGAAGGATCAGCAGAAGAGACAATCTCTCATTTTCATTGGATTTTAGCTGAAACAGAGGAAAGCAGAAACAATTAAGCTATTAAGATAATAGAATAAAAGAAGATGGGAGTAGGTTTCAGTAAAAGATAATCTAATAGGCTAATCTGCCTTTTTCCAAAACAGTCAATCCAGCAGGAATGCGGGGTATTTAGATAAAATTCAAAGACACAAGAGGCCTTCAAAGCAAACTTAAAACACTTCAGTACTTAGTATTGATTGGTACATCATTCCAAACTGAAATTCACACCACATTTAAGAAGGTTATTTCCCAGTGATTGCATAGGAATGAATGAATTCTGCAAGTGAGTTGCAGGAACAACTAGGAATTCTAACTTTTTGCTATTTTGATAGCAGAGCCACAGCCCGGAGGTTAACTAGGCTGTGAGAGATTGTCTCTTCTACTGGTCCTTCAAGCTACAGGGTGCCCCAAAGGTGGTAGAGTAGGTCTTCAGTGTGATATCTTTTCTTTCAGGCAAGTGGCTAGATTTTACTCAAGAGAGGATTATTTGGTTGAATGAAGACCTCTCTGGATACAAGTACTGACTAAATACTACCTCTTTATTACGGTCAGGCTCTTGTTGTGACTGTGCATTGCACAATTATCTTGACTTTCACCATAAGGTTAGAAACTATTTTTGGTCTTCTTCCTGCTCAGCTCCAGCCTATCTCTGTATTTCAAAAGACCTTGGTAGATCCCAAAACAGAGAAACCCTGGCCCTCCTTTCCGCATGGGGATCATGGGCTGACACACACACCCCTCGTTAGTGGTTGTACTTCTGAAGCCATTGAGTGACTCCGAAGCTGGACACAATCCAAACCCTGGAATAATCTCCATCTTTATATCCAGTTTGTGAGAAAGTTTTGGGCTTGTTCTTACCCTGGTGTGCTTCCAAACCAACCTAGCAGAACTGCGGAAATCAAATCCAGCCTTTCCCCCCACTTGAAGACCAAACCAACGCCATTCTGGTTCTGGCAGCAATGGTCAAGCTCCTAAGAACAATTCCATGGATTTCATTTTATCCCTTGAACGAGTTCCATTGTTGATGATTTCAAGACAGAGTAGAACTCATACTAGGTAGAAAACAGATTGGGACGGATGGGCCTTGTTAAAACTAAGCTGACATTGTGTTCAGTGGTGGGATTCAAATTTTTTTTTGCTACCGGTTCTGTGGGTGTGGCTTTGTAGGCGTGGCAGGGGAAGGATCCTGCAAAATCCCCATTCCCCCCCACCCCACTAACCTGCTTTCCAGCTCCATTTTCCTGTTCAGGGCAACAAAAGATCATCAGCTAGGAGGTAGGGAGTCAGCAGGAGCGGGGCCAACCTACTTAGTTCTCCAAACTACTCAAGATTTCTGCTACCGGTTCTCCAGAACCTGTCAGAACTGGCTGAATACCCTGATTGTGTTTTCTTTTGTCTCCGTATAGAGTGAATGTTGGATGTGGCCCAGCAGAGGAACGCGTTCTGCTGACAGGCCTGCATGCTGTAGCTGACATATACTGTGAAAACTGCAAGACCACTCTCGGATGGAAATATGTGAGTCTCCTGCTTTGTGCCCTCCTCTTCCTCTTCCCCCCCCTAAAACAATTGCACCACTAATAGTTGGCTTCCGTCCGTATCGTTCCTTTCTCTTCTTCTTCTTCCACAGGAACAGGCCTTTGAGACTAGCCAGAAATACAAGGAGGGCAAATTCATAATTGAACTGAACCACATGATTAAGGACAATGGCTGGGACTGAAAGCCAACCAACTTCTTTGGACAACTGTATGTAGGGGGTGGAGCCTAAGAAATGTCAAATTTCCACCAAACCTGCCTCCACCTTCTCAACCAGTGGATTGCCATCCCAGGCACCTCCAGGGGCTCCTGAGTTGTGAAGGAGGAGGTGGTGCTCCTGCCAGAGACACACACCCACAGTTCAGACATGTTAACTTCCTGTGGCAAAAGGTGGGAGTTCTGGGACACCGCTGGGCCAGGGACTGTGTGCAAGCAGGGATTGGGGTGGGGTGGGGGGAGGACTACGGCTGGCTCTGTTGTCCAGAGAGAGTCTGTATTAAGAGAAATACAGATGGGAAATGTAAAGTGCAAGGGGGAAGGGAAACGTTAGGCGTGTACAGTACTTGTGTGTGTGTGTGTGTATTATATAAATAAAAGTATTGAAGTGATCTGGGTGGTTTTTCTTCTGTCTTCTCCAGGACGGTAGTTGGTAGATTAGAGCAAGGGAGACAAACTCCTTGGGCTGTTCCCAGCTTAGCTAATTAAAGCTAAGGTTTGGACGTTTTATTTCTATCCAATCCATCTGAAACATTCAAGACGTTCTGTGAGCAGTGGTACAAAGACCAGCAAATCAGGATTTGTAAGCTGTTTCGCTAGCCATATGTTGGTTTTTTTTAAATTTATTAGATTTTTATCCTATCTTTATTATTTTTTTATAAATAAGGCACCAAGCATACTTTTTGCTCCTTTTTGTTCCTTCTTCCTCCCATTTCCCCCACAACAACAGAGATGGATTGAGAATGATTGGCCCAAAGTCACCCAGCTGGCTTTCATGCCTAAGGTGGGACTAGAACCGTACCCAGCAATGGGTCTACGTCTACAGCATGGCTGGCTGGGGAATTCTGGGAGTTGAAATCCACAAGTCTTAAAGTTCCCAAGTTTGGACACCCCTGGTCTACATGGAGAGAAATAGACAAGGGGGTAACACAAGGTTCCGTCTTAGGCCCAGTACTCTTCAATATCTTCATAAACTATTTAGACGAGGGGATAGAAGGGGAATGTATCAAATTTGCAGATGACACTAAGCTGGCAGGAATAGCTAACACCCTAGAACAGTGATGACTAAGCTTTTTGGCACCGAGGGCTGCAACTGGAGCATGCACATGCGCCAGAACCATGAACGAGTAGCTAGCCGGTGTGCATGCGCGCAACGGAACCCGGAAGAGCAGCTGGCCGCCACACGCAAGCCCAGAAAGAAGGCTCTGCATGCCACCCCTGGCATGTGTGCCACATAGGTTCGCCATCACAGCCCTAGAAGATAGGCTGGATCTTGACAGACTTGAACACAGAGCCCTATCTAACAAAATGAAATTCAATGTAGAGAAAAATAAAGTCTTACACATAGGCAAGAAAAACTAAAAGTACACATACAGATTGGGTGAAACCAGGCTTAATAGCAGTGACCGTGAGAGAGATCTTGGAGTCTTAGTGGACAACCAGCTAAATATGAGCTAGCAGTGTGCAGCAGCAGCCAAACAAGCCAATGCAATCCTAAACTGCATTAACAGAGGGATACAATCAAGATCAAGTGAGGTGCAGAGAAGTGAGTGCAGAGAAGAGCAACAAAGGTGATTAGGGAACTGGAGGCTAAAACATGAAGAACGGTTGCAGGAACCGGACATGATCAGTCTAGTGAAGAGAAGGACCAGGGGATAATAATAGGACCAGGACATGATAGCTGTGTGACAATATTTGAGGGGCTGCCACAGAGAGCAAGGGTTCAAGCTATTTTCCAAGGTACCAGAAGGCCGGACAAGGAACAATGGATGGAAACTGACCAATGAGAGATTCAATTTAGAAATGAGAAATTTTCTGACAGAACAATCAACCAATGGAACAGAAATTGCCTTCTGAAGTTGTGGGAGCTTCATCACTGGAAGCTTTCAGGAAGAGATTGGACTGCCATTTGTCAGAAATGGTGTAGGGTCCCCTGCTTGGGCAGCGGGTTGAAGTAGATGATCTACAAGGTTCCTTCCAACTCTGTTAATCTAATCTAGAATTCATGGTCTCCTGATTCCTAAACCAGCACCTTAACCACTAGACCAAATTGGCAATACATTCTTGTAATATGTTCACAATTCTTGTTGAGAGGAAATTATTGCCTCTAAGCCTAGGGAGAAACTTACGTAAGTCACAATTTGGCATTTAACTACCTTTCCCCCAGAATATTAGTTTGAAGGCAGATTTCCATATTTATCAGGGTTCATTTTCCATCTGTGGGATGGGTAAAATGATTCTTAATACAGCTCAAAAGCCCAAATGAAGTAATTTGCTAAAAGTAAAAATAATTTGCACAGCTGAAAGCAAAGACTCCAACACCATATTGGACCATTATCAAAACACAGTGCACATCCCTTTCATACCCCAGGATGAAACCAACTAAGGGCAGGAAAAAGGGGCATGCAATTTAAACTCTGGTCCAAATATAGCTTTATTCCTAGAATCTGCAATAACTGATCGTTGTTTTTAGAGCTTCTTTGGCAACTGCATTAAATCAATTTAGTCATCCAGTTTAGTCATCAGCCTTTCTTTGCTGATAATTGCACTTATAAGAACATTGATGCCCTGTGGGTGTTCTCCAAAGCCATCCCTCTGTGGTTGGAGCACTTTTCCTTTCCGTTCTGGTCAGTGTGGCTAATGGTGAGGAATAACAGAAGTCGAAGGCCACAAATAGCTGGAGGGAGAGCAGATTCACTGCACTGGCTTATGGCAGCAATTCTCCTTCCAAAGGGATGCTGCCTTCAGTCCAGATTCCTTCTGTTGGAAGAAAATGTAAAAAAGATGTGGAGACTCTAGAAAGAGTGCAGAGAAGAGCAACAAAGATGATTAGGGGACTGGAGACTACAACATATGAAGAACGGTTGCAGGAACTGGGTATGTTTAGCTTAAGAGAAAGAAGGACTAGGGGAGACATGATAGCAGTGTTCCAATATCTCAGGGGTTGCCATAAAGAAGAGGGAGTCAAACTATTTTCCAAGGCACCTGAGGGCAGAACAAGAAGCAATGGGTGGAAACTAATCAAGGAGAGAAGCAACTTAGAACTGAGGAGAAATTTCCTGACAGTTAGAACAATTAATCAGTGGAACAGAAGTTGCCTCCAGAAGTTGTGAATGCCCCAACACTGGAAGTCTTTAAGAAGATGTTGGATAGCTATTTGTCTGAAACGGTATAGGATTTCCTGCCTAGGCAGGGGGTTGGACTAGAAGACCTCCAAGGTCCCTTCCAACTCTACTATTGTATTGTATTGTATTGTAAAAATCCGGTCCAATTTCCAGCTGGGAGAAAGACACTGGAAATAAAATGGAGGCAAGCTGCAGGAAAGGAAATATGTTTATTTGGTAGCCAGAAACTAGTGACAGCAGCGAGTTTCTGAGGTGGCTGACAAAATGGGGTTGAGTGTAGGTGGGTTTTTATACATTCTTTGGGGCTTTGTGATTGAGATGCCTGTTCGTTTGTAAGAATGTGACTTTTAATATTTTAATGGCTGTTGCCAGATTCCTATGGGGGTCATGTAGGGGTCATGGCTGGCTCTACAGGCAAAAGGGGAAATGCAAATCCTAGGTGTTTGTCTGAGGTAATCTTGTCAGCTTTGGCTTGCCTATTGTGTTGCTTATTTGGAGTCTCTTTGCTTATGAATAGATTGGCCCAGTCTTTCTGAATGGATACAAAATCTCCATTCCTAAAGCCCAGATTCTTCAAGCTTCTGTTTGAGGCTGTTTTCCTATAGCAGGAATTGTGTGTGTGTGTGTGTGTGTGTGTGTGTGTGTGTGTGTGTTTCTCTTTGCCTTTGTTAAGAGTTTTCTCTGTTTCTCCTTTAGGGAAAATATTCTCTTCTGCCCTCTTTTTAATATTAAGAATAAAGAATATTTTAATCTTGGGGTGGCTGTTTCATACACTATCAAATTAACCTGGAACTCAGTGCAGTACACCTATGTACTTATATTTACATAGTATTTACTATGTACTGTGTAATGTTTGTGTGTGTGTGTGTGTGTGTGTGTGTGTGTGTGTATGTATGTATGTATGTATGTATGTATGTATGTATGTATGTATGTATGTATTTTGTCACAACCCCTGGTATGCCCAAATATGGGAGAGAACACACTGCTTCCCTTTTCTGTCCTTCGGCTCACTCCAGGAGACCATCCAGGCATAAAACCATATTTTTAATGTTGCCTTTGTTATATTTGTGTTGTATTTGTGCTGATAAATAAATAAAGGGAGACTAGTATAGATTGAAATAAATAGCTTGAAATAGATCTATACTAGTCTCCCTTTATTTATTTATCAGCACAAATACAACACACACACACACACACACACATATATTTGTGTTACAACCCATGGTATGCCCAAATATATATATACACACTAGTACTATATACTATGTAAATACTATGTACTGTGTTTCTCTGTGCATTTTCTAGAATTTTATTGGTTCATTCTAATTTTAACCCCAATCTAGTATGCCTTCAAAGGGTGTAACACTTCCAACCCCAGAAGATTAAGTTGCTGTACAATATAGGTAGAGGAATACAGAGGAGAAATTGAGAGGGGGATAAGTAGGTAGCTTTCTACACCTTGTATGGTCAGCAAAAGGATTTGTTTCTGAGGCATGCAGTAATAAAAGCTGCATAAAGGCCTGGTGACCTATTTCAGCCACTTAACAGCTCTTTCCTCAAAGCAGTATTTCTCAATGTCTCCCTCTTCTGGACAAAGAATAACCTTGCTCTACTTAAGGATTAACCTACATTTGTCATTTGTAAATCCTGTTGGACTACTTCTTACAATTACACCATACCATTACACAACACAAAGAACTATTAAAATATCGCTTTAGATAGCCCAACATTTTCTCCTTCAACAACAATGGGCATAATTATATATTTTAGCTGTTCTGAAAATTGTGCAGCAGCAGCCAAAAAAGCTAATGCAATCCTTGGTTGTATAAACAGAGGCATAGAGTCGAAATCACATGAAATGCAGTATTAGTACCACTTTATAAATCCTTAGTAAGAGCACACCTGGAATAATGCATCCAGTTTTGGTCACATTTGAAAAAACTGTTGATACTTTGGAAAAAGTGCAAAGAAGAACTAAGATGATTAAAGGTCTGGAGATAAAAACATGAAGAACAGTTATAGGAATTGGGTGTGGCCAGTCTAGAGAAAAGAAGGACTAGGGGTGACATGATAACAGTATTCCAATATTTGGGGCTGCCACAGAGAAGAGGGGGTGAATTTATTTTCCAAAGCACCAGAAGGCAAGACAAGAAACAATGGATATAAACTGATCAAGGAGAGAAGCAACCTGGAATTAAGGAGAAACTTCATAACAGTGAGGACAGTTAACCAGTGGAACAGCTTGCCTTCAGAAGTTATGGGTGCTTCATCACTTGAGGTTTTTAAGAAGAGACTGGGCAGCTATTTTCGCAAATTGTATAGGGTCTCCTGCTTGATAAGGGGGTTCGACTATTAAACCTCCAAGATCCCTTCCAGCTCTATTCTGATTGATTGAAATGTAATCAAAAGTAAACTGGTACAAAATATGGAAGTTCTCCTTAATTATGTTCTCATCGGTGTCTCTATTTCATCCTTCAGGACTTAGGAAAGATGCAAGCACTGTCCTAATCTAGAGATAGAAATACACACACACGCCGAATAATTATTTTGAAGGAGATGAGTGGGAGACAGATCCATTCATAAAAAGAATGCATGTATGAAGAATAAGGTAGTCTTTTCTTGATGTCACACCAATCCAGAAAACTATGACTGTCTGAATCAGATGCAAGTAAATAAGGTTTCCACTAACTCTGAGTTAGGACGGACCCCTCAAAAGGTGCTTACAACCACTTTCAAAGTTGTGCCGGCCACCCTTTCCCATTTTGATTTGTGGCAACAATACACATTTATGGCCATTTATGATTTATGCCGTTTTTGGCAAAACCCAGCAGTTACTTCTGGTTTTTGAAAAAATGTTCCACAGCAAACCATGGATTTGCTTCATGACTATTCACTTAACAACCGTGCAAGAAAAAGTCATAAAATTAAATCGGCCCTAGGGGTGACCTGCTTTACAATTTTCAAGATTTACTAAAGGTAATTCTTAACTTATAACCATAATTGAGCTCAAAATTTATGTTGCTAAGTGGAAATTTGTTAGGTGAGTTTTGTCCCGTTTTACGACTTTTCTAGCCGCATTTTAATCACTGCAGTTATTAAATTAGAAACACGGTTGTTAAGTGAATCTGGCTTCCTCAGTGACTTTGCTTGCCAGAAGATCGCAAAAAGTGATCACATGACACCAGGACACTGTAACCATCATATATATGAGTCAGTTGTCAAATATCCTAATGTAAATCACATGACTATGGGAATGCTCCAACAGTATAAGTGTAAAAAATTGCCATAACTCATTTTTTTCAGTGCTGCTGTAGTTTTGAACGGTCACTAAGTGAACTGTTGTAAGTCGAGGACAACTTGTACTGTAATGGGCAGGCTCCATTATGGTTATAAGTCAAGGACTAGCTATCACACATCACATCACTGCTACTTTTACCAGAGGCTATGCTCATTGTCTATTTCTTTCACTAAAGAGACAACAGAAACCCTTAGAATTAAGTTTTAAACATTGTACATACTAAATGTACTATTAAATTCAGATACAAATTTCACCAAAAGTGTAAACCATCAAATAGTATCCACATGAGGGTCTGTAACTTTGCTGTTAAACAGTAAGGAAGAAATAATCTATAATATCCCTCAAAGATTTCCTTCATCTGTTTACAAAGTGTATAAATGCTTATTTGCAACATTCATATAGCCACCCACCTTATATTGAAAATAGGTATCACAAGGAATTTGCTGCAACTGCCTTGATTCATATAAAAAATAAAATCAGGTCACCTGGTTTTAAAAAGTATGGTATTTAAGATTAGCTGTATGGTTCTTAAATAATATGTCAATTCTTCAAGGTAAGCCAGGCCAGGAAATAGACACCATAAGAATCTCTGGAGTTCTTTCCTATTAAGCAGGGGTGGGATTCTAGCAGTTTGGACCAATTCGGGCAAACAGGTAGCTCCAACGATCAGGTGGCTCGCCTGCCAGCCCACCCCTGTGCTTTACTGACTTATATCTTCTCAGCTGATTTGCGGGGCACAGTGGATTGCCCCGCTTAGCTATGTTATTCCCCAGCAGTAATGCAGAACGTACATTTTCTTAGAACTTTACACACACACACGCAGTTCGTGCGCAATCACTGAACCGGTTGTTAAACCGGCAGGATCCCACCACTGCTATTAAGGGTATAATAACAGACATTTGAAAGCCTGACAAAGACGCTGTCTTCCCCCCCACTACCCTGTTTCCCGAAAATAAGACCTCCACGGATAATAAGCCCAATTGGGTTTTTGAGCACATGCGCTAAAATAAGCCCTCCCCGGAAATATCGCAACACAGCAGCAGCCATGAGGTGACCACGCTCGCCTCCTCCTGCACCTCAAAAATAATAAGACCTCCCTGAAAATAAGGCCAACCACTTATTTGGGGGGTCAAAAGAAGACTGGGTCTTATTTTCAGGAAAATATGGTAGTAAGCAAAGAGAATCAAGGCAGAGCATTCTTCAGCTTCTTTCTCAACCTTTCCTTCGTTTCAGGGCTAAGCTGGTGTTTACCTGACAAATTCCTTATACAAGGCCATCTCATAAGAGCATTAGCAGGGCCTTGCTGGCCATGTTGTCCAGTAATTTGTTCTCACAGAAGCCGGCTAATTGCACAAGGAAATGTAGGAAGTTAGCACCCACCCCTCTCCTAGAAAAATGAAATATTCTGGGAAATCTTGAAAAGGCAGAATATCATATTTCCCTGGATAAGAAATAGGGAAACATGCTTTTAGGCAGGAAACAGACTCACTCTTAATAGCCCCTACCTTCGTTAATGGGCCATTTTAAAAGCCTGGATCAGTCTATTCTTCATAACAAAGAATCCACCCCTTCAGCTCCAGAGAGATGGGATTAAGGCATGATAGTATTAGCCCTTTACCCATCTCACCTCAGGGCACCTGGGAAGAAGCAATGCTCAACCAAACTTGCTCAAAGCACAACCTAAATAGATGCCCCTGCACGCCCCCATGGGAGTCTGACAACCAATCAGAATACATTTCTTATACAGGAACAGGAAACAGAGAGGTGGGGCCGAAGAGAATATAAAAAACTCAGCAAGCCTCTTCTTTCTCTTTTCTTCTTCACCCAACATCTGGAAGCTTGTGATCCCACTTTTCTGTTCAGGATCTCAAGCCATGTGGTCCTGTCCACCATTAAACCATCTTTCCAAGCAGCCTGCTTTTTTTCCACAGTCTTTTTCCCCACTTGGAGCTGAACCCAGAAGGACATTTCTTCCAACAGAAGTCCATCTCTCTCCAAGTAGACGGCCAGAGGCAGCCATCTTGCCCTCGAGGCTAATAGCCCTGGATCCCCATAGTTTCTATTAATTATATTTAACCTTTTTTGACGCCAGCCAGGTTGGTTGCCAGGCCCAGATCTCAGGATAGCACATTTCGAAGTTTAATTTCGTGTTATATAACCACATTAATCTTTTGGTGTCTCCTGATTCTTTCATACTTCTCCAAAAATGCTTTTTTTCAACTTTGGCAATAACCCGCAGATACTAACATGAATCACTAAAGGTGCTCATTTTATTTTTTTCAATATTTGGCCAAACAGCAGTTATTGAATTCTGATTTAAATCTAAATCACACTGCCAATTCTGGGCACAGCGGTATTTGTATTTGTATCACGTGCCATAAGTTCACCATCATGTGTATAGAGTTTCCTGCTCAAGCAGGGGTTGGACTAGAAGACCCCCAAGATCCCTTCCAACTCCCTATGTTCTATGGAAAGGATTTGTAGACATGGCTGCTCCAAATCGTATTCCAGATTTCCTGCACTTCTTTGATACACCATATGAGGGCACTCAAATCCCACAGCAAGACAGCCTAAGGGAGGTATTATCATTGTGCTGCATTGCCTTGTTTTTATCTGCTAGAAAGGTAGGACACACTATTTTTACTTAACCCACATTTTTTTTAGAGAGAGTGAGAGAGTGAGAAAGAAGTGCAATTTTCATTCAGTTGCATAGCAACCAACTCTTCTTAAAATCAGAGGAAGTAAAAATTTATTAAATGGATGAAATTAATTTTGTCTGCCATGTGCTCTTCATTCCTATAAGGTAAAGGTAAAAGTTCCCCTCACACATATGTGCTAGTCATCCCCGACTCTAGAGGGTGATGCTCATCTCTATTTCAAAGCCAAAGAGCCAGCACTGTCCGAAGACGTCTCCATGGTCATGTGGCCGGCATGACTAAGGTGCACAAAACGCTGTTACCTTCCCACCAAAGATGGTTCCTATTTTTTTAACTTGCATTTCTACATGCTTTCGAACTGCTAGGTTGGCAAAAGCTGGGACAAGTAAAGGAGGCTCACTCCGTTATGCGGCACTAGGGATTCAATCGCTGAACTGCCGACCTGATCGACAGCTCAGCGTCTTAGTCACTGAGCCACCGCATCCTCTTCATTCCTATATTCACCTCTTAGTAAAATTATGAAACAAACATCACCTGTACCTACCTATTAAGCAATGATTCCAGAAGATGCATTTTTAATCCCTACTTCCCTCAGAACCTAGAAATTCTGGTTAATGGTTCTAGACTGTACTTCCTTCCAAGAGGAACAAAGAAAATCACTGGTTGTTTTTTTATATCTAGCTAAAGTAAGTTGGGGTGGTGAACATGCCTGTTTTTCTCCGTAGCAAACTGACTCATGAATGACTCTTCGGCATTCACTTCTTGGAAAGATGAGTAAACAATACGTGCACTAGAAAACTAAAAATAACAGTAGGAATTAGGTAAGGGCTAATCTTTACAAGAGGTCAATTAATGGAAGTGTTTCAATATTATTTATGAAACTTCCATTTTATACCTTCCCTCCCCCTCAAGAATCTAAAAATCATAGCTGATGCAACCGTTTTTTCACTCTTCTCCTAAAAATCAGGAAAATGGTCAAACACCAATAAGCTCCAAGGAGAATTGAAGAACTACTTGGAGCCCCTAGGCCAGTTATTATATCTCAAGCTATTGTGAGGAGGGGAAAAAAATAGAGGAACATTTTCATACCAGTTGCTCTAAGATATTTTAAGAAATGGCTAGAGAAAAATAGAGACAAATATATAAATACTCCAGTTTGAAATTGTAAGCATCGTGGTCCCTTTGATTGAGAAATGAAGAGTTTTGTGGCACTTTAATGACTAACAAATGGCTGAAAATCCTCCTTCAAGGAAACTTGACTCCTGGTAACTAAGCTGTACAGCACAGTAACGTCTTCAGGAATGATTTAAAACACCTCCTTCACCTTCCAAACTTTCTTTGCCACTGTTGGAAGAAATTTCCCTAGTTCACCGATGCTGAGAAGAAATAGACATGGAAGCAGCTGCCAGAAAAGGGATCCTTTACTTCAGGGAGGCAAGAAGAAGAGTAGTGACACAGCTCAAGTGTTCCTGGGTTGCAAGCAAGATAGCCTGTTAAAGTGTATGGATTTTTAATACCCATCTTCCCTTTGAAGTTGGTGTGATTTGATGAGATTTTGTATGTGCCTTTAGTTAAGGTGATTGCTCTGAATTCTGTCCTCCTACCTTAATGGTTTAATCCTCTTCCTGGTCTTTCCTATCTTGGGGGTTAATTCTGCCAGGAAAGATGACAAAGGGAGTTCCAGGTGGGTTATTTTTGGCCTGATTCCCCTTATCTTAATGGCTATACTTAAGTGTTTCTATTGTCAGCTGTGTTAGCAGAACTGCTCTGAATTTTTCTTTCAGCTGGTGCTTCTTGGTTTTCTTAAAGGAGGATGGGCTGGCTTGAGTCTCTTGGCACTGTTTTCTGAGGTTTCAAGTGCTATGAGGTCCCTGGAATTGTCCCCCTGGGATACACTTCCCACACCACTTATTATTTTACTTGGATTAGTGGAAGAATGCCCTGGCAAGTGGTTTTGGTTTTGGTAACTTCCACTATAGCATTAATTCCCAACTTGTCATGCAAACTCACTTCTTGGATATTACAGAGGACATATGACATACGTTTAGTCATGCCGGCCACATGAACACGTAGACATCTTTGGACAGCACTGGCTCTTTGGCTTTGAAACAGAGCAACAAAGATTAGGGGACTGGAGACTAAAACATATGAAGAACGGTTACAGGAACTGGGTATGTTTAGCTTAAGAGAAAGAAGGACTAGGGGAGACATAATAGCATTGTTCCAATATCTCAGGGGTTGCCACAAAGAAGAGGGAGTTAAACTATTCTCCAAGGCACCTGAGGGGAGAACAAGAAGCAATGGGTGGAAACTAATCAAGGAAAGAAGCAACTTAGAACTAAGGAGAAATTTCCTGACAGTTAGAACAATTAATCAGTGGAACAGCTTGCCTCCAGAAGTTGTGAATGCCCCAACACTGGAAGTCTTTAAGAAGATGTTGGATAGCTATTTGTCTGAAACGGTATAGGGTTTCCTGCCTAGGCAGGGGGTTGGACTAGAAGACTTCCAAGGTCCCTTCCAACTCTACTATTGTATTGTATTGTATTGTATTATTGTATTGAAACAGAAATGAACAATGAGCACCGCCCCCTAGAGTCGGGAACGACTAGCAGGTAGGTGCAAGGGGAACCTTTACCTTCATCTTACAGTTAAGGAAACAATATTCTATAGCCCATTCTGTATAATAACAGTTCACTCTCACAGATCTTGATTTATATGTTAGATTTTTTTAAAAAATTGCATATTTATCACTTTATAAGTAACTCAAGGAGGCAAACATACCTAATGCTTCTTCCTCCTATTTTCCCCTGTAAACTGGCTTGGGCTGAGATAGAATCCCCCAGTCTGTTTTCATGCCTAAAGAGGGATTAGAATTTACAGTCTCCTGGTGATTGGCTCAACATCACTTATTTGGCTTTTAGGCATAAAGTGGGACTAGAACTCGCTTTCTAGTCCCATCTTATCTCTTCCTGATTTCTAGGATAGAACCTTAAATGTTACACCAAACTGGCTCTCTTAATGATATGACAAAGAGCCAATAAGATTAAAAGGTTAATCCAAATGTTTTAATGGGGCAGATACAGGAGCCAATTCAAAGCAGACCCATTCATGTCCCTCTATTTGCTTTGACAATAACACCATCTTGCAAGTCCTAATAATGTCACCTAAGAATTTTGTTATTGTTCATTCACTAAGTAATTTCAGACTCTTCATAATCCTATGGACCATGGCCCACTAGGCATGCCTGTCCTCCATGTCTCCAGGAGTTTGCCCAATCCTATGGTGATTGTGTCAATGACACTATCTGATCATCTCATCCTCTACCATGCCCTTCTCCTTTCTCCTTCAATCTTTCCCAACATCAGGGTCTCTTCCAACAAGTCTTCTCTCTTCTCAGTAGATGGCAGAAGCCTTCGGCTTCAGTATCCGTCCTTCCAAAAGACAGTCAGGGGAGACTTCCTTAGTATTGACTGATTTGATCTACTTGTAGTCCAAGGGACTCTCCAGAATCTTCTTCGGCTCAAAAGTATCAGTTTGGGGGCATTCAGCCTTCCTAAAAATAATAGAATAGAATAACAGAATTGGAAGGGATTTTGGAGGTCTTGTAGTCCAACCTCCTGCTCAGGCAGGAAATCCTATACCATTTCAGACAAATGGTTGTCTGATCTCTTCTAAAAACTTCCAGTGTTGGAGCATTCACAATATCTGGAGGCAGGTTGTTCCATTGATTAATTGTTCTGACTGTCAGGAAATTTCTCTTTAGTTCTAGGTTGCTTCTCTTCTTGATTAGTTTCTGTCCATTACTTCTTTTCCTACCTTTAGGTGCTTTGGAGAATAGCTTGACTCCCTCTTCTTTGTGGCAGCCCTTCAAATATTGGAACACTGATATCATGTCACCTCTAGTCCTTCTTTTCATTAAACTACACTTACCCAATTCCAACAACCATTCTTTATACTCTTTAGCCCCCAGCCCCCTAATCATCTTTGTTGCTCTTAGAATAACAGAGTTGGAAGGGACCTTGGAGGTCTTCTAGTCCAACCTTGAAGGTCTTCTAGTTCCCTGCCTAGGCAGGAAACCCTATACCATTTCAGACAAATGATTATCCAACATCTTCTTAAAAACTTCCAGTGTTGGAGCATTCACAACTTCTGGAGGCAAACTGTTCCACTGATTAATTGTTCTAACTATCAGGAAATTTCTCTTTAGTTCTAAATTGCTTCTCTCCTTGATTAGTTTCCACCCATTGCTTCTTGGCCTGCCTTCAGGTACTTTGGATAATAGTTTGACTCCCTCTTCTTTGTAGCAGCCCCTGAGACATCGTAACACTGCTATCATGTCTCTCCCAATCCTTCTTTTCATTAAACTAGACATATCAAGTTCCTGCAACCGTTCTTCATATCTTTTAGCCTCCAGTCCCCTAATCACTTTTGTTGCTCTTCTTTCTAGATTCTCCACATCTTTTGTACATTGTGGAAACCAAAATTGGATGCAGTATTCCAAGTGTGGCCTTACCAAGGCTTTATAAAGTGATATTAACACTTCACGTGATCTTGATTCTATCCCTCTGTTGATGCAGCCTAGAACTGTGTTGGCTTTTTTGGCAGCTGCTGCACACTGCTGGCTTATATTTAAATGGTTGTCCACTAGGACTCCAAAATCCCTTTCACAGTTACTACTACTCAGCAAGGTACCACCTATACTGTACCTATGCGTTTTGTTTTTCTTGCCTAAATGTAGAACTTTACTCTTTTCACCATTGAATTTCATTTTATTAGATAGTGCCCAATGTTCAAGTTTGTCAAGATCCTTCTGTATCTTAAGCCTATGTTCTGGAGTGTTGGCTATTCCTGCCAGCTTGGTGTCACCTGCAAATTTGATGAGTTCCCCATTTATCCCCTCATCCAAATCATTGATGAAGATGTTGAAGAGTACTGGGCCTAAAACAGAGCCTTGGGGTACTCCATTGCATACGTCCCTCCATGTACGTAGATGCAGTTCCATTGAGGACTACACATTGAGTGCGGTTGGTCAGCCAGTTACAAATCTATCTGGTGGTGATGCTGTCCAACCCACTTTTTTCTACTTTATCTAGTAATAGGTTATGTTCTACTTTATCAAATGCCTTACTAAAGTCCAAGTAAATTATATTGACTGCATTCCTCTGGTCCACTAATTTTGACACTTTGTCAAAGAATGCAATAAGATTAGTCTGGCATGATCTGTTTTTGACAAACCCATGTTGGCTTTTGGTTATTACTTTGTTTACTTCTATGTATTCTCTAATTTGTTGTGTGATTATCTTTTACAGAATCTTTTCTGGTATGGAGGTCAGGCTGATAGGTCTAAAGTTTCCTGGATCTATTTTTTTCCCTTTTTTGAAGATGGAAATCACATCAGCTCTTCTCCAGTCCTCTGGCAGTTCCCCGGTGCTCTATGATCTCTGAAAGATATAGTGATTCTGAAATCTCGTCTGCCAGTTCCTTCAGAAACCTTGGGTGTAATCCGTCCGGTCCTGGTGATTTGAACTCGTCTAGGGTAAACAGGTGCTCACTTACCATTTTCTTCCCTATTTCAATTTGTGTTCCTAATCTGATTTTTGTGGTGCTGTTTTTGATAGGTTGGACTGTTTTATCCCTTTCTGTAAAGACAGATACAAAAAGTGAGTTAAATAGTTCTGCTTTCTCCCTGTTGCTTGTCCCCTTCTTGCCACTTTCTCCCAGCAATGGACCAATTGTTTTCTTGACTTTTTTCTGGTTTTTAACATGTTTGAAGAAGCTTTTTTTTTTTTTACTTTTGTTGTAAGCCTTTCTTCATTGTGAGCCTTAGCTTTCCACACTTCATTTTTACAGGCTCAGGTTGTTTGCTGATATTCTGCCTTAGTTATGTGCCCCTCTTTCCACTTTTTATACTTATCTTTTTTGTCCTTCAATTTGTCCGAGTTCTTTATTCAGCCAAGCTGGTTTCTTTTGGGAGCTGTTATTTTTCTTCTTCATTGGTATTGTGCTAGACTGGGTTTTTATCATCTCTTCTCTGCACTCTTTCTAGAATCTCAACACTTTTTTTTTTTACAAAACTGGATGCAGTATTCCAATGTGAAGCATTATGGTCAAAGCATTATGGTTTCCTTATGATCAAACTCTCAGGGTCATAAATTATTATTGGGAAAACCATAGCTTTAAACATACAGACCTTTTGTCGGCAAGATGACATCTCTCCTTTTTAATATGCTCTCTAGGTTTACCTGAGGCTTACTAGTTCCTTTCCCAGAACCATCTTCCATCAGAAATACTACATTGCCGTCCAAAATGATTGGGTGATTGGTCAATGCAGGCAATAATAAATGGCAGGGGTCCTCAAACTACAGCCCATGGGCCGGACATGGCCCACTGAACCCATTAATCCACCCCATGCGGGACTATGAGGCTGCCCCGCCCACCTGCTGGCCGAGTGCAGGCCTTATTTTCACAATCCCCACAGGCTGAAACTGGAAAGTAAGGCCAAGGGTTTTGGCCAACAGAATGCTTCTGGGGGCCGGATAGGCCAAAAATGGGATGCATGAAGGCTTCCTCGTGATAAAGAGGACCTGTCGCCCCGCTTCACCTGTCATGTGGCAGCGAGGCAATGTTACCAGTAGGGAACCTCCCACAACCTCTGGCCCTGTGGATGTCACCTTTGCTGTGGACGGGTTTGCACAGCAGCAGCAGAAGCAGGAGCCCTGTACCAGTGATGGGTTCCTACCAGTTCACACTGGTTCAGCCAACCGGTAGTGGTTTGGCGGCCTGAGTCGTTGGAACCGGCAGCAACCAAGGGCTGCCACGCCACCGAACCAGTTCCCTGGTCTCTTCTCCCATCGCCGGCATGTTTCTGCACATGTGCAGAACAGTTTTCAGTGAACTGCATATGTGCAGTAATGTGTGGTGGGCACGCGCATGCGCAAAATTTTGGTGCATGCACAAAATGCTCTCTCTCAGCAAACCAGTAGTAAACCGGTTAGGAACCCACCACTGCCCTGCACTAAGGGTTGTTTTCCTCCTCCCTGCTCAAGAAAAAGGTTTTGGTGCAGAATTCTGAAAAAGCAGCATTTTAAGTTTCTTAATTGGAAAAGGCAAGCACATCTCCCAAGCTCCCCTATCCCTCTTCGTAGGTTTCAGATTGAGGCTATGGGCTCCTTGATCAAGATCGGGGCTGAAGGGAAGCCAGCCTTATTTTCAATAGCCAAATTGGGGTGGGGGAGGGGGAGGGGGAGAGAGGAAACGCTTTCTGGGAAGGCTGGCCAGTCCAGCAACTCCTCATTTTTCCTTCGCCCACCAATTAAGAGGCAGGCAGGCTACTATACTTAGTAGTCTAGCTAATCCCAGGAAGGCAGAGGAGGCCCTTGTGCCAGAAGGGGCTTGCCTGGGTCTCATGGCTGTTGCTTCAGCCAGAATGAAACACGTTATCTTGACAAGGGAGCTATTGGGGAGGGGGCAGAGCAGGGGTGAAATTCAGCAGGTTCTGACAGGTTCTGGAGAACTGGTAGCGGAAATTTTGAATAGTTTGGAGAACTAGCAAATACCACTTCTGGCTGGCCCCAGGAGTGGAGAGGGAATGGGGATTTTGCAGTATTCTTTTCCCGGAGTGAAGAGGGAATGGGGATTTTGCAATATCCTTTCCCCGGAGTGGAGAAGGAATAGGGATTTTGCAATATCCTTCCCACAGAGTGGAGAGGGAATGGGGATTTTGCAATATCCTTTTCCCAGAGTGGAGAGGGAATAGGAATTTTGCAGTATCCTTTCCCTGCCACGCCCACCAAGCCATGCCCTCAGAATCTGTAGTAAAAAAAAATGAATTTCATCACTGGGGCAGAGGAATCAAGGCCAGAGGAGAAGCACCACTTTTCCTTCTTGTCTGTTCTGGCACTGAGCAGCAATGGAGGGAGAGCAAAAGAAGTTCGAGTTGTTTGGGGAGCTTCACTGGGGAACAGTCCCAAGTATGTGGGAGGTTGCTGCTGAGGGATGCCTGTTTCCAGGTTCTGGAGTAGACATAAACCTCCTCCTTTGCCTCTGTAAGGAGGCCCAGCTCTTGAGCTGAGTCTCTTGCCTCCCACCTACTCAAAACAAGGAAAGGCAATGCCTTCCCTGGTTTGTTCTACTTGTTGGTTGTAAGCTCCTTGGGAGACTAGAGACTAGACTCCTAAACAACTTTTTTTTAAAAACAATCTAGTAAAAAGAAAAGTCAACCAAAAGAGTAGCATGCAAACAAAAGCAAATAGAACACCTCCAGGAGCAAATTAAGGTTTAATTGGGGTGTATTGTTTAATGGACTGCTAAATTAGCCATACCCACCCAGTCATATGACCACCTAGCCATGCCCATCTAGTTGGTCCGTCCTATTAAAACAATCTGATGGACCGTAAATTGGCCCCCTGTTTAAAAAGTTTGAAGACCCTTGATAAATGAGCACATATCTAATGTGAGAATTAAATATGCCCCCTCCTCACTAAAAGCATTGGAGAAGTGTAAAAAACGTTTCTGTTGTGTGTGTGTCCTGCCCATTCCTTCCCCAGATTTCTCTGTCTCTGATCTATTGTTACTGACTCGGCAGTTCAGTCACCATTTTTTAAAACAGGAGGATCTGGCAACATTTTTGTGGCTCCAACAAACTAAGGTTTTGATCAGATGACGTGTGTTGATCAGGTCACTAACGCAAAACTTTCTATCTCATACCTGAAACCTATTTTGTGTACTATCTCTAAATGTAAAGTGTCTTTTCAATGAAACTTCTGGAAACATAGCTGTCCAGAGTTGTTGGATACCAGATGGGTGGCCAATGAATTTCCTAAACAAATAAATATCACTGTATTTTTGTGGCAACGATAAGTGGTTTGCCACTGACTTTTCTTTTTGTTCAACTTCGCAGTGCAACCTACTGTACTTCAACCAAGTTGAATCCTGCTTTGACAGTAGTCAAAGCTACCTGGAAACCACCATCAATTTCATGTTATTATCACTGTCTTCACCTCTTATATTTCATATATCTCTGAACTCCCCTTTAATTATCTCTCTTCCTTCTTTATACATGCCAAGAAAAGCACACACATATTGTAATAAAGATGTTAAGATACTAGAAGTTTCTGTTGCTTTCCTTCAACATAAAAAAATTAAGCCAGCCTATTTCAATCTGGGTTTAGATTCTGGAAGTTTATTCTCGACATACTTTGGCAGAGGATACATTTTTGTGGTTCCCTTTAAAATAGCTCCCTCGATAGCAATTCCCATGACCCATTTCAAATGTAATTTTGAAACTACATTTTTTTAAAAACTGTGATGGGGCGAGCCCTCAAGAATCTGAAGTAAGGTTCTGTCACCATAGCTAGGGCTGAGAAGATCTCACTTGCATCTGGCAAGCCTTTTGCAGCTGTCCTGCCCAGCTGTGAAAACATCTGGATGATAAATGACTCTGGCAACTCCCCCTCCCTTCACTCACTTGTAAACCGAAGATCCCATAGGTCAGGATCAATCAGGAAACTTTGGAGTCAAGGTGTTAATTAGGCAATTAGGAGGATTCAAGGAGTGGGCGCAGAAAGCGATTCAGCCGCCACTCTTAATGAAGTCTGAAATGGAGTTGGGAAGTGGACGTAAGTGGGAGAAGATTTGGCTGGGCAGCTCTAGCTCTGGATGAGGAGCAGGGAGAGACTGGGGAGGGCAGCTGAGCCTAGAAAAGGAGGGCAGAAGGCTTGAATAGCAGGGGAGGCAGAAGGAGAAAACAGGCCTTGGAAAGTAGAACGGTCCTGACAGAAATAGCTGGAAGGTGTGTAAAGATGGGACATCCTATGGCTGAGCCTAGATGTCTGCTACTTCTTTCCTGCAGCTCCCCTGCTACCAGCCCCCAAACCCCTCCCCTCTTGAGGTGTGAATGTGCCATTTGGGGTCTCACTTCAAAGAGCCTTGGCGGAATCATAAATACAAGCCCCCAGCCAGGGGCGCTTCAGGGAAAAAGAGGATTTGGAGGTGGACACATCCCAGACTTTGCTTCAAGAGACCAAGCCAAGGAGACCTGGCTCCCAGCTCCTCAAACGGCTCCTACCTTTCTGCCTCTAAGCCCTCCCTCCCATCCTTCCTTCTCTCCCCAAATCACGTCCGGCTTTGCTCCCCAAACCAAACTTCCAGCCTCTAGGCCTTCTCCTCTACTCCCCACACCCACCCTCAAGGCAGGAGCCCTGGCTTCCAGCCTCACCTGTTCCCATCCACAAGGCCCCCACTCCCTTCCCAGAGAAGCCAGTCCCGGCCTCCAGGTTTCTGTCGGTCCCTCATGTACCACCCATCAGAGATATTCCCCCAGTATGGGAGCTCCTATGCTCTGCGACCACCACCCCCTCCTGGAGCTGCTTATCCCCAGAGTCAGGCACCCCAATATGAAGCCTTCAGATACTCAGGTGAGAAATTGGGAGAGGACGGTGGCAAAGTGGTGGGGGAAGGAAAAATTGGGTCATGGTAAAGCCATAAATGAAAGGGAGCCAAAAATGCTGGTGGGGATTGTGGGCTCAAAAACATCTTCATTTAACCATTAGGCTCCATGGTGGCTTGCTCCAGAGCCAGGCACCATTATTCAGCCTATTTACTTCACAGGGTTGTTGTGTGAAAGGGATAGAAGAAAAAGCATCTGTGTCTTCCTGGGAGTGGCTCTTGAGGCGGATATGGTGTGACTGTGACAGACATTTAAGGAAGCAGAAGGGAATTAAGCGTCTCTGAAGTAGATTCAGAGAAGCTTAAGAAGCAGAAACCTGACATGGAGAAACTTTCTTCTTGTATAAAAAATAAATTGAAATAAGGAATGTTTGGGGGGCTCTTTGAGAGAGACTGTGATGGTCAGGATGATTAAGCTAAAAGGATTAGCAAGCTGATTCCAGGATGCAAATATATTAGAGTAGAATACTGGAATCAAAAAACGTTTATGTTGTAAAGCTGCCAGGAGTCGTTAGATATGAGATGAGTGGCAAATAAATTTCATAAATAAATAAAACCAATCCAGAATGGGTGAGCCAGAACCAGATAATGGGGATTAGGAAGTTAGGCCATTATATCTGTGGGAAAAGTGGGACTTACATTAAAAGAAAAACTAAGGGAAGTCCACTAGGTACCCAAGAGGATGAGAATGGTCCTCGGATGAAAGGGAAGCAGCTTGTGATTTAGACAGGCCAGTGAGAGGTCAGGGCTGGGGAGATCAGAAAGGGAGCCGAGAGAGATGGAGAATTCCCATAAATTGTTGGCTCCTACCCACCCACCCCCATCAGCTGGATATTTAGCACCCAAGACCAACTGGTCAGGGAAGAGGTGGAAGTGGGGGGGAGAAGAAAACGGGCGGAAACCAGCAGGAGAGTGACAAATTCCTTGATGATGCCCCTCAGTAATGCCTGCAACCCCCTCCTTCCCCTTAGTCCACATGGCTCAGCAGCCGATGCCCCTTAATTCTCTTAAACCTCCACTCAGGTCTCTTTTCTCCTTTGTCACCAGAGCTTGAAGCTGCTCCCAAATTGGAAGGTTTCTTCCCAGGTTTGGACCCCCCTGGGCGCCTCCTGCCCCCAACCCCTGGCCTACCATATGGGTCATCTCAGACACTCCCAACAGGCCCCCCAACAACTGCACAGCTACCCCCTGGAGTACGGATGAGCCTGGAGAACAGCGAGCTCTGGAAGCGATTCAATGGCATTGGCACCGAGATGATCATCACCAAAGCAGGCAGGTGAGATACTGGTCCATCATCTCCTCCCCTCTCTCTCTCTTTCCTTGCACTGGCAGGGATAGTCTTGGACCATGTAAATCAGAGCTTCTTCTGTCCTAAAATTAAAACATCTCCCCAATAGACTTGAAACTGTAATCTTTAGAGTAGAGTAGAGTAGAGTAGAGTAGAGTAGAGTAGAGTAGAGTAGAATAGAATAGAATAGAATAGAATAGAATAGAATAGAATAGAATAACAGAATTGGAAGGGACCTTGGAGATTTTCTAGTACAACCCCCTGCTTAGGCAGGAAACCCTAAGTCATTTCGGACAAATGGTTACCCAACATCTTCTTAAAAACTTCCAGTGTTGGAGCATTCACAACTTCTGGAGTTATCTTATCCTTCCCCACTCTGAAGTAAGCCCTATGAAATCCAGTGGGTCTTGCTTTTGTGTAAATTTATAGAGTATTATGACTGCAACCTAAACCACTTTTAACATGCTAGCTTTGCACAATCCCCCCCCCCCCACTTCTCACTAGAGTTCAGCAGAGAGGAGACCCATCATGCAAAAAGAGTAGGACAATGGGGGGGAAAGCTTTGTTTATATAATTAACAAGTTTAGGGATCTATGGCCATCACACATATTGATGAATGATAGTTTCAATAGTTTGCAAATGCAATTTGACAAATTCACTCAGGATAAGCAGTCTGAAACTATTTGATCTGTTGCTGAACAGAGGCTAATCTTAAGAGGTTTGAATGGTCACTTCTAATTCTCCATTTCTAATGTTTTAAATGAAGCCTCCATATTCAAAGGCAGTATGCCTGCATTTTGCTCATCTTGTAAGTTCTATTGGCTACTGATAGACAATAATTTAGTTGATTAGACTGTTAATTTAATCTAGGAAGGTTCTTAAGATCTTTCTCCCTCCCCCCCCCCCCCCGTTTATTTTTTCCTGAGTTACTGTAATAAAAGCAAGGTTTTGAGAAACAGATGTTTCTGGTCCATGAATTGAACACTGTGAAAATCCCCTTTTATCTTTAATTTTGAGTGTAAAAAATGTTTTCTAATCTTGGGTTTCTGGCTGTTAGACCATTTTAAGTCACTGTAACCTGGAATTAAAAAGAAACTTCCTCACAGTGAGGACAATTAACCAGTGGAACCGCTTGCCTTCAGATGTTGCAGGGGCTTCATCACTGAGGGCTTTTAAGAAGACTGGACAGCCACCTATCTGAAATGGTATAGAGAAGGGGTGTCAAGCTTGATTTCATTGGGGGCCGCATTATGGAGGGCCCTGTCTTCCTGAGGTGTTTGACTTTGCGGGGGGCAGGGGGGCATGGCCAGGGTGAGCACGGCCAGCTCAACATCACTCATGTCTGGGGGGGGGCTTGTGGGTGGCTCGAGCGCTCTGCAGTGAAAACAGGCTCTCAAGCTCCCTTTCTGGCTGCGATGGCTTCCTGCAACCCTCTGCGAGTGAAAGCGGAGCCCTCCTGAGCTCCATTTTTGTTGGCAGAGGGACTGTGGGCCGGTCCTTTGCTGTTTCTAGGCAGCACCGCAGGCCAGTTCAAATTACCCCATGGGCCAGATCCGCCCCTGGGCCTTGAGTTTGGTACACCTGGTATAGGGTCTCCTGCTTGAGCAGGGGATTGTACTATATGGTCTCCAAGGTTCCTTCCAGTTCTATTCTGATTGATTGATCAGAGATGAACTGATCTGGAGACAAACAACATTGGGAATTTATAGTAATTGTATTAAATCTACGTAAATAGGTGAAGTAAGAAAAGAACCAGAAAGCCCACATCCCAGGAAAACTGGAAAAGTGCAGTTACTGCCCTAGGAATTGAGTGAGAGAGTTTTGTATGTTTTCAGCTTTCCAAGAAATAATCAAAAGCCATTTGCTCTGCTTAACATTCTTCCACTACTTGGAAGCTTGGGGAGGGGGGATAAAAATATAATTGCTATATACAGTATGTATACTTTTTTTTTAAAAAAAAAGGAGGATATATGTTAAAATTATTAATGTGAAAGATGTTTATTGAAATGAAATTACTACCGTAACATCATCAACATTAAATGGAGTCTGCTCAGATGCTGAAATATACCATGCAAATGAGATGAAGACAGTGGAAGAGAGAAGAGACAAGAGGAGGAAGAGAGGGGTTAGGAGACAGGGCAGGGGGGGAGAAGAGGAGGAGAGAAAGATGGAGTGGAAAGAGGCGAGAGGAGAAGGAGAGAAGAAGGGAAAGTAGAGAAGAGGATGAAAGAGGAAAGAAAGGAGGTGAGGAGAGAGGGAGAAGAGGCAAGAAAGCAATGGGTAGGGTATAAATATGGTGTATGGAGAGCAGAAGAGCAAATGATAGTCCTTGAGGGTTGATGGTAAGACAAATTGACATAATATTGAATAATACAAAAGTGTTGGTTATGTAATAGTATACATGTGGTTACTTGTATGAAAATAAAATAATAATAAAAAGCTTTAAAACATTCTTTCACTACAGGCAGTCCATTACAACCATTCATTTAGAAACTGTTCAAAGTTACACTGGCACTGAAAAAAATGTTACTTACAATTGGTCCTTGCCCTAACAACAGTCGCAGCATCCCCATGGTCACATGATCAAAATTAGGGCACTTGGCAACCACTGTGTATGTACAACCACTGCAGCATCTCAGTGTCATGCCATTTCCAACCTTCACAGATGGCTTCCCACAAGCAATATCAGGGCGGGGGGCAGGGGGGGGAGGAACCAGACTTGCTTAAAGATTATGTGATTCACTTAACAACTGTTAACACCTTGGCAAAAAAAGCTCATAAAATTGGGCGCAACTTACTAACAACTGCTTTGCTTAGCAACATATATTATATGATCATAGTTTGGTTTTAAGTCGAGGACTACAGATACATCAGCGTTAATATTTCAAAGGCTATATGAGGAACTGCTTGTCTTAATAAATTGAGTCAAATAATATGATTTGGACCCTGTCCACTCATCCTGTGCTATTAGAACTTTCTAGAATTTTCTAGAACTCAGCTATAGCATGATGGGTGTATGACTAGAACTAGTTATCACCAGCCTTGAGGTGAGACGAATCATGTTTTCTTCTTCTGTGTGACAGCCCAATTCCTCACAACTTGAATTTTCTAATCCATATTTTAATCACCTTCCAGGCGGATGTTTCCACAGCTAAAAATTTCAGTCACAGGTCTGGATCCTGAAGCTAAGTACCTACTGCTGGTGGATGTGGTGTCTGTAGGAGGCTCCCGCTACAAGTGGCATGGCAAAAAGTGGGAAGCTAGTGGCAAGGCAGAATTACCACCTCCAGACCGGGTTTACATCCATCCTGACTCACCTGCATCAGGTGCCCACTGGATGCGCCAACCTGTATCTTTCCATCGGCTCAAGCTCACCAACAATACCCTGGATCCTCATGGACATGTATGATTGGGAACTGGGACTGGAGAAAAGACAGATGGGGAAGAGGGGATATACATCCAGGAGACAATAATTGATAGAGTACACTCATATCCCAAATAAAATAATTTAGAGAGGGCACACATGTGGGTGGATCTTTTAGACTATTAACTATGAGAGTTATAGAAAAAAAATAGTCAAGCTCCAGGATTTTGTGAATCTAATGCCAAAAATGAAGCAAAATCTTTCCCAGAGGAATACTACATTCTGAAATTCAAAGAAAATAAATTCTACAGCAACCACACACTATTTAAACTTAGATTCTATTGATAATGTGTTGGGTTATTGTTCATGGTGTCAGGCAAGAAACAACTTTGCTCACCGAGATCCCTCTACAAAAATGACTTGGGCTTATTTTTTTGCAGGTTGACATGCCTAGATTCTTAATCTTCCTTTTAAATACAAAATGAACTCATATTTAAGGATAATGAATCATGCAATTAGGATCACATTTTGTGCTTTGCCCAGAATGACAGCATGCATTGACAGTTCAGTTTTGCGGAGAACTAAAAGGGAATGGAAAATGGAGGAACATAAGATGGTCAGGTAAAATAATACCCACTGTTGGTTCTTCTGTTCTTAGTTGATTGTTCATTCCATGCATCGTTATCAGCCCAGAGTACATGTGGTGGGAGCTGGAGGGCGCCGTGGAGCAGGGAGTGGCTGTGCTTCCTTCACCTTTCCTGAGACACAGTTTCTGACTGTCACAGCCTACCAGAACCCACAGGTGAGAGAAAAAGAGCAGGATTTTTTTAAAATGGGTTTTTTCAAAATACTTACTCTCATCTGTAGAGTCCAGAGTGCTTGTCCATCACTGTCACCTTCTTTTGACAGATAGATACCAGTGATAGAAATTTGCAGATGATATAACTGTGGGGGGACTAATCTCCAGGGGGATGAGTCTGTCTATCAAAATGAGGTGGACCGGTTGCTTTCGTGGTGTGGAGACAATAATCTGGTCCTTAACACCAATAAGACCAAGGAGCTTATAGTGGACTATAGAAGGAATAGATCAGACATCCAGCCCTTGCTTTTCAATGGAGACCGAGTGAAGCAAGTGGCAAGTTTCTGGGTGTTATCATAAAAGAGGACCTGACCTGGGGCACTCACATTGCAGCACTGGTCAAAAGGGCCCAGCAGAGATTATACTACCTGAGACTCCTCAGGAAACAACAACTGAATGAAAAACTGCTGTTGACCTTCTACCGCTGCATCATAGAGAGTATTTTAACTTACCGCACCTGTGTATGGTTTGCCAATTGCACAGTGGCAGTTAGGACAGCGCTCCAGAGGGTCAACATCATTGCCCAGAGGATCATTGGTTGCCCTCTCCCCTCTTTGGAAGAGCTTTATAGCTCCTGCTGCCTTAAGAAAGTTCAAAACATTCTCAAAGATCCATCTCATCCTGGGCACTTTTTTTAAACTATTACCATCTGGCAGACGGTACAGGATAATAAAAACAAGGACAAACAGGCTGAAAAACAGCTTCTATCCCAGGGCAATATCCATTTTGAATTCTACGGTATAATGCAATATCGGGTTTTCAATTTAGAATGTAAAATTGTATATAGAATGTAAAATTGTAATTTACACTGAAGACGGCATTTAATTTCATTGCACCATGTGCAATGACAATAAAGTAAAGTAAAGTAAACTAGATAGTAAACTAGGATGGGTGGATGGATGGATGGATGGTACGAAGGTAATTAGCTGGCTGAGTGGGTGGGTGGGTAGATAGATAGATTGATTGATTTGTTAGTCTAAGATAGCTAAAAAAAGCCTTACCCTCTTTAATAAAATGTACCTTCTTCCTCTTATTTTCCCCATAACAACAGCCCTGTGAGGTGGGTTGGGCTGAAAGAGAGTAACTGGCCCAAAGTCACCCAACCAGCTTTCAAGCCTAATGCAGGACTAGAACTCATTGTCTCCTGGTGATTGACCCAAAGTCATCCAACCAGCTTTGAAGTCTAATGCAGGACTAGAACTCACAGTCTCCTGGTTTCTAGGTCAGCATCTTAAGCACTACATCAAACTGGCTCTAGACCTCTGTCTAGGAAATCTTCCCCAGGCCACTAATTGGTACCTAAATCTACTGTGGGCAAAAGCCATTGACAACACTACCGTATTTAGAATAACAGAGTTGGAAGGGACCTTGAAGGTCTTCTAGCCCAACCCCCTGTTTAGGCAGGAAACCCTACACTGCTTCAGAAAAATGGATATCCAAAAACTTAAAAACGTCCAATGTTGGAGCATTCACAACTTCTGGAGGCAAGTTGTTCCATGTCAGGAAATTTCTTCTTTGTGTTAAGTTGCTTCTCTCCTTGATTAGTTTCCACCCATTGCTTCTTGTCCTACCCTTAGATGCTTTGGAGAATAGTTTGACTCCCTCTCTTTGTGGCAACCCCTGAGATATCGTAACACTGCTATCATGTCACCTCTAGTCCTTCTTTTCATTAAACTAGACATACCCAGTTCCTGCAACCGTTCTTCATATGTTTTAGTCTCCAGTCCCCTAATCATCTTTGTTGCTCTTCTCTGCACTCTTTCTAGAGTCTCCACATCTTTTCTACATTGTAGTGACCAGAACTGAATGTAGTATTCCAAGTGTGGCCTTACCAAGGCATTATAAAGTGGTATTAACACTTCACGTGATCTTGATTCTATCCCTCTGTTTATGCAGCCTAGAACTGTGTTGGCTTTTTTGGCAGCTGCTGCACACTGCTGGCTCATATTCAAATGGTTGTCCACTAGGACTCCAAGATCCCTCTCACGGTTACTACTATTGAGCAAGGTACCACATATACTGTATATTGTACTTTGTACAGGCTGCTATTCTAAACATACATTATTCTCTCTTGTCCCTCTTGTTTTCAGCTTAGCTAGGATACCTCCCAAATCACATTGTTATCACCTTCTCTTTCATTATGCTATATCTGGCCTTCAGGAACATATGCATGTATAAATTTTGCACACAGGAACAAAACCTAAATCCTACCACTGCAACAAGACTGGAAGTAACTTCAATATAATTTTACGCTTGTTTCAGAAATAACCCAGAACAGGATGGAAAAAAATAAAGCAGAATGTATTTATTATTATAAATATGTAGGATGGCTTCTATTCCTTTACCTCTAAAGTATACGTTTGTTATTTCTTTCACTCCTCACCATCCAATCAGATCACTCAGATGAAGATAGAAAGCAATCCTTTTGCAAAGGGCTTCCGAGAAAATGGCATGAACAGCAAAAGGTGAGCAGGAAGAAATCAAAACCACAACATTGGTATGGGTCTCCTGATGCTTCCCACTGCAAAAGATGTCCTTATTGGTGGCTGAGGCTGAAGGACATTGTAGTCCTTCTGCGGATGGCTGTATAGCTTGTGGCCTCCAGATTATCTGGCATCAGAGATTTCATTCCAACAAGCTGAATTGTCAGAATCCAAATGCTAAGACTCTAGAAAGCAGGTGGGGTGGATTTTGCTAGACCAACAGTCTACAACTGCAAAAACCTGAAAGGTGTTTGAGCCCTGACTGCTGTTTTATCAGATCTTATTATGGTTCATTACAAAATACAGGGAGCGTGAGGCCCGAATCAAAAGGAAGATGAAGATTAATGAATGTGAAGCAAACGAGGGCGAAAGCGGTGAGAACAACATGGGTATCTTATTCTGTCTCTCACTTCGTAAATACCACTTCTAACTTCAGCTTCTACCTCTTCCGTGGAGGCGTGTTTGCTGACTGTGGCCCGAAAAGTCAAAACGGCAGTTATGATGATGCAATGACAGCCCCACCTGTTTTTAGGTGCATTACATGTAATTCTTATGTGATTCTTTATTCAGGACTAGCCAAGGATGGCCTGCTAAAATTCTGTGATTAATCAACATTAAATGAGATAATCCCAGTGGCAACTCACTATGCCAAACGGATGAGTTTTATCCCTTTGGGCTTATATGCAATGTTGCAGCACATGTAGAAAATGAGTGAAGCTCGCTTTGTGATGCCTGATGTTTTCATCATCCTGACCTCCTTCACCTGCAGATGCTCCTGTATCGCTTTATAACCATGATTCTAGATCAGAGGTGGAGAACTATATCCCTTTTAAGACTTGTGAACTTCAACTCTCAGAATTCCTGACATGGCTGGAAATTATAAAAGCACCATAGTTCCCCAACCCTCTTCTAGATAGTTGACCAAATGCCCACATCAGTGGTGGGATTCAAATGTCTTTTCTACCAGTTCTGTGAGCGTGGCTTGGTGGGCAGTGGCAAGGAAAGGATACTGTAAAATATCCATTCCCTCCCCACTCCAGGGAAAGGTTACTGGGGAAGGTTACTGCAAAAACCCCATTCCCTCCCAATCAGCTGGGACTCGGGAGGCAGAGAATAGATGGAGGCGGGGACAGTCAGAGGTGGTATTTACTGGTTCTCCGAACTACTCAAAATTTCTGCTACCGGTTCACCAGAAGTAGTCAACTGCTGAATACCATCTCTGGCCCACATCTCCATCTTTTTCCTAGGTACCCATCATTTATCCTATGCACACATTCAATAATAATCCCTTCTTGCCAAGGGTGGGTTCCGGCTGCTGCCACTGCCAGTTTGCTCAAGGCCGCACCATGCGCGCATGCTCAATAATGAAAAAAACGCCTATGGCACCACCAATAGAATTGGTCCGGGACGTGGCAGGCCAAGTTACTACCGACTCGGCCGAACCGGGCCAAACCAGTAGGAACCCACCTCTGCTTCTTGTTTGCTTTTCTAATACCCCTCCTTACTCTCATAATTCTTCCCAAAGCCCCTTTTTCCATTTTCTTCTCCTTCATCTGCAAGTATTCCCTCCTTTTTCCTTGAAAGTAGTCTTATTAATTCAAAGTGAAATAAACTTCCTAGAAGAACCTCGATTATATGTACTAGTTTAGTTTGTTTGTTTACAAGGCTTATAGCCTGCTCAAATCAGAAACAACTCCAACAATCAGTTAATTATGGAATCTCCTCACTTGTTTTCCAATAGGCTGGACAAATTGTTAGATTTTTTTTCTTAATTAAGTGTACAATCATTTCACCTCCTTGTGTCACCTCTTTCATAAAGAGCTCAACGTCTCTGCCAAATATGTTCCCAGAATGTAGTTGTTTAATTCCTACTGATAATTTTGTCTTCTCTTCCGGTCTTCTCTGTCTTCTCTTTTTCCCCATAGAGAGCAAGAAAGGCCCTTGTGACTCCACCCTGACAGAAGAGGGGCCTCTGGAACAACAGCCGCCCCCTGCACTTCCACAGCCTTCCTGTTCCTTCTACCCACCTGCAGCAATTAATCTGAATGGGGCTGAGGCTTATCTTCAACATCCAGCTGCTTTTCATGGTTTAAGAGGGCCAGCATCACCTTATGGCAGGTAACAGAATTTTATTTATTTGTTTGTTGTTTGTTTGTTTATTATGTGTTTGTTTGGTTTTAAAGCTGCCCAACTCCAGAAAAATGCAACGTTGTCTTGCAATATTTAAAACAGAGGTGGTATTCAGCAGGCTCTGACCAGTTCTGGAGAACTGATAGCAGAAATTTTGACCAGTTTGGAGAACCAGTAAATACCGCCTCTGACTGGCCCCGCCCCCATCTATTCTCTGCCTTCTGAATCCCAGCTGATCGGGAGGAAGTTGGGATTTTGCAGTATTCTTCCCCTGGAGTGGGGTGGGAAAGGAGATTTTACATTATCTGTTCCCTGCCACATCCACCAAGCCACACCCACAGAACCGGTAGCAAAAACTTTTGAATCCCACCACTGTATTCTTCCCCTGGAGAGGGGTGGGAATTGAGATTTTACAGTATCCTTCCCCTGCCACGCCCACCAAGCCACACCACTCCCACAGAACCGGTAGTAAAAATTTCTGAATCCCACCACTGATTTAAAACAATACATATCTAAAGTATGGCTGTCAGGGGAATTCTTGGAGTTGAAGTCCACATGTCTGAAAGCTGCCCAGGTTGGACACATATAGGCCTGAACAACACCTCCAGAATATGTAGGGTCATCACTTGCACAGCCTGGGATTGAGATGTACAAGTCATCAATAGCGATGATACTGTATTTGAATCGATCAATGATCTCCCCCCCCCCCGTGGTTTCATATCAAAGTGAGCTAATTGCTTATATCCTGTATCAGCCAGTGATCCAAATCTAATGACCGACACTCTTCTGTCTTTAGGAAACCAGTTGTGACCCTTGTAGATTTATTTTATTTATATCTGGCCTTTATTATTTTTACAAACAACCCAAGGCAGCAAACATATCTAACACTCCTTCTTCCTCCTACTTTCCCCACTACAACAATCCTGTGAGGTGAGTTGGGCTGAGATAGAATGACCCAAATCCACCCAGCTAGCTTTCATGACTAAAATGGAATTAGAACTTAAAGAGTCCCCAGTTTTTAGCCTGGTGCCTTCACCACTAGATCACTTAGCTAGCCTCAGATATTTAGATTATTTTTTAGTTGCTATCTAATAAAGAACTGTCCTGGGAATTTTAAAAAAAATTCTTAACATTTCCCCCCAAACACAGTCTGCTTTTTTCAGATCAATCAAGTATTGATCCAATGGTTGTCATAGGAATTGACTAATTATCTTGTCACCTGAACCATGACATTGTGGGCCTAGACTAGACCAACTGTCACCCAACTGTCACCTAACTGGCTTTTGCGCCTGAAGCAGGGTTATAACGGACGGTCTCCGTGTTTCTAGCCTGGTGCCTTATCGCTAGACCAAACTGGCTCTTTAAAATATCTTTGCGTCCTAAAATATCCTCATTATATGTAAGAAGAATATACTGTTCTAGTCATTTTTACACTCTATCCACTTTTGAGAACAAATGGCATTTGGAAAAGAGGGCTTTACTTTTTGTCCAACTCAAGACTGCATGGTTTTCCAGCATGAAAATTTAAATCAAGTGTGAAAAATTATCCACCACAAACAACCTCCTCCTCCTCCAAATAAAATACTATAGGATACCATTCTGTTTGTGCACGTTCACAAGTATTTATCACCCTTAAGACTTAGAGGAATCTAGTGATATATCCCCAAGAAAGGATATATAACTGATGCCTATCAAATGTTTTAGACAGAGCTATATATTACAGAGTTGAAACTACATTAACTTTTATTATGCAAGAGTGATCATTATCCAAATCCTGCACTGAAAATTGACAGACTTTGTTTTGTAAGTAAAACAATATTTTAGTGTGACAAGAGAGATGGAAGTCTTCTACAAATGTTTCAGTAGATTGTTTGCTTCACGGATCATATGATCAAAATGGGCCAAGCCAGCATCTTTATTAGCAGCTGTTCCAATTATGTACAAGATTTTCCTCAGGCTTATCTTTTAATGTCAGCTGTGTTGCCAGAGGCAACAACCTATTGGTTAATATCATCCTGCATTCCATCCTAGTTTTCAGGCCAATGCGAAAATATTTTATAATAATAATATTTTGCAGATTTGCAATTATCCTTTCAACTCAATCCTGTAAGAAATTCAAAATCCAAGGTGTTAACTTTTACACCAGGAATATCCAACTTTGGCAACGATTTGTGGACTTCTCAACTCTCAGAAGTCTGGCTGGGGAATTGTGGGAGTTGAAATCCACAAGTCTTAAAGTTGCCAAGTTGGACACGCTTGATTTACCTAGATAGGTAAATAGGATATTACAAGAAAAAAAAGGAATGTCTTCAGTAGAATGTCTATGGAGATTATCAGTCATCCCGGTCATGTTTGTCCTAAAGGTGCTTTTTTCAAGAGGCAACTGGATTTTCTGCTTTTTCTTTGAAGAAGTTTCGCTTCTCATTTGAGAAGCTTCTTCAGCTCTGGCTGGATGGTGGAGAAGGATTTATACTCTTTGCAGACAGCTGGACATTTGCATTCTTTCCTTTTTAAAGAAAAATCAGAAAGTGCAGTTGCCTCTTCAAAAAGCACCTTTGGGATTTTAAGTTGAATGAGAAAGGACTAAGGAAGTTTAGAAATACTTTATGTAGGGAAATCAGAGTGAAAATCCTAGGAGCTATATATAAGAAAGCACAATTGTGTGAACCCCAAAATGGGAAGCTAGGCAAGATCAACCAACGACCTAGAAGTTCTTAGGCACTGACTTATGCTATGCTTTTCCACAGCCCAAGCCAAGAAATAGCAGCTCCTCCATCTTCTCCTCCTACCAAGCCTCCTCCTGAGCAAACAGATTTCAGAGCAATGCTCCCAGCGAGCTGGGCCAGCCTGGATATGGTTCCTTTCCTTGCAAGTTCAGATCCACCAGAAGCTTCCTCATTCTCTCCTTTCAAGTTCAGTTTTGCACCCTACCCGCCTCCACCTCGTGTCTATGGACCTCCCTCTGGCTACCCTGGCTCACAGCCATCAATGCTTTAACCCCTGCACAATGTGGAAACCTGTATTTGATTTGCTTCTGCTTGCAAAATTTCATGATGTTTTCCTCTTCCATTTAAGGAAATAGAGTTTGGTTATATCCGTATAGTTTATAATTAAATCCCCAAAAGCTGAAACTGACTGTATATTTTCCCCCAGTTAATATAAGGAAGCTGAGATGCTCCCATTCAAACTTTCTTTTTCAATTATTTCCCAAGTAGAAAATTTATATTCAATATCCTAAGTGGTAACTATGCTTCAGCTATTTCTTTTAAAATATCTTACAAAGACAGACTAACATACATGTTTTACACGTCTGCACATTCATCTTGTACATTAAACTAGCAACTTGCTTATGTTTTTTTAAAATGTATTTTTATCGGATGTTAAAAACCAGATCCCATAGCTGGCAGAGCCCATTCGGTTTGATGAGAGGATGCAAATTTTTATTTTCATCTGCAACCACAGTAATGTATTAAAATTATCTTCTTTTCTCTGCCACTACCAAATTAATTAGGAAATTAACTATCATAAGACAAGACATATTTGGCAAATATTTTTGTAGCACTTGTTCATAAATGATGTGGCAATACAAATACACAATGTACAAGGTACTCAATTTTTCTTAAAATTTTATTATAATTTTTTATCTAAAAGTTGTAAATAGGAAAAACAAAATTAAAACAAAATAAAATTAGAGCAAGAGACAGATCATGGGAGACGGCAGGAAATTCCCTCTTCTAACTCTAAATAGATACCTGGACTGCACATTCCTTCACAGGAATAAAGGTAAAGAAAGGAAGGAGAAGATGTCAGCCTGGGGGATTACAGGTGTGGCTACCTCATCCCCATAGGGGCAGAAGATGAGAGGGAGAAAAGAGAAAACATGTCCCATTGGTCAAATTCATTAGCATGATGTGGTCCCAATCTCCATAGTTAGGGAGAAGGAGAAGAAGTAAGAGAACCAGATCTGCCAATAAAAGATTTAATAAATTCATTCTCCAAAGCTGAATGGATTCCAGAGGACATTTGGAACCCACAGTGGCCACAAAAAAAATCTTTTTGCAAGATCAGGATTTTTTGGTATAGTATGCTGGGGACAGTCTTGTCTTCCACTGGCCATATAGTTTTACGGAGCAGAATGGGTATCAGGAACAATGGCACACAAAGGAAGGACTTCCTATATTAGTTCAATTTATTCCATATAACTGAAGCAAATTACGGACTGAAGTGCCAAAACCCCTCAACATTGTAGGTCTTCCAGCAACCTAAAACAGCAAAAGTTTGAAGCACTTCCTGTTCTTTGCTTAAATCTTTCAGACTGGCACCAAAACCATGGAGTTCCAAAGTCAGCTGACAAGAGAAAAAAGAAAGCATCTAAATGACGCAGCGGAAGAGGGTGAATTAGTCCAGATAATTAGCTTCCCTAACAAGATCAAATCTTCTTTGATCAATCTGGCTTCTCCTTACTTCTGAATCCAGTCCTTTGTAACATATATGTTCTCTAAGCAATAACTTCCAGTTCTTCTAGAACAGCCTTCTCTAAATTAGTGTCCTCCAGATTTGATTATGCTACAATTCCCACCATCTAATTCTGAATGGCCAAGTTGGCTAGGATAGGAGTCTTAGGCCAATACATTTGGAGGGCACCAGCTTGGACAACACTGCTTCATGAGTAGAAAAGCCCCACCAAGAGTTGCTCAAGAAATCACTCAGTGACTTCTCTACAAACTAGAGATCTTTAAATAACTACAACTCTTCTTTGCTCCTGGGCTGATATTTCTTTTCATGGAAAGAGCTGACAAAGTTCCAGGGTTTTCCACAGACAGAAATCCTAAAAAGTGTTTTTGTGTTTTTTTTCAGGAAGGAAAAAAATATGGCAATCCTAGGGATTGCTCAGGAGTCAGCAATGTTGGGAAAAGATGGCTAATTCAGTCTAAGGGGTCCAGAACTGAGAATTTATTGGGCAAGGGCCAGGGTAAGGGAGAGAAGGAAAGAAGAGAGCTGAACCCCTGCCAAAGGCTGAAAGAGAAGCTGACCATCCAGAATAGGAAAACAGAAGCTGCACAAGGGGGGGAAGGGAGGAGCAGCATTCACAGGAAGTAGTCCGCAACAGGCTTCTTAGATGGGATGCCTCGGGTTTCTTGAGGGGCTGCTTCAAAGATGATAAATTCCTTCTGAAGGTGTTCATCCAGTTCCAAGATGGCTGCAACATTCCCACAGCTGTGGTTGGGAGAGAGAAAAAGGGTCAACTTTGTGCGCTTCAGGCTTCATCAATACCACACACATCCCTGGCAATACACTCGGCATATTTAAATCTCCCCATCCCACAGTTCTTCCAATTCACAAGCATGCCCTCGTGGTTTCTCACCGGTAGCAATAGTTGGGGGCTGACCACACTGTAAGAACTGTCTCATTGAAATGCCATTTGTATCCCTCCATGACCAGCTGATGTGCCCGGCAAATCATGTCGATATCATTTGCTGCGTTGAACTGTGCCACCACGTCGCTGCCAAATAAATAGCCAGCACCTCGAGGACTAACCCCCCAGCCTGTAGTGTCTAGAATAGCAAAAGAGGAGAATGTCTACACAAGGAAACCAAATGGCAGACAAATGCTAGGAAAAGGAAACATCTGGGCTTGCAAGCTAATAGAAGAAAGCCAATCAGCTGACAAAGAGACAAAAACCCTCACAACACCACCCATATATTCTATTATACAATGCTGTTCTTTTTCCCCTTTAAAAATCTTCTAAAACAGTAATTCTGGGAGTGGGAAAGAAATGGAATGTGAAAACATCTATCTTTAGTGGAAGACTTAAAAGAGCTTTACTATTCATTTGATTTGCTGATGACTGAAATCCATGCAAGATTTATTATATATGCCTTCTGCAATGTAGGGGCATGATGGCTCAGCAGTTACAGATGCTGAGCTTGTCAGCTAGAAAGCTGACAGACCGGGTTTGATACCTGAGCGCCACAAGATGGGGTGAGATCCTGTTCATGCCCCACCTCCTGCAAACCTAGCAGTTTGAAAGCATGCAAATGCAAGTAGATAAATAGGTACTACTTTGGTGGAAAGATAACAGGGTTTTATGCACCTCGGCATATAGTCATGCTGGCCACATGACCACGGAAACTCTCTTCAGCAACACTGGCTTCCTTGACCAAGAAATGGTGATGATCACCATGCCCTAGAGTTAGACATAACTTGGGCAGGGGAAACCTTTACCTTTATCGCAATGTGTTGGAATATAATCTACTGCGGTCTCTCTTCAACTTCTTGTAAAGAACAGGTATTTCAGTCTCATCGGGGTATGCAGTAACACCAACTAGCTCTTTTGCTCCTAGTATAATTTTGAGTCAAGAATTACAGGCACAATACTCTTCAACACTACTTTTGGCACTTTCTATCAGATTCCACCAAACCTGTACAGTCATTAGAGTATCTACTATCAAGATAATACTCACACACAAAGAAAAAGAAAGATTCATAGTTGTACCTTCAGGGTCAGACCATAGAAGATCACACATGGGGCCATCATGAGGGACCTCTTGTTTGCGATCTATTGTTCGGATCTGGTCCAACGTCTGGATGGAGGGGGATAAGCCACCATGGACACAAAAAATCTGAACAGAAAAGACAACACTTATACAGTATACATCATGGACCTCCCTCCATTTTTAAACCATCATCACTCTTTTTCTCTGATCACCCTATCCAATAGACATAATCTCTATATGTCCACACTTACCCCTTTACAGTCTCTGATATTCAGTTATGCATTTGATTAAAAACAACCGAGTGCTGGATTTGAATTAAGAGAAGACATTCATTTTGAATCAGCCCCTTGCCACAAGTGATTATCCCATAATTACATGTCTTGGAAAGTAAACTAATGAGTAGTTTCCCCACCCCCCTATTTTTCAGACAGTTAGTCCTTCAAATCAGAATCTGATCTCCTTCAGATCCATAATTCATCATGAATCAAGTACCTGCATACTCACCTTGCCATCAATAATGGCAGAGAGGCTGAGGTAGTCAAAAATCTCAGTGCAGTAGCGCCACACAGTGACAGAGCCATATTTTCTCAAGCACTCATCATAAAACCCATATACCTGGGTGATCTGCCTGCTTTCGTGATTGCCACGGATAAGGGTGATTCTGTCTGGGTATCGGACCTGTAAAAAGAAGTTTAGCTTAGTCTTCAGATTTAAAAAGGTATTAGTCAAACTGGCATCACTGACAGGACTGACACTGACTTTTAAATAAGAAAGAAAAAAATCAATGTTGATTTATCAGTGCTTTCCTTACTTTGAGTGCCAGCAGCAGCAAGAATGTTTCAACACTGTAGAAGCCTCGGTCAACAAAGTCTCCCATGAAAAGATAGTTGGTCTCAGGTACATCGCCACCCACCTGATGCATGAAGACACAGAACACATGAAAAGGTTACCCATAAAATTAGGGAATGCACAGAAAGCAAGCAAAAGGCAGCAGAAGGCAGCATGGAAGTAGTGGGTTTCTGCACTCACCCTGAATAGTTCTTTAAGATCATAAAACTGGCCATGGATATCCCCACAAACCTAGAAAAAATGCATCAAGGATAAAAAAAAATAAAAGTTTGCCTGACTGCTGATGTCATCACACCAGTTTCAGGTATTATGAAGCATCCCCCCCATGTCCCAAACCCTTACTCACTGTTACTGGGGAATCTACTCTCTGGACATTACTTTCTTCCACTAGGATCTCTCTGTTGGAAGGAAAAGAGAGATGTGTCATCTGGAATTGCCTTTCACATCATCAGCTGCATGCTGTCATATAAAATCAGTTACTGCTCAGTAGTCTACAAACACTTGCCTGGCCTTTGCACAGAGGGCTTTGACCTCACTCTCCTTGATGAGTTCACAGCGCCGCAGTTGTTCAATCTGGCGGTCAAGGTCACTGATTTCAGCCATCTCTCCCCCCCTGAAAAAAATAGGAAACATTGACTGTTACATGTGTGCACAAACACATGCGTACAAATATTTACACACAGAATTTCTATGAGCACACAGATTCTTCTTCAAAAGGATTCCAGATCAGAGCAAACTACAACCAAGTAATGTTAAAAATACAAGTAGTCCTCAACTTACAATCACAACTGAGCCCAAAATTTCTGATGCTGAGCGAGACAGTTAAGTTTTGCCCATTTTATAATCTTTCTTGCCATGGTTGTTAAATGAATCATAGAGTTCTTAAATTAGTAACATGGTTATTAAGTGGATCTGGTTTCCCCCTTGACTTTGTCAAAAGGTTGCAAAAGGTGATCACATTACCCGGGGACACTGCAGCCCTCATAAATGTGAGTCAGTTGCCTAGCATCTGAATTTTGATCATGTGACCATGGGGACGCTGCAACAGTTAAGTGTGAAAAACTGTCATGTCACTTTTTTTCAGTTCTGGTGTAACTTCGGATAGTAAATGAAAGGTTGTAAGTCGAGGACTACCTGTATATTCTTAATAAAGGTTGCAACATTGATGAAAGCAAAGGGGAAGCTAAAGAAATTCCCCACCCTCCAAAACAGCTATTAACCTATAGGAATAGTCTCAATTTTGGGTATCTTTTCATCTCACAGTCTCACCATTGGAAACCTAACAAAAAATAGAAACATGAAGGCAGGCTGAATGAAACTGTGTTGAAGCATAGCTAGGCAGATACTTTCACATTACAACCAAACCACCCAAGTAGCCCATATAAACAACTGGTAAAGTGAAAGGACGATGATTTCTTCAAATCTTTCCAAGGGACTACTGAAAATCCTTTTACACTATTGAGAAAGAGATGGAAATACACCACGTAGACCCAAGGTAAGCAGTATCTGGGATACAAATTACTGTACTAAGTGAAAAGCAGCTCATATAGAATATTCAAACAGGTTCCTGAAAACTGCACTGCCTCTTCATTTTGTCCTTTGTGCAATGCTGCTGTATCCAAGTTCCCTTTAATTCACAGCCTTCCCAAACCTGGTGCTCTCTAGACAAAAAAGCAACTGCCATCCATTCCTTACCCTGGCGCGCGTGCGCATAACACACACAAAAATCAGCAATCAACATCCTTAAAGACAGCAGCAAAACTTAAGCAAACCTCCTAATAATTCTTTATTGTCAGTGCACAACCTATGTACAATGAAATTGGTTGAGTCCCTCAGTGCACCTCCCTCAACACAATGCAACTCACAGTAAAGACAAAAAAATGGGGGGTATGTCCCTAACCCAATAAATCATATTAACAAACACCCAGTCCCATTACACCACTGTGAATATGTTACACATTGCATGGGCCCTGCAAGTCCATCGTACTACTTAGTTATTATGTTATTTCGCATTCAGGAGTTTGACAGCCCAAGATAAAAATTGTTCTTCAGACTGTTTTTGGCGCTGGCTATGCTTCTATATCTCCTTCCCAATGGTAGGAGGGTAAAGAAGGGCTGACCAGGGTGTCATTCCTACTTGGTGGAGAAAAAGTCACATGAAGGTGCCTTAGCAAAAGGAGGGCAAGGAAAGAGAATTTCAGGTGTGAGATCCCCAAGGCTTTCTCATCCCCCCTCCATCCCCACCACCACCAGTGAAGGTGGCACATTGATCAATCAATCAAGGCGTCAGAAAGTACCCCAACCTAATTTCCCCACATGGGCCAGGCTGTTGCTTCTTCACCCGAATTTCAACAGAACAAATAAGAGGGGGGGGGGGGAGGGACAGAGGAAGAAGCCTAAAGAACGACCCCTCCCCTCCTTTACCATTACAACCCCCTCGCCCCGCCCCCGCCCAAATATCCATCCCCTCCTCCTCTAACTTCCCCATCGGAGAAGCCACCCGGCCGTCGTGCAATGAAACGGACCTCCCTCCCCCCACCCGAGTCCCGGCCACAAGCAGGGCGAGCCCGCCGCGCTCCTCACCCGAGCCCGCCTTTCGGAAAGACAGCCCGCTGGGACAAGCTCTGCCCTCCCCTCGCACCCGTGGGAGGCACCGATCTCGCCCCTCTCCGGCATGGCAGCCCCGTCGGAGCACCAGCCACGGCGCCTCAGAGGTTCCCCGGCGGCGAGGCATCGCTTTCGCCGGCGCGGAAGGGCCGCGCTTCCTCCCGCCCCCCTCCGCACCGAACTCCCGTCTCTATGGCAACCACCTTCCCCCACCCCGGCGGTCCCGTCACGAGGGGCGAAAGGAGACGGAGAGGAGGGCTCTTCGCGCATGCGCGCTATTTTTTAAAAAAACCCAATCTCGTACCTGGAGGGTCCGGGCAGCGACGGTGGAGACAGTAGCAGCTGCTCTGTGGCTCCCTCCGGCTCCCGGGCCCGAGCCTTAACCCTCCCTCTTTCCGGCTCTCCCCTCACTACTAGAGCACGGGACGTCACTTCCGCTTCCTTCTTAGACGCAAATGGGGGAGGCGGAGCGAACGTGGCTCTTTAAAGCGGGAGGGGGAAGAATCCCGCCCCGATGAGGAAGTGCACGTGTGTGCACATACGTGTAGTTATTTATTTATAGCCGGCGGCTTAATATTGCAAGATACAATGGAAAATATGTCTTCCTTCCAGGAAGGGTTTTAAATGAAGGGGACACAGTGCCGGAAATGAGGAAACGGAAGAAACGAAAGAGCAACGCGAGGAGTTTTTAACTACACTTTTTTTTAATTGTGTGTGTAATACAAAAAAGCTTCCGGGTGCTGCTTTTGTTATGCGCTTCTCGTTCCTCATCCTGTTTTCCCCAACGTCCTCCTATCATTCGCTGAAATACAGATTAACAGAGTTGGAAGGGACCTTGTAGGTCATCTAGTCCAACCCTCTACCCAAGCAGGAGACCCTACACCATTTCTAACAGATGGTGGTCCAGTCTCTTCTTGAAAGCTTCCAGTGGTGAAGCTCCCACAACTTCTGAAGTCAAGCTGTTCCATTGCTTGTTTGCTCTCACTGTCAGAAAATTTCTCCTTATTTTTAGGTTGAATCTCTCCTTGATCAGTTTCCGTCCATTGTTCCTTGTCTGGTCTTCAGTGCTTTGGAAAATATCTGGATCCTCCTCTCTATGGCAGCCCCTCAAATATTGGAGCACTGCTATTATGTCTCCCCTGGTCCTTCTCTTCACTAAAATACTAAAACAGATATTATACCGTTCAGGTTGAAGTGAAGTCTCCCAATTGAGTTTGACTTCTGATTGATAAAGTTCATGTTTCTTGGCATCTATTCCATCGCTTACGTGGTCAAAAATGTTGAATGGTCGCAGGAGGACAATCATTTCTAATCTGCAAAACTCCAGAGAAATACTAGGGGGCAACAAGAAAGAATTTAAAAAAAAACCCAGTCCTTTGCTGCCACCCAGAGGTCACCCCATGTAAAAGTTAGTTTCTGTTACTTTTTTTGCAGGCTGTATATGGGAGCACTGATACTCATTATTGAAGAAAAACACAACTACCATGTTTTCCCCAATTTCTTTTGACCCCCGAAATAAGCACTTTGCCTTATTTTCGGGGAGGTCTTACTATTTTTGAGATGCAGGAGGTGGCGAGCGTGGTCACCTCATGGCTGCTGCTGTGTTGCAATATTTTCTGGAAGGGTTTATTTTCAGGGAAGGACTTATTTTAGCGCATGCGCTCAAAAGCCTAATTGGGCTGCTTATCCAGGGAGGTCTTATTTTCGTGGAAACAGGGTATACATTTTTAACAAGATGGAAGAGATTGACCTAGCCTGGATATGATGATAGGCCACACTAAGTTCTCTGCTGTGCATATATGTCTCACAACTTGTAATAGAAAATGATCAAGAACTTTTTTAGAAAACTAGAGAAAGATACTACAACTACATTTTATTTATTATTAGATTTTTATCCCACATGTATTATTTTTATAAATAAGCCAGTAAACATACCTTATCTTCCTTCCTCCTATTTCCCCACAACAACAACAACACAATGGGGTAAGTTGGGCTGAGAAAATGTGATTGGTCTATCTAGGTGGTTTTTCATTCCTAAAGTGGGACTAGAGCTTCCCGTTTCTTTGTTTCTAGACCAGCACCTTAACAAGTAGACCAAACTGTCTGCATTTATTTAAACTTTATTTAAAGTTTAATTTATTTAGTTAAATTGAAATGGTTTAATAGTTGGAATAGTGCTAAACCCATCTTGCTGGGTCAACCCTGAAGCTGTGGGTCTGGCACTTTCCTATGGGGAGAATTCAGCAGCCCTACCAGTGGTGGGTTTCAATTTATTTTACTATCAGTTCGCTTGTGCATGCATGCATACATGCACAGAAGCATCCAGACAGGTGGGCAGAGCCTCCCACTGCTCCCAGTACCAGTTCATTCAAACCAGGCCGAACCAGCAGAAACCCACCTCTGATCCCTGCCATCCTCTGACTTCTCTGCTCTTTCCCATTCCTTTAGAAATCAGACCAACCATAGTCCTTTATACTCATTTCACCAGAATTTTTAAATTGAGCCGTATTTTTATATTCTGAGGCCATGGTTAGGAAGGATGAAAGCATTGACTGGAAGCTCCTATTAATGCTACTCTATTGGGCAGAGGAAAGGAAGGAGCACTGAGTTGCAGGAACATTCATAGAACGGTTTGAAAATATGTCTCAACAATTTGGGGAAAAGAAGCCAGTGACTTCAAAAGACTTCACCTAATGAGATTTAGCTGAAGAAGAGTAGTTTCCTTACCAGACTGAACTTTACACAAGTGAGATATCAATTCTCAAAATTGGCTCAGAATGACTAAGAATTATGGAAATTGCAGTCCAATACATTATGAAACTGTTAGCATTAAACAACTGACAGACCCATTCATCCGGTGTGCCTTGCCCAAACAGAACTTAAGCTAGAAAGGTAAGATTAAAATCTCTTTAAGTGCACATAAGGAATGGCACCTCACCCAAGAGAGGAGAGGAGCAGCTTAGATTAAAACATCACTTTCTATACAGTTAAAAAGGAACAGGGTGGCTCAGTGGCTAAGACACTGAGCTTGTCGATCAGAAAGGTCAGCAGTTCGAATCCCAACGCCACGTAACAGAGTGAGCTCCCATTATTTGTCCTAGCTTCTGCCAACCTAGCAGTTTGAAAGCATGTAGAAAAATAAGGACAACCTTTGGTGGAAAGGTAACAGTGTTCTGTGCGCCTTCGGTATTTAGTCATGCCTGCCACATGATCACGGAGATGTCTTCGTACAGTGCTGCCTCTTCGGCTTTGAAACGGAGATGAGCACCACCCCCTAGAGCAGCGATGGCAAATCTTTTTTTGCTCGTGTGCCATAAGTGGGGGGAGCGCAGGGGGTTGTGTGCGGGTGTGCCGCACCCATAATGCAATGTGAGACCCCCAGTGCGCATGTGTGCACTACAGACGCGACCCCCCATTTTTACATGCTTTTTTCGCCCTCCCCAGGCTCCAGAGGCTTTATAGGAGCCTGGGGAGGGTAAAAACAGCCTCCCCCGACCCCCCGGATGCCCTCTGGAGCCTGGGGAGGGCGAAAAATGGCTTTAAAAAAGGCTGAACTCAGCTGGCCAGCGTGCACATGTGCGCTGGCCAGCTGACAGGGCAGCTCCTCGTGTGCCCTGACAATTGGCTCCGCGTGCCACCTGTGGCATGCGTGCCATAGGTTCGCCATCACTGCCCTAGAGTCAGGAACAACTAGCACATATGTGCGAGGGGAACCTTTATCTTTACTGTATACAGTTCAAACATGTTGGGTTTAGAGTGAGTTCTTTCATTGGTTAATATCATTTGACACATCCCTAATGTTGATGCATGCTCGGTAACTCCATAACATCCCATAATATCCTTAATAGGATTCTTGCCTTTGGCAAGTTTGAACCAGCTCTTTTCAGACTCTATATTTGTCATGGACAGCTTGCTGTATTACTTCAAAGTAGCATTAATCAAAGAATTTCCTAGTTACTTATAACATTAATGAAAGAAGGCCCTCCTGTCCGGCCTCTGCCATCAATACATATACTCCTCCACCTGCAACAGTTCATTTTGTGACCATTCAAAGTTACAATGGCACTGAAAAAAGTGACATGACCGTTTTTCACACTTAAACCATTGCAGTGTTGGGAGAAATGTCCTTCTGGGTTCGGCTCCAAGTGGGGAAAAAGACACTGGAGACATGGAAGCTGCTTGGAAAGATGGTTTTAATGGTGGACAGGACCACATGGCCTGAGCCCTGAACAGCAAAGGTGATCACATGCTTCAATGTTGGTGGAGAAGAAAAGGGAAGAGAAGGGAAGAGAAAGGAAGGGCTGAAGAAGGGCTTGCAGGGATTTTTATAATCTGTTCTGCCCCACCTATCTGTTTCCTGTTCCTGTGTAAGAAATGTATTCTGATTGGTTGCCAGACTCACATGGACCCATGCAGGGGCAACCCTCTAGGCTGTTTTGAATTCAGGTTTGATTGAGTTCAGATGCCATGTGGTCAGTTGAGTAAAGGCTTATTATCCTGCCTTAATCCCATCACAGCTGAAGAGGAGAACTCTTTATTATGTAAAGTGGACTAGCTTGGCCTTCTTAATGGCCCATTGACAAAAGTGGGGATGGGCAGGAAGCTGTAGGAATTTAGTGTTTAAAATGTGTTTCTCCCTTTTTCACATCCAGGAAAATATAATATTCTGCCTTTTCAATATTTCCTAGGATATTTCATTTTTCTGGGAGAGGGCTAGGTGATAACTTCCTACAATCCCTCCTTTTTTTTTTTCAAAAAAATGTGAGTGGAACGCACATGTTTTTGACAAAAGATAAAATTGGTCAGATCAGGGAAACTTAATTTTTCTGATGGAAAAGCATTGAAAGAGGCAGCAGAAGGATCCCTTCAGTGGCTCCCAGAGAGCTTTTAACCATGAAGGTCTTAGCAACCAGGGCACAATTTCTGGAAAGAAATTTACAATATCCAATTTACCATGCCAATTATTTTCAGGTGTTTGATATCACTTTCTGTGAGCTTCCAGACTACAAGCAAGCAGAAGTCCCAAAAAAAACTTCACAGCCATTGAAGGATTCTTCCTTTTAAAGAAGTACAGGCTGCCCATTTCCAAGGGATGGTTCTTTAACTTGCCCTGGCTCCTATTTTAGTGAGGCCAAATTGAGTTTAGCTAGTGTGCAATACAAGCTATTTAGTATTTTTTTTTAAAGTTACACACAATGAGCCCAGGGACTCCTATCAGAGACCACCAGTGCAACATGTCCTGCTTTACTGGGCAACTGGGTAGCATCACTATTATTATTATTTTTTGAGTCAGTCGGGGTTTGAGTTTTGAAGATCCTGTCTGCTACTCTTCAAGTGGGGGAATTGCCTGAGGGGAACTTCCCTTCCCCCATGGGATTAAAATGGAGATATCACTGTTTAGGCTTTTGTGCAAAGACAAAAATCAACCTAGGAAATGCTTTGTGGAGTTGGGTCAAGGAGATAGTTTCAATCTAGTTCTGAATGGAGCCTCTCTCTCTCCCTCTCTCTTTGTGTGTGTGTGTGTGTGTGTGTGTGTGTGTGTGTGTGTGTGTGTAGCTGCTTCTACAATACAGAAAATACAGACATTTTGGACAAAATTTCCCTCCCACCAGCCAGAAATCTAAGGTGTTCAGAACTTGCTGTGCTAGCCATTCTCAAATACAATTCTTACATGAATACATTAAACTGATTACAATATAAATGAGACAGGAAAGAAGAATTACAATTACAATTTCTGTGAGGGAGGCAAAGAAACAAAACTTTACAATCAGTTTCCACCCTCCCCCATAGTCTTTACAGCTGTCTTCTGGGGATAGAAGAGAGTCTTTTGGTCTTTACTTCTTCATCTCCTTTAGGGTTCTTTCATGTCTGCTAGGGTGGCATGCTTGGTTTGGTGGTAAGGCTGGTAAGAGTGGTCAGTCAGTCTTGGTAGTCTGTCCCAGGCTTGGCTAAGTTTTTTTTCCTCATGTCAGGTTTTATCAGGAGGCAATCACCAGCAGCAAATTGGAGAGTTATGGTTTGAGCTAGCAGTCCTTTGTTTCTGAAGAGTACAATCTTCTAGGGCTGAAAGACATGAGAACAAGGTTCCCTCCCCCACAGTAAAGGCATTGTTGGAGGATTAGAGGTAAGGGAGGGGCGTGGGGGGGTAGATAGCTTGCAGGCAGAGTTTGAAAAAATAAAAGCATCAGTTACTCAGCAGATAAACAGATAAACATTATGGGGATATCACAGATGAGAAATGGGGTCTGGATTCACATGCTCCAGGAAAGAAATGAACAGGTAAAATCATTTAGACACACAATAAATGCAATGCAAGGATGAAACTTTCCTTTCAAAATGAGCTTAAAACATTTCCTGGGTTGTTACTTTAAGGTATAGGCAAGGAAGGAAGGAAAAAAAAATATTTTTACTCTGTTTCTGCTGGCCAGAACAGACACAAACTAAAGACCCCTCTCAGTTTCAGTTAGTTTTCTAGGCCCAACAAACTGAGCGAAGGCAATTTCTGCCAGTTTACTCCTTTCTTTCTTTGAACACTTTAAAATTCTTGTCTTTTGGATTGGAGACATCTTAGTTACAATTACCTTGAGGGTGCACAAAGATTTAGACATACACACAGAGAGACAAAGAGGGAAAAACAAAATCATTCCCACCATGAATTTCAGTTAAATTGGGGAAGGCACAAATCTTAAGAAACAAAAACCACGTGGTTACATAGAAGACAGAGAAAGAGACAGACAAGAGAAAAAAAAAAGAAATCCCACCATTTCCTTTTAAGTACCTTTTCAGCCAAATTAGTTTTTCCTGTATCATCTTTCAGCAAAGCCCATTTTCTACAATCTGCTCTTTTTTTCTTCATTCCGGCCAGGACGGGCATTTGCTTTTCGTCCCAGGCCCCCAACAACTCCCCTAGGGGGGTTTCCATGGCTACCCTCGAGCTACCGCTTCCCATGATCCCGTTTAGATGTGGGTTCACTTCGTCCTAGCCGGGTTTGCCACTTCGTATTTCCCCACTTTACTTTCGCGTCCTTAGAGGACCTTTCGCGCCCTTTTGAAAGGACTTTCTCTGTTTGCCCTTCGGAGGGTCTTATTGGTGCCCTTCGGAGGGACTTTTCTGGGGGTGCCCTTCGGAGGGACTTTTGACGCGTTCCTCACCGCGGGAACCTTCTCTCGATTCGCGCCCTTTCACGCAGGGACTTTCGATTCGCGCCCTTTCACGCAGGGACTTTTCTTACAGTTTCAAGTCTTGGGGAAAGAGACCCGGAGGACCAGCCGCACAGTGACCCAGGAGGGGTGCTGTCGGAGCGGGTATGCGTACCTCCATTTTTCTCACTAACTTTCTTATGGGCTTTAGCTTTTTTCTCTCACAGGACAAAAACAGCAGCAACAACAAAAAATAAAAAATCCATTCACTTTTCCATCCATTTTCACACACACTAGTCACACACAGGCAGGCATACACACATTTCCCATGCTTTAAAATTAAATTTTAGAGAATTAAAATTTAGAGGTACTCACCTTCTTTCCAGGCAGCCTTTGAGCTCAAACTCAAAACCCCTTTAAAGCCTAGATCCAAATGGCTAAGGCCAAGATAAAGTCCACCCACAGACTCAATGAGGTCTGTGCCGGCATGGGAGGCTTACCTGGGCCATATCCATTTGTTAGGCTAGCTTGGAGTCCCATCTGTGGGTCGCCAATTGTTGGAAGAAATGTCCTTCTGGGTTCGGCTCCAAGTGGGGAAAAAAAAGACACTGGAGACATGGAGGCTGCTTGGAAAGATGGTTTAATGGTGGACAGGACCACATGGCCTGAGTCCTGAACAGAAAAGGTGATCACATGCTTCAATGTTGGTGGAGAAGAGAAGAGAAGGGAAGAGAAGAGAAGAGAAGAGAAGAGAAGGGAAGAGAAGGAGAAGAGCAGACAAGAAGAAGGGCTTGCAGGGATTTTTATAATCTGTTCTGCCCCACCTATCTGTTTCCTGTTCCTGTGTAAGAAATGTATTCTGATTGGTTGCCAGACTCACATGGACCCATGCAGGGGCAACCCTCTAGGCTGTTTTGAATTCAGGTTTGATTGAGTTCAGATGCCATGTGGTCAGTTGAGTAAAGGCTTATTATCCTGCCTTAATCCCATCACAGCTGAAGAGGAGAACTCTTTATTATGTAAAGTGGACTAGCTTGGCCTTCTTAATGGCCCATTGACAAAAGTGGGGATGGGCAGGAAGCTGTAGGAATTTAGTGTTTAAAATGTGTTTCTCCCTTTTTCACATCCAGGAAAATATAATATTCTGCCTTTTCAATATTTCCTAGGATATTTCATTTTTCTGGGAGAGGGCTAGGTGATAACTTCCTACAGCAGCATCCCCATGGTCATATTATCTGAATTTAGACACTTGGGAACTGAGTCATATTTATGACACTCAGTGTCCTGGGGTCATGTTATCCCCTTTTGCGACCTTCTGACAACCAAAGTCAATGGGGAAGCCATATTCACTTCACAACCTTGTTACTAATTTAACAACTTCAGTGATTCGCTTAACAGATATGGCAAGAAAAGTTGTAAGATGTTGCAAACCTCAACAAATGTTTCACTTAACAAGATGAATTTTGGGCTCAGTTGTGGTTGTAAGTTGAGTGCTGCTTGTATTGCAAAAGAAATTGCAGATGAAAAATCCAATATTCGCTAAGAGGAGTGAGCTCTCAAAACAATTGGCAATATGAGCATTGCTGCATTTAGTATGCTGGATTTGTAATAATTTCTATTTCACGTTTTTATTTTTATGGGCGTGGGTGGGCCTTATAGAGGAGAAAAATGCAAAACAGAAATTTGCATATAAAATACAGAAAAACAAGAAACAGTAGGTCAGCAGTAGTACATTTGATTACTGAATTAAGTGTTCCCTTTTTATTTTTGAACACACAGTACACAGACATTTACAGTGCACAGCTATTTTTTTTCTGACTGAATTCACAGAAATTTGCTAGCACCTCTTTTTGGTGATTTCCAAGCTGAATAGAAAATAGCATCCTATTCTGCTGTAACTAAAAATCATTTTTCCATGCTTTGGGAAGTTAAAAAAAACCACAACCGTTGCAGCATTCCAATGGTCACATGATCAAAATTCAGACAATGAGTCCAAATTCTGAGTGGGGAGCTTCAACTGTAGATTTCCAAGTGAGTAAGAACAGTTTTATGAATGCCTCTGTTCTGTTTCAGTTCTGTTGGCCATGTGGCCAGAAAGATTGCAATTTGATAAGACCAGTATGATATACACTTTTGGCTACTTCATTAAAAATTAATGGATTTCTCCCCCATTGGGCTAGCTAGTTTGACATTACTTATGAGTTTAAAAACAAACCAACCCTGAAGAGTAAGGCAGCAATTCTCCAAGATTAATTCCTTAAAAAACACATGACAGTAACAGCTCATCGTTATCAATCATTTCCCCATAGCTAATTGTTTCTCAACTGCCAGAGAAAACAAATGCTTTGATGTAGCTGAAGGTAGACCAAATCCTCTCTGGTGTAATTAACACATCCCTATATCCAATCTGCCAATCTAAAAGGTGATAAGAGGTTTTTGAATTTCATCTGTAGTCTCAGAAAGGTGAGAAATTGATTCTCCCTGTAGACCTAATCCAGTCCCAGCTGCAAACAGGAACAGTAAAGTCATCTTAATTCCCCATTCTAGCCATTAATAATAAATATTAATACTTTCTCATGTTTAATTATATTTAGCATATGGCAAATACATGGACTTATAGTAGTTCAAATGGTAATGTCCAGTCCACCCAGCCATTCAAGGACAGGGTGGTCTATGTTGAAAAAATCAGATATTGGGGCTCTGTGTAAGCTCTTGATGGACATTCGGACATGATGTAATGGATATTTTGTAGAGGAGCACCACAATCACACTGAGGGGTAGAGACAAGGTCCCACTTAAACCACGAGTCCAGGAAGACATCATGTTGGGTACAGATCCTGTTCAGAGTCGACCAATACTGGTGAGGAAGGTCAAAACCTGGCACCTTTGGTGTAGGGTCATCTAGGTAACTCCCTGTATTTGGCTTTCCACTGACATTGATGTCAAAGTTGTTACACAGCTGCTGAGTGAGTGCCAGAGAAGATTTCCTGGATTTAAGCCTTTTTCATGTGTTACCATTGTAACATTGTGCTTAAATAACTTGCATATCTTGACACATGCCTATCAAACTGATCACTGTTCTATGCCTGACCTTCCACTAATGTAACTCTCCAGTTTACACCCCCCACTCCCTGTGTAAAGTCTGGGTTGTAGTGTTGACTATTAAGCATTTACTTTAGTATGCCAAATTGCTTGCCCTCTGTTGCCCATATACATTACAGATTTAACTAACAACCTTCAAATGTGTGCTTTAAGACCCATGAAGCAGGCCATTGTAAAATGGCCAGGGTGAAATGTAAAAATGTTACATGCCCCATTTTCTATTTTCTCTGCTGGTTTCCCCAGAAAGTCAGTGGGGAAGCTGACAGGGAAGGTTGCAAGCAGAGGATGTTGGATTTGATGTCCATTTCTCCTAGTGCACTGCGGGATTTCCCTTCCCCTCTATGCATGGAAAGGAAATAAACTCCTTGTGCTGGAAGAACCGACCTCAAATCTAAAGAAAATGACTTCAAATCAGATAAAAATGCTAGCTAGCAAATGCCATCATTCTAACTAGTGCGGCAGGGAGAGGCCCAGGTTTCCTGGGGTGGTACCAGGCCCATGTTATCTCCCTGGCATTCCACTTAATGTCTGCAACTGGGAGGATTGTGGGAAATCCTAAATGAAGGACTAACTATTGAAAACATATGAACAATAGATTGTGCTTCAGGTTTTCCTACTTACATTTCTGCTTTGAAACTGTGCTTCAATTAACTAGCACAATCCAGAATAACTAGAATGGAAAGTCTGCCTAAGTATAACAGGAAGTTATAGTCAGATTACTAGTTCAATCCTGAAATTGTTGCCTGTTCAGAAATGCTAACTGCCCAGTGTTTGCCTATTTCAATCCTGTGCTCAGCTAGTTTAGTTTAAAAGAAACTGGGAGTAGATATCTTTTAGGAGACTGCAATTCGGTTCTAGACACAGTTTGATGTAGTGGTTAATGCATCTAGCTGGAAAACTAGGAGACCTTGAGTTCCAGGTCCACCTTAAGCACAAAGCCGGGTAGGTAACTGTGGACCAATCACTCTCAGCCCTAGAAAGTAGGCAATGGCAAACCACTTCTGAAAAATCTTGCTAAGAAAACTGCAGGGACTTGTCCAGTCTGTGAGAGTTGGGACACAATAGGTAAGAGGGGTCGGGGTGGGGGAATCACTTCTACAGAGTTATAATTCCAAGCTGGTTGTTGTACAATCCTTATTGCATTTGTTACCTCCATCGCCATCCCTTTTGGAGGACAGGAAAAACAATTATTAAGGTCCCTTCCAGCTTTGTTAGTCTGCATGCTGTCATTATCTTTTATGGAATTCTTGCTATTATCTTATTTACCAAGCTAATACAAGAGGATTATTTTTAAGTTATTTCTAGAGCATAATGATCATCAGCTGGCTTCCCAGAGATTTTGTGTTAAACTTATAAGTACTATCATATTTTTTTCAATGGTGGACATTTCCAAAGGGTCAATATAATCTAAATAGCTATTTTGGAGCCAGAGCATCCTCAAACTAGTCAATGAATGAAATGTAGATGTCTTTCTCAATTTAAAAAAAACCATTAAGTTCTTTTAATGTCCATGCTTTGTCTGTCATCAGTTTTAAAACACAAAGTTCTGGTCTTTTTATCTGCCCCACCCTTTTTTGCCAGAATGCTCCCTTAAGCAGGAAACGATGGGACAAAGGTCAGAACTCTTGCTTCCCACACAAAATGAAAGAAGACAAGGAGAAATTTCTGCTCATCATGAGCAGCCAGCATGAACTGACAAGAACAGAGCAGATTTTGCTGCAACCTTCCCACTTGTAGAGAAAAAAATAGCACAAATTATATTTGAAGAAATCACCTTGCCTTTCTGTTCAATTGGGGTGGTTTTTGCTAGAGCAGAAGAAAATCGTAAGTTTAAAAGAATGTCAGTTGCTCCCACTTTAATCTACAAAATTGGTGTTCTCCTAGAAGTGTTATTTGGATCATCTCTTGAGAACCACTTTATGAGTGTTAGAATTGTAAATACCAAAATGTATCATGAAAACTTTCACACAAGAGGGAAAAGAAAAACCACCTAGATCTTGGATCATAAGGGGCTAGAGATGAACTACAGTACCGATTCACCAGAACTAAAGGGAGTTCTTCTCTGGCAGATATAGGATTAGCTTTGGACATGGTGGCTCAATAGCTAAGACATTGAGCTTGTTGATCAGAAAGGTCTGCAGTTCAGCGGTTCAAATTCTTAGCTCCGTGTAATGGAGTGAGCTCCCATTACTTGTCCTAGCTTTTTCCAACCTAGCAGTTCGAAAGCATGTAAAAATGCAAGTAGAAAAATAGGGACCAGCATTGGTGGGAAGGTAAAAGCATTCCACACACCTTCGGAGTTTAGTCATGCCAGCCACATGACCAAGATGTCTTCGAACAGCGCTGGCTCTTTTGCTTTGAAACTGAGATCAGCACCACCCCTTAGAGTCAAAAACGACTAGCACTTATGTGCCAGGGGACACTTTACCTTTAATTTTAATGCTAGGGCTATAAATTCCCACATTGCTGCTTGAGAAATGAGGAATTTCCTGACAGTGAGAACAATTAATCAATGAACAGTTTGCCTTCAGGAGTTAAAGATGCTCCATTGCTTGATTTATTAAGCTTGAAGCGGACTTATAAGCAGATGGCCAAAATGACTAATCACTGAAGCAAGAAGGATCTGCCATTCCCATGTGATCCTGTGTCTGCGGCACTTCCCATCACTTACTGTGGCAGAGCCTCTCCACATGGGCATAAGAGTCCATTGGAGTAATGAAATAGAGGATGGTAGGATCTTCAGAATCTCTTGGGTCTTGGAACCTAAACAAGAGGCTGTTTCAGAAGCAGATATAAGTGGGGGGATGGAGGGACAGAGAAACCATAACTGTAAACAATTGAACGAAGAAATTGAGAACCAGAGCCTACAACTAGTGCTCAACATATAACTATAATTTGGACCAGAATTTTCCTTGTTAAGTAAGGCAGTTAAGTAAGTTGCACCCAATTTTATGAACTTTTTTTGTCATGGTTGTTATGTGAATCACTGCATCTTGTTAACTGGATCATGCAGTTGTTAAGCGAATCTAGATTCCTCTATTGAAGATATCTGGGAAGGAAACAAAACGGCAATCATGTGACCCAAGATTGCTGCAAGCCAGTAAATGTACGCCAGTTGCCAAGCTCTCAAATTTTGATCATGCAACTGTGGGGAACGCCATGACGGTTGTAAGAGTGAGGACAGGTTGCAACTCACTTTTTTCAGTATGTTGCAATTTCGAATTGCCATTAATCAAATGGTCTTAAGTGGTCTTTCTACCTAATGACCTATCATTTTTTGTTAACTGGAAAAAGGCAGTTCCTCACTGGGGTAGTGGAAAAAGCACAGACACCTTGGGACAAGAAAAAGAGGCACTTGCAATGTTTAAATAGACTTTTATTTCAAGAGGTCTGCGAGTCAGGCATCCCTGCTCCGGAGACATTTTGATGTTTTGGCCGCAGACCGGGAGTGTCGTTCACCAGAAGAAGCTGGGTTTCACATACAAAGATGGGGATGTGTGAGAGAAGAGAATACACCAGAACTTCTAGGTTTTTCACGTCAAGACAAAGATTTACATCTTTCTCTTACAAGAGAAGCTGGCAAAAGGGGCAGGGGAGGGTGAGGGGAGAGGGGGAACAGGTTAAAAAATAGTCAGCAGACATCACAGTAGCCCAGGCACAATATAGCAACAAGAGAGCAGACAACGTAACCAAGCCTCTGATTTTTAATAAGCATGGTTGGAAATGAAGAGAGACTCGCTGGCAGCTCCTCCAGTTTGGCCAGATGAAACATATTTGCCTTGGCAGGCAAGGCTGTTGGCCTGTAAGGGAGGAAAAGTCATTGAGAAAGAAGTAGTACTTGTCCCAGGTCAAAAGTAGAAACAGCATATTGCTTCACTTTCCCTGCCTTACTGAGCTCATGGACAGCCATAGCAGAAACTGAGGCTAGCTGTCAAAGTAAAGTCCTTTCTCTTCCTGAGACAATTGAAAGGAATCTAAGTTTCCCACAAACTTCTTTTGTGGCAGAATTGCTGGCAAATACAAGACCACTCCTCCCACTTTCAATCTCTTTCCCCCAAAAGGCTCCTGGGTTAAGTGTGACCACCAGAATAATATAGCAATTATTATATTAAACTATTATTATAGCACTTAGATTTATATACTGCCCCATAATGCTTTACTGCACTCTCTGGGCTGTTTGCAACATCAGGATTATTTGCATACTGCCCCCCCCCCTCCAAACAATGTGGGTCCTCATTTTTCTGAATTTGGAAGGCTGAGTCAACCTTGAGACTGTCAGGATCGAACTCCAGGTTGCGAGCAGAGTTTATCTGCGATGCTGCATTCTAACCACTGCACCACCAGGAGTCTTATGATATGGTAACATCACAAATCATTCCCACTAAAGTTGTTTCACTTTTTGGCTTTTTCTGCTTAATCTTCCTGCCTCATCTTAATTAAAAAGTATGTCTAAAACTCTGTATGCTTAACTTTTGGGGAAACTGAATAATTTTAACTCTCTCATTCATGGATTACCCTAGTACTTTTCAGCAATCAAGACAACCCCTTGCTAAACCTTGCCCGATGAAACATACCAAAGCACGCTTGATGTATTCCTCCTGAGCATTCTTCATGTTTTCTTTCTTCCCACTCCAGGCCTTGAGGGCAGAAGCTTGCAGGGCACGGCCATAAGAGAAGGTCAAGGCCCATGGCTTGTGCAGAGGACACTTATTGATGGCATTCAAATTGATGGAAGCCTCTTCTTCACTCTGACCTCCAGACAGGAAGGTGACTCCTGTGACCAAAAGAAGAAGGTGAGTAAGCCAGGGAGAACCAAACATGGATTTAAGGTCTATGGAAAATATTTTTAAGAAGAGGAATTGCTTTCATGGGGGGAAATTCAGCACTGAGAAATCCAGTAGAGAAATTAAAGAATTCACACACTCTCATCTTCAGAAATTGTGCACATTGGCCCTTTAAGAAAATGGTCCCAGTTATATATATGGAGTGCACCTTGACAAAATGGGGAACACATTACTATAGGACTCCAGTAGCAAACAAACCACTTCCACTCTTTGTGTGGTATAAAATGTCATCAATAATCTCTCAGGTCAGCTTTCTGGATGTGTAGGATCTGCAATTACCAGAGTTCCAGCTCCAGAGTCCCAACACAACCGAAGATCCCCCAGAATGAAGAAACTAACATATTAATAACTTTTGTTGCTATAAAGTGCAACAGGGAAGCCCAAATGCGCAACGATAATCTTCTATGGCTGTGCATGTGTTTACATAACCCGCTTTGGGATTAGAAGCAGGCAGAAAATTGGAGTCTTGGTAGTTTGATTTTTCTTACCAGGCACTGCTGGAGGGACGGTGCGGCGCAGGGCAGTCACAGTGGCAAAAGCAATTTCCTCAGCTGCGTATTTGGTGGTACAGGCATGGCCAGGTGTCACCATGTTTGGTTTCAGCAGGGTTCCCTCCAGGTAGACATGATGGTCACTTAAGGCCTTGTACACAGCAGCCAGAACCTGTCCATAGAGTTAAATCAAGGGAAGATATAAATAATTTGTAAGATTTCCATTGCCAAAAGAATTCTCAGTTGCATTAGGAGCCTCCTTTTCCCAGTTAGAAGGCATGCAAAAGGCTTTCCCACCCATACCCACTGTACCCCATTAGAGGTCAGTTGAGGAGCTCCATCCTCACCTTCTCTGTCACATACTGGCAGCGTTTGAGATCATGGTCACCATCGGGAAGGATTTCTGGTTCCACAATAGGAACAATTCCATTCTGTGGTTCAGGGAAGAGAGCCGACGATGATTAGAACCCCAAATTGACAATGCACAAGATTTTAAAAACCCCGTTTCAGAAATCAATGCACAACCCCTTTTCAAATCACAGGCTGTGTTCAATTTTGGAATAGTGTGCAGCACCACACCAACAACTGCCAGTTGCTTCCTAAGCATTTTTTAAGGTGTTAATCCTAAATGGCTGACGGCTTCGCTACCTGAAGGGCTTCCCGCTTCTTCTCCCAAAGCTATTGGCCATTAAGAACTTCATGCTGTTCCTTTGTGTCTTCTCTGTTGGGAGAGACCTCAGTCATGTTGCTCTTGAGAAACTTGTTCGCTCACCCTCCCTCTTGTTATTTAGAAAATTGCTAGCTTTTTAAACCATCACGAACAAGGCCATAAAATCCAGTCAGTTACATCAGGGGTCCCCAACTCCCGGGCCACAGCCCACTACCGGGGCCTTGAGCTGTTCGGAGCTGGGCCACAGAAGTCATGAGCGAGCATGCACATCCCCACTTGGGCGAGCAGTAGGCAAATGAAGGCACACACTCCGTTTGCCTGCACAGTGGGCACATGTGCCCACCACTCGCATGGAACCATCTCCTCCCCCTAGAGGTGGCATTCCACTGGTTCGGTCTGGTTCAGACGAACCGTTAGTAGCGATGATCAGTTGGCCCCGCCCACCTGCGCTATCCTGTCCTACATTTCCGTCTTTCTGCTTCAGCTGATTTCTGCGCCTCCGCTGTTGTACCTACCGGTGCTGTCTTAGAAGGTAACCAACTGAGCTTCAAATCGCTGTATTTTGGGCACATTTGAGCGCATTAGGCCTGTGTGCTCATTGAACCGGTCGTTAAGCTGGTTGCACCCCACTACTGCCTCCCCACCCCCACCCTCCACTGTTCCACAAAGCCAGAAAGGTTGGGGAACTCTTGAGTTACGTGACCAATCTATTTTCTACTGTCACAACTTTTCACCATGGAGGACTCTAGTATGGCCATAAGTCGAGGACTATTTAGCTTTTAATTACACATATATTTTCGAATTAGCAGTTTTTAATTTTCTTAGCCCCCTTGACTTCTTGCCCAAGGAAAAGGTAGGATATAAATTGAGTAGGTAAAGCTAATATGGTTTTTCTCCATTGGTTCCCTTTCCCTTCTTCATATTCAAATTACAGATAGACGACAATTTTTGGAAAAAACTGAAATATGGGTGTTTATAGATTATAACCCCTGCCGTAAGCAACCATCTATTTTCAGGAGGAAAAAAAAAAACCTCAAACAGATTCCTTTCCTTTCATGCTGTCTGTGAGATTGTAAGTAGTGAAGCATAATATTTTTGGGGATGTTTATTGAAATACGCCCCGGGGAAAATTTACAATCCAGTATCTAACTCCATCGGCAAAATAAGGACATTGAATGTCCTTGCAAAATTGCCCAGAGCCATTTCTGTTGATAGAAGACCACAAAACAGCAATTTCAACGCCACCCTCTTGAGACATACTTGGCAGCTAAACGATGACATTAATTTAAGGAGTTCTGCTCCAGAGCTGTGTCGAGCTAACTGAAACCCAGCCTGTCTACCAACCCAGCCAGCTAAGGATTTTTAGAAAGAGATCAAACGTGGGCTCTGTTCCATGAATTGCATTTGCTCCATTATGACGCTTTCCCCTCCACTAAATATGAGTGGGTGCATCGATCATCGTTGAAGCAAAAAAAAAGTGGCCGCTATCCAGCGACAGCCAGGATGTCGCTGTGTGCCCACCTGCTGGCAGATGCTGGCATAACGAGCAAGCACATTGGCATTCTCAATGATGGACAGGTGGGAAGGGGTGGTGGGAGTGATCTTCAAGACACAGCGCCACTTGGCAAAGTCAGCACCATCCTTCTTGTATTGGGCGCAGCGTTCAGACAAGCCATCCAGACCTGCAAAGTTAGAGATTGTAAGAATAAACTTCTTTGAATGCCTCAACCTGAACCTTCAATTGCTACATGAATCTAGGTTTAGTCCATAATATCGGCTCTTATAATCTGCTCGCACGTATTGACTCACCCTGGGTGGTGGTCTCTCCATTAGTTCCTGCAAGAGGGACAACACCTTTGTCAACCTGCAATAGATGGAACAAAGTAAGAATATCTGTCAAATTGATGACAGATTGGTCCGTTTTCATCAATACACGGTAGTTTCCGAGTGCTTAGGACAGAAGTAGATAAATTCCCTTTTTACCCCTATGGGCGGTCTTGGGTTCTCTACCAGAGCCCTGGAAGTTTGAAAGTTCTTCACTTACTTTTCGCAGTTTCTCTAGTTCATTCTTCAGGTCCAACTTCTCATATATGTAATCTTCAACTTATGACCTGTTACTTAGTGACCATTCAAATGTATAAGCCTACCTTGGGGCTTACGACCTGAATTTGAAGTTCTGACAGCACCTCCTCCTACGGTTATATGTCCAAACTTAAGGTGCTTAGCAACATTTGGCCATGTTTATGGCTTATATTTTCAGCTGTTTACAGCGTCCTGCAGTCATGTGACCCATTTTACTTACTTCTAGTTTTCAACAAAACCATGCCTATAAGAGGACCATTGGTTCACTTGACGAGAGAGGTATTTGTTTAGTTTTCAGAAAGTACATAAGACCTTGGAATTTTAATCTATCAATTAACTGAATGTAGAAATAGGAAACAATAGCTGATCCAAATGAAGAGGTTATAAAGGCACCACTCTGAATATCTGTTAGTTGTCAATCTCCTGTTTTAGTCACCCTTTCTGTCCTCCCTTGTTGGTTCCCCATTAAACACATTAAAAAGATTCCAGTGTTTAGCCTGTGTATCCAAAAAACTTCCTGTCCATCATTAAACTGGGAAAAAAGGGGAATTATGTTCAGCATAGTTAACCATAAAACATTGCAAAAGACGTGGCATATTCTACCTTCCTACACAGAATCTTTCTTCAGGGACAATATCTAGGTATGTTATGAGAGAGACTATTGAAACCCATTTTCTCCAATCCAGTGGCCTCCTATACCTTGTATCACGACTCCAATCAGTTCCATCCAAAAAGTTCAACAATGAATATTAGCCTCCATCAGCATCCACCATTTTTCTTATGCGATTTAGTAAAAGAAAATTAGGTATGGGTGAAACCAAACGGTTTGTTCCTCGCATTATGTTCCAAATTTGTTCAGACCATTCCATTCCAATTTTAGGTTTTGCAAACCCCTAATTGAAACCCAACAAATGCTTACCTTGATGCCAACCAGGGCACCTTTGTCCTTAATAACCTTTGTGAAGACACGACCATCGTCAGCTTTTTGGTACATGGTCTCATGGAAGAGGATCACACCACCAATGCAAGGGTTGACACGGTCATCTGCGGTGAAGAGCAGCTGCCTGTAGAAGCGGCGGTTTTCTTCTGTGTTTTCGGTGCCAATGGACTGCAGGCGTTTGGCAATACTGCCTAAGAGGCAAAGGACAAAGCAGACATTTGGGTCAAATGCTTCATTTGAGACCTGCAGGCCTTTCTAAGTCACCCCACCACCACCCCCGCCTCCCCAAACCCAGCACAACTGCCTCTCAGCTGTACCCCTTTGGCTCTTACCAGTAGACTCATCAGCTGCTAGGATGCCTTTGCCAGTTGCCACAATGCGGAGAGCATTTTCTGACAGCTCCTTCTTCTGCTCTGGAGTCAAGGCTGGGTATTGGTGAGGCATCTTGAATGACTAAACTAGAGAAAGGCAGGAAGTGTTAATAATGGCTTGGCAACAAGATCCTGTAGCCGAAGGATGATCAGCAGGGGGACCCAGGTGCTTCTCTCAATTCCCAAAAGCATAGCAGTAGCAAGAGTTTTAAGCCCCAAATTATAACTCAAGATACATTTTTTTTTTGGCAGGGGGAATACAAAGTTTTTTCTAGGTTTTATCAATTCTTGCACTCTGCACATGCTCAGAGGAGCCTTAATCTCATCCTTCCCAATTCTGGGGCTTTATGGGTAAGTTGGAATGCAACCCTATCTTTGTTAGCCAGCAGAAGTCCAGCATCGCATTCGTAGTAGTAGGATACATCTGAAGGCTTTCCTAATTAGGGAAAGGACACCTCCTAGAATATGTTTACTCATTCTGAGCCATGATTTCCGTTCCAAGGACTGTAATGGTTCACATGGCTGGACATTTATGATCAGGTCTCCTTGTTCCTCCACCCCTGCAACATAACCATACACCTATCCCTGATGCACCCCAAATGTAATGTTTTTAAGAGAATGTGTTACCATAGAGATTAGAGGAGGGTTTCCATTCAGGTTAAAAGGAGCCCTCCCCAACTGAAAACAAGAACATTAAGTTATCCTGTAAAGGGAAGAATTAACCCAGCCAAGGGCATTTCAAGGACAAAGAAATATTTTATTCCCATTTTCAGTTTCTCTAACCCCAATGTTCCGGTACAGCCAGTAATCTTGCATTTAAATCTCATATTTCGTTCTGCAAACTACTATATATATATTTTTAAAAGAAAAAAAAAACACCCAAAAGCATAAAGACGAGGTTGCGGTTGGGGCACAAAATCTGATTTTTTTTAAGATTAGGAATTATACTAGAAGGAAGAAAAGCAAAATCCCACATCCCTCAATTCTCCGATGCAACAGTTACAAATTAAACCGCCACGTGATTTCATCTCCTGCGCCCCTTCCCCAGTGGCTTCTCTTCTCTCCCCTTCAGCAAATATTACCTCTCCCAATACAAAATTCTTGCATTTTAAAAAAATGAATCATGGAGAGAAATTAAGAATTGTTTCCCAATCTTGCAGCAGCGCTCATCATTGTTCCCCTTATCTCCCCCCCACCCCTCCACCTTCCAAATCAAGATGGCTCACCGCTCTCCTTCGAAAAAGTACCAACGCGTGCGCGCGGGGAAACAGCAGCAGAGGCTACAGATGGTTACGGCGCCCGAAACCCGAGTGAGGAGCTCGAATCGAACGCAGAGCGCCCCAACGTTCCAAAATCGAACGTCACGTAACTTAGGCGGAAAAGGGTGAGAAGTTGACTCATTGGGGAGGGGGGAGGAGGGAGGGAAGAGACTTAAAGGGGCCGAGTTCTTTCCCTGAATCACGGCGAAGTTTTTTTTTTAAACCACACACACAAGGAAAAGAAGCGTAGCGTGGGCGGATGGCTCTGTTGAGTCGCGCACGGGAAAAAAAGGGCAAGTATATCATTTGTACGTCTTGGCCGTGATTGTGCAAAAAAGAAGGGGGGAAAAGGTTACTGCTGCATAATCTAAGTAGTAAAATTACACAATCGATAAGATGTGGCTTTCTAATGGCAATCTAACAGCAAGGGAAAACCTAGGTTGGAATCTCCAGACACAGTATCGGGCGGTGAAAAAGATATAGCCACCGTCTCTCTTCCATTACCCTGCTGTAGTGGTATGGAAGGGCAGTTAAAGAGTATGAAGGAATTTAAAAAAAAACCCAACTGCTGAAGTTACATCAAATTGGTGGCTCCGTACGGTTGTCTCCCCCCCCCCCCCCGTTTTTCCTTAACATCCTCTCCAACTTCAATTTCAGTACTGACCTTTCAAGGGGAAACCTGATCGCTCTTCCTTGCACAGCTTCTGTCCTTCCTGAAGGACACAGGACTATTTCTGGATCTTTCCCTACCACACCCTGGCCCATCTATGAGTGCTGGATCTCAGCTACCGAAAAGAATGCCCTGGGCATATATGGACTTAAAGATAGCAAAACGCCATGGAAGTGATAAGAGGGAAGCAGGAGCATGAAGAAAAGAGGCCCTCAATGAATAGACCTGGGTGGAAAAATCCTAAAATTTTGGGTGCCTGCCACATCTGCCCAAGCCTTGCAAAGCTGAAGCACTTCAGTTGGAATTTGGAATCAACAGATGTTCCAAAGAGCCCCTAAGTGGGGGAACTTCCTGACACAAAATACAGCAAAGGTAGTGTAGATTCCTTGGTGCCAGTGGCCAGGGAAGATGGATGGGGGGGACAAGGCTGCCCCCCACCCCCAGTTCTTCTGTTTGTTAGCCTTCCTCTGGTATGGATGAGCCACAATGGATATAGATGCTGGCCCTTAGGGCAAGCCTTTGGTCCAGTGCTGCCTGCATGGTGGTTTTTATCTTCAGGATCAACATTATAGATAGGGGCAAGGTCAGATGGAGGGATTCTTGAACAGTAGGAAAATTTTGGGTTGGGGACTTCTGGGAATCAAAATCCACCTGTCTTAAAAGTTGCCAAGTTTGAGAAACACTGCTTTAATGCAAGGAGTCGGGATCAGCAGCTTGAGACCATGGAGTTAGTTTTTAAAAAAAGATAAGCTTAAGTGGCATGTTCTGTGCCAATCTAGCAGTGTTAATTCCAAGAACCTAGGACTGGCAAATGAAGGAGTAAATATATAATAGTTATTCCCAGGCTGTGTTCATGCAACACAATGAACTACCTTCCTAGGTTGCACCAACACAGCTTCTGATAGATAGTTATTAGCATGTGGTGTGAAGACAATATATTACGTTAATTCCACAAAACATGATTATAGTTACATGACCACAGTCCATGACTGATAAATGCACTCAAACTTTTATCATCTATTGAGCTTTAAATAATATTTTTAAAAGGAACACATCTGAGTTTGAATAACTACCTTAATCTCAATCAGTTTCTTCTCAAAACCTATGTTTATTGTTTGAAGAAATACAGCGAGTGGCAAAACACTTTCTGCTTGCTCAAAAGCAAAGAATGAATTTATCTGAAATTATTTTAGGAATCAGGTGTGTTGGGGAAGGTGATGTTGGTTGTACCTAAAGAAGACTTAGGTACAATCCATTTCTGAATTACATGAACACAATCACACTCATTACTCTAATGCATCTTCCCAATTTGCTTATTGGATATTCAAAGTGAAACATTCAGTAGAAAGGCCTACTAATTGTTTGGGTAAGGATCATACATAAATGTAAATATTCCTAAAGTTTTCAGGCAGATTATTAACATCAAGGTACAACTGCTGAGTAGTCTTGCAACAGTGCTGCCTATTCGTCTGGGTGAGTTCAGTTGTTAAAGGAAACAACAAATGGAAGAATGCAAAGAGGTATTTGCCAAGGTGGAAAGCAGCATTCCTAGTGAGCTATCTAATGCCCCAGTGACTAGGCTAGTGTTTCTCAAAAGTTCGTAGCAACTTTCAGATTGAGAGTTGAAGACACATCCGAAAGTTGCTAAGGTTGAGAAATATTTGCCTCGCAGGTGAAAGAAGCACCGCTGTTTGATTTATGACAGGAGACAGGTGGCTCCGCCCGGCCCCTCTGCTCTCAGTGTAACAGCATCTCACCAGTTGCCTGACTTTCTTAATCCCTACCTAAAACTTTTTTAAAGGATAGCCTACCCTAAACCAGGCTGAATCCAAAGTGGGCTTCTTTTGGGATGATTACGGTAACTGCTGAGTCACAGGCTGTGTGCAGGCTCTCACGTAGCACGCAAGCGGTAGGGGACAGAGTGGGGAGCCCCCCTCCTTTCGCCCCTGCCACTTATGGTCCTTTCTGTAGCCCTGTCAAAACTAAAGGATAATTTTTGAAGAACAGATGCAGCTCTTGGAGACAGCTGCTCCAAGGGATGCTGCCATATTTTTGTCCTACAAATGGCATCTCGGTCTTTAAATCTGAAAAATAGATAATTATATTGCGTGCAATTATTCTTATCCATTTTGGGGGTTTCTCTAGATCAGACATGTAATAGATGCCAGGCAGAGAGGTCAGCAATTAAACCAGTCCACAATGTTGTAATATTTTCTGATCGGTTTCAGGATTTATGAAACCTAGTAACTTGGCTCACTGTTCCCAGACCCCCAAAATTCCTCTCATAGCTTGGCTTAAACGAGTGTGAACAGCTGAGCTCCCCAGTGTAGAAATAAAGGGGGGGGCTCCAGAGTGAGCAGAATGTGGGAGGAAAACAGATAAACTTTCAATTCATTGCATTCATCTTCAGCTTCAAGAGAGCCTCTCTGGAGATTGGCAAGAACGTCAAATGTATGACATAAAAGCAGTTTTATCATTTGAATGAAATGGACTCTAGCACCAAAAGCATGTAACACAGTAAGTTGCTGTAAGATTGTCCTGCAACAAATTATAGTGCAGAGTTCTACTCCCAAGATTGTAACGGGGACTCAAGGATACTTGAAGAAATGTGCTACCTGTGCAGCTTCTTATGCGAAACTATTCCTGAATTTTCTTACCTCAGTAAAACCAATAAAAGCAACATAGATCAAAAATAATTGTACAACACTAGCACTGTTTAAGTAGTATATATGTTATTTGTTTTCACTTTGGTTTTTATGGCAAGTGAAATGCCAGGACAATCACACTGTGTTCAATATACTTATATGTAAATAATAAAAATATTTATTTTTAAAAAGCAACATAGATCATTTACAAGGGTCTACTGCAAAGTCTTTTTAACATAACCGGCTAGCAAGCCATCCATAAAGGTCTACCAGGCTAATGATTTAGTAAGCCAAAAATGTAGACTTAAAGAGTGTGAAATCAATTATCTTTATCTATTTCAATGAAGTGTGTTCAGCCCTATAGAGATTTTTTTTTTGCAAATGAATTATGGATGCTGTAGAAGGAGCAATATAAATTATTCTACATGGAAACTATCCTACCGTCCAGGAAAAAAGGATGGAAGATGTTTAGGAGCAAGGGGAAAAAAGATAAATTGCAAAATAGCAGCATGGGTATAGATGTATTGACTTAGATTGCAGGTGACATACATTTACAGACAAAAAGATTAGATACCTTACAAGAATGCAGAGAAAATATTGAGCCACAAACATTCATGGTCTGCAGAACAGGAAATTGTGCTAGCAGTATTTCCTCAAACCAGCAACTTGTATTTTTTGCAAGTCATACCAATCAAAAGGAAGAAACAATTGTCTTAGATAATGTTAGCTAATACACAGTTTGAGACGCCAACAATATACTTCTGGGACCAAAAGGAGCAGAGATACCCAACTCCAAACAGTACTGGAACCTAAATCTTCTCAAATAGTCAGCACACACACACACACACAAACGCAAAGTACTGTATCTAAAATGCCTAAAGGGAAGAAGAGATGAATGGCCTGGAGGATTGAAAAGAGAGCATTTGGCTGTCAAAAAATAACAGAAAATGATGAAGCTGTTACATACTTTTATAATTGTATTGATATATAGTTATATTATTAATAGCATTGGGATGAACATTATAAGAAATATGTGGATTTTGATTGTTTAAAACCCAGATCTCAAACTGTTCAGTGGAAGTGGAATATAAATATAACAAATAAAACTTGGGGGGGAAATAACAGATTTTTTTTTTAAAAACCCTCTTCATTTTAGGACCCTGTTAAAAAAAGATAATCAAAGTAAGAGATGGATAGTTTTGAGCCTGGGAAGAACTTACTTGCGCAGTGGATCTGCAGATAACTTAATTCAATTTTTCCAGAAAAACCATTGTGACCCATATCTTCTGCAGGACCCCGATTGCAATCTCCACCACCCACCCCCACTGTGTCTTTCTCTCCCATCCACCCAGGCTCCATTGCTATGGAGAAAAATGGAAGAGCAAAGCCAACATTCTCTCTTGCCAGCCTCTGCTCTCACCAGCCATGCTGCCCTCTAAAACTATAAGGTGAAATCCCAGCTTCCCCCTTCCTCCCCTCCATCCCATACCGTGGATACAGCAGGGGGCTCTGGTGAGACAAGGCAGCTCCGGAGGATGCTTGCTGACTGGCAAGAGGCAAAGGCTGGAGGAGGGCTATAAAAAGAGGGAGCAGTCACTGGGCGGGGCGGGACTAACCTTCTCCCCAACTCCTGACCTTTTGCTGGCCAGGCTAAATATAGGCCCGGGGACCTGAGCAGGTGAAACACGAGGCTCTTGACATTCCTTGTAGAGCAAGGAACAGCAAGAGGATCACGGGGCGAGGGGGGAGAAAGGGCCGAGGGCCAGCCCCCACCCCCATCCATGAGGCATCGCTCAGTTGCAACACACTTTCTGTTCTTTGAGCCCCTTCCTCCTTGGAGCCCTCTGGGCCCCCCATGCAGAGGCACTTGGTTGGCAGATTCTCCAGTTCCAAGATTTTCAGTTCCACTCCCTGCCATCAGCAAAAAAAAAAAAAAAAAACCCTATGAAGACCCCACCCTCTCTTACCAAATCACCTTCTCTGGGTATCTCACTTCTGTTTCTGCTGGATTTCAGTTTTCTGCTCCTGGGCCCCTGGATGCCAAGATTGTCAATGCCACCTATTGTCCTCTGGGAGGAACAGCATTTTTAAACCACCGGAGAGTTAAATGGGTCAAGGCTCCCAGCTGCAACACAACAAGAAGGGCAGGCACAAAGAATCAGTGGACAATTTTTCCCTTTGTAGGTCTAAGGAATGCGAAAGCAAACAATTTGCAGACAAATCTTCCACTGGGGGATAGGAAGCAGATCAGAGGTTCAGTTTTTGATTTCAGGACTAAAGGTTTGCATATTTATTAAATTTGTTTGCCACTGATCTCGCCACAAGGTGATTCTGGGCAGCTTACAACAGTAAGGGATGCCGGAAATTTAAACACTTCTCTCGTTCCTTCCATAAATGAAGGCTTCTCCAGAAACATATTAAGCAACACTCCATGACTCTGGTCTTATTTTTGGACATTGCTACTCCTTGCTCAACTCTGAATGCATCTATTTCTTCTCTCATCCCCGTGTTTGTGCCACTGTCCCTTGGGGAACAGTTCCAGAGAACTGGCAAATTTGCAGCCTTGTGTAGTTCTGATAAAGCTATTATGCGTGTAGTATAAATCATATATTAATGTTGTCAGAGTTTGCTCCTTGTACTAAACCACTAAGTGAACAATTTGTTTTCAGGACAGGGCACTGTATGAATCCAGCACTTGTAATTCGTCAGCCATGTGTGATAGATAGAATCTGACTGGTATGGCTACCCAACACATTTTTTAACAGGAAGTCCTTGGATTAAAATCACAATTGGGACCAGAATTTCCCTTGCTAAATGAGGTGGTTGTGAATTATCCCCGCTTTTACCACCTTTTTTTATCACCGCTGTTGTTAAGCAAATCATTGCAGTTGTTAAGTGAATCATGCGATCGTTAAGCAACTCCATCTTCCCCCATTGACTTTGCTTGTGAGAAGCTGGCTGGAAAAATTGCAAATGGTGATCACATGACTGCAGGATACTGCAACAGCCGTAAGTACATGCTGGTTTCCAAACACCAGAATTTTGATCATGTGAAAACGGACTTGCAACAATCCTGTGAGTACTGGTTGCAAGCCATTTTTTTTCCAGTGCCATTTGTAAATTACAACAGTCACTAAATGAATCATTGTTAAGTAGAGGATTACCTGTATTAAAACAAACGATGCCTCAGCTATTAATAAGAACTGGAAATCGCACATATTCTTCCCCACCCAATAATTAAGGCAGAAGGAAATGGCTGCACTAGAGTTGTTATAAATCAGATGGTTTTTAGCAAACATTTCATTAGCATGAGGTGGACAGAAATGCATTCTGCAATGTTTGCCTGAAGGGAAAAAAGTGCTCTCATTTTACATTACATAAGCATGTTTCTGGGTGAGGCAAGTGTAAACACGAGCAAGATATTTCCTTGTGGCTTGTCAATTTATCCACAGAAAGGTTGTGGGGACTTAGTGCATATGATCATCTATAGTTTTCAGCTTATTGATCTGTTGCATGAATATATCGCATCCTATAGAAATTGTTTTGACAATCTGGTCATGTTTTAAATTCTCACAGGTATTTTTTACACAATTCGCCAAACCAGACTCAACATAAATAGGGGATTTATACATTACACTAATCTCAAAGCAAACAAATCACTGTATAGGTTAGTGCTATGTGTCGTTTCTGACTCTAGGGGGCGGTGCTCATTAACGTTTCAAAGCTGAGGAGCCAGCACTTTCCCAAGATGTCTCTGTGGTCATGTGGCCGGCATGACTAAATGCCGAAGGCACATGGAACGCTGTTACCTTCCCACCAAAGATGGTCCCTATTTTTCTACTTGTATTCTGCTAGATTGGCAGAAGCTGGGACAAGTAATGGGAGCTCACCCCATTACACGGCGCTGGGTATTCGAACTGCCAAACTGCCGACCTTTCAATCGACAAACTCAGCGTTTTAGCCACTGAGCCATCCCATCCCTTATTTTAACATTATATATTAACCCAAATGGCTTGTTTAAGAAATCATAGTTGAACAATTGGCTAATATGAATGAATCCACCCTTTGATAACACTAAGCCTGCACTGATTTGTCTTAAGAATACTGTACTTATATTAACAGGCCTAAATGTCCTTAGCAAGTTTGTGCATCCAGCACACAAAGCTAGACTTTATTGATTTGCTGCAAAAATGTAACATAGCCACATATCTGGATAATTTTATAAAAGTATCTACAGTCAAAAACTTAAGTAGAAAGAGTTCAGATATGCAAATTATTAAGGACATAGCAAGAGTGCTCATCAAATGTTTAAAGAGCTATCCTGAAGGTGATTAGGATCAGATTCACTCCCACCTATCCCATAGAATTAGATTGTAGGCTAAGAATATAAATTAAAATATAAACGCTGGCTTAATATAGGAGTAATAGCAACATAGTGTTTTAAAAACTTTGGGGAGTCTAAGGCTTTTGCCCAGAATGCTATGCTTCAGTTAATCTAATACACAGTATGTTAGATGCTTATACCAACTACAATGGTTTCCACCAAGGTCCTCTGTTCCGGCGGGAATAGAGGTTTAATCCTATTGGATGAAAGGTCTGACAGCTCCCTATAAAAGGACTGCTGTCAGACTCAACCTTCGCTGGATTGTTCTCACTTGTTGTTGTTAATAAAGAGCTGTTGTTATCCTTAAGCCTGTGGGTGCCTATCCATTACCCAATCTAAGACTGGCAACGAAGGTGGGATTGGAAGGCAACTAGGTGAACCGAAAAGAGCGAAGAAATCCAGCAAGTACATCCAGCCCAGAGCTCAGTGCGGCTTCGAGCAGCCATTTTTGAGCGGCAAACTCAAAACGCCCTCAGGACATAAAATGGCCATGCATGCCCCACCGACTCCATATGACCCAGTCACCGAGCACTGGGACTCGTACATGCTACGATTTAACTGCTTCCTCGAGGCAAACAACCTCATGGGCCTTTATGAAGGCTGCAAGAATAACATGTTCCTCGGGTACTGTGGCCGGGAAGAGTTCGAGACAGCAAAAGACCTCTCCGAGCCAACACCGCTCCAATCAGTTGCCTGGTCCGTGCTCCAGCAGACATTTAGGACTCATTATGCGCCCAAGCCATCCAAACACGTTCGCCGGCATGAATTTAATATCAGGAACCAAAAGGAGGGCGAGTAGATTAATGAGTCATTGCCATATTCCGTAAAGCTGCAGCGTACTGTGAGACTTAAGAGTCTTAAGACGAGCTGATTCTGGACCACATAATATGCGGCATTTGGGACGTTAATTTACAGAGGAGGTTGCTCGCAAAATCAAACCTCACTCTGCAGATTGCCTTGGATGAAGCCAGGCCGTCAGAATCAGCCGACAAATCAACTGAAACTCTACAGCACCAAAGCGCGCCCCAAGAAGCGCGGAAAAGCACACACGTTCATTGTGAGGCTGCAGAGCCCGAGAGTTCTGAAGGAGAAGATGACAGTTGCTGCATGCACCGGCGCACACTTTCAAACAGCGTCTCCTGCCTTGTACGAGCTGTGGAGGAGACCATGTCAGATCAGCTTGCTGTTTCCATGACGCAACTTGCCAGCGCTGCGAACGAAAGGGGCACATCGCAAAGCTGTGCCGGAGCGAATTCCCTGCCACTGCCTGGCAGCCTAGAGGTGCACCAAGCTGCCAACAGAGGCCCAACCAAGGGGCCTGGAAGAATCCAACACGGCATTGAGAGGGCGACGAGAGAGTCACCCACCACACATCGATTGGACAAGTCCGCACCAGGTGACCAAAAAAGCTGAAGGTCACAGTCCTCATCAAGGACTCTCCATGTGAGATGGAGATCGACACAGGGTCATCACTGACCATCATACTGTGGTCTACCCTGAAACAGGCTATCCCTAGCCTCAAGAAGCCGCACCTTTGCACCCCTGCCATCCGCCTATGCAATTACCAGGGAAACTGGGTCCCCATCGTGGGCCAATGCACCTTCAAACTTCAAACAGTTCAGCGGGAAACTTCCATGGACCATGGTCAGTGGCAACCTGCAGAGCCTCCTAGGGCTAGATTGGTTCCAAGCCCTGGGCCTAGAGGTGACCGGTATCAACGCCTTGAAAGACAATGACGCTGAAGCCATCTTTAAGGAGTTCAAGGACATCTTCGGCACCGGTCTGGGTAAGTATGTGGGGACCCCAATTTTATTTAATTTGGACCCCAACATAGCCCCAATAAGGCTAAAACCCAGAAGAGTGCCTTTTGCTCTCCGCCCAAAAATTGACAGGGAAATTGGCAAGCTCGTAGGCCAGGGAATCCTATAGCCGGTTGACCATGCACACTGGGAGACCCCTATAGTGACACCTGTCAAATCTGATAGGTCAGTCCGCATCTGTGCAGACTACAAATGCACAATTAATAAGGCGCTACAACAAAGCGCCTATCCTGTACCCATTGTACAGCACCTCCTCCATTTGTTAGGCCTCGGAAAAATTTCCCTTAATTTGGGCATGGTGCAGGCATATCAACAATTGCCTGTAGAAGGCGCTACGGCAGAAGCCCAAACTATTGTGACGCACAGGGGTGCATTCAAATGTCACCGCCTGCAATTCGGCATTAGTATCGCCCCTGGATTGTTCCAAAGTGTCATGGAATGGCTCTTGCAGGGGATTCCAGAAGTCGTCCCCTATTTCGACAACATCTTGGTATCGGCTGCAAATGAAGCACAACTTTTAAAACGAGTACGAGCAGTTTTGGCTAGAATTAAAGACAAGTGCCTCCGTCTCAAAAAGGAGAAATGCCAAATTAACGTGCCAAGGGTTGAATTCTTAGGGTACCTGATCAACGGCTCTGGGATTCACCCAACCACACAAAAAATTAAAGCAATTCAGGATGCCCCCACACCTCGCAATCAAACCGAGCTGCAGGCATTCCTTGGGCTCCTTAATTTCTACAGCGTCTTTCTTAAACAGAAAGCCACCGTTGCTAGCCCCTACATCATCTACTGGCCAAAAACACGAAATGGTCCTGGGGAAAAGCCGAGGCTGCTGCATTTGCCGCAGTAAAATGACTCCTGTTGGTGGATTCGTTCCTCGTCCAGTACAGCCAGACCCTGCTGCTGGTGCTGACCTGCGATGCTTCACCATTTGGCGTTGGCGCTATCCTCAGCCACCGTATGCCCAACGGAACTGAAGCCCCTATTGCTTTTTACTCCAGGACCCTATCCGCCACAGAACGGAACTACAGCCAGTTGGACTGTGAGGCTTTGGCTGCTGTGGCAAGAGTAAAAAGATTCCATGAGTACTTTTACGGATGGAACTTCGAACTGATTACGGACCACAAGCCATTGTTGGGTTTACTGGCTGGGGACCCTCCTACCCCAGTGTCGTTATCATCCCGCATGACCAGATGGACTATTTTCCTGGCTGCCTACTCCTACCGCCTTATCCACCAACCTGGCTCCACTCTGGGGCATGCTGATGCTCTCAGCTGCTGCCCGCTGCCAGAACGTCTTGCTGACCCTACCCCGACGCACCAGCCCTCCTCATTGACTGCCTGGAGATTGTGCCTTTCTCATCCACTGACGTTGCCCGTCACTCTGCGAAGGACTCCACTATCAAACAAGTTTTGAACTTGGTGTGGAGGGGGTGGCCCAAGGGGCCTGTTGGGGCTGATTTTAAAATGTACTTTGCTAAGCGTGACAAATTATTGGTGGTAAATGGCTGTCTACTGTGGGAGGACTGGGTTGTTGTTCCACCCAAACTGTGCATTGCAGTATTAGAAGCTTTACATGTAGGGCATCCTGGAATTTTCAGGATGAAGTCTTTGGCTAGGAGTTATGTGTGGTGGCCTAACATGGACAGGGATGAATGGCTACCTGCACACCGTGCCAGGAGTCCAGACCAGTTCCCCCAGAGGCGCCCGCTAAGGAGTGGGAGCGACCTCAAGCACCATGGTCTAGGGTGCACATTGACTTTGCTGGCCTAGTTCACGGCCAGACATTCTTAATAGTTGTGGACGCTTACTCGAAGTGGTTAGAGGTAGTCCTGATGACCTCCACAACGGCAGAAGCGGTCATCAAGGTGCTACAGAGATTTTTCTCCACACACGGCCAGCCTGACATCTTGGTCTCTGACAATGGGCCCCAATTCACGGCCATGCAATTTGAGACCTTCTGAGCAACTCAGGGAATCAGGCATGCCCTGGTTGCGCCATTCCATCTGGCCTCCGATGGTCAGATGGAGAGAATGGTGAGATCTGCAAAAGAGGCCCTCTCTAGGATGGGCCTGGGAGATTGGCAAACACGGGTTGACCATTACTTACTAATTCAGCACATCACGCCCAGTGCCACTACTGGGAGAAGCCCCTCCGAGCTTCTTACGTGTTGCCGGCTAAGGTCCCACTTAGACTGGCAACACCCCAATTATTCTGCCTCATCGCCCCCAGACTCCACAAGCAAGATTCAGACTTTTCGCGTAGGGGATTCAGTATACGCCCACGACTACGCCGGTGGAACTCTGTGGATTCCTGCCACAGTGATAGGCATCACTGGCCCTTGCTCTTACCTCCTAGAGCTTGAGGATAGTAGGAATTGGAGAAGGCATATTGACCAACTCCGTGGCCACCTCTCCACTCCACTCTTAGACAACCAGAGGTAACTCCTGCACGAATTAGCCAAAGCCCTACCCAAACGGAGCAAACGCTCACTCCTTCCACAGTCAGCTCAAGCCCAAGGGTACCGGAAACTTATCTGGTTTTGTTGCAGGCCCGCAGCGAGCTCTGAGCGAACCGGCTCCAGAAGCTCCAGCTGTGGCCTGTGAAAGGTTCCAAGAGCTTCCACCAAGCGGAGCTGCGGAGCAAACAGATCCGTCCGACCTATCCAGGGAAAACCCTCCTACTGAACTGCGCAGGTCAGGCAGAGCTACACAAAAGCCCGCCTACCTGCGTGACTACATTACCAGTAGGACTGTTCCATCTAAGAGGGGAGGGGTGTTAGATATTTATAACAACTACAGTGGTTTCCACCAAGGTCCTCTGTTCCGGTGGGAACGGAGGTTTAATCCTATTGGACGAAGGGCCTGACAACTCCCTATAAAAGGGCTGCTGTCAGACTCAACCTTCGCTGGATTGTTCTCACTTGTTGTTGTTAATAAAGAGCTGTTGTTACCGTTAAGCCTGTGTGTGCCTATCCATTACCCAATCTAACACAGTATATATATATATAAGAAGTGGGCAACTTGTGGTATCAGAATTACACACATCTAGGAGCTTTTTTACAACTCTTAGAATGAGGTTTTCTATCATTGTGAGCCAGAAAATACAGAGTATTAAGTATACATCTTCAATGAGTCCTTGGGCCTCTTTAAAGTGTGATCTTAAGGTTAACTCAGCCACAGAAAATGCTTGTCACCGACTTACATGTTTAGATACCTAGAGAAATTCAGAAAAAAAATCCTGCCTATCACATTAAGTTGCTCCCATCCTCAAACACATGTGTTATTTGTCTCTGGTTTGTGTCAAAATTATCATCAATCTATTACAATGCACCAGATCAGTTTAGTTTCTAAATATTAATTCTACATGACCCAGCCATCTCCAGCCATGTATCACTGCAGTCATGTTGAGAATTGTGATACTAGAAGGTTTCTTCTAGGACACTGGATTTCGAATCTACACCACCATATATAGTCAGAAAATGAATCAATATAGAGAAGCTGATATTATTTGGGGGTGGGGAACCTAAGCAGAGGTCATGAGTACCAGTACATTTGCTTATAATTTAGTAAGGAAAAATACTGCACCAGTGAGCTAGAGGAGCTGTTCCTACGCATGGAAAGGGAAGCTTGATGGAACAACAGGTGGAGATCAAGAGGTCCCAAACCACACCTGTGGTGCATGCTGCTGCAATCTTCAGCCTATCTGCAGCTATAGGCTGTGATCCAGTTCCCCATGGCAACCTGCAAGGCCTGGGTTGTGATGCTAGTTACCATGGCTGCACTGTTACTTTTTCCCCACATCCATCCTCCAACCCCCCAAGAAGTCCATAACAGCTGAGAAATAATTAGCAGGAAACTTTAATTAACAAGGCAGTTTTGGAACAGACAAACGAGTTGAGCAGGGGGTCTTATAAGAAATGGCATAGTTCTGTTTATCTGGTCAAAGCCAAGCATATGGCGAGTTCTCTCCAAGCAAGCAAGGCCCAAGGGAGACAAAGGCTCCTCACAAAAGCTCAGAGCTTCTTGTTTCACAGGTCATAGGATGCAAATGAAGCAATTTCAAGGGCATATAACTGAAAATCACAAAGCCAAAGCATTAAGTTCTTAGGAAGCAAAAAGGAACAAGCCCAGAAAAAAATCAAAGTATAACAAATCAACTACAACAGCATTTAAGAATATTGTTATCAAGGAGCAGCTTTCCTAAGTCGAGGAGGTAAAGATGGTCCCAGAGCCCATATCCAGGGAACTAAGGTGGATCATCACAAGAGTCTACTGAGGAGGTCATAATTTAATGTTCACACATCAAAAAGTTCAAGAAGTTCAAAGGGAATTCAGAATTCAGAGCATTGTGATCCTGTGAGGGTCAGCAGCAGTTCAGGTGGTCCATTGGGCATTCAGCTGGTTTCCTCAGAGTCTAGGACTTTGACGTGGGTGAAAGGGAAGTGTCCACGGCGCCCGTTCAGCTCTCCCTCCCATTGGCCGTTGACATTCATTTTGGTGACTGCAATGAGATCACCCACCTGTGGAATATCACAAGACACAAAGCCAAGGTCAGAAGACGGCCCACTTTTCTGCACTTTCCTAGTATCTCAACCTTTCCTAACTTCTGTGCTAGAATTATAACTCCTGTAAGACAGGGCCAAACAACTTCCACACCTGTTGGGCATCAAGCTGGTGAAAAATGGCATCTTTCCCCCACCAATACCTGACAGATGAGGCTTTTTACCTTTAGTGGTCATCTCAAATGCGGAATAGATTCCAGGCCAGTACATTTCCAATTTGCAAAAATACTGACATGAAGGAACTAGATTGCTAAGAATGTCAGAATCCAAGCATCAGTTTATTATGATTTTTAAAACTCCCTCCCCGCCACATCCCTCAGTCCTAGGAAATAAGTTTAATCATTGCATTGGGCTTTTTAAGAGCATGGACCAAAGTCTGTAGCCTGGATCCTTTCACCAACAAGGCTGTTCTACTCAACATTTTGCTGAATAATCCCATCAGCATAATTTGCATTCTCCCCGACATTAAAACTTTTAAAGGTAAAGGGGAGGCAGGCCATAATTCCATGCCTCCTGGCAACAAAAGAAGCATTTCTGAAGATCATCATTAATCTATATCATCACCACTGTGAGTCATAAATCCCCATTCACATACATGATAACCAGATCACCCCACCATCCTCCAGGATCAAGATCATCCTGACCCTTTTTAAAAAATATTTATTTTTTACTGTCTTGGTGACTTGCCTCAAAAGCCAATGCTGTCTTGTCACTGGCACCAGGCACCCTTCGTTGCACTGCTCTGGCTATTATGGGAGCATGTCGGGGGGCGCCATGGCTGCTGGGATGAGCATATGGACAAGGCTGGACATATGGCACAGGAATCATACCCACACGCCCATCGGCACGTTGAGCTGTCCACCATTGCTCTTCTGGCTTAGCTAAAACTCGCAAAGGCTCCCCTTTGGTGAAGGGAAGGTCCTCCTGGTCACGGCCAACAAAGTCATAGAGGGCACGGACCCACTCGCCTGCAGGAGGCGGCTGGGCAGAGGAAGGGGCTACAACGCGTCCCAACGGGGCTACCAAGGTGGTAGTGTCCAGGTAATGCAGGCGGTAAAAGTCTAAAAGAGCTGGGAAACCGTCAAACTCATGCTCTCCAATCCGCAAACGCCCAGGGAGGCTGTTAATGATGTAGTGTGAAACCTGAAAGAGACAGAATGGCAAAGAAACATAAGCCTGCTATCCCAAACCTTCCATCAAATTCATATGATGGAACAATCAATGTTGACCAACTAGGATGCATCCCTCTAGGTATGTGAATTTAAAATCCCAAAATGCTCCAATGCCAAGTATTCTGGACACTAAAGTTCAAACATCTAAAAGTCACTCTTCTAAATGTGTCAGGTACTCTCTCTCCAGAAGAGTTCTCAGTTTCTTTCCCCCCATCAGATATTAGGATTATACAAAAAAAAAAATCACCTTGGAGTTTTCACTGACGGAGAGGACATAGTCACCAGGGCACGTAGTACTGTCCCGTACCAGGAAGGTCCCATGGCGATGTCCCTGGAGACAGGCAGCTGCTTCCTGGCGACTCAGAGCTCCCATATACCATTCATGAGCATCCCCAAAAGCAGACATGGCTTGGGGGAACATGGAAGGTGGAAAAATCCACCACTCTCTTTGTTGAACGTTATTCCTAAAAAAACCTGGTAAGTTTTGCTCCAGTATTTAACAACACTTTACGAAATAAAGCTACCCTGTTGAACGTTTGCATTGGAATATTGCTTCTTTCAGTAGTTTAGTAGTAGTTTAGTAGGACCTTTAAATAATCAGACGTGTAATTCTGCAAGGGACCAGGATTTCTTATATACTGGTAGTTCCACCCCAAAATTTTTCAGCCTGTCTACTATTCAAACTTGGTATCTCCTGAGCGTATCCACATCTACTTTCCCACACACTTCCACACCACAGAAATATTTTCCCAGAACAAAAAAAAAAGTAATATCTCAGGAATGCAAATAAAGTTTCTGCAATCAAATTGTTATCATTAATGGGAAGCAATTATTAAGTCTTTCCTACGTTTCCCAGTTTGAATATAATGGAATAGGAGGGATACAATTTCAACAACAATAAACCGTTTCAACAATAAGTCGCTTTATGCTTACAATCAATCTAAGAATTAACCAGCTATTCAAAGTTAGCTTCCATCGAAAAACATCAACATACAATACAATCATATGAAGCAATATATTTACACAGGAATCAATATAGTGCCTTTTAATATCCAGATAAAATTAAGGTAATAGATTGACTACAAAATCTTCATTTAAATTAACATGAAGCATCACATGAGACATTAGCAACCAAATATATATATATAACAGGGTGCTCTCCTTTTAATGTCAAATTTGAAAAGCCCTAATTTTTCACAGACAAAGCTGGCATGGTTCACAGGCCGCTAAATGGAGAGGATTATCTTTCCCAGAACCACAAACCTATAGTAAGGAAGAATATCTATGTCCACGTAGCCTTTATCCCACAAAAGCCTTGAAGTGGATCCGCCACAGATCGACTCCATCCTTTGCCCTGCATCCTTGTATTACTAGGTCGCTCTCTGGAGAAAACCACCGCACCCCAATTAACAGCTGCTGCTTCTCAGCTAATTAAAACTATTTCCCCAAGGCCTCTAGGCACATCAGAAATTGACCCGCCTTCTATTCCCCCCCCCAAAAAAGCCCCACTGCAGCAGAGGAAAAAGAAGCCGTCGCCCCCGAATCGCCCCCCTCCCTAAATGGGGAGCATCCCACATGATGCCATCTAGCTCTGCCTCCAAAGCCGGACGCGCTACACCTCCACCCGCAACTCCGCCAGGCAGAGAGACCCCGAAACCCCCATTTTATCTCCACCCGCCCGGCGATTTCTCCCCCGCGGCATCGCAGCCCCGTAACTCCCCGATGCAACCGCCCAGCACCTCTTTCGTCCAGGGCATCCTCCGAGTCAGCGGAGCGCCCTGCCGGGGGTCCCCCGCCGGGACTCCACAATAAAGCCTCGGCTGCACATGTCTCCCCGTTCCCTTGCACTCCTACCCCGTGACACGGCAGGGGTCGCCCGCGGCACCCCCCCGTTCAACAGCTCGCGCCTTCCCAGGGTATCCCCCGCGGCATGGCGCCCATCACTCCCGCCCTGCCCTCGGAAAGCCTGGAAGTCCTGGCGGGCAGCCGACCCGCCCCTGCCCGAAACCGCTGCCCGCAATCCGGATTGCAGCTGCCGGAGGGCTGATGGGAAAGTGACGCACCCACCCTCCTTCCCCTCCCCTGTTTAAGCGGGGGGTGGGTGGGTTGTGCAGCTGCAGCCATCTTGAAGGTTGGCAAAGGGGGTCTAAGGGGAAGGGGCTGCCACCATCTTCACTGTGGGAATGGCCTTCCAGACAAGGTGGAAGCTGCGGTCGAACTGGGGGTGGGTTGGTGAGTGGTGATTTGTACCTGCAAAGATGGACAAATGGGGTTTTATTTATTTATTTGGCATATGCTGTAGAGTACATGGAACATTAAAAGTATATATATACAAAAAAACACACCAGTAATACAATACAGTACAATAGCAGAGTTGGAAGGGACCATGGAGGTCTTCTAGTCCAACCCCCTGCCTAAGCAGGAAACCCTATACCGTTTCAGACAAATGGCTATCCAACATCTTCTTAAAGACTTCCAGTGTTGGGGCATTCACAAGTTCTGGAGGCAAGCTGTTCCACTGATTAATTGTTCTAACTGTCAGGAAATTTCTCCTCAGTTCTAAGTTGCTTCTCCTTGATTAGTTTCCACCCATTGCTTTGGAGAATAGTTTGACTCCTTCTTTGTGACAACCCCTGAGATATTGGAACACTGCTATCATGTCTCCTCTAGTCCTTCTTTCTATTAAACTAGAAATACCCAGTTCCTGCAACCATTCTTCATATGTTTTAATCTCCAGTCCCCTAATCATCTTTGTTGCTCTTCTCTGCACTCTTTCTAGTGTCTCCACATTTTTTCTACATCATGGCGACCAGAACTGAATGCAGTATTCCAAGTGTGGCCTTACCAAGGCATTGTAAAGTGGTATTAACACTTTACGTGATCTTGATTCTATCCCTCTGTTGATGCAGCCTAGGACTGTGTTGGCTTTTTGGCAGCTGCTGCACACTGCTGGCTCATATTTAAATGGTTGTCCACTAGGACTCCAAGATCCCTTTCACAGTTACTACTGTTGAGCAAGGTACCACCTATACTGTACCTGTGCATTTCGTTTTTGTTGCCTAAATGTAGAACCTTACTCTTTTCACCATTGAATTTCATTTTATTAGATAGTGCCCAATGTTCAAGTTTTGTCAAGATCCTTCTGTATCTTTAGCCTATCTTCTAGAGTGTTGGCTATTCCTGCCAGCTTGGTGTCATCTGCAAATTTGATGAATTCCCCATTTATTCCCTCATCCAAATCATTGATGATGTTGAAGAGTATTGGGCCTAAAACAGAGCCTTGGGGTACTCCACTGCATACTTCCCTCCATGTAGATGCAGTTCCATTGAGGACTACACGTTGAGTGCGGTTGGTCAGCCAGTTACGAATCCATCTGGTGGTGATGCTGTCTAACCCACATTCTTCTACTTTATCTAGTAGTAGGTTATGGTCTATCTTATCAAATGCCTTACTGAAGTCCAAGTAAACTATATTGATGATGGCATTCCTCTGATCCATTAATTTTGTCACATTATCAAAGAGTGCAATAAGATTAGTCTGGCATGATCTGTTTTTGACAAACCCATGTTGGCTTTTGCTATTACTTTGTTTGCTTCTAGGTATTCGCTAATTCGTTGCTTGATTATCTTTTCCAGAATCTTTCCTGGTATTGAGGTCAGGCTGATAGGTCTATAGTTTCCTGGATCTGTTGTTTTCCCCTTTTTTGAAGATGGGAACCACATCAGCTTTTTTCCAATCCTCTGGTAATTCCCCGGTGCTCCAGGATCTCTGAAAGATATAGTTCAGCGGTTCTGAGATCTCGTTTGCCAGTTCCTTCAGAAGGTAAGGTAAAGGCTAAGGGTCCCCTCACACATATGTGCTAGTCGTACCTGACTCGAGGGGGCGGGGCGGTGCTCATCTCCGTTTCTAAGCTGAAGAGCCAGCACTATCCAAAGACAGTGGTCATGTGGCCAGCATGACTAAACGCACAGAACTGTTACCTTCCAACCAAAGGTGGTCCCTATTTTTCTACCTGCATTTTTACATGCTTTCAAACTTCTAGGTTGGCAGAAGCTGGGACAAGTAAGGGAGGTCACTGCGTCCCGCCAAACTACCAACCTTTCTGATCAACAACCCCAGTGTTTTAAAAGTATATAAAATATGAAATATGTAGTCAATTTTGTAAGGTATGAAGAATTAAAGAAGTTACATATGCTATATATTATTAGGGGTACTGGTGGAAGAAATATCCCTCTGAGTTCAGTTCCAAGTGGGGAAAAAGACACTGGGGACATAGAGGCTGCTTGGAAAGATGGTTTAATGGTGGACAGGATCACATGGCTTGAGCTCCTGAACAGAAAAGGGGGATCACATGCTTTCAGATGTTGGGTGAAGAAGAAAAAGAGACCAAGAGGCTAAAAGTCCCTGGTTTTATGCCCTCTCTGGGCTTTGAACCTGAGCTTGTATTCTGATTGGTTGTCAGACTCCCATGGGGGCCATGTAGGGGCAACTCTGTAGGCTGTGTTTTGGGCAAATATTGCGGTAGGGGGAGGGTGGGTTGGTACAGCAGTGGTGAACACTGCCGCTGGAGAATGCTGGAGTCTTCATTGCTGAGCAGCTGATTGGCGGTTGGATCAGCCTCCTGTAATACCACCGATCAGCTGTTCTAGGTGGCGGGGATCACCGATACCGCCTATCGCAGCCACCAATTGGCGATGGCTATAGGCAGTGGCAGTGATCGTGGCGATAGGCAGTGAAAGGCAGCAGCGATCCCTGTCCCTACCGCCGGTGCCGCCTGGCGGCACTCAGCTCAATTAACCAGTGGTGGGAGCAATAGAGCAGAGCCCTGACAAGCTACGTGCTGGGGCTGCGATAATATGCTGAAGCTGACCAGGCTATTTGCGGTTTGCTGCAAGGAAGCTAGCCAAGTGAATACTGGATGGATACTGGAAGGCAGAGGCAGAGTTTTTTTTTTCTTGTTTTCTTCCTCTAAAATTAATGTGCATCTTATGGTCCAGTGCATCTTATAGTGCGAAAAATACTGTAAATACTGAATGAAAATAAAGTTCTGTGGCTGAACCCATAGAGTGAAGGGTGGAGGTTTCAGGTTTGTCTCCCAGATGCCTACTTTTCTGTATATTGTATACTCCCAGATGCCCCCTGTATACTGCACGAGTCAAAAAGAGAGCTGTGAAAATATTTACAGACCCTTCACATCCTGGACATAGATTGTTTCAACTCCTACCCTCAAAAGTACGCTATAGAGCTCTGCACACTAGAATAACTAGACAAGTTTTTTCTGCTTATTTGTATCCTATGACTATCATTAAGTGTTGTACCTTATGATTCGTGACAACTGTATCCTTTTTTTTAGGTTCACTGAGAGCATATGCACCAAAGAGAAATTCCTTGTGTGTCCAATCACACTTGGCCAATAAAGAATTCTGTTCTATTCTATTCTATTCTATTCTATTCTATTCTATTCTATTCTATTCAGAAGCTGGAATTAAGAATCTAAGAAATTCAGGGAAGCTAGCAGGGATTTTTTTCCACAGTGATCTATTTATTCCTAAAGAATAAGTAGCAAATTTGAACTAAAAGCTTCTTCTCCCTCTCTCCCCCTTCCTCTTTCCTCAGGCCTGTTTTCTCTGTAGCAGATCAGTGACTGTAAATCTTAGAGGAGTTTTTATTTTTCTTGCATATTTTTCCCAACTGGAAATTATCTTCAGATGCTGTTTGTGATCTTCACATTTCTTCATATTTTTATCTTCACCTTTGATGTATACTTCAAATTAGAGCAAAAGCTTTTTTAACATTTTGTTTTACGTTTAAACCTTGTGAAATCTGTGTACACCTTGTGATATTGATTTGGTTCCCAAAGGGGGACGGACTGATTTTCCTAGTCTCACATTTCACCGTACTAAATCGGTGCTGTATAATTTTATGACATTTTTATCAGCCTTATTTTCCCACTAAGTTAACCAAGCAGGTTACCAGGTTCTGGGACCCCTATTTAACTTACATGTTAGGGTTAAAGGCAGGACATCTGATAATAGCATCCCGTAGCAGCAGTAATTATAAAAGCTGCACCAAGTCAAGATGGCACGGCTAGAGAATGTAGAAGCAATTGGTTTCTATGGTAGAAATGGAGAATTAAGACCTCTAATCATCACCCTATAGGCTCAACCCTCTGGCTAAATCTTACCTCTCTCTCATACACAATCTATGGCTCCTCATCTCATGAAATACGACTCTGGGAAGCTAACGGTAATAAAACACAATAAATAACACTACAAGAAAACAAGAAAAACCAGACACTTAATCCAACAACTTGTATTTATCCAGCTATTTCAAGTGCCTGGGGAAAAGCCAACCCCTAACAATTTTCCAAAATTTTAAGGATGATGGTGGTGGTGTCCAGATCTTAAAGGGAAGGATGTTGCATAATTACAATTCTCATCCAATTTCAGAATTTTCCACACACTGAACAATTTCTATTTGGTACCACTCATTTTTGTCTTCATATTTTTCTTTTTATTCAGTAAATAGTGAAGCAAGCCATGGCTTACCTGTGGAATGAACATAACCATATCAATTTGTTTTAATTGCATATCTTTGTCACCATAATAAAAAAAGTCATAATTTAGTGGGCTTTAACCTTGTTATAAGGTCATCTGACTAAAGCGCAAATGTTTAGACTTAATTATATGTCTGAGTGGGAGGCATTGCAGCTATCTTTTAAGTCAGCTAAGACCAAAGGCCCTCACACCTTAATCCTCAATCATTACATATTTACATTGGTTTTGTCCATTGCCCTTCAAAATGTTTTGCCCTCAAGTCATTTGCAGATCATCTTTACTCAGATAAGCACAGGATTTCTCTTAGTTCAATATGTGTGTGTACCTAAATACATGTGCGCCCGCACACACACACACACAAAGTAGCTCATTTGATGCTGTATACTGATATTTTGAATCAAGAATCGTGGCTTTGGAGAGCAACATTTGACCTGTTGAAAGAATTCTGGCTATGCTACAAAGACAGCAACTAAGATAGCAGTTGCCATAATTTGCTGACCTACGTGAGGAACAGCATTACGCAGCTACAGACATGTGAGCTGGGCCGTCTGGATCCTTGCACAAACAGATTAATGGCCCTAGGCAGCTTGGCATAATAGCACAAAGCTTCACCGGTGCAGAGAATTTTGCTTCTGGCCCCAACAGCAAAAAGTTGGCCTACGTGCAACCTAAATGAGGCACCTCTGTATCTTTCACTGTAAGATAAAAAAAGAGCAAGACAACTTTTAATAGCTGGTGTGATATAAAGTACCAAACGGGCTGAAGAGAGGAGATATAGCTTGGCATTCCTGCTCAGGCATGAATCTGGGTGGATGAACCCAAGTCTCTTTCAACCTACCCGTCTTCTTTAAATGCGGTTTTTACATTCCCTGGTAGGGAAATGTGAGCTTAAAATATAAATTTCTTCTTTAAACTTGAACTTGTTAGAAAATGAGTAGTTCACATATCCTGGTAAGCCACGGCTTATCTATAGTTTGAATAAATTAGTTTATTGGAGTTCCGCATCATAAAACATTAAGCCAGCTTACAAACCACTGTGGTGTTGTGATCACAGAACATAGCAAGCCAAACTGGCCCCATGATGGCTTGGCATAATGTGCAGATTCAGCCGAGATGTTCTCGGGTGGGAGTTGACAAAAACTTTGGATTGGAGAACCATTTGTCTGAAATGGTGTAGGGTCTCCTGCTTGAGCAGGGGGTTGGACTAGAAGACCTCCAAGGTCCCTCCCAACTTGGTTATACTTATACCAGTTATTTCCTTGTACATATTTCTGCTGTCTTGGTTGCCAAGATACTGGTTCAGTTGCAGAACTGCACAAATCAGTAATTTCAAAATTGCAGAACGCTTATGTATGCCACAATCAAAATTTACATGGGTTTCCAGATTACAACTAATAAAATGATTTAGGTAAGGAAGAATTTTTTTGTGACCACGTGAGTAGGACAAAAAGCATTGGCTGAACAAAAGTTGAATGATAGTGAGTAATGAAATACGATGACCTTTTTTTAGACCTACAAACATATTTAACTACCATATGAAGTGCAATTCCATTAAATTGGCATCCAAACTCTTCACTGAAGTTTGCATTTATACATATATCTACTGTATGTCTACATCTATACTGTTTTACTCATCTTTTAATGCAGGGGTCCCAACCTTCGGTTCTGAGGACCAGCACTGGGCCGTGGCATGCCAGAAACCGGGCCATATCAACAAGCGAAGCCCCATCCATGGGATGCAGGCAGGGCACAAAACCACATCCCCTCCAGTCCACGCAAAAACCTCTCTCCACGGAACTGGTCCCTAGTGGTGCCCAAAAGGCTAGGGGCCACTGTTTTAATGCATGTACAAAGATTAGACACAGGATAGACAACTCAATTTATTATAAAATGCAGCAGTTCATATAAAACATGGTATCAAACAAGCATTATAAAAATCAATAGTATTTTTAAAAAACACTAAAAAGAAGTGCAAAGTTTTAAGTGTCTTGGCAACACAAAAGTTAATTTTGCCAATGTGAGCAACAGAAAGCTAAGATCCCTTAACGCAATTTGATTTCAAAACAAATACAGTTGATATTCTGGCAGTCTGGGGGCTGGTATGTACAGGCACAGTCACAAAGTGGACACAGGCGGGGAAAGGAGCAACTTCTTGGTTCCAAGCCCTGTTGGGAAGTGAAAAATCACATGTTGTTAAGCCACAGAATGTTCCCCATCGAAATCTACTAATCCCTTCAAACTGAAGGCATGGAGCAATATTGCAGAGTGATTAGCACAAAGCTGCTGGAATTGTGATCGGTGTTCAAGGAAGAGATAATAGGCAGCATCAAGGACATCAGCTGGAAGCCACTTTGAATGCTGAGATTCATTTTCTTTCAGTGCTTTTATCTCAGTGAAGAGTGAGGTAAATTGGACTATTTTTCTACTCGGGAACAATCAATTAAATTGATACTGTACAAGTAGTTCTCGATTTATGAGTAGTTGCTCAGCAATTATTCATAGTTATGACAGACCTCCCCAGGGTTACTTACAACCTGGTTCCAAAGTTCAAATGGCCAACCCCCTCTGCCATTATGTGACCAGACGTCAGGTCATATTTATGATCATTTGCAGCTTCCTGCAGTCACCTGAACACGTTTTATGACATTTTTGCTGAAACCCAGTATTTACCCTCTGGTGTTCATCAAAAATGGTCCATAGCAAACAATGGGTTTGCTTTACAATCGTGGGGTTTGCCTAACAACCACCACAATCAGGTCCTATTTTATGACTGTCAAAACTTACGACCATAATGGGCAGGTTGTAAATCAAGAATTACCTGTATTCCATTCATTGTTAAGCATGACCTCGTGATTATCACTTCACTATGTATTGGCTTTATTTCTCAGTCATTTATGCTTCTCAGCTCAAAATTTAATTAATTTTCCTTGAGATGACATCTCATCCTTAAAACAGATACTGTCTGTTTTATTGAGAAGGGCATTTTTAAAAAAGCAATCCTATTTGTAAAAGGTAGCAAAAAGTGGTGTTCAATTTATTTAGTACCTTTTATTAACTGATGTAACTTTTCCTATGTACAAACCTAGACATCCAGAAATTTTGATTTTCTTCATGGCTAGAATCTTTGTTCTAGGAGGCTGCTGTCTTCTCTATAATAGTCAGAAATCTAGGGACATATTTACAGCATGACTGGTGTATTCTTGGATAATCTGGTTCCATCATAAAATGAAGGCCACTCAAGAATACACATAGTCCTCACTTAATGATGGAAGTTGGGAGAAGCAACTTCATTGCTAAGCGATACAGTCATAAAGTGGAATGTCATGTGGCCATGACAATTTAAGACTGGGGCAGACTTCTCCAGCACTACATGTGAGATGGAACTTATGTGGATGTTGTTTGGGGATGGTTGCATAGGCATTCCTTTTATATGTCAGTAAATTTGTAGGAGGTCCCCAAACAGCAAAGCACAGAAGTGGAAGTTGGATCAACCAATCAACGTACAGGATGTGCACCTCAGCAAAACACGCAGTTGGGATTTGGGAGATGTTTGCATTGGCGCATCTGCAGCCCTCTGCAATCTCCACTTACTCATCAACCCCTTTGCCTTGTAGTATGTGGCAATGGCTACAGGCAGTTGTAAGCAACTCTAAATCGGCAGTTGCGGCAGTCTCTCACTTGCTGTCATTAGGTGAATCTTGAGCAGTTACAGCATCAATGCAGTACTACCGGCAGTTCGATTCTCACCGGCTCAAGGTTGACTCAGCCTTCCATTCTTCCGAGGTTGATAAAATGAGGAGCCAGATTGTTGGGGGCAAGAGGATGATTCTGTAAATCGCTTAGAGGAGGCTTTAAAGCACTGTGAAGCGGTATATAAGTCTGTGCTATTTCTATTTGCAACTTCTTGTCAGTTTCCTCATTGATTTTGCCCAGTGGAACTCAGCAGTGAAGTCACATTACTGCAGAATGCTACAATGTTGTAATTATGAATCAGTGGCCAAGTGCCTGAATCATAATCACATGACTGCAGGACACTGCAATGGCTGCAACCAGGAGGACCTATGACAAGTGCCCCTTGTGCAGCACTGTTGTAACTTTGAATGGTCACTAACTGAATGGTCATTCAATGAGGACTATCTGTATAGTGAAATAAAGCTGCTCCCCAATTTAAATCCAACACCAGCCTTGCCCTTTGGATATTGTTTTGGCCCAAATCCAGAAAAAACATAATTTCCAAGCTTTCGATCCCATTGAGCCACAGCCGTCTGGAATAATTTTGCAAAACTTAAGAGACACAATGTTTTTGTTTCAGATTGGACCAAAAATACATTTTCCCTTTTATGGACACCCTTAACATTTTGTAAAGGCTGGAGGTTTTCATGTAGATATTCAACACAGCCTTAACAATTGATTATCTAAACCAGCTGTCTTCTTACTCAAGAAAAAAAGGGCATTGAGAAAACTCACATTAGCACAAGAACAGCAGTGATCTAGACAATGGGCTGGAGTGGGAAGGGCACAGTTGCACGATTCAGCACAAGCCATACAGCATTCACACATAGTTGGCCAAGACCGCTTCTCACAGGAACAGCAATTGGCACAAAAACCTCTGGCCTGAGAAGCAGTATTAAAAAAAAAAAAGATATAGCTTAATTACAAAAGAACTACTTTAATCTCTTATTGTTGCTCACTGGTCAAAACTCCTATATAATTTTTTTTCTTGGATTTACATATTGCAAGTTACAGTAGCCCTTGACTTATGACCACAACTGAGCACCAAATTTATGTTGGTAAGTGAGACAACTGAGTTTTATCCCATTTTCTTGCCACAGTTGGTAAGCCATCATTGCAGTTGTTGAGTTAGTAAGATAGTTGTTAAATGAATCTGGCTTCCCTATTGACTTTGCTTATCCAAAGGTTACGAAAAGTGATCACATGATCCCAGAACACTGTGACTGTCATAAATATGAACCAGTTGCCAAGTGTCTGAATTTTGATCAGGGGGCTATGGGGGACGCTGCAACGGTTGCAAGTGTGAAAAATGGTCATGAGCCACCCTTTTCAGTGCTCTTGTAACTTTGAATTGTTATTAATCAAATGGTTGTAAGTCAAGGACTAACTGTAATCCATAAGTGTCTAAGCAGCAAAATGCATGTTGGCAATCTTTGGAGAAAAGCTAAGGTAAGACTAAGTAAGGCAACAGTGGAAAATAGATCTGACTATATGGAATAACTGATGCAATCTTCATGAATGAGAATCCAGTCAGGGTTTCATAAGATTAATGCCTAAATGTATTATTTTTGCTCATTTTCTAATGGAAAACTGCTGAAATAAGAGTAGTATTAATATGGAAATAGCTCAAATCTTATCTATCCTTTCTTCTCTAAATCCCCAACCGCTGACTGTCTCTTATCGCTTCTCCCAGTTACCAGTAGGCATTGTCTGAGGACCAGGACCAGAATGAGGAGCAGCAGGTAGGAGCCAACAACCAAGAAAACGATGGCAGGGAGGGGCAGGAACAAGGTGGCAGCAAAGGGGAGATCTGGTGGAGGATTCAGCGGTGGAGTCTGCAAGATGGAAAAAGTCAAAGGTAGGTTGACAGTAGGAGGGGTGAGGAGTAAAGGAGGTATAAAGGGAGTTGCATGCAAGACCACTTAAGTCCAATATCTGATTTTTATTTACTTATTTATTTAATGTGCATCTCACCTTTATTATTTTTATAAACAAGTCAAGGTGGTGAATAATATCCAGCATACCTTCCTCCTCCTATTTTCTTCACAGTAACTCTTTTGAGTGGGTTGAGCTGAGAGAGGAACTGGACCAAAATCACTCACCTGGCTTTTTTAACAAAGGTGGGACTTGAACCTGTGGACTTCCGCTTTCTAGCCTGATGCCTTAACCATTAGACCAAACTGGCTTGTTTGGTAAACTTCAACTAAACATTAACAAATCAAACAGCTTTGACTGGAAGTCTTTATACCAAATGTATAGCTCCTCCAATAATCAAAAGTTTGGAAGTCTTGTAATCTTTCAGCTTAATGCTCTAAATACAACTGTAGCACATATTATGACATGCTTAGTGCATTTTGTGTTATATGTTAAATATATGATATGGTTATCAATGCTTTAAACTAAGATTATTTTTGATTCAGTTCTACACAGGAATTATTGAGTCTGTCATCTGTACCTCTATAACTGCGTGGTTTAGCTTTGCAACCAAACAAGACAGACACAGACTTCAATGGATATCAGTAATTAGAACTGCAGAAAAAACAACTGTTACCAACCTGCCTTCCATTGAGGACCTGTATACTGCATGAGTCAAACAGAGGGCTTTAAAAATAACTACAGACCCCACACAGACCCTGGACATAAATTGTTTCAACTTTTACCCTCAAAACGACGCTAAAGGGCACTGCGCACAACAACAACTAGACACAAGGACAATTTTTCCCTGAATGCCATCACTCTGCTAAACAACTAATTCCCACATCAGTGTCAAATTATTTACTAAAACTGTATTACTATTATTCTTTTCATCCTTCCTATTACCTATCTCCTCCCTCTTATGATTATAAAAATGTTGCTTGTATCTTTACAATTTATATTGTTTCATTTGTTTTCTAGTATGATTTGATTGCTTATTAGTAACCTATGACTATCACTAAGTGCTGTATCTTTTGATTCTTGATAAAAAAATTCTTTTTTCTTTTTATGTACACTGAAAGCATATGCACCAAAGACAAATTCCTTGTGTGTCCAACCACACTAGGCCAATAAAGAATTTTATGCTATTCTATTTCACAACCCTCAATGTTCAAAATACTTAGGTTTGAACTATGGGTTTCTAAGATAAGTGATGTGTAAATATATTTATGAAATGCAGTTCCATTCCTATGGTGAGCCAGAAAATGAGAATTATTGAACAGATCTAAGACAGGTGCTGCACTTACTGCCATTCCTCAGTTGGAAAAGGTGTCTGGAGGCTCCATAGATTTCAAACAGCCTTAAGAGAAATAGAATATTGTCAATAACTTGCACCACCTAAACATAATGGACTGATGAAAAACCAGTCAGGACTTAAGACACAATTAATCCAAGTCCCTGTTTGCACCTATGTACACTCTTTTCAAGTAGCATAAATTTTAAAAAAGCCCTATTCAAAAGCAGAGTACCAATGATCTTATTTGTAACTTTTATATGCACCTGAGATTTTAATAATGAATTTGTAATGAAAATATAAAACATTTTTCAGATCCATTACAATTGCTGGATCCAAATTCAACTGCTGTCTTTACTGGCCACAATTTCCTAGCACAAATTGCTGCACAATTTCCCAAATTGCTTCCCCGGTGGTGAATATTAAATAAAAATATCAAATAAAAATATCAAATATAATAATATTTATATTAAATATTATTAATGTTAAATATATTAAATAAGATAGTAAATTAAAAAATCGCACCCTGGAATGGTGTATTTCAATTTAGCCACTTTTAAGCTATGTAAGACTTCAACTCCCAGAATTCCCCAGGCAGCAATGGCTGGCTGGGAATTTCTGGGAGTTGAAGTCCACATAAATCTTTAAATTGTCAAGTTTGAAAAACACGGCGCTAGAAAGTACCAAAGCATCCTTAACCCGGCCTTCCTTTCACAAGCCCCATAACGGGTTAAACCGTTTCCCATCACAGCATTCACCCTATGGATGTTGCTCAAGCAAGATGCTTAGTTAATATCTATAAGCATCGAGATTTCACTATGCGCTTCGCGAGCCAACCAATAACCCCGCAAGGAAGTCAACCAATGCCCCGATTTCTCGCCAGGAATACTTTAATGCTTCCCGAATTTCTCCGGGTCGCTCCTTCTCTCGTCCTAACCTCACATGGTTGCTCCGGGGAAAAGGACCGAGTTAAAAAAAAAAAAACTGGATCTAAATTAAAATCGCGTTCCTCCGTCACCAAGGGAACTAGTCCCACCCCAACGTTATGGTAGGTTCCTACGGGTTCGCATCGCGACCAAATATCTGAAGCCGTGTTGGCTCGCGGAAGAGTACAGGGAAGCAGTGACATCATTGAGAAATGCTTCCCATATATCAGTTCTGGGTCATCCGCCATGTGAAAGCGGAAAACTCCGTTCCTCTTACGTTCTGGCAACTGCCTCCGAAGTGACGTCATCGGGGAGCGGCAGGAAGAGGATTTTTTCATCGATTATCATAAGGGGGAGGGCAATATTTCAATGTATATAGGGAACAGAAACCTTTCCTATTCCATCAGCACCATAAATTATATATTTATTCTTATATTTCTAAAAATTCAGGACAAAGGATCGTTGTTTCTTTACTGTTTAATCTATACAGAATGCATCGGCTCTTTTTTTTTTTTTAACAAACCCACCCAGCAAGACTGCTCTTGGGCGGGCCCTTCGAGCATTATGGTAACCAATCATAATCCCAGAATGATGGGGTGGGGTGGGAAGGATACAAAAGATGTGTTCCAATTGGGAGTTCGTAGCGGCCTCTGGCGGCTGTTCCTCCGCATGCTACGCCTGAGCATTTGCCTCGTTCTAAAGAAGTTCTCCGTTTCTACAGTACTGCGCAAGCGCTCACAACTAAAGATTAATTCTTTTAAGGAGTAGAGAGAAATACAAAGAAAGCCACCTTCAGATTTTATTCTGACATTTTCCACCTTTCCCATTCTGTAGGTTTATATGCAAGTGTGCAAGCTATACCGGTTTTAACTTTTGCACTTTTGAGTCTTACAGTTAACCAGTCTATTATCGATATTGGGTGCAGAGTGAGATGGGCGGCATATAACTACATGTAATCCTAAAATAATCTATTTTTACTGTCTACATCAAGACTGTATCTAGCAAAAATAATAATCCTAGAATGGAAACCCTTTTTAATGCTTTTACATATATGTGAAAGCTATTTTTAAGGTGAAAATGGTTTCCTGGGTGAAGTTAATGCATTTTGAAGGTTGCAAAGATTTGCATTTGCTGCCAAAAGCTTCGAAGTGCTAGTCATTATAGATAGAAACTACAGGCTACCGTGCTCTGCGTAAGAAGAACGTTGTCTTCTATGCAAGAGTTTTCTGTATGGTTGCATTGTCGACTTAATAACTCATATGAAAGGAAAATCTTAAAATTGATACAAAGCAACAATTTCAGTACATTTTGAATAGTATATTGTTTATTATTAAATATGAAATATTTCCGATTTATTATCTATCAACATTAAATATATTCTTAAATATTTGCTTTATTGATTTTATTGAGGTTTGATGGTGGTGAGGCGCCTTGAGTGGTGGAGGCATACAAGTTTAATCCATTAATTTCTCCTATAGAAAGAGAAAGCCTGTTGATCTTCCAGGTGGCCTATTCAATCATCCTCTGTGCCCAGAACGTGAAGCCAAAAAGAAACTCAGGGAAACAAATGGCATGGCGACCCCATTTCTGTTAGATCCATTGGTTCTTTTAACTTTTCCTGTCTCTACCTTGAAGAGAGGCTACCATGTTGCGCATGCGCAAAAATCGTCTTCCCGCCCTTGTTGCAGCACCTTTGTCGTTGCTATGGAAACGGCAAACTTTCACCGTGGCAGCCACAGGGTATTCTGGGACCCGAGAGAGGCTCGTGGCAGGTGGGCGGGAGGGTAGAGAGGAGCGGGCTTTTCATTGGCCAGCATGTTTAAGGGCCCTGAGGCTGCTCCGCAGGAATTCAAATGTGCCAATCATCACTCGTTTAATGAGCCCCCTAAACTGGCGGAACCGGGGAGGAGGCGGGGCTCACGATTCAAATTGACTCAGTCGGAAGGGAGGGAGAGATGCTGTCCCGATCCTTAAAAGCCGTTAAGCCCCAGCACATCTGGCTATGACGTCACTTCAGGAAAGTGTTTAGCATTGCATCGCTTTTCTGGAAGGTTGCATTCCTTGAAGCATGATTCCGACTTTAACAAACAAATGCATTTGTCTAGAGGGTTCAACTTTTCTATACTTTTTGTGTTTTCTACGCTAACATGGTAGACTAATCATGTACTAATCATTTATTTAAACAATTTTGTTAAAGGTTACAAATATGAAGATAAAAAACTAATCCAAACGAAGAAAAATCTAAAAGGTAAAGAAAAAGAGAAGTGCAAAGAGATAGAAAAAAATAAAATGAATAAATGAAAAGAGGTATTAAAAAATGACTTCCTCCCACCACCCTCCAGAAAAGTAGAAACAGTATAGCAAACTAATACCTTCTCTTTTATTTCAATTTTAAAAATTATCTCATATCTCATTCCTTATCAATAATCAAATTATAAAAACTCAGGGTTTTTAACATATTTTTTATTTTGAATACAAATAATACAAACATAATACATATATATCTAAATGCAAAAAAGGAAAAAATACAAATATTATAGTGCACTCCCTAGACCAATTTTATATTATATTTGTACAACTAAAAATATACAATATATTCCAATTGTGCTCTTATCCCCTCTAAAACAACATATATTCTTGACTAGACTTATTCCCTTTGCCTTCCACCAACACTCTTTATAAAATACCCCCATATTTCATTATAATTGTTTACTTTAATTGCCCCTTTTTAAAATTTAATTTTTGTTAATTTATTATTTATTACATGCTCCAGATTTCATTATATTACTAATTTCTTTGAATATCCCAATTTCATCCCCAATAGCAATCACTAATCTAGCTGCCATTATCAAATTTACAATCAACTCCTTTTTGTTTCATTTATATCCTGTTTTTCTACCAGCAACATTAATGCAATCCTCTGTGACATATCTAAATTTACATTCAAAAGTGCTCTAATTTTCCTAAACACCATATCCCATATTTTTTGTGTACTGGCACAATCCCACCACGTATGCTTATATGTTCCAACCTCTTTCTCGCACCTCCAATAAATATTTGTATATTTAACATTATTTGATTTAATTTACATGAATACTCAGCTTTAATCTGCTAAAAGTGATGAAGAGCTACCAGAAATAATAACTTATTTTAACTTGAAGTCAATTGAATCCATTTTGTATTCCAAGTTATTACTTCCTCTAAAAAGAAAAGCAGAAGGAATCCCTCCCCGTTTATACACAGATCTTTAAAGCCTTATCATTCACTCCTGGTCATTAATAGTAAACAGAAACCACAATGCATATATTTTAACCCTGGTCAAATAAGTTCACTTATCTTCCATTTATTTTTTAAAAGCATAATCTTTAATCCAATCATACGATATCCCACAAATTGATTTCTTATCGCTTTCTCTATCTCCTTTCAGGAACAGCTTCAGTAGTTCAACACATTCTGTTTATAAAACCAAATAAGGCTTTCAAAAATCATTCTTCTGATTTGTTATTTGTATGTCCTCTTTAATTATTAAGACATTAGCTGGTTTCAAATGTAAACCCATTATAGCATCCCTTTCAATATCATTCTTGTTGCTTGGTATAAATCTATTTTCAAACCCACAGCATCTTTTTCCATTTTGAATCAGCCCCAGTATGTTCAGTAAAATCTGTCCTTCTTCTATATCCTCTGATAAATTCATTTTTATTGTATCAGACAATCTTGTAGCCACTTTCTGAGTACATTGTTCCCAAACAACCTTAGTTTCTTCTATAGTCAAATAGTATTGCTCCATTGTATTTAATATTTTAATTGTAATGCTTAATTCTCTTGGTTCCCTCTGTCAACCTTCAAAGTTCCCACATCATATGTCTATCTTCCAATTAGCATTTTTCCCATGGGAGGATATTTTACAGTTAATTTCAAAACCTTCAGGTATTTTTAATAATATTCTAAAACACCCCACAGAAAATATTCTTACAAGTCAATCTAGGTCTTTAACTTTCAGAAATCAACATTCTAATCCCACTTTTTCTCTTTTCAAAAAATTAACGTTTTTATTTCTAATCCTTAAACTTACATAAAACTTATTTCACTAAGAGTAGAAATAAAGTCTGCTGGCATGATGATATTTGCCATTCAGAAGATTCTTAACATCTTGAAAATCAATAATGAGAAACTTCCTAAACAGTGGTGGGATTCAAAATTTTTTACTACCTGTTCTGTGGGCAAGGTGTGGCTTGGTGGGCGTGGCTTGGTGGGTGTGGCAGGGGAAGGATACTGCAAAGTCCCCATTTCCACCCCGCTCCAGGGCAAGGATACTGTAAAATCTCCATTCCCCCCCGCCCCCATCTCACTAACCTGCTTTCCATCTCCATTCTCCTGTGCAGGGAAACAGAAGAAGACCCAGCTGATCAGCTGGAATTTGAGAGGCAGTGAATAGATGGGGGCGGAGCCAGCCAGAAATGGTATTTGCCGGTTCTCTGAACTACTCAAAATTTCCGCTATTAGTTTGCCAGAACCGATCAGAACTGGCTGAATACCACCTCTGTTCCTAAAGTAGATAAGAGAGGAAATGGGTCAACCAAGGGTCTGTTTGAAGGCTGAACCTGGACTTAGACAGGACGAGACCTGGGCAGTTTATGGCTGCCAGGCCACATCCAGCCCTTTGGCTGTCCCTCTCTGGCCTACATGAGATCAATTGGAAATTAGAAATCAAATGTAAATGGGGGTGGGGAGAAGCCGAGTCAGGTCTGGCTCTGCACAGTCGTGGTACACTCCTTGAATTGGCTGGTGTTTGCAGGAGGGTAAGGGGAGAAAATTCTTGTCTGTGCCCAGGTAGCCTTTACCCCTTACCCAGAGTTCAGCTGATCGAGTTTGAGGACACCAAATCAAGTTACATTGGTTCAGCCCTTCACCAAAGTCCCAGTTTCTCATGTAGCCCCTTAGGAATATTAATTGCCCAACCTGGGCAAGATGATTTCCCCTCTGCCTTTTAGAGTGTTCAAACCCACTGGAGAATTGCTATTTTGCAATCTCTTTGAGGGTAGACTCTGCATGGAGCAAGCCTGTGGGTGATTCTAGTCCTTTCCTTGAACTGGAGTTTCAAGGAGTTCTTCCATTCAGCGGCTCCTCTTTTTGCTGAGATCTTTGGTTCTGTGGGAACAGTCAGCCACTGCTTCCCCAGAAGTCAAGCATTAGCCATTTCTGTTGCATTTAATAGTTTATATAAAGATGCATAAGTCAGTGTCAGTGTAAAAGCTTCAGAGATGATTTTATCCATAAGTATTCCTAAATAAATTTCAAATAGATATAGGCCTGTGATGGCACAGTGCCCAGAATGCAGTTCTGCAGACAAAATCTACCCACAGCCATGAGTTTGATCCTGATTGGCTCAAGGTTGACTCAGCCTTCCATTCTTCTGAGGTTGGTAAAATGAGAACCCAGATTGTTGGGGGCAATATGCTGATGTTGTAAACTGCCCACAGAGTGCTATAAAGCAAAATGGGGCAGTATATAAGTTTAAGTGTTATTTCTACTGCTATTAAATGAGTCTTATTGCACTGGGCTACAGCATATTACATTATATAATTTTTTATGCTAGTCTTAACATTTAATTTTCCATTAAGGATGAAATATTTGAACAGCTGCTTCTGTGATTATATGCTATCAAGTCATTGTTGACTCTTAGTGACCACATAGATTGTCTCCATGATGAAGTGTCCCTAACTTTGTCTTTAGGTCTTCAACATCATATCCATGGCCATCTTCTTCTCTTTCCTTCCACATTTCCCAGCATTGGAGAGCTAGATCTTCATGTAATGTGTCCAGAATAGTTTGAGCCAAGTTATTTGTGCTTTGACCACTGGGTTGATTTTTACAGTGATCCATTGGTTTATTTTCTTGGATGTCTGTGGTATTCTCAGGAGCCTTCAACACCAAAGTTCAAAAGCATCAATACTCTTTCTAACCTGATTCTTCAAAATCCAATTTTCACTTCCATAGGGTGTCATAGGACACACCACTGATTCTATGATTCTGGTTTTTGTAGCTATAAACATCGCAGCATTTGAATACCTTTTCCAAGACCTTCACAGAGAGTTTACCATTGCTGGACTGCAGCGTACTGTACTTTACGACTTCTTGTTCCTTGCTGATAGTTGATCCTAAAAGGCAAAAGCTATCGACTACATCAATATCTTAATTGTCAAGTCTAAAGCTAGTTATTGTACCTGCGGTCATTAATTTGGTTTTCCTTATTCTAGTGCCATTGTTTTCATTGTGATCCTAGACTTTTATTACTAGAGCTTGCAGATTGTTTGCATTTTCAGTTAATTCTGTCTCATACTTTATCAAAATAACTAAGAATTTGTTATTAGCAGAAAGTCCGTTAAGGCATCAGGCTAGAAACTGGGAGACCGAAAGTTCTAGTCCAGTCTTGCCATAAGTATGAAACCAGCTGGGTGACCTTGGGACAGTCACTCTTAGTTCTAGGAAGCAGGCAATGGCAAATCACTTCCAAAAACTTTGCAAAGTAAACTGCAGGGACATGTCCAGGCAGTTGCCAGGAGATATAACGCACATACTTGTATTATTAGCAACAAACTGTCCTGCCCCTAAAATCCATTATCACACAAGAGAATTAAAAACATAAATCATTGCTTCACTGGTGAATTGTTAGATCTCTTAAAGAAATGTAATCAGTGATGTGTGTGTGTGTGTGTGTGTGTGTGTGTGTGTGATTTCTCCATGTTTCTTTTTGCTTTATGTAACTCTTACAGCTTCATTGAGTTGAAATGCAAACAGAAATGGATAAGATAAATACATGCTTAATGTTTATATTTCAGTAAATTATAGGATTAATATCTTAAAGGCATAATCAAGAAAGGTATTTTACACAAATTCCATGGGCATATGTGGGTCTTGGAAAATTGGCTCTTTTTCTCCTTACTGGACTATATTCAAAACTCATCTAAATCCTCCAGGGCACTAAATTTATTGCATGTTGTGCTAAAATAAGACTAATCCTTTGCAATCCAGAGTTGCAACTCTACTTTTAATGCTAGTTGGGTTCACACAATAATTAAATCATTTGCAAATCATGGTTGGTTGCTTGAACCACAGTGGGTGGCTGTTTAGTCCTCTAAACAATTGGCCACAATTGTTCACATACAACACCTTAAGGTGAAGTAAAGTATATCACATTATGGCTGCATTAACCAGGTCACTGTATACAATTTGGAGGGTAAATTGGTATAGTATCTCCTGCCCACTTTCTTTGTAATTCTTATCCCCTTGTTATTTTTCAAGTCTGAAGCAACAAACTTCATTTCAGCTTAGTAAACAGTAATGTATTAGGGAAGGAATTTCCTGCTGCAAACATAAAGCATCCCAAATCAAGTGCAAGGCCTGAATTAAAGATAAAAATAAATACACCTACTAGGATATGGATCAGAGAATAGGGAATTTATTCAGGAAATGTGGTGAACATAGGTTGGGCTATATTTATGTACTGCACCCATAATTTCTGCATCTCTGGTCCTGCCCAAAGTAAATCAATCCCAGTATCATTATTTTCAAAACAATTGATTTTTGTTGCAATTCTGTATTGACACATGTAGAGCAGGTTCCTACATGTGAAATGTTCTTAGCCAGATAGCACTGGAAATAACTTGATCAAATTAATGAGATTTAGAGATTTAGCAGTTTTTGCTAAACTTTGTGTTTTGTTACGATCAAAACTGCTAATTATTTCTTATTCCTCATTCCTCATACAAATACTTATTTTATTACACTTTATCTCATTCTTCCTTCAAGAAATGTATCCCTGGGCGGTACCATGCCTTTCCCCAATTTAGAACCACAACAACCCTATCAGGTAGGCTGAGCAAAGATTTGCCCAAGGAATCCTCATCACAGTGTAGGGATTTGAAATGCCATTTAATTATTTTGTGCTATTCTGATATCTGTTAGGCAGTATATTATTTTACTGCCATAAGTCGTTTCTTCCACTGAATTAATTAACCAAATGTTCCAATTTGATTGCTTCATTACTATAAAAAGTAAAGCCCTTCTATCTTATGATATTTCAATAGTGTCTTAATTAGCCCCTCAGGGAAGCATCTTGACAACATGAAGTACCCTCCATAGAGGACATATGGAATAACATGGATGTCATTTCTCACCTTTCCTGGGTTCACTAGGATGGCAGAGGAACTGGTGAGTCAATCAGCTAAGATCCAGTATGTATACATTCCTTCTAAATTGGTATCAGAAGCAGTAAAGGAGAAGCTGGCTGGGTTTACATAAATACATATTTGTATATTAGCCATGGCTTGCCTAATCAGTTTATTAAATAAGCCACAATTGTATGGGTTCACTAACACGCTGAGCTGTTGGTTGTGTCTTAGAAACCACAGTGCCCAACACAAATCAAACAAATGACTTTATGGATCAGTAATGCGATATGTGAACCCAACTGATCTCTTAACTGAAGTAGTTAAAGTTTTAAACCACAGTAGAAGGAGAAAGGAGGAGAAGATCCTCTCCCAGATACTATGGTTGGCTATCTCACTGTGGAGGATCCACCAGTTTCTCAGATGATCAAATCCACTATTAAATGTTTGTATCAACAGGGAGGTCTTAATAAATCATCAAATCCCTGTTCAATTAATCCTTGTTTGGGGCCTAAATTTGGAGCAACTGTTTTCTGTGTAATTTATGGGATGATACTTCAGATACTTGTCTGTTAGGCATGTCTTCAAGGTAATTGTATACAAATCCCTTCATATTTTTCTTATAATGTTAGGCATAATTGTTTATGCCTCTTCCATGTGGCATACAGATTCCACAATTCTTGATAGGCCTCTGACCTAATCCAGCAAGACAGGTCCCAATTATGTATTTAATCAACCAACATTTTGATTAAACAAATATTAATATGTTTGGTCAATGCCATCACAATCTGTTTATAATGAGCTGGTTATTTAAGGGCTAAAAAGGCCATCTCCTTTGCTGGGACTGTGGAAAAGACAGTGTATGGTTAGCCTGTAAATTTCTGAACTAATTCATAAACAGAGCAAACAGATATTAATTTATCTGAGTTTTTTTTTAAACCTATCAGAGGTCTATGGCTTCCTGTGGTAGAAGTGAAGTCAAGATGGAACTGGCTAAATAGCTCATATAAATTGGGTCTCCATGCATTTATGCCTAATAAAAGCTTGAGTAGCCAATGGAACAGTTGTGCTCTCCTGAAAAAGTGGTTTGTTGAGAGTGTTATTAAGAAACCAATAAAACCCACCATATGGAACTGATGCTCGAAGTGTCTTTGTGGTTTAGGAGGGAAAGCAATAAGACCAGTGTTGCTTAGACAGAAATTGGTTACCTTAACTGTTGACTCCTGTCCTTTACTCTGGCAGTTCTCCTACTTCTTCCTTCTGGGTTTGGTTGCTTATCCCAGTTTCTACTATATCCTGCGTTGGAGCCTGGTGCACATCGGGAAAATGGAGTTCTGCTTTGCCGTCTATATAACTGCCAGGTGGGAGGCTCCCTGCAAACCAAGAAGAACCATGGGCTCAAACACTAAGGGAGAGAATCCCCTCACAGCTCTTCCAGGAACATCCACCCACCCAACCTGCCACTTCTACCCATCCCTGTTTTACAAAGCCAGAATGCTACAATGCTCACAGTCAGCCATAAGGTGTCACTGCTGATTTAGTTATTTCCTCCTGGCAGCCAATTGCTCTTTTACCTATCAAAGGTTGTATCAGGGTCACCTCTTAGCAGGTGGAAGATTATCCCTTAATGCATTAGGAGGGGGAATGGGTTAGCTGCCCCATAGTCTCTCCCCCCCTTCACAAACTGAGCTGAGATTATAGGCTTAACAAATTTCCAGCGATCCTGCCAGAGAAGAGAAGAGGCAGAGCTCAAGGAAGTTAGGCTTTGGTGTTCCGGGGGTTAAATGATGATGCCTGATTAGCTGCCTTGGAAAAGGGGGAGCAATGCTCAACCGGCTTTCAGATGGAAAGAAGCAACGGATTAATTTAGCGGATTCTGCCATGGGATGTTAAGGACGCCAATATCTGGGTCTCCAACCTCATCCCTCTGAGGTCTCCAACCTCATCCCAAACCTCCAGCTCAGCCTTCCAATCCTGAGTCAGATCCATCCTACCCAGCTTCGTCCCCCAACTGGCAGGTCCTCCACAATCCTTCTCCACCCATACATAGATCTCATCTTCCGTCTCCCACCATGCCTTGCATACTGGGCCCTGAGCTTCTTTAGCTGTGATTATTCAACGCTGAGCTCTGCTACCCTGCTCTTCTTTCTGCGGGTCCATCTGCACAGCGCAGTCCACTGTCTCTTTAAGTTGCTCCCGCACTGTGCTGACAGCTGCTCCCCCTCCCTCCTTCCCTCTTTCTCCGACTGTGTCTCTCTCTGTGTCTGTCACAGCAGCTCTGCTAGGGACCAACCCTCCCACCGCCATCCCCCCTTCCCTCTCCATCCCCCCTCGCCCCCTGGGGGACCATGAGCCTTCCTCGTGGACACCCGGAGGGATCCCAGCCCCACTGACCCTCCCCATCCTCCGCTCTGCCCTCCTTCCTCCTCCTCCTCCCCCCATCACCCCAACCCTGCAGCCTGAGCGAGATGTTTCACGCCTTGGTAGCAGGGACCATTGTCTTTCCTGGCCTCTTCCTGTTGTCCAAGAACGGCCTCAAGTGGCTACCGGGCCTGCGATGGGAGGAGGCTGACGCGGTCATCGTCTCAGCCAGGTAACCACGGATGCAGGAGGGGATGCCAGTAGGAATCTCGCAGTCTAGAGGGTGGGCAGGAAGGAGGGCAGGCAGAAGGCCTCAAGGATGAGCTGCTGGGCACCCAGATTTTTATAGGTTTGTTAGTGTGATGTGGATAGTTTTAAGGAAAAGAGGGGGACTGTGGGTCCTGGGGAGATGGAACGGGAAGGGAGACGGATTTTTTTTTGGAGGGGGAGTGGTGTCCTCATCCCTAGCAAGCTTTTCTGGTAGCTGCAAAAGGAGAGGTTAAAGCTGGAAACCAATTCTTGGACTGACTGGGTGGACTCACGCTATTGAGTAAGGTGCATTGAGTTTCAAACTCTCTTGGACCTATACGGGATCTCTATAAATAGAAAAGTGTGCAGGATTTTCTGGGAGAAGCATTGTATTAAGGTCGTGAGCTAATTGATGTTCCTAGGATCCCACAGTGGGAGTGGGATCATTGTAGGAAAAGCGAACCAACACAGTGAGAGCCGAAAGGGTGTTACTGCTACCTCTTGATAGCCCAACAGTAGTGATAACTCAAGAAAGTCAAGTCTTAGCAGGGTATGTTGAGCCTGGGATCGAGGTGTCACCAAATGGGTTATCGGAGCCACTGTAAGTTTATTATGCTGTGAGTTAAAGTACCCATAGCTCTGCATTTTAAAATGGAAATTCTTTTGAAAATAGGAGTCTTTCCGGAGGCTAGGTGTTCTATTGGGGTATAGTAAAAGATGCTTTTAAAAAAGTGCCATGTGGTGAAAACCCCAGGGATGCCTTCTAAGATGAGGTGGGAAACACCCAATTGTTCTCATCACTTAGGATGTTTTCTTTTAAGCATGGAAGCCTTTTTATTAATTGACTTCTGGAATTATTTGAGAACGTAGCAGGGTCAACGGGCAGCTGAACCATTTAGCCATTTGTACTTATCTCCAAATATATCCAACCAATGACGTTATGGGATGGGTGAAACATGCGTGGGTTGGAATTAAAGCTGTTGGTCAAGGCTGGCAGTATTCGGGAGCAATATAATAGTCCAGGCTGGCTCCCAGAATATTAGATTGGGATTGAGAACTACTGTTCTGGCTTCATGGCTTCATACCTAAAATGGGAATAGGATGCTAGATAAACCCAAGATAAAAGGAAGGAGAAACCAGAGTTACTTAAACTTCTTACCATTTCTCATTCTCTTATCACAGACTTGTCTCCTCAGTACAGGCCATTATGGCTTCCACAGTTGGCTACATCATCTCTACATCCTGCAAGCACATTATCGATGACCAGTAAGTCAGCATTTATGGTGTAATGCCAGGGCAGCACTGTGGTGCAGTAATCTCATTCCCACCCCAACCCCATCTCTACCTTATTTTCTGAGTGCAGCTCAGCCAGCATCTTGGCAAGGTCACACTACTGAGAAACTTGATACCTGCGCCAGGAGTGGTACCAAATTTAGAACAGGATGACAGTGACATGTTCCAAGCAGATGTACCGCAATGAGTAGGCTGGATCAGGAAGCTGGGAGCAGGGCAGAGAGTTTGGGGCCACCAACAGGAGTGCTATGGTCGATAGCAGTGTAGAGTGAAGCACTGGGTTGTGGACCCAGAGAGAGCGTGTTCAGGATGAACACTCCGAAAAGAATTGTTTCGGGGTTATGGGAGTGGTGGAGACAAGATGCTTTGCATATAAAGATTGCACCCACCACAAAACGTAGTAGAGGTGTTAGGGTAAGTAAGACAAAAGTAGCAAGAGGGCAGATTCCAAGCCATATTGAACAATAAAGTGCTGTCCATGGTGCTGAAAAAACAGCAACCAATGGGTCTCTGAATTGGTACCCTTTCAGCACCATGGACAGCCTCGCTCAAACTACAGCAAGTCTTCCCATTCCGGTCCTGTGTTGCTAAATCCTCATATAATATATGGGAGAGTTGATTTCTACAATATGTGCTGGAAATAAGCTCCAGGATCAGATTTGTCGGTCCCTCTGGCTTCTGGGAGGGCTGCCAGACCTCAGTTTCTGCAGAATCCAATTTGGCAGTAGGGCAGTTCTGCAGGACAAGAAGGATTGGAAACGCATCACAAGTCCACACTGAGGAATTCTGAGGACAAGGCAGATAGAGAGGAAATGTTTGGGGTAGCTGTAAGATATGGCAGGAGTTGTCGTTGGATCAATTTCTGTCATATCCTTTCTTGCTTCTTTTTCCCAAGGATAGTTTAGTTTCTCATTAATGAATTTAGTTGGGATTAATTCCCTCCCTGGGCAATGTTAGATAGGCATGTGGGAGCATCAGAGGGAATTAGACCAAAGGAACAGCTGCTTCCATTGCTGATTTGCATTCTGTGTATGTGTAATTAAGTTTTATTGGGCAGCCAGTGACGGGGAACTCCAGGGCCCTTAGGAGGGGAGGAGGTTAAAACAGAGGGAAGTTGGATTGTTGGGTCCTCTGCCATGAGCTCTGATTGGATATGCACAGAAGGAGGGAGCTATGAGATAAGACTTCTCTTAAGATTGTAAAAACTGCCTCAGCATTTTTATTTTCACAAAGATATCACAGTGTCCCTTACACAGCAAATCTCCTTCTGGGAAATAATGTCAGGTTTCCCTGACAACATTTCAACACTTTTGAAGTATCTTCTTCATTGACCTTCATGCCTAAAAAGCTAGAAAGAACACTTCCTATGCAGGTTTTTCAGCATGGAAATCAACTGCTGTACCCATCCTCAAAGTATCCAGCCCAGTCCTCCTAAATGTGCTTCAGTCCCAAATGCCCTACCTTTTTCTTAGGTCTGGACTTCACAAGGACGCTTGAGCTTAGTATCCTGCATTGCACTGCTGCTTTGGCATTTGGCCTAATCACCTTGCATGGAGCAGAGAGTATCGTCAGCAAAAATGTTTGGGAGACGGGGAGAGATAGCAAAGAGAGCTGAGCAAGGAATTTGATGGTTAAGAAGTTGGGTCCCATCTATAAAGAAACCCTGTTTTATTTATCTCTATTTCAGCTGCTCTATAGCATTTTCACAATTGAGTCCAGACCAAGACATTCTTCTTTTTAAACTCCTGTATTTTAAGTCATTTTAAGTAGAATGAAACTAAATCCAATGTTCTGAATCTCAGTGTCTTTTTATAGAGTTGGTGGGTTTCTAAGAAAGTTGAAAGCATGAGCCCCAGGCAGATGCTAGCAAGCCAAAGTATCCTGTTCATAAAGGCCAGAGGAGTAATATGGTAGGATCCGATAAGTGAGGTGGAATTGCTAATAGTATACCTACCTAGGTGCAGCAGTGTCTGGAATACCTTAGAAATAAGGTGTAAGCAAATTAAAATTGGAAATAAACCACATTTGCTCCAGGAGGGGAAGGTTGTGATCAGGATCAGAGAGTGAGTGAGTGAGTGAGTGAGTGAGTGAGAGAGAGAGAGAGAGAGAGAGAGAGAGAGAGAGAGAGAGAGAACGAACGATATGAGCAAGGCAGAATCTATGTTACCATTGTCCTTGGGAGTGAAGCACATCATCATGCCATCAATTCCTCATTGATTGTGGCCTTGAGTCTGTTCCAGAGGGGTGGAGAGTGTCCTGCTCTTCCACCCCCTTTGCTCATGGCTCAAGTTATCTGCAGGGATTACTGAGTCTATTAGCTGCTTATATTCCTTTACCTCTTTTCACCTCCTGCAGACACTGGCTGACTTCCAACTACACCCAGTTTGCAGTCCCTTACTTCATCTACGATATCTACGCTATGTTCCTGTGCCATTGGCATAGGTACCACGTCAAAGGGCATGAATCAAGATGTGTTGAGACCCAGACACTGCACACTGCCATCCGTGCCTACTTGCACAAGGAATCACTGATGGTGATTCACCATCTTTTCATGGTGTTGGTTTGCTTCCCTGTGTCTGTGGTGAGTGGGACCGGAGGGGTGGGGGGTGGGGACAGATGACCCATGTGCACAGATGAGGATAGGAAGGGAAGGGATGAGCTATTGATCCATGCAGCAGAAGAACCTGCAAATGAGGATGCTGTGCTTTAGAAGATGCTGCCCCACCTGCCCAGGTCTGTCATGCTTATCCCTTTCCCCCCTTCAGCTGTGGCGTCAAGGCAAAGGTGACTTCTTTCTGGGTTGTATGTTGATGGCTGAACTCAGCACCCCTTTTGTCTGCCTTGGGAAGGTTCTCATCCTGGTGAGTATCACCGGCGGCTGAGCTTCTTTTAGGGGAACAGGGGAACAGAAAGGTTCGGATTGGTTTTTGTTTGGTGCGCATTACAGGTAGGTAGCCCTTGACTAATAACCAGAGGTAGTCCTCAACTTATCATATTTGAGCCCCAAATTTTGTGTGGCTAAGTAAGAAATTTGCTAAGTGAGCTTTGCCCCATTTTACGACTTTTCTTGCCACATTTGTTAAATGAATCACTGCAGTTGCTAACTTAGTAATACGGTTGTTAAGTGAATCTGGCTTCCCCCTTGACTTTGCTTGTCAGAAGGTCACAAAAGGGGATCATCTGACCCTGGGACACTGCAGCCGTCATAAATGTCTCCTATTAGGCAAGTCGCGCACATGTGTGCAAGCCACGTGCACAACCAAAGTGTATGCACGGAAAACCAAGGGTATGCATGGATGTGGCGCGTGTGAGCAAAGAGAGAGAGCCCACCCGCTCACATTTGTGAACCAATAAGGAAAGTAAGTGAATACCACCTCTGTTTGAATTATTCACTAAATGAACTGTTGTAAGTCGAGGACTACTTACATTGACTAAGTGACTGTTCAAAGTTATAACCGCACTAAAAAAATGACTTACAATCATTGCATCATCCCCACAGTCACATGTTCGTAATCTGGGCTCTTGGCAACTGGCATGTATTTATGATAGTTGCGGTGTCCTGGAGTTGTGTGATCGCCATTCGCAACCTTCCCAGCTGGCTTCCAGTTACGTGAAATCAGTGAGGGAAACCAGATTCCCTTAACGACTGTGTCATTCACTTAACAACTGCATTTTTTTTAACAATCATGGCAAAAAAAGGTTGCAAAATGAGGTGTGACTCACTTAACAACCCCCTTGCTTAGCAACAGAAATCCTGGTCCCAATTGTGGTCATAAGTCAAAGACTACCTGTATAAGTTTTATATATTGGTTGTTTGGTTTGTGGACATTTTAGATGGTGTTTAATTGATTAGATGCCAAGAGTTGGTAGGTTAATATGAAAGACCATAAATAACTACCCTGTTTCCCTGAAAATAAGCCCTCCCCCAAAAATATTGCAACACAGCAGCACCCATGCTTGCCAACTCCTGCACCTCAAAAATAATAAGACCTCCCCGAAAATAAGGCCAAGCACTTACTTCTGGGGGTCAAAAGAAAATAAAACCCTGTCTTATTTTCGGTGGAAACATGGTAAATAAAGACATAATGGAAAGGCGGAAGAGTTAGCCAACCTGACCTGAATTTGCCTTTCAACCCTCTTTTTTTCCCTCTCTCTGCAGTACAAGCAGCAGCACACCCTTCTCCACAAGGTGAATGGCATGGCCATGCTAGTCACATTCTTCTTCTGCCGAATCCTGCTCTTTCCATATATGTACTGGGTATATGGGCAGTATGCTGGCTTGCCCTTCTACCGTGTACCCTTCTCCATCCCTGTCGAGTACAACTTGGGATCGGCCATCCTCATGGCTCCCCAGATATACTGGTTTGGCCTCATCTGCCGCGGAGCTTTCCGTGTCTTCCGTGCCCGTGGTACCACCAAGGAACAAGTGTTGCGAAATGGGCACAGGATGGATACCCAGGCACAGGACTAATGGCTCTCTTGCCCCCTCCCTCAGCTGCAAATGGACAAGCCGCCTTTCCCCCCATGACTTATTTATTGGGGTGATGGGAGGGAGTGGGGAAGCTGCTCCTAAGCCAAAAGGGAAAACGGGAGGGTCTGGGAAGGGGGTAGAGGTGGTGTCTCAAAGGAAATCTTTAGAGGGCATGAAACCAAAGTATTCCTTGGTTTGCTATGTGGAAATCCTTTGTGCAAAGGAAACCCTCTGAATTTGCAATGCTGTCGTTGTTTTGAAATGTCTATGAGTTGGGTAGGGTTTGAACCAGAGTGTAGTCCTAAACCAAAGGGAATACTGAAGTTATCTGTGTCGGGGAGATATTCAGGCCTGTGGGGCACCACATCAAGAATCAACTCGATGTGGACCTGTAGAACAAAACCAGATTTTGTAATGTATCAGGGTTCTGCCAAGCTGACAAACACATAGTGGTTATTGCTTGCTAGACTATGATTAGATGACCTAAGATTTTCTGAGCATGGCTAGCCAAGGAGGGACCCATGTGGTTTGCATGGGGGCGATACTATTACCTGAAAGCAGGAGTTATATACCGTTGGATAGGAAGATTAAGTCAAGTTCTCTCCAATCCTATTTGCTTTAGACTTGCAGAATCTCTATCACATGTAAACACGATGGAGAAATAATACTGGGTTTGGGTTGCCCTCGCCCCAGGCAGCAATAGGGGAATCTTATCAGCAGAATTAGTTATATTTGTAGAATAACCAATAAGGAAACACTCTTATCATTTTTTTGGATGCTAGTAAAATAACATGGTCTTCAGTATTACTGGAATGTCATCTACCCAGGATATTTAATTCATTCATATGTGGATGTGGGTGTGATCTCACACATGCACATACACATGTTTATCCTCTGTAGCAAGATGATCAGAGGGGTGCTGCTTAAAGAACACATGCCCCCCTCCCCATAGCAATAACCAAGCAGGGGAAACACCCCCCTCCTCTTGACACCTTCTCCTCTGTTTCAGCACAGAATTCCTTCACTGCTCACTCTTAGACACCCCCCTCACTTCATAGGGCAGGAATCTAGCTGTAAATAAAGAGCAGGGGGGAATGTATTTATATAACCCAAGGTCTGCCAAGTATTAAAGGAGCCTTTATCTACTGTCAGTGGAGGGGCTGTGTGTGTCGTTTATTAATTCCAAACCCCCAAATGTATATTGCCGAGCCCTGCATTCGGATCACTCTTTCCCTAAAACCTTTGAGGACCCACATAGCTGTCTTTACAACTCTCTCTCTTTAATCTTCTTTTATTTATCTACTTATTTCTATCCCACCTTTATTATCTCTACCAATAACATAAGGCGCCAAACATATCCAGCACATCTTCCTCCCCCCCCTCCTGTTTTCCCTACAACAATGTTATGTGGTGGGTTCAGTTGAGAGTGAGTGACCAGCTCAAACTCATCCATCCAGCTTTCATGACCAAAGTGGGGCTTGAATTCACAAATCTCCCACTTTCTAGCCTGATGCATTAGTTCTTCATCAATGAATATCTTGCAAATGCATACAAATTCAAAGGCCTTTTACTTAACAGGAAGGACCATGGGAAGGAACAGAGGACAAGCCACTCAGGAACTGCCGTCATCTTCTCAAATGTGTTGTTTACGGAATAGCCTGAAATGGGGAAGGTTGGGAAATCAGACCCTGGAGGAAATGTGTGGGAACAAAACGTGTCTCTTAAACCCACCCACCCCCCAGGGGAAGGGGCTCCAGCCAAGGCCCAGCAGATGTGGACTGGTGCAACACTTACGCTTGGACAATCTGAAAAACAAAGAACAGCAGAATGAGGAGAACGGATCCCACCAGGATGTAGCGCAACAGCTGAGGGAAGGTGCCTGGAAGAGACAAAGAAAATGGCCTCCTCATGGGCCACTAGCAGAGAAAAGCCCACTTGTTCAGAAACAAGCTGAGAGGGATGTTTATTGGCTTAGGATCTAATAAGAGGAAATCCTGCAAAAAAAAAAAACAGGGCAGGGATTTGGAGGCATAATCTATGTGTTACGTCAAGCAAGTGATCCTCCCTTGGACTTCTTTTTCTAATAAACAGGTTTAGAAGTCCCAACATGGAGGTGGGGGGGGGAGCGGAAGGGAAGAATTAGGGCTGTAAAATAAGGGCGGATACAGCACACACATGGGCAATTTATGCTTCTTTTAGCCCGATGCTATAATTTTCACGTGTCACCTGATTTCGGTCTTCCCAGAGGAGATTCTGGCAATCCCTGGAACAGTATTTCTCAACCATAGCAAATTGAAGATGGGTGGACTTCAACTCCCAGAATTCCCCAACCAGCTGTGCTGGCTGGGGAATTCTGGGAGTTGAAGTCCACCCATCTTCAAGTTGTCAAGGTTGAGAAACTCTGCCCTAGAGCGTATACAAACATGTCTCACTTGGAGCAATAAATTCAGGTTTTTCTCCAATAAACTTATAGACAGCTAAGATCTTCTCTTTATCGGAGTCAGGATAGTCAAACCAAGGTGCCTCATGGGATAAGGACCCCATCGTCTCGTTGACATCATGTAGTTTTTCCACAGGTGCTATGGGCCAAAAAAATAAACACACCCATCAGAGAACACAGGAAAGCATTCTTGATGTCAAAGGGAAGTTACACTTCTTAAATTAGTTCATATTATTACTGATAAAGGAGAAAATATCTTTCCTCTCTTACTTTTATATCTTTTTAGAGCAGGTGGGCTAACCACTCTATTCTTCAAACATAACCATCCTTACATTCAGTAATAATTTGTATATCTATCTTCTCTCTTTTAGTATTTTATGGAAGGTCGCTCTTAAGCATTCAGTACCCATCCATTGTGTGGTCAATTAATTGTTCCCCAAGTTTTTCTTTAAAAAATGAGCAAACCTTTTCCTGACTACAATGCATATGGCCAGGAACTAATGAAAAAGTGCTGAAGTTTTATCAAAATGTTTTTTTCCCATATGTGGATACCACTATGATAGTAAGCTCTAGAAGTATCCCAAGTCATCCCAACATCTCTTTTGTAGTTTAAAAGAATTTACCACTTTTAAATAGTGTTAACGGGGAGCTAGAATCAACTTTGGTCTGGCACTGAAGCATCTGTGCTGGGGACTCTACCTAAACACAATTTTGAGGTAAAAGCCGTATCCATGTAGAGTTGTAGAACTGTATGGTGAACAGAGTTTTTTCAAATGTGCACAGGCTCTAAGAAGCTGCCTGAAATTTATGCTGAGAACTTCAAAAAAGATTTTCATTAACAATAAAATAATCAGTATATTGACTTTACATTTTTGGAGCCTGGATTCATTCCTCATATAATACTGGATGTTATGTGGATGATTTGGCTCTAGTTTGGTAGGTTGATGCAATTATTTTGCCAGACCATAGTTGAACAAACCATAGCTTAGTGTTATATAAACCCAGACTAAGATTGAGGTTTCCTTTTAATTAGCTCCCATAGCTTGTCTGCAAAAACATGGATGGGCACAAGAGGGTAGCAGATCTGCTCACAAGATGGCCACTGTACACCAACCTAAATTTTCTTTTGCTGCCGTAGGTGTAACTGTAGAATTAAGATGGATAATACTAAATTTTAAGTAAAAAGGGGAAAGTTGGGCAGGAGAGCCTGAGCTCACCTTCCATTAATTGATCAATCCATTTCTCCTTGGAGAGATTTGCAAAAGTGCATAAGATGCAGAGAAACAAAGATTGCACTTGGCTCGGCATAACGGCTCAGTCTTGCCTCTATCACATCCAAACACACATCCATACTTAATGACCTCACAGTGCATGCTTCTCTCCTCACATTCCAGATGACTTTTCTGCCACAACAACCAAGATTCCAAACAACCCCCACCCCCAATCCAGGTTCTATCGTTGCTTTCAGGAGCAGTCCTTCCAAAAAAAGATGAACAACAAAGCAGAGGGTGATATGCAACGGAAAAAGAGGTTTATTTTATATTTTTGCTCCCATCAAAAGATTCATACATTCTGGGGAAGCACAGTATTATATAGCCCATGGTCCCCTGCCATGTTCTTGCAAGGCACTCATTAAGTAATAATAGAGAGCATTCCTCTAGAGTGGTTCTTTCCCCCTTCAATTTCATGTCTCCGAAGGCTTGGGCAGAATCCCCAGAAATCCTCCAGCAGCTGTGAAGAGGTTAATAGGAGAAGAACCATCCGTAATGAGGGTGGACTGGATTCCCAGACCTTGGAGCATTTTGACCTGCAAGGAACAGAAAGCAAAAAGTCATGCATCAGGGTTTCTAAATCTCAGATGAATATTTCTAATCTGCTGTCAATTGGGGCATCTGAGATGGGTCTGAGAAGAGCCCCTGCTCTTTACAGGTAGTCCTTGACTTACAACCATTCATTTAGTGACCGTTCTGAAGTTATAACAGAACTGGAAAAAGTGACATGAGCAGTTTGCAGCATCCCCATGGTCATGTGATCAAAATTTGGGTGCTTGGCAACTGGCATATATTTATGATAGTTGCACTGTCCAAGGGGGGGGGGGGGTCACTTAATCACCATTCATAACTTTCCCAGCGGGCTTCCGACAAGCAAAGTCAATGGGAGGCAGAAACCAGATTCACTTAATGATTGCATGATTCACTTAACAATTGTGGCAAAAAAGTCGTAAAGTGGGGTACAACTCACTTAACAGCTTAGCTTGCTTACCAATGGAAATTTTGGGCTCAATTGTCGGTTGTAAGTCAAGAACTCCCTGTAGTTTATTGTGCCACATGCTTTCTCTTAGATCAGTAGGAATGTTCACCCCTGCCTTATGCTTTCATGCTGTTTGGCCCAGCTTGGTGTTCTCCAGATATAGTAGAATTGATCCTTCCAGAATTCCCAACCAGAACTAGAGGAAAACCATATTGGGGAAGGTTGATCTGACCCTCACTGCCAGTGTGTGGGTGGAGGGTGTAGACTAGAAGCCATGGTCCACAACCCCTTGTACTGTTGCATTCTAACTCAAAACGAATAAACTATGAGTTCAAGCACGCCTATTATTTGGAAGAACAATGTTCTCCTAGTCCCTTCTTCTTTTCTATGCTTCTCACCTGCATCTCTGGCCCAGCCACTGCAATGTCGCGGATCGTGCTGGCTCCGAGGGATTTGATCACAGCTTCAAATTTCTTGACTTCAACAGCAGCCAGAGCTTCTGCCCGGGCCACGTCCATGTTGGCTTGCTCTTTGGCAAAGCGCAGCTCCTGTTCCCGGGCTTGTGCAAGACGCAGCAGTTCTGATTCCTGGAAAAGATTAGAGGGAGGGAGGGAGGGAGGGAGGGAGAAAGGTGGACACACAGGCAGAATCCAAACATTAAAGTGAAAGAAAAGGAGCAACCAATGTGAATTTTTAAAACAATTCATACAACACAATTGCATACCATTTTTTTCCTGTTACTTCTTACTAGAGAAGCTATATCAACCGATGGGTCTTCTCTAATTTGCCTTTACTTTTCCCACTAAAGTCCTAATATAAAGTTTACTAAGACACCATTCTATGAGCAAAATTTATTATCTGCATATAAAACAATGGATGTCATCTAAAGACTATATCAACTGATGGGTCTTCTCTAATTTGCCTTTACTTTTCCCACTAAAGTCCTAATATAAAGTTTACTAAGACACCATTCTATGAGCAAAATTTATTATCTGCATATAAAACAATGGATGTCATCTAAAGACTATATCAACCGATGGGTCTTCTCTAATTTGCCTTTACTTTTCCCACTAAAGTCCTAATATAAAGTTTACTAAGACACCATTCTATGAGCAAAATTTATTATCTGCATATAAAACAATGGATGTCATCTAAAGACTTTAAAATTCAGCATGTGCTTCTTAGTCTGACAAGCAGCTATCATCTGTCATTGATCAAGTGCAGGCACCTGCTGGTATCTACAGCCCATTGAAGAAGTTTGACGAAAAGATTGGACAGACAGTTGTCCCTGGTGCAATAAAGTCTGCTGCCTTGGGCAGGGGTTGGGCTAGCAGACCTCCAAAGTCCCTTCCAGTCCTATGATTTCATGATTCTGTAAGTTGTTATGGCAGAATAGTAAAAAGTCACAGGCAGAATCTGACCCTTCTTTTGTTATATATCTGACCAGAGATAGTTTTGTCTATCAGAAAAACCAAACACAAAATACAAATTGATGCAATGCTTTTTCTAGGAACAACCAAACTTTTGATTTCTCTAGAACTCCTCATCAAACATGGAGATATGAACGGCAGGAATGGAAAGCAGCAGCAAAGTTAAAGAACAAGACCAGGAATTGTAGCCTACAAGTACAGTTCAGAGCTGGCTACAAGCTTGAAGCTGAACAGAGAGAGCATCTGTCATCAGAAGATGCTTCATATATTTCAGTTATAATTATGCCTAGAATTCTGAGAGGGGGAAAAAAACCATATCCCATACAGGCTTTGTTCTGAAAATTAAAAGCATTAAATTGTGCTTCGACTGGGATCTAGCACATGAAAGCTTCAGTGGCTAAAAACAGAGGAAGGAAGGAATTTAAGATCACATCACACAATTCAGGGGCTACACCTCAACCTCCTATTTTCTCCAAGGGTGTTTTTTGTGCTTCTCAGCACTTTCTGGACATTTGATGAGTGGGGAGATTCTGGAAGTTAAACTGACCTGAAATTGCTACCTTTTTTTCCAGGCCACTTTTAGGTACCCTGTTTCTCCGAAAATGAGGCCTCCCTGAATAATAAGCCCAATCAAGCTTTTGAGTGCATGCACTAAAATAAGACCTCCCCTGAATATAAGCCCTCCCTGAAAATATTGCAACAGCCGTGAGGTGACCTCACTCACTGCCTCAAAAATAATACTTCCCCAAAAATAAGGCCAAGCGCTTATTTCGGGGGTCGAAAGAAAGAAACACGGTAGTTTTCAGTACAAGAAGGAGGGATGGTTAAGAAGGACAGGCAGGAATGACTGGCAAAAAAAAGTCTACTCCACTAATTTTGAAAAGGCCCAATCTGGCCTGAAAAATTGAACTTTCATGCCATTTATGGATGAAAATGGGTAACAAGAGGCTTTCTGTTCCTATCTTCATCTTTTTTTTTTTAAGGAAAAAAAATCAAACAATACGCCCACTCCCAATCCTAATCCAGTGAATTTCAAGAGGGCACTCTTGATCCAGGTGCCCTACTTTGCCAAGTATGCTCTACTTAACTGAACCTCTAGCCCGGGACAAAGTACTAAACAAGAAAAAAAAGGGGGGGGGAGGGGAAATGCTTAGAATGGGTTGGAAAGATGCAAAATCAGTTACTCTATTTTTCAGATACTATGTTTTGTTCTAGCCCATGATGCTCAGCACTGGAGGGCAGATTAGCACTCACAGCCACCATCAAGAAGCTAGTTTGCCTAGAAAGGTTTGTGGGAGGACTGGCAGGACTTACCGTCTCTATGGCAGTAGCTTGAGCCTTCAGCTTGGCCTGCAGAACCGCTCCTTCTCCTTCAATTCGGGCTGCCTCTGCTCGGGATTGGGCCTCTGCCTTGGCAGCCCCTGTGCTCTCCACAGCCGTGCTGGGAAAATAGGAAAGGGGAAGCAGAGAGTCCTTTAGAAATACCATCTCAATATGCAATCAAAGACTAGATCAGCCTCCCCAAACTCGCAACTTCCAGATTTAATGAGTCCAGCTCTCACAATTCTTAGGTAGCACTGCCTGGGACCTCAGATAATAGGAAAGAACTAAGTTTGGAACAAATGTCCATGAAGTAACAGTTCCCCCACACATATGTGCTAGGCGTTTCCGACTCTAGGGGGGCGATGCTCATCTCCGTTTCTAAGCTGAAGAGCTAGCGCTGTCCGAAGACGTCTCCGTGGTCATGTGGCCGACATGACTAAATGCCGTAGGTGCATGGAATGCTGTTACCGTCCCACCAAAGGTGGTCCCTATTTTTCTACTTGCATATTTATGTGCTTTCGAACTATTAGGTTGGCAGAAGCTGAGACAAGTAACGGGAGCTCACTCCGTTAAGTGGTGCTAGGGATTCGAACCACTGAATCGCCAAACTTCTGATCGACAAGGTCAGCGTCTTAGTCACTGAGCCACTGCGTCCCTATAAATGTCCATAGTTGGGCCTTAAAACAACATGGATCCTGCACACTCACCTCAGTGCTTCCAGCTCTAGCAGCTCCTTTCGGGCTCGTTCTGCCTCAGCCTGATCAAGAATTTTCTGCCGTTCAAGACGACCTCGGGCCTCTTGTTCCAACCTCTCTGCCTCATGGCTGGAGAGAGAGAGAGAAAGAGAGGATGGTATCAGGGGAAATGAACACCACGAAGGGAAAAAGTTTACCTAAAATGCATCTCTTTATTCTGGGAAAAACTCAAAGGCATTCTCCAGGTATAAATTAGAAGAGACTTTGTCAGGAAGGAAAGAACAGGCTGTTTCCATTTTTGTTTGTTTTTGAGAAAACAAGAAGCTGGAGAACACCACCTTGGTACTTAACTGCTTTGAAACTCGTTGAATTTGGTACTCAACCCATTTTTATGTGAATATTTTGTCCCGTTATTCACTGTTTGTTTGGTATTCAATATATAAGCTAGAACGTGTCAATGTGGCTGCCTTGTTACTCACAATATTATTCCTTATGGGGAAAAAATTGTTTGGTACCCATCATTTTTAGTACTCATCTCAACTTCCGAAACCAATTAATGATGAGTACCAAGGCACCACTCTTAAGTCATCGGTGAGAATTCTGTAGGTTTTTTGATTATTTGAAAGCAACGGTCAGCCTCAAAAATCAAGAAAGACGTATTATGATTCTTCCAAGCAGATTTCTTTATTGTTCCTCACCTCTAGACAGAATCTTGCCAAACTAGAGCAGGCTACATACACTCTAGGAACTGTTAAGGAGGAGCTGCCTTTACCTTCTTTCTCTCATGCAAATTGTCAGAACTGTGAGGTTTCTTGATCCTTGGGAACGTACCCCCTCCCTCCTGGGAATCCAGACTACATTCCTTTACAGCAACAGACTTGGAAATTTGAATGGCCGCAGAGAAAACGCTTAGGAGTTTCAAAGTGTCTTCAAAGTGACAGAGCTGCAGTTGAATTAGGTCAGCAAGAGCAGACATTTCAGACATCAAAGAAATTGTGTTTGTCACATATCTTCATATCTGACCCTTTCTCAAGCCAAGAAAAGTAAAACAGTGACCAAAACCAAGAACGTTTCCATATTGTGGTTTTGCTTATTCAAAAGGAGGGGGTGCCCTCTGTATCAAAATTTCTTTTTTTTTTTCCTGGCAGCTCTTAAAACATTCAGGAATCCTTTTCATTTCTCTGGCTGGAGGTAGAAATCCATAGTCACTAAAAGCCTGTAATCACCAGAGAATAAATGCAGCTTATTCTGTTACCTTTCTCTGCAATCTGAAGAGATCCCCCACCCTTGTTATCCCCTCCTTGGGGAAAGCAGCCTTAATCACCAGGAGACTGTGAGTTCTAGTCAATAAGTCAGCTGGGTGACTCTGGGCTGGTCGCTGTCTCTCAGCCCAACTAACCTCTCAGTGTTGTTATTGTGGGGAAAATAGGAGGTGGGAGGAATGTTAGGTATGTTCACCGCCTTGAGTTACTGATCAAGCAATAAAAGTGGAGTAAAAATTAAATAAATAAATTTAAATTCCCCAGAGATTTTGGGGCAAGTTACACATATTGCTAATAATAAGAAGTGAATAAAGGGAACCTAGTTGCTTCCCACCCCAGATGCTCCATACCGAGCAGCAGCTTCCTGGGAGTTGGTGGTGATCTCAATGGCGAGTTGCACGCTGCGCTGAAGAGCGTCCCGTGTCCGTTGGTCCACCGGCTCCACACTTTGAATGTCAACGCTGCTGATGACTAGGCCATTTGGGGAAAAGCGCATGGAGTTGCGCAGGGTCCCTTCTCCATCAAACCCAAAGACGGCAGCACAGATCAGACGATTTGAGTTCTAGGAACATCGATTTAAGTAAGAAAATTCACAAATAGAAATATTAAATATTAACCCCCTCAAAAAGTCTGTCTTCACTTCACCTTACAGTGACTTCCCTCAAGGTCACCTAAAGCAGCGTTTTTCAACCTTGGCAATTTTTAAGATGAGTGGACTTCAACTCCCAGAATTTCCCAGACAGCATACTGGCTGGGGAATTCTGGGAGTTGAAGTCCACTCATCTTAAAGTGGCTGAGGTTGAGAAACACTGACCTAAAGTACCGTATTTTTCAGAGTATAAGATGCGCTTTTACCCCTCTAAAAGAGGCTGAAAATTTGGGTGCGTCTTGTACGCCAAATGTAACGTTTTCAAAGCTGTTTTTGAGCCCGAATGAGGTGCTAACAAGTGAAGCGATCTTCTGTGCTTTTCCTGCTTTTATCATTGCTTCTCTCTCCAATGATTAGCTGTGCTTTTGAACTGTTTTTTTATCCCCAACCATGGAATAAAAAGCGTGCATGTGCATGCTCAAAACCAGCAAACGTATGTGCTGAAGCTGACCAGAGTAAGGAAGCTAGTCAGATGAATACCTGATAGGCAGAATTTTTTTTCCTATTTTCCTCCTCAAAAACAAAAGTGCATCCTATACTCTGAAAAATACAGTACATTTCTCCTCCAGCGCGCAGGCCACCCCATTCCCATCTGGAAAGTCCTTTCTCTGCAAGAAAACAACCAAACTCAAAGAGCATCAAGGACCCCTCAATCTTTCTCTCTTGGTTTTATTTTACCTGGGTGGCAAAACTCCAACCAAATTAGACTTTTCTGTAATTGCATGGATTTTGGCCGTCCTTGGAATCAAATGCCTATTCTCTGTCTCTTTGTTACTTAACATGCAGCAAGGAGGAAGAGACTGATAAGAGGAAGAAAGCAGTATAAGGACAAGAATCTTCCATTCTTTCAAGGCCTCCATTCCAGCACTGGCAGTTTGTTGCTTCTGAGACCATAGCTGACATGGAAGCAGCAGTGGAGAAGCTATAGCAGCAGCTCTTAATTCCCCTTTCCACTAAAAAGAAACACTAACTAGAAAGTGGGTTTCTCCTATAATGCCCAAGTCTCAAAAAAAGTTTACTGAACGTTGAAAATGTGGAGCATCTCCTTAGCAGATGTGGTATTCAGACGCTTTGGACCGGTTCTGGCGTACTGGTGGCAGAAATTTGGAGTACTTCGGAGAACCGGCAAATACTACCTCTGGCTGGCCATGCCCCCTGCCCCTGATGTTCCCTATCCTATATGCCCTTGTTTTTTAGCTCAGCTGATTCACACAGCACAGTGGATTGCCACGCCTCAGCTGGGCTCAGCTCAGTTCACCAGCGCTGACACCGAGGGTGGTCTTTGTGTGCTGCGCGGACAAAGCGCTCTCTCATAGAACCGGTAGGAAAATGTTTGGAATCCCACCACTGATCCTTAGTCACACATCTCACTTTTTCCAATCTGTGTTAATGGATAAACAAAACCTCAGGGAAGGGAAGCTGTATTTTTAATACTTGGTTTTGGAGGGCAGTATACCAAGTTTAAAAGTAAATAGGGATTTACACGTAAGAGAGGTCACCAAATCCTCAGAATGTTGAGGGCTAAATGGCAGAGTTTCTGGTGGAACAACAGTCATGGAGAAGAAGCTAAAGTTAAGCTCACCTTATGGAAATCATCAAAGGTGACAGCAGCCACAGCTCCCCGAATGCGTGAGGCCAACGTCTTACAAGCATCACCTATAAAATCTGGGACTGAGAAAAGGCGTGTGGCTTCAGCCGCTGAAGGAATCTCAAAGTGCCTAATGGGAAAACAGATTCATGTTACAAAGGAAACCTGACAAGAAACCACATGTCGAAGGAGATTTTCAGTCATCCAGGTCATGGTTGTCCCAAAGGTGTTTTTTTTCAAGAGGCAACTGGACTTTCTTTGCTTTTCCTTGAAGATGTTTCGCTTCTCATCCAAGAAGCTTCTTCAGCTTTTTCCTTTTCTTGAAGGAAAAACAAAAAAAGTTCAGTTGCCTCTTGGGGAAAAAAAGCACCTTTAGGATTTACAAGCCAGAGTTAAAATCAAACATCACTTACTGTCATGCAACAACTCAGACAATATTTAAATATTTTCAAAGAGGAAATTTAAATAGTTCATTAAGAAAATAAGACTAGAGAATTAAGGCAATTAAATATATTTGATAAAGCAGATGTACCATATGCCATTGGCATACTGAGGATTAGATCACATTTAAAAATGAAAGGAGCTTTAAGATCTACTGGTAGTTGAAATATATTATGGATAATTTAAATAGCTAGATGGCCTCATGCTTTCCAATTGAAAAATATGCTTCTAACCCAAAGGTGTATTTTTAAAGTCATCCAAGGTTTATAAATGTTGTATAGATATTGCTAGATGAGAGCAACCATCATTATATTCCCTTGGTAGAATAGTTTGACGACTTAATCACTTCTCAAGGAAGAGAAACAATATTTTTAACACTTGGTTTTGAAGGGCAGCATACCAAGTTTAAAGTTTAATTTTTTAAAAAATTGCAAAGTATAAAACCACATACAATTATCACTTTCTTCCATTTCAAGGTAAGGAATATTATGCAAAAACAATTCAACAAACGGTGAGCGAAACACAGATAGAAGGAAACCTAAATAAAATTAATACTGTACTGTTGCTGGCTATTATTTTGTTGATCTATATACTTATGGAACTGTATCAGCTGCCCCAATCTGCTATGACTCTTGCCGGCTTGCAAAATACAATGGTAAAAGTACTGCAGAAGCACCAAACCATGCAAAATTCTGGAAATCCCATAGAATTTCCTGACAGTAAAACTATCATGCCTGCCTCCCAGAGTTGAGGGTTCCCCATTTCTGGATATTTTTGAGAAAAGAGTGGACAATCATTTATCTGAGATAGTATGAGGCCAACGTCTTACTTAGGCAGGGATTTGGACTATAATAGAATAGAGCTGGAAGGGATCTTGGAGGTCTAGTCCAGCCCTCTGCTCAAGCAAGAGAACCTACCATTTCAGATAAGTGTCTGTCTAGTCTCCTCTTAAAAACCTCCAGTGATGGAGTGCTCACGATTTCTGAAGGCAAGCTGTTCCACTGGTTAATTGTCCTCACTGTTAGGAAGTTTCTCCTTAATTGATTCTTTATAATCTTTATAAAGACCAAAACACAGGTAAAGGATCTCATTCTAATCAAGACCTGGCCAACTTTCAATCCGTCCAGGTACCTTTCACTCACCAATTATAGGCCAGCTGGAGTTGGAGACGGGCATGATCAGCTGTTTCAATAGTGATAATGTCAGTGCAGAAATCTGGCCCCAGGAGGAGGCATAGAGAACGGCGTGTGTGGGGGCGCTTGGGCCGGCCCCCAGAGAGACTCAGGACTGTGAATTGCTCATCTGGACCCAGTAGCACGAGTTCTGGTCCAAAAACCACCCTGGAGGAAGGAGAAGGCCATATTAAATCCCAGAGGTTCAAAACAGTATTTGATATTGTTATTTTAGTCTTCATTATTAGCATTTTTAAAAAATGAGCGGCGTGGTGGCCTAGAGGTGAATACCCTCACCTCCCACTCAGAAGGTTGAGAGTTCAATCTTAGGTAGCGGCAAATGTTTCTCTCCTAGGGGCAAAGAAGAAAATATCTGCTGTCAACTCCGCGTGGTGTCAGGAAGGGCATCCAGCCAGTAAATGCTTAGCTACATCTAGTGGCCCCAAGTCTATCCCAAATTAAGGGATTACAGGATTGTAAAAAGGGAGTTTATTATTATCATTCAAAAAATTTATATTAGCATTTTTAACATGATTGCCTAGGCTACTTTTTTAAATTTAGGAAAAAATATATTTCTTATTGGTCAGGGCTATTTCTTTTGTTATGGGAGAACTTGTCTTTTCTGCACCAAAGTCCTCGAATACACTTGCAAGTATAAGAAAGACACAAAACTAGCTAGTAAAGAGTAACATAACCCATAAATTTGCCACTTGTGGAATCTTATCTAGAATCAATTATTTCTGTTGTTCAAGTCTCCCATGTAATCAAAATATTTTATTGTTTGATCCCTTGCTTTTTGATGTATCACATATACCAAATGTATTGTATTCATTTCTGTACCCTGTGAAAAGACTTAACACCCCGCCCACCCCCAGTATGCAAAAAGTAATTTTGCTTTGCCTGAATTATTTAGCAATTAGTATTTTCTGAAGGGCAAAAAAAACCCACCCTTTGCAGTAGCAAAAGTGTCTCTCTCAAATTCAGTGGTCACTTTCTTATCAGCTCACACCAAACTCAGGTAACCAACAATTAACATGCCATGAAGTCTTCTCGAAGGCCAAAGTTCTTTTGCCATGCTTATTTTCATGTTTCACATCTCATTTGTTGAAGAACTCCTTCTCTGTCAATATCATTTCCTTCTAAACAATAGATTAAATTTTATTCTTTCTGTTCCCCTGGGACTGTTATAATGAATCCATTCTCAACTTAATATAATTATATTAACTTCCTAGAAGCATTAAGAGCATCTGTATTCTTTTAGAAAAAGAATGCTAATTTAGTAAAATGTAGGGAGAAAATGTAGGGAATCAGAGACACCTGAGCCTATCCACTTCTCAGCCTCATTGAACAGGAAGAAACTCAAGAGGCTGAATTGTTGAAGAGAAGATTTTATTAAAGATATAGCAGCCCTTTATTAAACCTTTAAAGGACTCTATTACCTTTAATTTTGCATGTTAAGGTTGCAGAATTGGGAGCACAAATTGGTGTCTTTATTGAAATGTACTGCTAATAATTAAGTCAGAGGGGAAAAAAACCACAATGGCAAATGCAGTAAAATGCAATAATGTGGCTATTAACACTGGGTGAAATTAACTGGGTTATCTGGGCTAGCCATCACAAAATTAAATCCCGTATGTATATGGAAGAAGGCCAGAAGGTAGTAGTATTACATTACAAGTAGTATCTGTTATCTTATACTTATTGAATAAAAGACAGAAAATAAATGAATAATAAGGTAAAGATAAAAGTTATCCTTGCACATATGTGCTAGCCGTTCCTGACTCTAGGGGGCGGTGCTCATCTCCGTTTCAAAGCCGAAGAGCCAGTGCTATCTGAAGACATCTCCATGGTCATGTGGCTGGCATGACTAAGCACGGAACGCTGTTACTTTCCCACCAAAGGTAGTTTATATTTTTCCACTTGCATTTTTACATACTTTTGAACTTTACATGCTCATTCCGTTACGCAGAACTAGGGATTCGAACCCCCGAACTCCCGAACTTCTGATCAACAAGCTCAGTGTCTTAAGCCACTGAGCCATTGCATCCCTCAAATGAAAAATACAATATCACAAAAGAAAAAGAAGCAATTCTTAAAAGTCAATCAGGCACTCTACTTTCCCTAAAGTCTAAGGTCTGGAATGGGCATGCATATTTCTCATTCCAGAGGGAATTCAATATCATTTCCTGGGGCTCTACTTTAAAATCAAAGAATGACCAGATTACCAAATTTGGGGCAGACAAGAAACTGAATCCACTTTCCAACAGCAGTCAAGCCTATTTTTCAGGAACCATTGGAACTTGCAGTCATAATTTCCTGAGCCCAATTGTGATGTCAGCAACATTCCCACAAGTTTACCCAGCAAGGTAGAGAGGCAACAACAACGGGCCAAGAAAGCCGATTCTTAAGAATGTGCCATCCCAAGTCTGGCTGAGAAAGAGTACAGGTAGTCTTTGACTTATAACCATTCATTTAGTGACCGTTCAAAGTTACAATGGCACTGAAAAAAATGACTTCTGACCAGTTTTCACACAACCTTTCAAGCATCCCCCGTGACCAAAATTTGGCGCTTGGCAACTGGCATGTAATTATGACCGTTGCACTCAGTGGTGGGATTCAAGTTTTTTTACTACCGGTTCTGTAGGTGTGGCTTAGTGAGCATGGCATGGCTTGCGGGACATGGCAGGGGAAGGATACTGTAAAATCTCCATTCCTTCCCCACTCCAGGGGAAGGTTATTGCAAAATCCCCATTTCCTCCCGATCAGCTGGGACTCAGGAGGCAGAGAATAGATGGGAGCGGGGCCAGTCAGAGGCGGTTCTCCAAACTACTTGAAATTTCCGCTACTGGTTCTCCAGAACTGTTCAGAACCTACTGAATTCCACCTCTGGTTGCACTGTTCCACAGTCATGTGATCACCATTTGTAAGTTTCCTAGCTTCGCAAAAGGCCAGATCAAATGTGGGAAGCTAGATTCACATAAGCACTGCATGATCCACTTAATGGCAAAAGATAATAAAATGGGGTGCAACTTATTTAACAACTGCCTTGCTCAACAGCAGAAATTTCGGGCTCAATTGTGGTCAGTCAAGGACTACCTTTTCTCACCTGGATTTACGCTCCTTGTAGTCATAAACTTGCACAGCCGCGTTATGGGGAACACGGTAAGACACAGCCCGTGTCCTATCACGGGGCAACACAACACCCTTGTCTGAGCTGTCTTTGGAGCGATCAAGAAGAGGATCCCTGCCAGTAGTCAACAAATCCTCCACGTGGCCAGGCAGGTGTTTCTCCCACAGTTCCTCATCCTGAGACAGCATGTAAGAGTGGCCAATCACAGCTCTAATCTGGAAGAGAATGAGGAATGGTAGGAAACATAAGAATACGTAACATCCCCATAAAATTAGTAGCTCAACATTAAGAAAACTAAAGATCATGTCATCTGGCCCTCTCAATTCCTGGCAAATAGATGGGGAAGAAGTGGAGGAAGTGACTGATTTTATTTTCCTGGGCTCCAAGATCACCACAGATGGGAACTGCAGCCAAGAAATTAAAAGATGCTTGCTCCTGGGGAGGAAAACTATGGCAAATCTAGACAGCACACTAAAAAGCAGTGACATCACCCTGCCAACAAAACTGCGTATAGTCAAGGCTATGGTTTTCCCAGTTGCAATGTATGGCTGTGAAAATTGGACCATAAGAAAGGCTGAGCAATAAAGTATTGAGGCCTTTGAACTCTGGTGCTGGAGAAGACTCCTGCGAATCCCTTGAACTGCAAGGCAATCAAACAGGTCAATCCTAGAGGAAATCAACCCTGACTGCTCTTTAGAAGGGCCAGATCCTGAAGATGAAACTCAAATACTTTGGCCACCTAATGAGAAGGACTCACTGAGAAGAGCCTCATGCTGGGAAAGATTGAGGGCAAAAGAAGAAGGGGACGACAGAGAATGAGGTGGCTGGATGGAGTCCCCGAAGCAATAGGTGTAAGCTTAAATGGACTCCGGGGGATGTTAGAGGACAGGAAGGCCTGGAGGAACTTTGTCCATGGGGTTGCGATGGGTCGGATACAACTTTGCAACTAACGACAACAAATTTAGTAGAATTTCCTGGGCAATCTTCTTTATTTCAGAAGCGTTATGAAAAGGAGGTCTCTATTTATAGCTTTGAAAGAACGAGGATGTCTCTATGTTAGCAACTGTTTTCCCTATAGCAGTAGGGAAGTGAAAGATGGATTTTCAAGAAATATATTAACCCTGTTGAACTTCAGTGTTGGAGAGGATTTCTGAGGATAGCCTCAAAAGCAAACAAAGGAATGATAAATTATTGTTCTCACTCAAAGCACAAATGACCAGACTTAAATCTTTGTATTTTGGAGAAGTTATATAAAGATCCGGTTTCCTTAAGAAGCCCATAACGTTGGGAAAGGAGGAAGGAAAGAAATGAAGAGGATAACCAGCAGCAAGGTGAATGGATAATTGCAGTGGACTGTTGGAAGACTCAAGGCTGGAGACATGTTATCCTAGAGAAGGTTTATCTATGTAGTTGCTGAGAGTCAGCACTAAGATAATGGAACAGGAAGAGAACCAACCTAAAACTAAGGAGAAATTTCCTGACAGTTCACTAATATAATTAATCAGTGGAATGACTTGCCTTGAGAAGTTTTGGGTACTCCAACACTGGATGTTTTTAAGAAGAGATTAGAGAACATCTAAAATGGTATATTATTTCCTGCCTGAGCGGAGGGTTGGACTAGAAGATCTCCAAGTTCCCTTCCAACTCTGTTATTCTGTCAAGGTAATACAGAAACCAGGAAATTTTCTTCTGTGAAGAAACGAGATTACAAATAAGATTTTGCACACTATTTAAGATAATAACACCCAGCACTGAGCCAAGACTCTCTTACAATGCTTATTTTCAAGCAATTTTGGGGGAACAGTCTTTCTAGCCTTCTGTGAAAGGTTCTTTTTTGCAGGGTCTGGACACTTATTACTTTCATTTCAGGTTTAATGGAGATTAATTATAAATTATTTTTCTGCAAATCAGAAGTAGGTAGACTTCCTCGATTTTCGAATAGGAGGAGGAGGAGGAGGAGGAGGAGGAGGAGGAGGAGGAGGAGGAGGAGGAGGAGGAGGAGGAGGAGGAGGAGGAGGAGGAGAAGTGTTATTACAGTATTTTAAAAATGGAACTAGAGCCCACTCATCCTTTGCCATATATGGATATGCACAAATAAATTTACAATCATTCAAATATATTGAAATAAAAACCATGATGGGATTTTGATGGAATCAATCAATCTTTTAACACCTCAATCTTGGTAGTCTTTGACTTACAGCCAAAATTGAGCCCAAAATTTCCACAGCTAAGCAAGGCAGTTGTTAAATACGTTTTGCCTCATTTTATGACCTAGAATAACAGAATAAGAGTTGGAAGGGACCTTGGAGGTGTTCTAGTCCAACCCCCTACTCAGGGAGGAAACCCTATAATACCATTTCAGACAAATGGTTGTCCAATCTCTTCTTAAAATCCCCCAGTGATGGAGCACCAGAACTTCTGGAGGCAAATTGTTCCACTGATTAATTGTTCCAACTGTCAGGAAATTTCTCCTCAGTTCTAAGTTGCTTCTCTCCTTCATTAGTTTCCACCCATTGCTTCTTGTCCTACCCTCAGGTGCTTTGGAGAATACGTTGCCTGCCTCTTCTTTATGGTAGCCCCCTTAGATATTGGAACACTGCTATCTTATAAGCAAACCATTGCAATTAAGCGAATCATATTGTTGTTAAAGTGAATCTGGCTTCCCCCATTGAATTTGCTTGTTGGAAGCTTGCTGAGGAGGTTACAAACGATGGTCACATGACTCCAGAAGTGCAACTGTCATAAATACACGCCAGTTGCCCAGTGCCTGAATTTTCATCACGTGACTATGGGGATGCTGCAATGGTTGTAAAAAAAAAACCATTTTACGACTGAGGCAACAATCATAAGTCATTTTTTTTCCAGTGCTGTTGTAATTTTGAATGGTTACTAAATGAATGGTTGTAATGCAAGGACAATCTGTAGCTCATAAATTTATCTGATTTTCGTTGGTGCGTTTCTGAGAGGGTTTTTTTTAAGGGGGGAAGGAGGCACAATGTCATTCTTTAGGCCAGGGGTCTCCACTCTTGGCAACTTTAAGCCTGGTGGACTTCAACTCCCAGAATTCCCCAGCCAGCAAGCTGGCTGGGGAATTCTGGGAGTTGAAGTCCGCCAGGCTTAAAGATGTCAAGGGTGGAGACCCCTGCTTTAGACATCAAACCTCTTCCTAAAATGGATCCTGGGTCCCATGTGCTTTTGGAGCCTAGGCCCCAGCATGCTGTGTAGACTCTGGTGCAACTCTCAAACTGACCAAATGTATGAATTCCAGATCTTCCTCCTCCTTTATAAATCCGTGTTTCTCAACACTCCACGCTAGAGAACTGTGGAAATTGAACTTTAGAGGTTGAGAAACACTCGTACAAGCAGGAAAAAAAGATGAATGTAGGAAAGAAGTCATGTAGGAGCAACTCATAGTCATCTAAGCTACAGAACTCTTCGGATCTCATTGTCAGGCCCAGGCCAAGAACTATCCAGCCCAAGTTCAATTCTTATGTACCATATTGACAGAATCCTGCTAAACCAATTTACTCTCACCCGATCAGATATACCCTGGGGAATTCTAGGCAGTGGCTGCCCTAAATCTCTTCCTCTTCTCCAATGTCAGCCCTGGGCTGAATTGTCTCTTTCCCTGTCCCCCCCCACCCCCAAATGTGCTCCCTCCTTCTTGGAAAACAGAGACCCCACTTTAGTCCAAGGGTGTCAAACTCATTTTCATTGAGGGTTGCATCAGGGTTGTCTTTGACTTTGGGGGGACAAGGTGGGCTTGGCCAGCTCAGTGTCACTCATGTTGGGGGCGCTTGTGGACTCTCAAGCTCCATTTTCAGCTGCGACGGCTTTGTATGAGCCCTCTGGCAGAGAAAGCAGAGCTGCCTGTGGCCCTCCTGACCTCAGTTTTTGCTGGCAGAGGCACCGCAGGGCAGTCCTTTGTTGTTTACAGGGTGGCTCCGCAGGCCAGATCTAAGCAACTCGTGAGCCGGATCTGGGCCCCAGGCATTGAGTTTGACACCCCTGCTCTAGTCCATCACACCACACCACCTTCCCCTTCAAAGTCACAATCCATCACATCTGTCCCAGAGGTGGGTTCCTACCAGTTCAGACCGGTTTGGCCGAGTAGATAGTAACTCGGTCTGCCACGTCCCTGAACCAGTTCTATTGACGGCGGCACCATCTTGATTTCGGTTCTGTGCATATGCAGAACAATCTTCATTGCAGAATTTATTTTTTTCCCATTTTCCTTGACCATTTTTGTATCATCCACCTAAGCTAGCATTCCGAATTTCTTACGTAACAGCAGCCAATGACTTACTGCTACCAAATGGTGAGAACCACAGAAACAACCTCCCTGCTTTCTGTTATTCTTTAGTTACAGGAAGTCCTCAATTTACCACTACAATTGAGCCCAACATTTCTGTTGCTAAGTGAGATGTTGTTAAGTGAATTTTGCCCCATTTTACGATGTTTTTTTGCCACTGTTGTTAAGTGAATGGCTGCGGTTGTTAAAGTTAGTAACACAGTTGTTAAGTGAACTTGCCCTTCCCCATTGACTTGGTTTGTCAGAAGGTCACAAAGGAGAATCACTTGACACCGGGACTCTGCAACCATCATGAGTCAGTTGCCAAAAGTTCAAATTTAGTTCACATGACAATGGGGATGCTGCAACAATTATAAGTATGAAAAACGGTTGTAAGTCACTTTTTCCAGTGCCGTTGTAACTTTGAGCAGTCAATAAATGAACTGTTGTAAATCGATGACTATCTGTACACATTTGATAGCTAAAAGGTAACAGTAAAGGTTCCCCTCGCATATATGTGCTAGTCGTTCCTGACTCTAGGGGGCGGTGCTCATCTCTGTTTCAAAGCCGAAGAGCCAGCGCTGTCTGAAGACGTCTCCGTGGTCATGTGGCCAGCATGACTAAATGCTGAAGGAGCACGGAACGCTGTTACCTTCCCACCAAAGATGGTTCCTATTTTTTTTACTTGCATTTTTTATGTGCTTTCAAACTGCTAGGTTGGCAGAAGCCGGGATATGTAATGGGAGCTCACTCCATTACACGGCACTAGGGATTCGTACCACTGACGTTTCTGATCGAGAAGCTCAGCGTCTTAGCCACTGAACCACAATGTCCCCAATTTGATAGCTAGCTTTCATTTAAAATATAGAAGACACTAGAGCCTTCATGACAAGCAAAGCTCACTGAAGTTGTATCACTGACATCTTATTTACATTGTCCTATAACCACCTCTGTCCAGTGGCCAATGCCCAGAGGAAAAATACAAGGGGGGAAGGGAACCAAGTTCTTGCATGTTGGTTTATTTTGGAATAGGATTGAAAAAAATAACCAATGCTGAAGCAGAAACATATCCTTTTCACATCACTGTGATTTCCTTTTGCAAGGAAAGGAATTTGAGTTTGAGTTTTGTCTAAAGAGCAGTTAATAAGTAATGTAATAAACCACATTAGAGAAATGCAGTCCTTTTGCTAAAATTGATTCTAAAAGTCTGCATTTCTAAGGATTGATGTTCCACTTCGGTAACCACTGCTGGATCTACCACTCACCTTCCCTGTCTTAATATCCCGGACATAAATGCCTTCATTCTCAGCCAGGGGAATAGAGTGGCGTTGCTCCATCACTTCGACCTCCGCAAGTGGTATGTACTCCAAAGGGCCTCGGATCAGCCAGCGGTCACCTGGCTTGCGTAGAATGTCCTCGTCGTCCTGGGTAAGAGACCAAGTAAGAGGAAGAGAAGAAGTGTCACATCCACCTGTAGCAATCCATCCACCCATCCTCCCTGACGAACAGAGACTCAGGACCTCCTACCTCATTTTTGTCTTCAATGGGGCGAACTGCACGTAATAAGAGGCCATCTTCTTCAGACAGGACATAAATGTCTTGGATCCCGTCTTTCAACCATTCTCCAGGCTGTAGGAAGAATGATATCTCGCCCTGCAGAATGAGAAGCAAGAATTGACTCAAGAATGATTGTCAATCATTGCTTTTGTTGTGGCCCACTAGGGCCGGTGGACCTAGCAACAGATTCAAACAGTGAGGAGGTTGGAGAGGAACATGGGCCAGTCATGGAGGCTGGGAAAGGCTCGGCCGAGGGCTCTGCATCGGTGGCAGAGAGTGGGCCAGAGCCATCTGGGAGTTATGTGTTGCTCTCAGAGTCAGACATGAGTGAGGCAGAAAAACAGCTGGAGCCTGTTCCCAGTGTGCGCATGCACAGAGCTGCCAGACTAAGGGAACAGCTAAGAAACAAGGGTCGACTTGAGAGTAAAGCCACAGATTGACTGTGAATGGGCCCTCCTATTGGGAATAAAAGAGGAGCGAGAGTGGAGCTTGCAAGAGACCCCTCATTCCTGCATTCTTGCCAAGTATTGAGGTGTCTGAAAGATATCGGCCTGGCCACTCTCCAAGCTTGATAAAGGTCGGCAATTGTGAACTATCTTGAAAGACTGTGGGACAGGAAAGACACTGCTGGAGAGGAATTCACTTAAATTAAATAAAAGGGGTTTATCAGGACAAGGGCCTGGCTTCATGCTAGGGACCTAGGGAAGCCTAGGTCAAAACAGGTTTTAAAAAAGGAAGGGGGAGCTTAACTCTATTTATTAAACTGTAAAGTGGTTAATTTAATGTTGGTTAATTACCGGAATGGTATCCTCCAGTTCCAATCACTATCACCAAAAAATATTGGCAAGTTGCCTGTCATTCTTAGTTTGGAAACAGAAACTATAGTGCACGTTTTCAACCAAACTTAAGATGCATGGACTTCAGTGGGGGATTTCTAGCCTGTTTACTATTAGTTCGCTTGAGAGAGGGCATTTTGCCTCATGTGTCCAGCAGGACTAGGCACATAGAATACTGTTACCTTCCCACCAAAGTGGTACCTATTTATCTACTTGAATTTTCATGCTTTTGAACTGCTTGGTTGGCAGGAGCTGACGCAAGCCCGGGAGCGCACCTTGTCACGCAGCACTTAGGCCTCAAACCCAGGCCGTCAGCTTTCCAACTGACAAGCTCGCAACTTTAACCACTGAGCCATCGTCCGTCCGTCTGTCCCCGTTTTCTTGGCAGCATTTCACAATTAGTTTGCCACTCCCATTTTCTGGGATGTTGTTTTGATTTTTCAAGTCTAGTGTGCAGTTCCAGAATTCTATCCAAGCACTGATCAAGTCCAACCTTGTTTAACATCCGAGCACAGACAAGGCTGGGCAAATATTATCACTTAGTATGTCACACACATTAATCAGAAGGACAAAAGTGAGCAATTGATCTTGGCTAAGGGCAGCAGTATGTGACTTTTCTAGATTGAAGCATGCCTGTGCAAATGGCAACTGTGGGGTGGGGGACATCCACCAGATGGGAAAAATGGAACAAGTGTTATAAAACATATAGGATTTTATACACAGTGTAAAAGCCTCACCAAACTAGCCAGGAACACAATGGATCATTTTTAACAACTTTTAAAGGTTCCCCTTGCTAGTCGTTCCCGACTCTAGGGGACGATGCTCATCTCCCTTTCAAAGCCGAAGAGCCAGCACTGTCCGAAGACGTCTCCATGGTTATGTGGGGGGCATGATTAAATACCAAAGGTCCACGGAACACTATTACCTTCCCACCAAAGGTGATTCCTATTTTTCTACTTGCATTTTTATGTGCTTTCTAACTGCTAGGTTGACAGAAGCTGGGACAAGTAACAAGAGCTCACTCCATTACGTGGCACTAGGGATTCAAACAGCCAAACTGCTGACCTTTCTGATCGACAAGCTCAGCGTCTTAGCCACTGAGCTTTTTTAAGGAGCGCATTCAAAACAGATGTTTATTTGCATGCTCATGTCTATTCGGATATAGAAGTAGATAGAAAGAAATAGATAGAGGGGAAAGAGAATTGGGAGATTCTAAGAGGGCCTCATAGGAAAATCTTAATATTTGAAAATTACTTCTCAGTTCCTGTAACAGTAAGAGAAGAATGTACGCAAAAAGCCTTTAGAATAAAAAAAGATGTAAGGATGCATGCAGGGTACAGCTATTATGTAAAAGAATACAAGTCTATATTTCTTGTTAATTATACTAAGCAATAACTGCAACCGATATATTAAAACACAGATGGGTAGATCTGAAAAGCTGGGGGGGAAAGGCAGCAGAAGACTGATCAATAACATGGCTATATAATCAGAAAAAGTAGCCATTTTTCCCCACTCCACAATTAGCACTTTGGAGAGAGTTTAAAAGAGAGAATAAGGAACTGAAGCTTTCAAGAGGTCTCCCCCATCCTCTGAATTCCCCAAGCTGAGCCAAAATCCCATTCCTGAAATTAGACTGCAGTGTGGCTGCCTATGCACCAAAATTTGCTAGCCAATTTCAAATATCCCTAATGAAAGCAGAGAAAACATAGCTTAATACAGGAAGTCCTCGATTTACGACCACAACTGAGCATCAAATTTTGTTCGTTAAGTCATTGTGGTCATAAGTAGTCACCACAAACTCAGATTCGATTTTATGAACATTTTTATAATTGTTGTTGAACACGGCACCTCAGTCATTAAGCGAATCACATGGTTGCAAGTCCAAACCGAGCTTATCCAAGGGGCGATTAGTCACAAAACGCAATCATGTGGCTGAAGAACACTGCAGGTGATTGTAAATGCAAGACAAGCCCTCGAAATGTAATGACACGGGTAGTATGACACATCGTAACTTTTTTCAAGTCTATCATAACTTTGAATGATCATTAAGTGACAGGTTGTAAGTCCCAGGACTACCTGCATATTATTTTTTTTAGCAAAGAAGGGATCACCACTTCATTTCTTAATGAGTTCATTGCCAATTTCGCTGTATTTATGTTGTACAATGACAATAAAAACTATACGATTGCATGCTATCAGAATTGTGCTTTCTGGCAAGTTTATCCTAATGTTTAGCCCAAATATGTTTCACTTGCAATTGCTTTCCTGCTCTCTGGAGTAACATGGTTTAAGAGAGAAGGAGCTGTGGATACTATCAAGGTTACTTCCCAAATCATTTACCATGGAGGTGGCATCTAACAGAAAATATAACAGCGTCATGATCTGCCTCCCAATAGGAGCTTCTCTTGAAGGATAGAGTGCTTTAAGGAGTTATGTTATAATCACTAGGGCTACCCTACTGAATGATAGTACAGGTAGTCCTCGACTTACAACCATTCATTTAGTGACCATTCGAAGTTACAACAGCACTAAAAAAAGTGACATATATGTAACCATTTTTCTCACTTATGACCGTTGCACCATCCTTGTGGTCATGTCGGAGGTGGGTTGCTACTGGTTCACACAGGTTGAGGCAAATCAGTAGTGGAAGTTGTGACTGGGTGGCCAAACTGGTAGGGACGGCAGGCTGGCCATGCCCCTGAACCAGTTCCCCGGTTGCCCGTGCCGTTGCCAGCATGTTTTTTAGTCCCAATTTAATGTTCTGCGCATGCGCAGAACGATTTATAAGCAATTGCGCGCACAGTGAACTGGTAGTAACGCCAGCAGCAACCCACCCCCTGGGTCACATGATCAAAATTCAGATGCCTAGCAACTGATTCATCTTTATGATGGTTGCAGTGCCCCCAGGTCATGTGTTCACATTCTGTCACCTTCTGTCAAGCAATGTCAGTGGGGAAGCCAGGTTCACTTAGCAACTGCCTCACTTAGGAATGGAAGTTTTAGGCTCAATTGTGGTCGTAAGTCAAGGACCATCTGCATATCATTAGAGCCCTTCATGCTTCCGAGATAAAGATACATACCTTAATGACCTTCTTCTGCCCAAGCTGAGGTTTGCCATCTATGCCTAACGGGTCACAAACTACGCAGTATTGGCAACTGTTCAAGGTGGTGATGTCAGTAATACCCAGCATCTCCTCATAAACATCAGGGATGTGGGCTTCGGTGTCCGCCATGGTGACCAACCACTCTTCTCCGGTTTTCCTCACGATACCTTGAGAGTCCCGAAATGTTTTGGTGGCCCGGAGATGCAGTGCTTTCTTCAAAGAGCAAAAGAAGCATATATATATATATATTACTGAAAAGGCCCCTTTTTATGCTTTAACATTATCTGTTATTAATCTGACTCTTCATACAAAGGACACATCCTGTAGGGTTTAAGCCACACCCAAAATGTCGCTTCTCATTAAATTTTACAAAGAGACAGACAAGAATGCAAATATTAGGCAGCAATGGCAACTGTGCACCCTTCTCAGAAAATGTTGCCAATGGCGGATTAAGGCTCACTGGTGCCTTAAGCACTGACAAATCTTGGCGCTCCTCATTTGTACATGCTGTACAAATCTTCATTGGGCTTTTTTTTCTTTCCCAACTTTGAGGCGCACCCTTTGGGCCCGGTGCTCTAAGCATGTGCTTAATGGTTAACACACCACTGAATGTTGATCTGCAAACGCTCACCTCTGTTCATCAGTGGTATGAGACTAAACTATCAGCATCTGACAACATACAGTAGAACCTCTGGTCACGACTGTAATCCATTCCAGGACTTCAGTCGCAACCCGATTTGGTGTTGACCGGAAGCAAGACTGGTTACGCATGTGCGTACAAAAAAAATGGCATGGAAAGGGAAATTGCCACGGCAGGGAAAATTGCCGCGGCTGTGTTTGATCACCACCCGAGGATGTGTTTGTGACCAGAGTGAAACATTCAGCAGATTTTTTAGTCGGCACCCGATATGGTCATGGTCAGAAGCGTTCATGACCCGAAGTTTTAAAACAGCCTTCTTCTGCTTGCTCACTCAAGGAAAAAAGGCCTCGCAAAGACCACGAGATCCATACAAGAGAGTCTCTATCTTGTGTTGAAGTCCACGAGTCATAAAGAGGCCATCATTTCCGACTCTTGTCGCATCCAACCACACATATTTTAAGCGTACAAAATGGGACCAAAACCCCTCCCTTCTTTAGGCCTGCCTTTCCTCCAGCACTGTCAATACATCCACTTGTGTTTCAATACCATGTGTCCTGGTCAATGTTCCCTCTAAGCTGCGCGGCCACGCATGTATCAACAAAACGCCACGCAGTAGTTTCCAACTGCTGCGCAGTGTTTTTTAGCGTGATAAATCTTCAGCTCTGCCAGCCGCCATCCTCTCCCGAAATGAAACTGCCCAGCAGGGGCGAGCAACGAAGCCAAAATGACGCCATGCAATTCAGGGCTGAGAAAAATTGACAAGCCGGGCAAGTAAAAACCCTCCCCTGCATGAGCAACTTAAAGGCGGTCATGAATAAAAGGCAGGAGCATCTTGGGGGTAGACTCGGCCTCCGCAGAAGGAGATGCACAATGGATGGGAGGGAGGCGGTGGTGGAGAGTGAATTGTGGTGGTGGCGGTGGCTCATGCCTCAGTTCGGACGGGCGCGTTGCATCCGTTTTGCCGTGTGGCCTGGCGGGTGCTGGGGCTGCTCCTGGTGGTTGCCTCCTCCTTCTCTCTGGGTAGAGCAGTACCTGCAGCCCCCGTCACTTATTGGCATCTATCTGGCACTGTTTTTTGAAGCTCTGAGCGCGTAAGGCAGGCGGCGAGTCCGCAAATTGTTTTCTTGAAAGTAATCTCCACTTAATGGAGCAGGGCTTCCTTGTGATAACCATGAACAGGACGACTGGCCCCGAAGGGCTGTTGGAAGCACACTAGAGCACTCTGCCTTTGGGGAAGCGGTTGGATTTCAGGTTCCTGATCTGTCTGTTGCACTTATGTATTGCAAAGTCTAGGCGTGAAACACACAGACACACCCAGACACACACACACGTTTAGTCTAGGAGGGGATTTCTTTCTGTTTGATTCTGAAAGTGTAGGGTCATATACCTCTTTCCCTTATCTGTCAGGGGAAGACTTTGCTGACACTTCCATGCTGTCATTATCTATTTTCTTTTTAAATGCTTTTAATTAGTCTTCTGTTCTTTTACCAATGGCACAAGAGTAGGGATAATTTTCAGGAAACAGAAAACTGACCTACGGTATTGGTTTGCATCTTTTATGCATCTTTGTATTTTTACGTCTGAAAATTAGTACTTACAAATCAACATTTCATCACACATTCCATGCATTTTTATATTATTTGCGGATGAAAGGGCTGTATGTTAAATGAGCCATTTAATATATTGAAAACCAACTTTATTTTCTGTTGGTTCATCCTCTCAAAGGTGACTGATCAGATTTCTTTAGCAAGCTCAAATTGGCTAACCTCCATGTAGATTGTTTTGGCAGCAATACAGAGTCTACTAGTTTTTTGGGGATCAGTCATGGTCAGCTAGCTGTTACCATCCATAGTATTGATACAGCAAATGGTTCCAGTTCTTGGATCATCATATAAAAACAAATGGTTAAATATAGTTTACAGCCAGCCAATATATAAATGTTGTATACATGCAACTCAGTAAATAATAGGTTTGTTTCTTTATGTACCCCAATTGCTAATCTACATCAATTGATAATGTATTCGTAACCTGCTAATATCACTGCAGACTATTGGATAGTAAGGGGGAAAGTATAAAGCATATAAAGTAATTCATAGCATGGAAAATGTGGATAGAGGGAAGTTTTGATCCTTTTCCCATAGAGAGTCATCCATTGAACTTGAATACAAGTAGTCCTCAATTTACTATATATTATATAGTTATATATTATTTAACACTTTTGATTAAGCAGGTACCTTGAATGAACATAACTTTGAGTTTCAAATAACACTGATTTCGTTGTTGCCTTGGGTGACATCTGTGAAAAAAATTCAGGTGCTCAGGCATGAAAATGTGTTGCTCAAACATTCCCCTGGGAATATTGTCCTATAGTAAAAGGTCCCAGAGTCACTGGGCAAATCGTGCTCCTTGGAAGCTATTTCTTCGTCTAACTAGTCTAGGATATTGTCTTTCAGAGCAATTCACACAATCTCTAAGGCTGTGCCAGGCAAAAATCCTTCCGTACATCTTTCCATCCTACTAGCCTCGAAAAAGGAGCTTTTTCAAATGTGTTAGGCAAGGGACATTTTGTTGTGGCCTGCCAGCAGCCAGCAGATTCGGACAGAGAGCAGGTTGGAGAGGAACATGGGCCAGTCCTGGAGCCTGGGGATGGCTCAGACGAGGGCTCTGTGTCGGAGGCAGATATGGGGCCAACAACCCTCTTTCCTATAACCACCACCTACCACTAGAAGTTACAAAACTGTCACTTACTTTTTCAGTCAGAATGACAGCATCAACAATGTCAACTACTTCTTCAAATACACCTGGCAAGTAAGCCCCAACTTTCTTCACCATCCATTCCTCACCTGTGGGAGTGGATGGGAATGGGAAACTCAAGATGTAAGCACACACAACACACATTAAAACTGTCCTTTCATGGATAAGAAATCAGAAAGATACCTGTCACACGTTTGTTCCCCTCCCTGTCTTTGCATTCCTTCCGTGCCTGAAGTTTGATGGCTTGGTTGGGGCGAATGATGGTGGCCAGGATTGTCTCCACAATTTCAACCTCTTTTCGTGGGATGTAGGTTCCTGGAAGTGACAATGGTTTATTAGATGAGCTAGCTGGGCTTCAACTCAGTTATGGCAGAGCAGTGATGGCAAACCTTTTTTGGCTCCCGTGCCAAAAGCGGAGGGAGTACAGGGGGGTCGTGCGCTGGCGTGCCACACCCATAATGCTATGAAAGCGCTCCCCCCCGCATGCACACATAACCACCACCACCCGCTTTTGCCATGTTTTTTTCACCTTCCCCAGGCTCCAGAGGCTTTCTAGGAGCCTGGAGAGGGCAAAAACAGCCTCCACCGCGCCCCCAATGCCCTCGGATGCCTTAGGAGCTCCCCGAAGCCTCTGGAGGGTGAAAAATGGAGCTACGAGCAAACTGGAAGTCCGTTCCTGAACTTCCGATTTGCCCATAGAGCTGCTTTTTCGAAAAATGACCTCAAAAGAAGACCATGTGGTGGTAGAGGTTGGAAAGGAGCACAGGTTTCTGACTTGGTCAAGTCAAGCCAAAAAACACAGGAAGAAAAAGAAAGCAAACTATTTTTCCTGGTTCCGTTGCATGGGGGGGGAAGTCCTTGTAAAATAGGCTACGGTATTTGTGGAAGAAAAATCATATGAATACATTTTTTCATTTTAACACTGCAATTATTCACATATTCTCAAGCGTTTTTTTTCAATGTTTTCATTTTTACCATTAACACTTCTCGAAATAGTCCTTGACTTATGATACGTGAGCCCAAAATTCATGTTGCTAAATGAAAATTTTTGTTAATTGACTCAAATGTACTTTTCTTGCCTCGTTTGTTAAGTGAATCACTTAACAGTTGTTAAATTAGTAACACGGTTGTTAAGTGAATCTGGCTTCCCCCATTGACTTTGCTTGTCAGAAGGTCACAAAAGATGATCACATGACCCCGGGACACTGCAGCCGTCATAAATGTGAACCTGTTGTCAAGCATCCGAATGTAAATGAAGTGACCATGGGGATGCTGCAACAATCGTAAGTGTGAAAGACGGTCTTAAGTCACTTTTTTTCAGTGCTGTTGTAACTTTGAATGGTCACTAAATGAACTGATGAAGTCAAGAACTACTTGTATTGAGATTAAAAGCCAATTGGGATTTTAAAAAGTAGAAAAAACACATTCATATGGGATGCAATGAGAAGGGGAGAATTCAGAGGAATATTTTGGCACCAGGTTTCCTGGAAAACAATTGCGTTTGACTGACTCAGTTTTGCCTATTTGCCTGGCAAACAGCTTGGTGGAATCTCAGAATTCCTCACTTTTCTTCATACCCATTTGTTTCAGATAAAGATACTGGCAAGTGAAGCCATAATCTTCTGCAAAGATCTAAATGTGTCGTCCAGGGGTGTGGAATCTATGGCTCCCCACATTTGGCTGAAGTAGTGCATTCAGGATTCCTCACCATTGGCTATGCTAGTTGGGGTTATTGGGATCAGTTCTTCAGCCAGATATAGAGGACTAAATATATCACACACACCCCCAAGCCACGTTTACTTCCTTGACAATTGCTACTTACCAGGTCCTTCAAACAACCATTCATCTCCAGCAACATATTTGCCTGCCTGGTCATCTTCAAAGTCCAGCAGAGCTTTCAAATGCAGGGCGGTATTAGCCAAGACAATTTGTAAAGGTGTAACATCCTAGAAAAGCAGATGAACAAAAGATCTAGTAACAAAAGCAACTTCAGGGAGTAGTCAAGCCTTGGGAGGCTGGCAAACACAAGGAAACAGGATCCCTTTTGATTACTGGAAAGATCTTACTGGTCAAGTAAATTAAACAGAGCAAAAATGTCAATAAAATTGAACTGAATAAACAAAAACAGAACCTTGAAACTTGCCAAAGTAATTCTCCAGCCCAACTTATATAGGTAGTCCTCGACTTACAGCCAAAATTGAGCCCAAAATTTCTGTTGCTAAGCAAGACAGTTCTTAAGTACGCTTTGCCCCATTTTGCGACCTTTCTTACTACGGTTGTTAAGTGCAGTTATTTAGTAACACAGTTGTTAAGTGAATCTGGTTTCCCCATTGACTTTGCTGGTCAAAAGGTAGTAAAACATGATCATCTGATCCTGGAACACTGTATCCATCATAAATATGAGTCAGCTTCCAAGCATCCAAATTCTGATCATGTGACCAAGGGGATGCAATGTTCATAAATATGAAAAAAATGTCATGCCACTTTTTTTCAGTGCTGTTGTAACTTTGAATGGTGGCTAAATGAATGGCTATAAGTCAAGGACCACCAATCAGCCAGAATTACTCTGAGTCTCTTTCTCACACTTCCCTGCTCCCCTGAACTCAACAACCCCTTCTGTAATGATTCCATCATCCCCCTTAAGTGTCCTATATCTTCTCTCACATATTCTCTTATGCCAGGGGTGAAATGCTTCCGGTTCGGGCCAGTTCGCCTGAACTGGTAGTGAAAGAATGCTAAAAAAACAGTTTGATCAGCTGTGTGGCCATCAACTGTGCCAAGCAATCCTCAGAACATTTTAAAAACTTTTTTAGCATTTTTCTTTTACTACCAATCAGCTGTGCAACAATCAGCCGTGCCTGATTGTCTGTGAGGTTCCTGCTTGTTGCGGAGGACATTTTGTGTGAAATTCAGCTGCTTTTACATTGTGTGTGAGTCAGTTGGGCAGCTTTTGTGTTATTTTTGTGTAAAGTGTGATCGTTGGTTTTTGAGCTCTCTGTGACTCTTCGAGGTTCCTGCTTGTTGCAGGGGACATTTTGTGTGAAGTCCAGCTGCTTTTACATTGTGTGTGAGTCAGTTGTGCAGCCACACCCACCCAGTCAAACCACCAAGCCACGCCCGCCATTTGAGGACAGGATAAATTAAGACTCCCTTACCTCTTTTAGTTCCTCTCCTGGATATAAAGGGAAAGGGTCCTGGGCCATTCTGATCTCCAAGTCAGCATGTGCGAGCCGGACTTGTCCCAGAGCATCAAGATGGACTGCCCCATCTATTCCACGAACCACCGGATTGAGGATGATACAGTAATGTCGTGGTGGGACCATCACCATCTTCTTTGGAGCCAATATGATTCTGAAGTGGAGAAAAGCAAAGTTTTTCCAAAAAAACAACAACCCAAAGGTATAAGTACAGATTAGGAAAGAACCTGCCTCAAATACAGTAACTGTGAGATTGATCTTGGAGTCCTGGTGGGATATATTTGAATATGAGCCAGCAATGCGCAGCAGCGGTCAAAAAAAATGTATACAATACTGGGTTGTATAAACAGAGGCATAGAATCAAGATCGCGTGATGCATTTTAGTACCACTTTATAAAACCCTGGTAAGACTGCACCTGGAATACTGCAACCGATTTTGGTCACCCGGCCTGGCCTGTTAATTTTATCTAATTTTTAAAATGTTAGTGTTATATTAATTGGGTTTGTTTTTTGGATTGTTTCTAATTTCCTTTTAACTTTTGTAATCTGTGTTTTTTAATGCTGTACGCCGCCCTGAGTCCTTTGGGAGAAGTGCGGCATATAAATCCAATAAAACAAACAAACAAACAAACAAACAAACAAACTTACTACAAAAAAGATGTTGAGACTTTGGAAAAAGTTCAGAGAAGAGCAACTAAGATGATCAATGGCTGGAGATTAAACCATATGAAGAATAGCTGCAGGTTTTGGGTCTGGTTAGTCTAAAGAAAAGAATTAGGGGTGACATGATAGCAGTATTCCAGTATTTCGGGGGCTGGAGATTGCAAAAATTGGATTATACCTAGTCTAATGAAAATAAGGACTAGGGGAGACATGATAGCAGTGTTCCAATATTTGAGGGGCTGCCACAAAGAAAAGGGGGTCAACCTATTTTCCAAATACCAGAATGCAAAACAAGAAACAATGGTTGGAAACTGATCAAGGAGAGAAGCAACCTGAAATTAAGGAGAAACTTCCTACAGTGAGGACAATTAACCAGTGGAACAGCTTGCCTCCAGAAACTGTGGGTGCTCAGTCACTGGAGGTTTTAATAAGAGACTGGACAGTCACTGAGATGTTATAAGTTCTCCTGCTTGAGCAGGGGCTGGACTAGATGACCTCCAAGGTCCCTTCCAGCTCCACTCCCATTCCCATTCTCTCTTCCTTCCCTTCCCTAGTATGGTGGAGGAAATGGAAAGGGAGAAATAAGATATTGGGTTTCTTGGTTCCCAATTAAGATAACTTCAAGCTTGACTTCTTCAAGTTTTGGCATACAGATAGTCCTCGATTTACAACAGTTCATTTACTAACCATTTGAAGTTAAAACAGCTCTGAAAAAAAGTGACTTATGATGTTTTCACACGACTGCTGCAGAATCCCCATGGTCACCCATGCAAAATCTGGATGCTTGGCAACTGGCGTGTATTTATGATGGTTGCAGTGTCCCATGTCATATGATCCCCTTTTGCAACCTTCTGACAAGCAAAGTCAATGGGGAAGTCAGATTCACTTAACAACCATGTTATTAACTTATCAACTGCAGTGATTTTCTTAACTGTGGTAAGAAAGGTCATAAAATGGGTAAAAACTCACTTAACAAATGTCTCACTTAAAAACATAAATTTGGGGCTTAATTGTGCTCTTAAATTGAGGACTACCTTGAAGCCTGCAGGCTTGATGGGCAAAGAACTTGTAAGAAAATTTGGAATTTTGTTATTAGACATGTTGACATATATGCAGAGAGATGGAAAGACATACTAATTCCCACAACGGAAGAATTGTTATTGATGGACACGGCAAAATTGACCATTTTAGGCTAGAAATTGTCAAAACAAGAATTCTGGACTTTTTGCTCAAAACTGGAAAAAAAATCCTGAAATTTTGATTTTAAGGATTGATGATTGGAATTATTTTGTAATTACGGAAACGGCTTGAAATGTTGTGAAATGAAAAGCAAAAGGTTAAGTTTTTGCATTCCACTGCACTGAAAAAAAATCAGAAGTGTCACTTTTTCCTCTCCAGTTTCGTTTTTCCCCATTTTTCTAAATTTCTGTGTTTCCTGTTATTTGTAACAGAATATTTGTATCTTGTAATGAAAGTTAGTAAAATACATTGGGGGGAAAAAACCTTTCTTTACATTTGCACAACACTGTCTTGTCTATTTCTCATCTCAAAACAGTGGGAAACTCAAATTCAAAAGTATCAGACATGTCATTGGAATGCAAAATCACAAAATTGCATCTCACTTATTTTGGCCATGTCGTGCTGGGGAAGCACAGGTTCAGGAGCTGAATGCCACCCTCAACCCAGTTCCTCCTGCCAACCTAGCAGTTCGAAAGCATGCAAAGGTGAGTAGATAAACATCACTTGGCTGGGAAGGTAACAGTGCTCCATAATGTCATGTTGGCCATATGACTACTGTTGGAAGAAAAATCCAGATCCAGTTCCAAGCCATGAATAAAATGGAGGCTGATTGGAAAGAAAGATTCTGTTTATTGATGAACAGACAGCTTGTAGTTCTCGGCAGCTGACAAAATCGAGTTCAGAGTGGGTGGGTTTTTTTTTATATCTTCCTTGATTCCTATAAGCTCATGGGCTATTGGTGAACAGAACGAACAGACACACAGCGTGCAAGTCTGGAACAGCTGACAAAATGGAGCTCAGTGGGGGTAGGTTTTTATATCTTTTTTATTTCTAAGGGGTCATGTAGGGGTCATGGCTGGCTCTATAGGCAAAAGGGGAAATGCAAATCCTAGGTGTTTGTCTGAGCTAATCTTGTCTTGCCTAATTGCTTATCTGGTGTTTCGGTCTGACCCAGACTTTCTGACTGGATTACCAAATCTTCATTTTTAAAACCAATTTCTAACCACTTTCGTTGTATTTATTTTGTATATTGACAACAAAGTCTATACTATAAAAGCTGGCCTCCTCAGTTTCTGCTTGGGGCAGGGAGACTGGGGCTGGTTTCTGCCTCCCTTTTCTCCTTTAGGATATTCTATCCTGCCTTTTTAATATTCCCCAAAATATTTCATTCTCTAGGAGGGTGGGTGGGTGCTGACTTTCTATACTACAGAAACCTCTTTGGTCAGCGCTGGCTCAATGGCCTTGAAACTGAAACGAGCAATTTTTCCTATAGTTGTCAATGACTAACATAGTAAAATATATAGGACTCCTTTACCTTTTACATGTGGGGGAATTCACCACAAAAAGCAATTACATTTGCAAGAGTTAGCAGAAAAAAGAAACCAGGATATCAAATAACATGGTGGGTGGACACCATTCAAAGCTGACATCATCAGCCAGAGCATAGAACAACTCAAAGAAGTAGTGCAAGATCAAAAACGGTGGAAAGACCTGGCCTATAGAATCGCCAAGAGTTGCAAATCTCTTGGTTTTGCAACTCTTGGAAAACTTGCAAAAATAGCTTTCAAGATTTCAGGTGCTCCAGAAGCTGCCCTTTGCTCATCCTGGTGCAAGAAGGGTTACGCAGGCAGCCAAAGTGGCTGCAAAGGAAGTGCCAACAAAGGTAATAGAAAACCAGAAGAGAATTAAGGGATCCAGTCATTCAAAACCCAAAGGTGGGGATTTGTCCCAGGAGAAAATACCAAGATAAAGAAACCATAACAATGGCTTTTGAAACCGCCCTTTGATAAGCAAAGGAACTTTGCATCAGGTAGGTTCACTTCCTCAAAGCAACTAACCCCCAATTTAATTTGCCAGTCCCGCCCAAGATTATTGATTCAAAGGTCTTGTTAGCACATACTGTACAAATAGTCCTTGACTAACAACCACAATTGAACCAAAATTTATGTTACTAAGCGAAAAATTTAAGTGAGTTTTGCCCCCTTTTCATGTCTTTTCTTGCCACAGTTAAGCGAATCATTGCAGTTGTTAAGTTAGTACGTGGTTGTTAAGTGAATCTGATTTCTCCATTGACTTTACTTGTCAGAAGGTTGCAAAAGGTGATCACATAACCCTGGGATACTGCAGCCACCATAAATATGAAACTGTTGCCAAGGATCTAAATTTTGATCATGTGAGCATGGGGAAGCTGCAACTGTCATAAGTGTGAAAAACGGTCATGTCACTTTTTTTCAGTGTCATTGTAAATTTTGAACAGTCACTAAATAAACTCTTGTAAGTAGAGGAATACCTGCATTTGCATTCTGGTTCCTAATTTACTTCAATTTTATAGTATGGTAATTGTTGCAAATGCTTCTGTCTCTGCTTTTATGACAAGGTAAGCAGCCTAGAGAGGAATGATAGTGTGATGGGCAGTATATAAATTTAATAAATTAAGAGCAGGAGTTTCCAAACGGCTACTATTAACACGTGTGAACTTTGACTCCCAAGCATTCCCCAGCCAGCAGCTGCCTGAGGAATTCTGGGAATTGAAGTCCACAAGTCTTAAAGTTGCCAAGTTTGGACTATCCTACCCTAATAGCAGGGACATGGTGGCTCAGTGGCTAAGATGCTGAGTCTGTTGATCAGAAAGGTCGGCAGTTTGGCGGTTTGAATCCCTAGTGACATGTAACAGAGTGAGCTCCTGTTACTTGTCCTTGCTTCTGCCAACCTAGCAATTTGAAAGCTTGTAAAAATGCAAGTAGAAAAATAGGAACCACCTTTGATGGGAAGGTAACAGCGTTCCGTGCGCCTTCAGCATTTAGTCATGCTGGCCACATGACCACAGAGATGTCTTCCGACAGAGCTGGCTCTTCGGCTTTGAAACGGAGATAAATACTGCCCCCTAGAGTCAGGAACGACTAGCAAATATGTACGGGGGGGGGGGGGAACCTTTACCTTTAATTGTGGTAAGTGTTTTTGTTTCTGCTTTTATGACAAGGTAAGCAGCCTAAGGTGGAATGATAGTGTGATGGGTGGCATATAAATTTAATAAATTTAGAGCAGGAGTCTCCAAACCTGGTAACTTAAGATCTGTGGACTTCAACTCCCAGCATTCCTCAGCCAGCAGCTGCCTGAGGAATTCTGGGAATTGAAATCCACAAGTCTTAAAAGTTTGGACATCCCTACTGTAATAGTAGTTTCTATAGTAGCCTAGCTCCTGAAAAAAAAAAATCAGCAAAAACTACCCCCCCCCCCGCCCCTTCTCCAGCTCCCCCTGAAGATTAATTCTTGGTCTCAGCGGGAAAACTGAGCAACTGCCCCCTTGCGGAAAGTTTGAGAAAAAAGCAAAAAGAACTGCTTTTACGCACGCGAATAGAAAACCTCTATTTTGTTGCAAAACTTTGGACAAATCGGAGCGGTCCTCCCGGCTGGAGCCCCGCGACAGGGAGCTATTGAATTAGTTACCTGTTAGTTACTGTTACTATTGAATTAGTTAATGGAAGAGCGGTAACTATTTTCCCAAGGAAGGAAGGAAGAGGTGTGAAAGGTCGCCTAGCGGTTATAGTATATTTTCCTCCCCGATTAGGCTCTTTCTGCCGGGACTCACCTCTCATTATCCTGGCGGATGTAAGTCTTGGGCCCGATTTCCACGCGGGTCACGTTGGAGTTCTGATCCAAGACATGGATGTAATGATAGGGAGGGATCCGGATAATCGACTCGTTCGCCATTTTGTCTTCCAAGCTGTGTTGCAAAGAGAAGAAGAGCAAAAAGGATTTTTGAAATTCTGCCAGAAAATAATCACGGCAAGAATGCCCGCTCAGTCATTCTCCCGTTTTTTCCTCTCAACCGCGAGGGCTTTTGAAGGAAGCCTTTGCAATCTCTCTCTTAGTCACCAAGGCGCTGATTCCTTCCAGAATTCAGACTGGCTTACTCAGCAACCAGCGCCCTCGGGGAAGGAAAGCGACACACCCGCTTCATAAATTCGTACCACTTTGACAGTTACGGGAAAACCTAGTTAAAGAGCTAGGTCGTTGCCTAACGTGGCAGTCAGGTTTGCTATTCTGAGTGAAAAAGAAAAAAGTCACACAAACGTTCCTGTTTTGGGGGTTGGGTTTTGTGTGTGTGTGTGCAGATGTTGGCCAGAGAGATCCACCCTAAAACTCTCGTTCCTCCTTGACAGAGTCTTCTTACTACTGGACATAACTGGTGAGAAAGTCAGTTTCACTCACTATCTTCAATGCTGCTTTTGGGAAACTTCTTAGCTCAAAGATGGCTAGTTTGAAAAAAAAAGAAATCTTAGCATGACAAAAGGAATAGAGTGAGTGGGGGGCTACCAAAGGCATGGCCCACCCCAATCTGGAACTAAGGAGGCAAGGATAAAGAAGGTGAATTAAACTTACCAAGTGGAGTTGCTTTGTGTAGCTAAGGGGGAGGCCCTAGACATGGAATCCCTCTTATATAGTAAATTTATTTCCTGGTTTGGGAGGTGGAGCAAACTACATCTGTTCAAAAAAAATGTTAAAGGAGAAGCAGAGTTCAAATGCATCTAATAGTCATCCAGAGTTTTGCAGCCAAATAATAGCCCTGCCAAAGTACAGGTAGTCCTCGACTTACAGCAGTTTGTTTAGTGACCACTCAAAGTTTCAATGGCACTGAAAAAAGTGGCTTATGACCGTTTTTCATAGTTACAACCTCTCCAGCATCCCCATGATCGTGTGATCAAAATTAAGATGCTTGGCAACCGGTTCATACTTATGACCCATGCAACATCCCAGGATCATGTGATCCCCTTTTACAACCTCTTGACAGGCAAAGTCAATGGAGGAGTCAGATTCATTTAACAACCAGGTTACTAATTTACCAACAGCAGTGATTCACTTAACAACTTGAGTGAGAAAGGTTGTAAAATGGGGGCAAAACTCATACTAACGAAGGTCTCAATGAGAAAGTTTGGATTCCAATTGTCGTAAGTCGAGGACTACCTGTACTATGGAGAAGTGTTGGTTCAGGAAATACCTGAAACCAGAGGAAGGAAATCATTTATGGAATTGCTCAGAATAATTGACAAGATTGTGTACTACACCCAAACTTAAAATCAGAATAAGTCTGGCAGCATCCTTTGCAACTGACAAATTTTAGCATATTCGGGCGCTCTATATCAGCACATGATTGCAGGTGCATTTTATTGCCAAAGGTGAAGTAATTATAAGTAATTTCAAATTATCATAGTCCAACAGAATTCAGGAACCAGAGGGTTATACCTGATAATAAAATAAAAGAGATATATACCTGTATATTGAGGTATAATTATATAAAACCCTGAAGCTGTGAGACGTTATGATAATAAATTCACATCAGATTTTACAATTAAAATAGTAAAGCTTATTTTATTCAACCTTGGCTGATTACGGCAGAAAACCAGTTTTAAAACAACCGATGAAGTGTGAGCCCACTTGGAAACACAGCGTTATGAAGAATTTACCTGTGGGAACCTTGCCTATTACACATATGAAAGATGTAAGAATTGATCCTGAGAAAGAAAATGATCAACTTTGCCAATCAATCTGAGATCAGAAATAGGATTGCCAGCACAATTCCTATTCATGCTACTTCGAAGTAAGCCCCTGTTTCTCACAGACACTGCAGCCTGATTTATTCATTTATTAGCTTTATAGACTACCTTTGCTCAACATTAAGGCTGGTCTTCCAAGGGTCCCCTGCAACCCTATGAATTACGCTGGATTGGCAGAGACTGAATGGCACAAGGCCACCTAGTGAGCATGCTAACTGGGGAGTTCTAGGAATTGAAGTCTGGGTTCAAGAGGTTCCTTAGTCCTAATCCACCCTTTGTCATTACAATATGCAGATTCTATTTATGAAAATCGTTAGAAACTGTTACTTGACCAGAAAACAGACTTCTGCATATGGATTGTATTTATCAACCTTGGCAACTTTCGTGGACTTCAATTCCCAGAATTCCCCAGCCAACATGCTGGAGAAACCTACAGCTAGATATCTGATTTATAAGGTAAAGGTTCCCTTCGCACAATGTGCTAGTCGTTCCCGACTCTAGGGGGCGAAGAGTCAGCACTGTCCAGAGATGTCTCCGTGGTCATGTGGCCGGTATGACTAAACGTCGAAGGCACACGGAATGCTGTTACCTTCTCACCAAAGGTGGTGCCTATTTTTCTACTTGCATTTTTACATGCTTTCGAACTGCTAGGTTGGCAAAAGCCGGGACAAGTAACGGGAGCTCACTCCGTTACGCGACACTAGGGATTCAAACCACCAAGCTGCCAACCTTCTGATCTTAGTCTTAGTCACTGAGCCACCGCGACCCATATAGTGAACTATAATACAGTGATGTCTTGCCATAGCACATATGCACCTGTGGTTTGTAGACCACATTGATTTGTAAGATATCCAAACATCCAGCCAGCATAGCCAATAGTAACTGACACTGAGAATTTTGCTCAGCCAACAGTGGAAAGGCTGAACATTGCAGGTAGTCCTCGTTTTACAACACTTTGCTTAATGACCTTTGAAAGTTACAACACCGAAAAAAGTGACTCATGACCATTTTTCATACTTATGACTGTTGCAGCATCCCCATGGTCACGTGATTTACATATGGGTGCTTGACAACTGACTTACGTTTATGATGGTCACAGTGTCTTGGGGTCAAGGGATCCCCTTCTGTAACCTTCTGACAAGCAGTCAATGGAGAAGACAAATTCACCTAACAACTATGTTACTAATATAAGTGCAGCGATTCACTTAGCAAACGTAGCAAGAAAAGTTGTAGAAAGAGACAAAACTCACGTAACAAATTTCTCAGCAATATAAATTAGGGGCTCAATTGTGGTCCTAAGTTGAGATGACTACCTGTGTACATGTTTGCTCTATGGCTTAGGGCTAAATCAGGGTTGTCCAACTTTGGTTTGTGGACTTCAACTCCCAGAATCCCCCAAATCTTAAAAGTTGCCAAAGTTGGACACCCCTGAGTAGATGATTCTAAACAATTCCTCTAGTTTATTCAATACGTTATAATGAAAGAAACCCAAGGATTGGCAAAATGTATGAACTCAATGACAGAATTTATCATCTACTCATTTGGAAATTCCTGATTCGATAGTTAGCTTAGTTGATTAAAAAATGTCGTTTAATACAACGGAGGGGAAAAATTGGAACTTCAGAAAGTGATAGCAAATATTGAGAATATTCTGGATAGAAGTGGGCTTGAAACTTGTAAAAGCTCTTTTAAAATTCTCCCTGGCTGTGGATTTTGACAGGTGTATGCAAATCCTGCTCGCAACAAACACATTAACACGTTTCCTTGCCTTGGATATGTCAAAACACCTTCATTTTAACTGCTACATGAAAAAAAGAAAGAAAAGAAAATGAGACAGCTGATCATACAGGACAAACCTGGCCCAGCTATTATAAACATAAGTGTACCAAAAAAAAAAGCCAGTAAACTACAGTTCAGCCAAGGTACTTCAGATCAGAAAATAGATTCCATAAGAAGACTAAATCTATTGAGTTAATACTGATCTATTGAGTTAAATTATAATAACAGAATCTTTCGGGTCTGCCTCTGTGTTCCCTTCTCTCCTCTATACTTTTCCACTTCCTGGTGCTTCCTCTGCACCTGTTGACTTTACAGCTTCTGGATGGCTTCTCCAAGGTCATTTCCATGACTACCTCTGCTAACATTTATTCAGCTGGGTAAATTGATCACCATTCAGGTTAAAGAAGACTTATTTGTTGAAGAAGACTGAAAATGGTACTGTTATAGAATCATAGCACTGGGAAGGATCTAAGAAGTCATCAGCTTCAACCTCCTGCACATTTACAACAATTTTCCCAAGAGATAACTAACCAGACTCCATTTAAAAACCGCCAGAGAAGAAGAGGCAACAAATTCAACTGATTGATGGCTCTTATTACCAAGAAGTTCTTTCTCATATCTAATCTGTATGTTAAATTCGGGCAACGAGAGAACAGACTGCGGACACGTAGTGACTTATCAGCTCTTTATTAGTAGTAGTGATCCAGCTTGCTCTGTGGTCGGAGGGTTCCCCTTTTATAGGGCTCGGGTATGCCTCTCGACCAATCAGAACGATACCTGTTTCCCGCAGTAGCGGCGGACCAGAGAGGAGACTTACTGCGATGTATGCTAATATCTAACACCCCTCCCCTCTTAGACGGAGCATTCCGGTTAGTTACATAGTCCTTAAGATATGTGGGTGTTTGCCTAACACGGGTGGAACGTCGCAGTTCTGGTTGATCTGTAGTGGTTTCAGGATCGGTTGCTTTTTCTGCTTCGCGTTCGGGGGTCTGCAGGCTTTCGTTGCTTTGGCGTTGTTCGGTTTCTCCTTCGACCTCTTGTTCTATCCCGGGCTCGCAGGTGTCGTGGTTCCCTGTGTTGGGGCTCTCGAGTGGCTGACTTTGGGCTGGCCGATAGCTTTCATCTTCAGCCCGAGGGTTTGAGTGTGCCAGGCCACCTCGTAGTTGATCGATGTGCCTTTTCCAATTTCGTCCATCTTCAAGCTCCAGCAGATATGATCGTGGACCCGTGATGCCAATGACCCTTGCTGGCATCCACAATGTTCCCCCTGCATAGTTGTGGGCGTATACTGAATCCCCTATGCTAAATTTCCGAATTTTGCTTGTAGAGTCTGGGGGTGACGTGGCAGAGTAATTTGGATGCAGCCGGTCCAGGTGAGACCGTAGACGGCGGTCCATGAGTAGTTCAGCGGGGCTCCTACCCGTCGTTGCGCTGGGGGTAATATGTTGAATCAGGAGGTAATGGTCAATGCGTGTTTGCCAATCACCTGGACCCATCCTAGCGAGGGCCTCTTTTGCAGATCGCACCATTCTCTCTGCCTGTCCGTTTGATGCCGGATGGAATGGCGCGACGAGGGCATGCCTAATTCCCTGACCTGCTAAGTACGTTTCAAATTGCATGGCCGTGAACTGGGGCCCATTATCGGAGACCAGGAGGTCGGGCAGGCCATGAGTGGCGAAAAGTCGCCGTAGAACCTTAATGACTGCCTCTGCCGTGGTTGAAGTCATTAGGACTACTTCTAGCCATTTGGAGTATGCATCCACAACTATAAGGAAAGTCTGACCTTGGACTGGCCCTGCAAAATCGATGTGTATTCGCGACCAGGGTGCTTTAGGCTTCTCCCATTCTGTGGCGGGCGCTTCCGGGGGTGCTGGTCTCGATTCCTGGCATGGATCACAAGTGGCCACCCATTCCTCTATCTCTTTGTCCATGTTTGGCCACCAAATGTAACTTCTTGCTAACGCCTTCATTCTAACGATCCCCGGATGTCCCACATGTAACGCTTCTAATACATTTCTACGTAACGCATAAGGAATAACCACTCGATCCCCCCACAATAAACAACCTTGCAACACTGACAGCTCATCCCGTTTCCCCCAAAATAGCTTGCATTCCAGGCCCACGTTTCCTTTCGGCCACCCACTCCAAACCCAGGTTTGAACTTGCTTTATTATAGTGTCCCTAGCAGAGAATCTGGCAACGTCGCAGGAAGAAACCGGTCCTGAGTCCAAACAGTCAATTAACAACACTGGTACCTCGGGCGTGGGGTCTGGCAAGAGATCCGGAAGTGGGCAACGGCTGAGTGCGTCTGCATGTCCTAGAGTGGAGCCCGGTCGATGGATTAACTTGTATGAGTACGCGGCCAGGAAAACAGTCCACCTGGTCATGCGTGGAGAAAGGGAGACTGGTGTGGGGCGGTTTCCCGCCAAAAGTCCCAACAGCGGTTTATGATCTGTAATCAGTTCAAAATCACGGCCGTAGAGGTATTCGTGGAAACGTTTTACTCCAGCTACAGCAGCTAACGCTTCCCTGTCCATCTGGCTGTAATTCCTCTCGGCCGATGAGAGAGTCCTGGAGTAGAAAGCGATGGGTGCTTCGTTCCCGTTTGGCATCCTTTGGCTAAGGACTGCGCCGACTCCTTTTTTTTTTTTTCAAAAAGTTTTATTGGTTTTTTAAAACATTTATAAGGAAAAGGATAGGTGGAATGGTATACAAATTTTGGCAGTTGCAAGTATGGCAGACGCCCCCTCCCTCCAAACTCATAAGGTACATCTATGTATAAAACATTAATACAAAATCATATAAAATCAGCATATCAATTCTATAAAAATATTTCAATCAGCTTATATATTATAATATATAGTCTAGATATAATTTCATTACTACTTTCGGTCTGTTTATAACAATGTGATTTTCTTACTCATTTTTGTGATCTGAGCTTTCTTAGTGCTGCCCCTTCTCCCCCCGCTGGCAGAGCTCCGGCCCCTCCCGTATCCTGTGTGACCGTTGAAGAATCTTCTGTTTTTTCTAGGATCGCTTTGTTTTTTTCCATAAAGGCCTGAGCCTCTATGGGTGTATTGATTCTAATTCTTGTCTCCTCCCAGAATATCAGCATCCCTTCAGGCATCAACCATCTAAACCACACCCCTTTCTGGTATAATTTATTCGCCAATTGCGAATAATTTTTTCTTTTCTCCCTAATTTTTTTTGGGATCTGCTTCAAGATGGTTATCTCCCTGTCGTGATATGTCAATGCTTGCCCCCTTTGTACACCCAGAATTGTGTCTCTTGTGCTTTTCCTAAGAAATTTGATATGGACCTCCCTGGGGGACTGCGCCGACTCCTAATGGGGATGCGTCGCAGGTCAATACCAGCGGTAGCGTCTGGCTGTATTGCACTAACAGCGAGTCGGTGGTGAGCAGGCGCTTTACTGCGGCAAAAGCTGCTGCTTCGGATCGTCCCCATCTCCATGTTGTGTTCCTCTGGAGTAGTCGATGTAATGGCTCAGCAACGGTCGCCTTCTGTCTCAGAAAAACGCTGTAGAAGTTAAGTAGTCTGAGGAAGGCCTGCAACTCGGTCTAATTTCGTGGTGTGGGGGCGTCCTGGATCGCCTTAATTTTCTTTGAAGTGGGGTGTATTCCCTGACCATCGATTCTATCCCAGGAATTCTATGCTAGGCACGTTAATTTGGCATTTCTCTTTTTTGAGGCGGAGACCCTTCTCTCTGATTCTGGCCAAAACAGTCCTGACTCTTTTTAATAGTTGCTCCTCGTTTGCAGCGGATACCAAGATGTCGTCGAAATAAGGGACGACCCCTGGTATCCCTTGCAAAAGTCGTTCCATGACGCTCTGGAACAGACCTGGAGCAATACTCACACCGAATTGTAGCCGGTTGCATTTGAATGCTCCTCTGTGCGTCACTATGGTTTGGGCCTCCGCCGTGGCACTTTCCACGGGCAACTGCTGGTAAGCTTGTGCCATGTCTAATTTAGCAAATATCTTTCCTGGCCCCAACGAGTGCAATAAGTGTTGTACCACTGGTACAGGATATGCGCTTTGTTGTAGCGCGACATTAATTGTGCATTTATAGTCTGCGCAGATGCGGACGGACCCGTCTGGTTTAACTGGGGTCACAATGGGAGTTTCCCAGCGCGCGTGATCCACCGGCTCAAGGATTCCTTGTTCTACTAACTTATCTATCTCTTTATCTATTTTTGGGCGGAGTGCAAAAGGCACTCGTCTCAGTTTAAGTCGGATTGGTGCCACTTTGGGGTCTAAATTGAATGAGATTGGTTTACCCACATACTTACCAAGACCGGGGCTGAACACATCCTCGAACTCCTTAAAAATCTGTTCAGCGCTGCTGTTCTCCACGGCGTTGATTCCGGTGACTTCTAATCCCAAAGCTTCAAACCAATCTAGTCCTAGAAGGTTCTGTAACGGAGCGCTGGCGATGGTCACGGGCAGCTGGGCTACGATGTCCTTGAAGCGAATCCGGAACGTGCCTTGGCCCACGATGGGGACTCGGTTCCCCTGGTAGTCTCGTAGCAGAATGTCTGGTGCGCGTAGTTGGCTCTTTGTGAGGCTAGGGATAGCCTTTTTCATGGAGGCCCATGAAATGATCGTCAGGGACGATCCTGTGTCAACTTCTAGCTCGCAAGGAGAGCCCTCCAAGAGGACTGTGACTTTCAGCTTTTTAGGTCGCTTGGTGCGGACCTGACTTATTGTGGTGAGATACGTTCGCAATTCCTCTCTCTGGGTCAACTCTATCTCAGCATCTGTATCCTGAAAATACTCTCGTTGAGAGTCTTGGTAGAACGCTCTCTCAGCTCTTTGTGTATAATCTCTCTGGGAATACGCCCTTTCAGCTCTTTGGGAATTGTCTCTCTGGGTAAACACTTGTGGATTTCTCTCTGGGCGCCCTTTTTGATTTCGCCAGGCCCCTGGGTTGGGCTTCTGTTGGCGGTATATAGGAGGCTGCCGTGAGGCAGGGACTTCACTCCGGCACACTCGTGCGATGTGCCCAAGTTTGTTGCAGTGTGAACAAACAACGTTCCTGAACCGACAGGTAGACCGGGGGTGATTCCCTCCGCAGCTTGCGCAGGGCGGCAAACGGAATCCGGGTCTCCCCCCAGGCCTCATGTGACTGCTCCGCATCTGGTGACTGTCTTCGAGCTCGGGATCCTCGTAGTCGGGGTTGGTGTCCTCGTAGTGGACTCTGGTGTGTCTGGGTGCTGGCTGGCTTACGTTGAATCCGCGTTGTATGGTTTCCGATGATTTTTCCGCTGATTCGGATGCCCTTGCTTCGTTTAGCGCTATTTGTAGGGTTAAATTTGGGTTTGCCAACAGCCTTTTTTGTAGCGAAATGTCCCTCAACCCACAAACAAGTCTTGCCAGGATATGCTCGTCCAGATCCCTGAACTCGCAGTGAGTTGCTGCTTTACGTAGGGCTGCAACATATTGGTTGATTGATTCTCCCGCCTTCTGGTTCCTCGTGTTGAATTCCTGGCGGCAAACGTGGCGGGAAGGTTTTGGCGCGTAATGAGTCTGTAGAGTCTGTTGCAACGCTGTCCATGATACCGCTTGTATCGGAGTAGGCTCGGAGAGGTCTCTGGCCGTGTTGAAAACTTCTCGCCCACAGTAGCTGAGGAAGATATTCTTCTTTCGGGCATCGGTTATCCCCGTGTATTCGTTCGCTTCGAGAAAACACTCGAAACGAATCATGTAAGCCTCCCATTCGTCGTTCATCGGGTCGAACGTAGCGGGGGGAGTGTGCATCGCCATCTTCTCTTCTCTTCGTTTGAATTTCCTGCGCTGCGGTGTCCTGAGATGGCTGCCGGAATTGCTGCCGAATTCCTGGGCTGGATCGAATCCTGGGATTCTGAAGTAGCTCTCTTCGTCCTATCTGTCTCTTGATCCCATCCTCGTCGCCAATGTTAAATTCGGGCAACGAGAGAACAGACTGCGGACACGTAGTGACTTATCAGCTCTTTATTAGTAGTAGTGATCCAGCTTGCTCTGTGGTCGGAGGGTTCCCCTTTTATAGGGCTCGGGTATGCCTCTCGACCAATCAGAACGATACCTGTTTCCCGCGGTAGCGGCGGACCAGAGAGGAGACTTACTGCGATGTATGCTAATATCTAACACTGTATCTCTGTCCTTGAAGTTTCATCCCATTAGTTGTAGTCTTATCCTCTGGAACAGAGGAGAATAAATCTGTGCTCTACAATTTAACAGATCTTCAGATATCTCTCCCCTCTTTTACATACATTCATACATACATACATACATACTGATATAGTCGTCCAGTAGTCTCCTTCCTGAAATATTACAACTTCATAAGTACCTATAGCAGATCACCAAATATACAGTATTTGGGCTGCAAAAATCCAGACAATTACAGTATGAGAAGCTAGAACTATAGCAATAGCACTTAGAGTTTTAGAGTTTTTTTTAGAGTATTATTAAATTTATATACCGCCCCCCTCTCCCCGCAGGGACTCGGGGCGGTGTACAGACAGTGCATATAAAACAACAAAGCAGGAACAACAAAACTTTAGACAATCAACATAAACATACGGTCTGTATAATGCCCAAACTCATTTCTAGTTAAAACGATCTAAAACCAAATTTAAAACCCCAAAATTTACAATATTAAAAAGCCATCCAGGAAGGTCAGTAATAGATTGTACTTGTGATTACAATTAGGCCAGGCCTGCTAGTCGGAACAGGTGGGTCTTGAGTTTCTTACGGAAGGAGCGGAGATCCACAGTAGCTCTAATATCAGGGGGGAGTTCGTTCCAGAGGGTTGGGCCCATCACAGAGAAGGCCCTACCCCTGGGCACCGCCCGCCCGCATTGTCTAGCGGAGGGTACCCGGAGGAGACCCTCCCTGTGTGAGCGGATTGGTCGTAGGGATGTATGGGGTAGAATGCGATCTTGCAAATAGCTAGGTCCCGAGCCATGAAGCGCTTTGAAGATGACAATCAACACCTTGAAACGCACTCGAAAAGCCACAGGCAGCCAGTGCAACTTGCGCAGAAGTGGTGTTACATGGGAGTACCTGGTACTCCCCATAATTGTCTGCGCGGCTGCATTCTGCACCAACTGGAGCCTTCGGGTGCATCTCAAGGGGAGCCCCATGTAGAGAGCATTGCAGTAATCGAGACGGGAAGACACTTAGGCTTATATACTACTTCACAGTGCTTTACAGCCCTCTCTAAGCAGTTTACAGAGTCAGCATATTGTCCCCAACAATCTGTATCCTCATTTTACCAACCTTGGAAGGATGGAAGGCTACGTCAACCTTGAGCCTAGTGAGAATTGAACCCCTGGAAGTTTTCAGAATTAGTCTGCAATACTGCATTCTAACCACTGTGCCATCAAATTTGTTTTCTGAATCTCAGTGCAGGTAGTCCTCGACTTAAAACAGTTCATTTATAGTTACCATTCAAAGTTACAATGGAACTGAAAGACATGACTTATCACCATTTTTCACACAACCATTGCAGCATCCCCATGGTCATGCAATCAGAATAGAGATAGCTGGCAACGGATTCATCTTTATGACAGTTGCAATGACCCAGGGTCATGCATATTTTGTAACCTGACAAGCAAAGTCAACGGAGAAGCCAGATTCACTAGAAACCGTGTTACTAATTTAATAACTGTAATGATACGTTTAGCAGTAAGAAAAACCACAAAGTGGGGCAAAACTCACAAAAAATGTCTTACTTAGCAACATAAATTTTGAGTTCAATAGTCATAAATCAAAGACTACCTATACAAATCTCTGAGCAGAATTCTGCTAAAAACAAAAGAATTTGAAACCTTCAATAGAAAATGAACAATTAAAACAGAAATGGTATATGGTTGGTATGATTAGCTCACTGCAACATCCACAGGCAGGGAAAAAAAGAATTTGGTTACATTAAAAACAACAACAACAACCCAGCTCTACATATATCTGGGGAAAGCCACATCTTAATCCCTTTGCTATCATCCAGTAACCCTCAAGGTTTTGCAGTTTGGACATGACATGGCAAACAAAGCTTATCATCCTCCATTCCAACATTTTATATCATATACACAAAGTGGATCAACTCTTCTACTTATTTTATTCATTTATTTATTTATATTCCATCTTTATTATTTTTATAAATAAAAGTGGCAAACATGCAGCTTTCTCTTATTTTCCTCACAACACCCGTGAGATGTGTCTCTGTGTGTGTATGCACACACATATATACATATACACGTATATGCATAAATTTAATAATAGAATAATAGAGTTGGAAGGGACCTTAGATGTCTCCTACTCCAATGCCCTGCTCAAACAGGAGACCCTGTACTATTTGAGACAAGTAGCTGTCCAGTCTCTTTAAAACTTCCAGTGATGAAGCACCCACAATTTCTGAAGTCAAGCTGTTCCATGGGTTAATTGTTCTCAATGTTAGGAAATTTCTCCTTAGTTCTAGGTTGCGTCTCTCGATTAGTTTCCATCCATTTTTTATTTTATTTTGCATTCTGGTGCTTTGGAAAATAGGTTGACCCTCTTTTCTTTGTGGCAGCCCCTCAAATATTGGAACACTGCTATCATGTCACCCCTAATCCTTATTTTCACTAGACTAGGTGTAATCCAATTCCTGCAACCTCCAGCCCCCTAATCATTTCTGTTGCACTTTTCTACATTCTTTCCAGAATCACAACCTCTTTTTATAATATTGTGACCAAAGCTATATGCAATATTCCAAATGTGATCTTATTAAGGATATATATATGTGTGTGTGTGTGTGTGTGTGTGTTTGTGTGTGTGTTGTATTTGTAATTGATAAATAAATAAAGGGAGACTAGTATAGATCTATTTCGAGCTAATTAGCTCTCATCAGCTAGCCATACCCTTACTGGGATTTGAACCCGGGCTGTCTTATATCTTAGGCAGAAGTCTTAGCCACTAAGCCACAGGCTCGCCTCCTTATCAGTTGAGCCAGGGAAATAGGTATGTATTTGTGTTACAACCCCTGGTATGCCTAAATATGGGAGGAAGGTCACTACTCGCTCTTTCTGTCCTTCGGCTTATCACAGAAGACCATGCAGGCAGAAAACCATATTTTTATTTTTAATGTTGCCTTTTTATATTTGTGTTGTATTTGTACTGATAAATAAATAAAGGGAGACTAGTATAGATCTATTTCGAGCTAATTAGCTCTCATCAGCTAGCCATACCCTTACTGGGAATCGAACCAGGGCTGTATTGCATATTAGGCCGATGTAATTGCCACTAAACCACAGGCTCTCTTCCTTATCAGCTAGGCCAGGGAAATAGGTATGTATTTGTGTTACAACCCCTGGTATGCCCAAATATGGGAGGGAGCTCACTACTCACCCTTATATATTACATATATAAAAAGATCATGGGAAGTACTGGGTACTAGTACTTCATGTGATCTTAATTCTATCCCTCTGTTAATGCAACCTAGGACTGATTGCATTGGCTTTTTTGGGTGCTGCCACAGTATGCTGGCTCATACTGTCTTGATTCTGGTAGTCCTTGGGTTATGATGGCAATTGGGATTGAAACTGCCATTGTTAAGTGACGCATGATGTCGTGATTATATCACTTAGCAATGGCAATTCCAACAGTCCCAGTTGCCATCATTAAGTAAGGATTTCTGTGGATCATTGAGAACCTCATGTAACCACATTTTATTTTGCAGTTTAAGGAATCATGCGGATTATATGTGACTAAGGATCCAAAACATCGCTAGGAATTTTGAAGAAGGTTAATGGGAAAACAATAGTACTTAAAGGACTATATTACGTTAAGTCTATAATATGTGGGCTAAAAATAACATTTTTGTACATCTCTGGTATTATCAATAGGTTGTTTGGATTGTTATGCATAAAAACCTCAAGTAAAATTATGGACCATCAAGTCATGGTATTAAGAGCAGTTCCATGTAGATCCATAAACTTTGAATGTAGGCTAAAATTACTTTGAAAAGGATTTGAAAGATGCGATTCAGAACTTCCTTGTAATCCTAGCACCTCTTTGCTGTTAATTAAAGCAATGTGCTTTTCCTACACTTTGATAGCTGCTGTTTTAAAGAATATACCTCATAAAAGTTAAAAATGACTTCTAAAACACCTTTTGATTATTTGAAGTATGGAGACCTCCCCCTCCCAAATTATGTTCTATTTTGATTAAAGATGCAAGAACATTATAAACTATAGAGAGAGATTGCTCGGGTTTAGTGATATTCAAAATCTGTTCCTGGTGATAATAGTTACTATGTGGAATGCATACTTTAAGTCAGTTAATAGGATTAAATTATACATTTTTGTTATCTGAAGTGTCACAGCATAATGCTCACTTTCATCAGTTCTGTTGCTAATATTATAGAAATTATAGATGATAATAGCATTATCTTCTGTGAGATTCTCTTGACTTCCCTGACTCCTATACTGTAGTCTCCAAATAATAATTCTTCTCCCAATGTACAACATACAAAGAGTATTAAGTGTGCTAATTGTAACATGACATGGCAACAAGACTTACTAAGGAAAAAAATTCTGTTCATTAACCTGGAAGCTGCATTTGATGGAATAAATTCAATTTTCTGGAATTTGGAAACCCCACAATCTCAACTTTGAAACTCCTTTTTTTCAAGAATGGACACCCATAATGTGAGTTTGGAATTCTGTTTAAACAATATACCCAATTGTATATTACAGGTAGTCCTTGACTTACAACAGTTCATTTAGTAACTCTTTGAAGTTACAACAGCACTGAAAAAGGTGACTTATGACTGTTGCAGCATTCCCATGGCCAATGTGATCAAAATTCAAAGGCTTGGCAACTGATTCATGTTTATGACAGCTGCAGTGTCCAGCAATCATTTGATCAACTTTTGCAACTTTATGACAAGCAAAGTCAGTAGGGAAGCTAGAATTGCTTAACAATCGTATTAGTAACCTTACAAAAGCAGTGATTCACAGTGACGAAAGATCGTAAAATAGGACAAATTTCACTTCACCATGGTGGCATAGTGGTTAGAATACAATACTGCAGGCTACTTCTGCCAACTGCCAGGAGTTTGATCTTGACCGACTCAAGGTTGACTCAGCCTTCTATCCTTCTGAGGTTGGTAAATAAGGGCCCAGATTGTTGGGGGCAATATGCTGACTCCATAAACCGCTTAGAGAGGGCTGTAAACCACTATGAAGCAGTATATACCATAAGTCTTAAGTGATATTGTTAGTGCTATTAACAACTGTCACATTTAGCAACAGAAATTTTGGGCTCAGTTGTGATTGTAAGCTGTGGACTACCTGTATACATCTATGGATTACTGATTTCACCTGGTTGGCTATTTCATACAACATACCGACTCCCAAATAAACATAGCAGATGTTAATTTAGTATAATCTGTGAATTCAGGTGTAGAGATCACCAGAAACTTGAGAAATTTGTTTACTTTTATTATTTCCAACTCAAAGACTGTTGAGGTTTCATTCACTTATTTATAGATCAAAATACAGCAAAAAAGAAAAAAGAAACGAAACATGTTTTTTGCTATTATTAAAAAGCCAACTAAAAAAATAGAAAGGATATCAAGTAAAAAGGCTGGTGACTTTATTGGTCAGCAAAATAACTCTTTGAAAACAGTATTGGACAAGAATTTAATGAGAAATAGGAGGAAATAACAGGATTATGTTACTAAAGGATGGGTGCGAGCCAGCTGGGGACATGGAAAAATAGAAATCCTGTAAAATTATTTCTCTTCAATGGGAAATGCTAATGGGGGGTAATACTGCTCCAGTATAAGCCATTCTTCTGGTCATATGATAGAAAATACAGCACACAAGACATAGTAGACAGTTTAACCTGTACTTCACATGTATATCTATATGGTATGCAGACGAATGTACAGCAATAAACATGGTGTTGTGTAACTTGGTGTTGTACATCAGTTACACCCTTTCCTGGATTGAGAAGTCCTTCTTTCAGCCCCTCATACTCTGATCATCTCACGTATGGACTACTGCAATGCACTCTACCTGGTGTTACCCTGGAAGTGTATTCGGAAGCCACAGCTGGGTACAGTGAGCAGTGCAAGCAGTTTTGGGTACCTTTTGAGTTGTGCATGTAACACCTCTGCTACAGGAGCTACAGTGGGCTATCAATTTCCTTCCAGGTTCAATTCAAAGTCTTGGTTAAAGTCCTTCATGGCATGGGGTCGGGTTACCTGTCTCATTCCAAACACATTGTTCTGTACCACTGGTCCCGCAGGGAAGGTATGTTGCAAATCCTATCAGTTAAAAGAATTTCAACTGGTGGGATTAAAAATGGCAGCCTTTTCTGTGGTTGCCCACCCCCCTCTGCTCTTTGGACTATCAGCCTGAGAGAGGAGGTGGAGCCCCCCTCGTCTGGCCTTCCAAAAGAGTGTTAAAGACCCAATTGGCATGGAGGTCTGAGAGTGTAATTAAACTCTGTGGATGGTTGCTGATATGACGATCATTCCTCTGCCTTTTTAATATTTTAATTTTAACGTTCTTAATTCTATTTTATCTCCATTTTTTAATTTATGCTTTTATATCACTTTTTACGTTTTTATTACAGACCACCCAGAGTATGTGAGATGGATGGTGTAGAGATGTGAAAAATAAATACAATCCAAGAGAAGAGCACAAGATAGAGGCAATGTAAATATGCACTCCCTAATTAATCCCTAGGGAGAAAGTACACACAGTTGACATGTTATTTCATTTCAAAGAAGAAAATAAGAGACCCAGTCATTATCATTTCTGGTTAGAGAGGATTGGAAAGAATTCCCAAAGTCAGACTCTTTGGAATTTCCCTTCTTTATTTATATTTTAAATTTGTATTTCTGTATTTTTATTTTATTTACAATATATTCTTATATTTATTTTTCCCCACAAAGTGTTGGAAAGGAACTATCTAAAGGAAAGTTAGGACTTTGCTTGTTTGTCAGCAAGTTAACAGAAACATTAATAGAATTCATAAAAATTTTTGAAGGGAGGGAGTTCAAAAATGGACTACACCAGAGAAGATTGGGGCTACCGAGATAAATATCACCTCTGAGATTTTATATGCTCGGAAAAGGAAGTTGAAAGTCATTCCTTTTGTATATTTTTGTTTCCTTTTTCTAAGTTACTTTTTTGCACATCTCTCTCTTTCTTTCTTACTGTTAGTTTATGTTAGTTTTTATTTGCCTGTTGTGTAAAAAATAAATTATAAAATTATTCATAAAATTAATAAAACAAATTAATAGACGACAATCCCCTCTCTGAGAGGTAATTTGGTCTTGACTTGGGATCTGCTTACACTCCATTTAACACACCATCACGGCCACCCTAACCCCAAAATATGAAGAATAACACAGCGTATGAACCCAGAATAATCCAGCATATGAAGCAATCTACTGCTTCCCAGTGGAAACAGGGGCACTGCTAGTAAAGGAGTTGTAAAGAATTCCATAAGTCATGCTGTGCATGTTTCTTTGCCTTATTTTTATGATATCACCTATATGACCATATATTTTAAATTATCCTGTTTATCCAAAATACAACCCATTAGCGATGGTGACATTGCTTCATATGTGAAGCTAAATTTATATGTGAATTCTGCATATCAGACAATGATATTTATCTAGCAGAAAAGTTGGAGACATCATCACAGCAAAATGCAGATGCTTTTGAAAAAGAGCCTGAAGCTGCTGTTTGCCTAGTGAATTTAATCATTTTGAAAGACTGAAGCAAGATTTCTGTTTTTGTCTCTCTTTCTTTCTTTAATTTTTCCACTTACTGGTAATTTCTCTATCCAGTTATGTTCTCGCCTGTTTTCTTCCCTTCTAAGTGTAACTTTTCTTAGATTATTTTTTAGCATGGTGCTACAACTTATAGTGGTCAAATAAATGAATACATATATAAGTAAAATCTCCTCCTCCTCCTCTGTTTATACTCGAAATAAAAGAGAACACTTGTAGCTACGTGTGGGTTTTAATGGGTGAGAGAAGTCTCTGTATGAGAAAACGGTTGATATTATGTGAATCAATTCTGTTTGTCAGTAGGCTAACTAATTTTACAGACAATTGATTTTATTTATCCAGTTGAGTATTATAACATTTTTATACAGCCCAAATTTCTGATGACTGAGATATGTAATAAGTAAAGTGAAATATACTAACATTTAGAAAAACCTACCTGTTTTAAATAATATAGATGAAAATAATATAGATTATTATATCTACCTTTTTCAATTAGTTATTAATTCAATTAAATATGAGTCTATGTTCTGGTCCTAGAGCAGGGCTGTTGAACTCAATTTCATTGAGGGCCGCATCAGGGTTGTGTTTGACGTCAGGGAGCCAAGGTGGGCATGGCCAGCTCAACGTCACTAGTGTCGGGGCGCCTGCAGCAGCCCGAACACTCTGCCAGCAAAAATGGGCTCCCGAGCTCCGTTTTTGTTGGGAGGGGCACCATGGCCTGTTCCTTCGCTGTTTCAGGATGGCCCCTTGGGCCAGATTTAAGTACCCATGGGTCAGATCTGGCTCTTGGGCCTTGAGTTTGGCACCCCTTCCTAGAGTAGGTCTTCTGACAGACAAATATTCTCACATTCAGATAGCTGTACATTTGGGCATACTACACGAATGTACGTTTGGGAGTATGAGTGGAATTTCCAAGTATGTTTTCAATTGGAATTGGTAATTGATTAGGGAAAGCTTATCTATGTTTATCTGGGTTTGCTTTCTCTGAGCTTTTTCTCACTATAGGTTTGCCTTCATTTTAGCAATGAATCTAATAAAAGTACAGCAAGAAAGACCTATATATCTAGTTCTATTTCCTTTCATACATAAGATTTAACTAATAATTTATGGCATCATCTTATGCCTGTCTTCTAATATTTATTTCCAGCCTTTTATTATTTTTCTCTAAGGCAAGACTAGAACTCACTATCTTATAATTTCTAGCCCAGCATCTTCACCAGTACATCAACTGGTGTACTGCAAAGAAATCTGGGTACTCCTTAGAATGCAATGCATATTGCATTTATTTTGGACTATTTTTGTGAACAAATGAACTCCTTTTGTTGCTTTACAGTATACCATTTTGGGTCTTACATATGGGAGAGCTGACACTTGGGAAGTTCCTGCAGCAGAATGTGCCAGCCATGCTGGGTTGAGAAGTTATTGAGTATAAACCTTTTGATTTTGTGCCAGAATGATGGAATTTTACTGTATCATCCAAACTGATTATCCCTGAAGCTTCAGGCAGTAACGTGACATTAACTATTAGCTGAAGGGCTGCTCTCTGTGTGGTTGCACGTGACACTATATGGTTTTTAAAATGTAATTATAGAAATGTATGCAACTCGGTATGTTGTCAGTGTTTTTTTAAGTAAAAATGCTTAGCAGTAAAATGTAGGGGAGAGTAGGAGAGCTTCAGGAAAAGAGTCTGCATATGCTTTAGTAAACACTCTGCCTGCAATATCTTTTCTTTCAATTTTGTCCTGGGTGGCCAGAACTTACAGAGCCAGGGCCTGAGGCTGATGTTGTGCAACGCAAGGTCCGTTGTCAGTAAGGCCCCCCTCGTTAATGATTTGGTCTCGGAGGGGGAGCCGGACCTTGCAGGGATAACAGGATAACAGAGACCTGGTTGGGCCGCCAGGGGGGTCTCCCCCTCGTGGAAATGTGCCCACCGGGATACCGTGCATTTCATCAGCCGCGGGCCCTGGGTAGGGGTGGTGGGGTAGCGGTTATCGTAAGGGAAGGTCTGGAGCCGAGAGAGTTCACTGTGCCACAGATATCCAGGTGTGAGTCCCTATGCGTGAAGTGGGGCCCAGGGAAACAGTTGGGCTTGCTGATTGTATACTTGGCTCCTCGCTATGCATCAGCGGCCCTGCCAGAGCTCCTCGAGGTGATCGCCGAGATGGCGGTTGAGACCCCCAAGCTATTGATTATGGGGGATTTCAACCTGCCGTCGACAGGGGGATCATCCGAGGTGGCTCGGGAGTTCATGGCTTCCATGACAGCCATGGACCTGACCCAAGTAATTCAGGGCCCCACGCACGAGGGAGGTCACATGCTGGACCTTATTTTTGTCTCTGACCAGTGGAGGAGCGATCTGGGAGTAGGGGAATTAGTTATTACACCCCTGTCATGGTCAGATCACTCACTTCTCCGGCTCGACTTCCCGGGCGCTACTCCCCATCGTGGGGAGGCGGAACCGGAATGTCCTAGATGGTTCCGCCCCAGGCGCCTGATGGAACCTGATAGGTTCCAGACGGAGCTTGGGCCACTTCCTGTAGGCCTGACCCGCTCCCGGATGGAGGACCTGGTGGCCGCATGGAACAATGCGGCTGCCGGGGCCTTGGACTGGGTTGCGCCTTTGCGGCCTCTCCTGCGGCAGCGATCCCCCCAGGCCCCTTGGTTTACCAAGGAGCTGAGGGTGATGAAGCGCCACAAGAGACACCTAGAGAGCAGATGGAGATCTTCATGCTCCGAATCTGACCGAACACAGGTGAGAGCCTATTTACGGACCTACCTTGTGGCATTAAGAGTGGCCAAGCGTCAATATTGTGCCGCTCTTATTGCGTCTGCAGATAACCGCCCTGCCGCCCTGTTTCGGGTGACCCGCTCCCTCCTTTTACAGAGGCCGCGGGAAGCCCCCTTGCAGGGTAGAGCAGAGGAATTTGGGGAATATCTGCAGGACAAAATCGCTCAGATCCGTAGCGAGTGGGTCCCCTTTAGTGGTCTAGGAGGGACGCCGGAGGCGAGTCTTGAAGGACCATTCTGGGAGGAGTTTGACTCTGTTACTGCCGACGATATGGACAGGTTGCGTGGGCGACTGCGAGCCACTACATGTTTATTGGACCCGTGTCCCTCCTGGCTTATACTGGCATCCTGGGAGGTCACACGAGGCTGGCTCCAGGAGTTAGTCAACGCCTCCTTGAGAGAGGGGTTCTTGCCGGCCGTCCTAAAAGAGGCGGTGGTGAGGCCCCTACTCAAGAAGCCGTCCATGGACCCAGCTATGTTAGCTAACTATTGTCCTGTCTCCAACCTTTGCTTTTTGGCGAAGGTTGTAGAGAGTGTGGTGGCACAACAGTTCCCACGCCACTTGGAGGAAATTGATTATCTAGACCCGCGCCAGTCCGGTTTCCGGCCCGTCCACAACACGGAGACGGCTTTGGTCGCGTTGGTGGATGATCTCTGGAGGGCCAGAGATGGGGGTTGCTCCTCCATCTTGGTCCTACTAGACCTCTCGGCTGCTTTTGATACCATCGACCATGGTATCCTATTGCATCGTCTGGAGGGGTTGGGGGTGAGGGGCACCGTTCTGCGGTGGTTCTCCTCCTACCTTTCCGGCTGAGCGCAATGTGTGCTGACAGGGGGGCAGAGGTCGACCCTGAGGCCGCTCACTTGTGGGGTGCCACAGGTGTCGGTCCTCTCGCCTCTCCTGTTCAACACATATATGAAGCCGCTGGGTGAGATCATTCGTGGTTTTGGGGTCGAGTACCATCTGTACGCTGACGACACTCAGCTGTACATCTCTACCCTGAACCACCCCAACGATGCCGTCGAAGTGATGTCCCGGTGCCTGGAGGCCGTACGGGTCTGGATGGGAAGTAACAGACTCAAGCTCAACCCCTCCAAGACGGAGTGGCTGTGGTTACCGGCGCCCCAGTTCAACCAGTGGGTTCCATCACTGGCCATCGGGGGTGAACAGCTGGCCCCCGTGGAGCGGGCACGCAATTTGGGCATCCTCCTGGATGCCCGGCTGTCAATGGATGTGACGGCCGTGGCAAGGGGGGCGTTCCACCAGGTTCACCTGGTGCGACAATTGCGTCCCCTATTGGACCGGAACGCCCTTCACACAGTCACCCATGCGCTAGTGACGTCCCGACTGGACTATAGTAATGCCCTCTACATGGGGCTTCCCTTGAGATGCACCCGAAGGCTGCAGTTGGTCCAGAATGCGGCCGCACGGGCAATTATGGGAGGTACTAGGTACTCTCATGTAACACCTCTCCTGCGCGGACTGCACTGGCTACCTGTGGCTTTTCGGGTGCGTTTCAAGGTGTTGACTATCATCTTTAAAGCGCTCCATGGCACAGGACCTAGGTATTTGCGGGATCGCATCCTGCCCCATACATCCCTGCGGCCGATTCGCTCTCACAGGGAGGGACTCCTCCGGGTGCCGTCCACTAGGCAATGCCAGCGGGCGACGCCCAGGAGTAGGGTCTTCTCTGTGATGGGTCCGACCCTCTGGAATGACCCCCCCCCGATATTAGAATAACCACCGATCTCCGCTCCTTCCGCAAGAAGCTTAAGACCCACCTGTTCAACTTAGCTGGCCTGGCCTAACCGTAGTTTTAACCGTAGTTTTAGTCCCTCTAGCCTGTATTTTAAATTTTTAGGGGTAGGTTTTTAGGTTTTTTAATTTTTATCATACTGTACAGCCTAGTATTTAATTTGATTTTATGGGTATCTAAGAGTATTTAATTTTGTATACTGTTTTTTATTGTGTTGTCTGTACACCGCCCCGAGTCCCTTCGGGGAGAGGGGGCGGTCTATAAATTTAATAAATATAAATATATAAATATAATATAATTTTAAACGAGAAAGAATGAGTACTACAGAAATAAAAGTGGAACATCACATTTCTGGAATGCTCTTGTTAGAAGTTAAAAGTCTCTGATCTGCCCATTAAGTTGTTAAGGGAAATCCTTTATATGTCAATAAAAATGTCCAGTTTGATTTCCTCGTTATAAATTCACATCTAGGGGGGAGTCTCTCTATCTGAAGGCAATCCTCCTCTCCTTTCTCCAGACTTCACAGGACTGCAAAGCCAACATCCTAATATACACATCTATCATGCATTTTAGGATCAAAGTCCAGGGCAGGAGCACCTTGATCTGCACATGTAAACATCAACGCCCATTTGTCATAATATATACCTCTACTAATAGGCCTCTAATGATGTAGGCTACCTTTAACACAGTACATGTCGAATGAATAAAACTTTCTTTCCAGCAGCTGCCATTTGTTTTATTGGTCACGCTACTCAGAAAATCAGAGCAAGAAAAATTTTCTGATAAAGGTGAATATTGTAGGTCAGGCTTGAAATGAGATGGCTCTCTTGAGCTTGGTTGTTTTATAGCAGATGTTCATTACCAAACCAGGTAATATAATCAGTGGTAGGAGTGGGATTGCTTGAGTTATATTCTATTTACAGGGCAAGCCGCTAGAATATAAATTGAGAGCAAATCCCATCCCTTACTAGTACTGATGATGTTACCTAGTTTGGGTAATGAAATGTCTCCAAGAAAACAAACAAGCTCAGAGAGTAGCATGGACTCCTCAATTCTTCTAACATCCTCTTTCAGGAAGGTTGGGGTAGAGTGAAGATTTCAAAATAATATTGCAGTATAGTGTGATGGGATTAGGTACTTAAAACAAAAGTGCCCCCATGTTTTTTGCAAAGATACAAAAAATCCCTTATACATATCAATTCGGATTCCCAAGGAGTGGCAGGAGGGAAAATTCTACAAAATGCACCTAAGGGCACAGCAAAGGTAAGCCTTGTTAATAAACCCATTCGGAACACCAATCCAAATGCAATTATTTAAAGCACCGTTCAAACGTTCACCGATCTAGCCATCCAGTAAAATAGCAACCCCACCTCCAGTCGTCACCCGGAAGTTAGAATTAGTAGGCGTTCATATTACGTATACGGCATATTATCCCGCAGTCTCACATTTGTGGAAGAACGCATGCGTGAACCGAGTTTCTGGCACTCCGCGCGGACGCGGTGTAAATCTAGAATCACAAGACCCTTGAGGCGCATGCGCTTTAGTTTATTTACAACTTCTCTTGCGTTCAGCCGCGCGCGACAGAGACCGGGGCTGCCGAGCACGAGCATATTGTTTTCGCAGGGCCTCCATCTCTCCGTGCACGCTTCCGTTCCTTCCTGGAGCGCATGCGTCTTTCTGATCTACGAGCGCGGAATTGGCATACGCAGTACACATGTGCTTAGAGAAAATTGGTTGGTGGAACTAGAGATGTAGTTTGTTATTATGTATCTATAAGTGACTCAACCAGCTGAAAGGATTGGGTGAACAAAACCGGGAAGACTGTGTCTCTTCTAGCTGTAATCGTTTAGCTCATCAGCCATTTTCTTTTGACTGTCTCCTATTTAGGCACGAAACGTTATATTGCTTCTACGATAAACATGATGCGTTCTGTATGTTTAAGATTTCAGCACACTGCATCAATTCATTATATTTAGTTGTAAATGTAATTGAATACCATAAATATGCGTACATCTGCATTGCACAGCTGTAATGAAAGCACTTTTTAAAATTGCCATCTGGTAATTGGTAAAATATACCTAAGTAAATCATATTATCTTTTTGATAATCTAATTTGCTCAGATCAGATACCTACAAGACATGCTGGTCTTGTATTTTGATGTGTTTTTAAAACAAGATTTTTGGAAGCTGCCAGGGCAATTTAGAAACCTGGCACATAATATTTCCACAACAACTGGAAAAGATATGATCAATGCACAGAAATGGATGTATCAAAAATGAATGGCATTTGTAGCAAACCATTGTGATAAAATGATACATGAATGAAGAGAGGATCACACAAATGCCATCCTTATCTCTTGCATCCCTCAGCTGTAAATTAGGTGGACACTGGCATGGTAATATGCGCATATTATTTGTCTCCTGTGCAGATATCGAAGGAAAGTAGGATTACTTCTGCAGGACATGGTTTGTGTGGTTTTATTCAATACAGTGCAACTTTGTGATCAACATACTGAGACATAAAATGACCATACACAAAAGCAGTTGGCTAATTTGTGATCAAAGATGCTATGTGAAAACAGCTTATCTAGACTATGGTAACGTGAATGTCGAAGACTTCATTCAATATGTAGTACTGTATGCAAATCAAAGAAATATGTCAGTATTAGGGAGAGAAAGGTTAGGCTCATCTCCTGATCCAGTGATGTTAATTCGCTTGAGGATTCAAGTCAAACCATGATTTAACCATGGTATCAATAACAGTTTACTAAATATGCACATCATGCCGAGTAATTATATTAGGATCCTTTTGTTGTGATCATAGCCACATATATTTTCCCAACATGGCAATCCTATTGAATTTCAGCATGCAGGTTATCAATTCAGGGACTACATATTGCTAGATTTCCTTAGAAGAAAGCAGACAAATGTAAAATGTGAAAATCAGAATTGCATCGTTTTCTCCAGTATTAAGAAATGTTATTTTGTTTTAGGTTATTGTTCACCAGAAATAAATTGAGTATCTTACAAAGATAAAAATGACAACTTTCCAGCAAGTTTTGGCAAATTACAAAGAGCTGCTCAAAGCTACGACTAGCTATAAGTTCTCAGTTGTGCAGTTTTCACAGCTCTGCAGTAGCATATCTACTATGTATACTAATACAAATTTCTACATTTTTTTGAATAATTTCCCCTTCTGTCGAATTGTATCAAGAGTCTTGGAACTGCCTAGACAAGCTCCTGCAATTTTCTTGACTAGGTTTTTTGGAAGTGGCTTGCTAATGCCTTCTTCCTACGGCTGAAAGAGGACTTGCCCAAGGTAACCCAGCTGTGCATAAGATGGCACTAGAGCTCCTGGTTTCTAGCCTGATTCCTTAACCACTTCATCAAAGGAGCATCTAATAATATACAAAAAGAAAAAAAGCAGTTAAAACTATTGGCTCAATCTATTGATCTTATTGTCTTTCACATTGATTTATATCCTATTTTTCTATCTAGGGAGCAGGTAAAATAGTTAAAACATAAACTTATTTAAAATGCACTTCCTTACATTGTGACCCAACAGTGGAATTTTATGTTTTTGGAGGTACCATTTTTGCCAACTCAAGATATGTCTTTTCATCCAAGCATTTATAATGAAACTATGCTAGAATCAAGATCACTTAATTTACTTGATTTGCTTTTTCCCCTCCACAACAATTTTAAACCAATTTATTATTTAAACATTGATAACTTTTATTTATTCATTTGTATTCTGCCTAAATTACAACAGATTAAGATACTATACTTCTTGAATAGTTTTGCTGGAAGAAAAAATCTCTTCCCTGTGTTACAGCATCTCAGGAACGCAAGGTGCATGTATACTTTACAGTATTAGGGGCTTCACTTGTTCTCTGCAATGGAGCGCTTTACTGGTCAGTAAAAATTAAAAATTAACAGGTTACTTTATGAACTTCGTTAATCCTTCTTGTACTTTTTACCAATAAAGATTAAAGTGATGTAAAGTAGATATAAATAATATGGACGGCTGGCAGCAAAGATGTAACCACATTAGAAGGTGAAAAGATCAAGGCTGGCGGCCATTTTGTAAAACGGGTCCATGTCACTTAGATTAAAAAAAAATAACGGGGAGGAGAAAAAGACAACCGTTACTCGCGCGCGGCCGCTTTGGCATTGGCCAATCAACTTTAGTCTTTAAAAGAATGAGCCCTACGGTCACAGCGCTCGCCAGTCCGCCCAATCAGCAGGCACCACACGTGGGGTCCCTCGTACGGTCCCGCGCACGTCGGGAGCGAGGACTACAGCCCCACCCAATCAATACCTGCCGCCTTCTCCACACCCCTCTTTTCCCCCTCCCGCTCAGAAAGGCTGTGCTGCGGGAGGGGGGAGCGCGCGCGCGCGCAGAAGGGGCCAATCAGCGTGCGCGCCTAGGAATCCTCGCGCCGCTGCCTCCTCGCTCTATCCCCCCTCCCACCTCACTCCCCCCGCCCGCGCGACGTTGTTGCTGCTCCCCACTCGCTCCCCCCTCCCTTCCCGACCCCCCCCTCTCGCCAAGCTGAACCCCCTCCCCCGCTCGTTACCGCCGCCATGGACCCGAGCAACTGGAGTAGCTTCATCTTCCAGGTAACCCCCCCTTTTTTTCCCCTCCACCTTCCCCCTCCCTTCTCCGCAAAAAAAAAGTGGGGGGGGGAGCGCGAGGAGGGAAGGACAAGGGAGCGCAAGCTGGAGCTCTAGGCTCCCTTCTCACATCCTCCCTGCCCCGCCCCTCCCCTCGGGAATCCCAGCGGGCGGGGGCCCTTGCGCGCGCGGGCCAGCAGGGCGCACTCGGCACGCACTCCCCCCCCCACCGTCCGCCTCGCGCTGCCCCAACGGTCACCTCCCTCCGCCCAGCGTTGCCTTGCGCTCCCTCTACCCCCTCGTTCTCTACACTCGCTGTGCCCAGCCCCTCGCGCTTCTCTCCCCCCCGCCAACGGTCACCTCCCTCTCGCGCTTGCTCTGCCCAGCCCCTCGCGCTGCTCCCCCACCTTTTTCTCTGCCAGTTGCTACCTCGGTGCCTCCTAAGCCCCACTCCGAGGGAGCTTCCTTTCCAAAATGCCCCCCAAGATAGGCGCGCCTCAGTCGCCTCGCCCTGCCACACACACATAATCCTCCCCTTTCCTGCTGTCTCCATACTCCGACCACCCTCGGCCAATATAATGTCCCTTATCCATGTTGGCTCCCTGCTTGTCAGGCCAGTATCCCAGGGGTTTCCACCCCGCATTAGTTTGAACTTGGCCACCCATGCTCAAAAGGTGCTTCCTTCCCATTTCCCGATCCCCGGTATTTCATTACCCTCAAACGCATGCACTTACAGTAGGAGGTGGCTATGGACTACCTTCTGGTGCCAACAGGTGTAGTGTCAATTTTCCACCTGTTTCTTCTTATATATATTTTTTGCATGAATCTCAAGGGTTAGGGTTAGGATCTCCTGTCACAGGATAATGCAGAAAAAGGCCCAATTATTCCATCTGACCTAGTAATAGCTGTAGACATAGCTAGTAAAAGGCATAATGACTCCATTTATTTATTTTCCAACATTTTGGGTGAATTGGTGACCAAACCCCACCCCCATGAGAGTTGCCTTGGACTTGCCTTAACATGCTATCCTTTCCTTACCCCATTGAGTTACTTGTCTTAATTTGCTCCCCTCTTTTAATTATTTAAACCTCAATCCATTCCCCAACTATTTCAAACATACATGTAAATCCCAGATTCTTCCATTTCACCAACAAAGAGTTAAGATTATATAAATAGGTGTAGATATGCCTAATAAGAGGCACATCTCTTCCATTCACTTACTTCCCAGTGTTTTGGGAGAAAATGTGTATGTGGCTGTCGTAATCCCTGCCTTAAGTCAGTTTGTATTGTATTTGCTTCAACGTCTTTTTTCCACCCTCTTTAACTATTTGTCTTAATTTGCTACCACTTTTAATTTTACTCAGTTTTCACTGTTTATCCAGACTAGCCTCTTCCTGTTGTATGCTCCCCTTATTTTTTCATGTAGTAAGAGTGCTGTATTTTTCCCCCAGTACCGGTTCTTTCTGCTCCTGATTCCTCAGCAGAAGACAACATAGGCCTTCTCTTTTTCAGATCGACCACCACTCAGTTTTCAAACCACTTATAAATGATTCTCCTTTAAATTAACTGTTGTCTTACGTTTCAGCCACTACACCTTGACCTCATCTGCAGATTTCTCTTTATCCTCCTCCCATTGTAGCCTTGTTCTACACTTCAGAAATGTAAGGCACATTTCACACAGCGACTGCCTGTATCTATTGCTATTTGTTATCTCTTCTCATCTCTCTTTATAGAAAATTTTCATATAACACTTTCTATCTCATATTCTATGAATTTATAATTTGTCGATACTTGCATAAAATGCTTAAAATTACTTAGCTCAGATGAAGAAAAGTTTGAGCTTTCTCCCAATCCAAAAATTCAATATGGCTGACATTTTCAAGAATTTTTTTTAATTAAAGAAGCTTTTATAAGATTAAAATACAAACTTAAAGCAAAATTAAGGTAAAAGAAAAGTGATAAGTAAATAGCAAAGAAAAAATGAAGGAGAGAACAGGTTATAAAAATGGTTCTGATCTTTACAGCAGTTATAATTGTATTTATATTTTATCCTGTCTAAGGGTCATGCTACTATCTGGTTTAAGATATTTTATGTTTTGTAATGAGCTCCTCTTCCAGTTTAAATCAGTTTTCCTGTGGAATCAATTATTATTGACAATTATTCTCTCTATATTAATTTTTGCAGTTACCTTTCATAAGAATTCTTTTTTAAAAATTAAAATTCTCTGATCTTTTTTATTTTGTTTTTTTAGCAGAGTCATACTCAGAATCCTCTGCAGGTTGGGACTGAAATCCAGTCAAGATTTTTTGCTGCTCAGGGCTGTAGTCAAAGTCCCTTCCAGGTAAGCTATTTAGGCAATAAAAGAAAATAAAGTGAGTCTTCAGGGAAAGAATTGCTAGTAGCAACTATGTCTCACTATTGCAGGTTAGATTTTTGTATTTTAAAAGTAATTGTACCCTTTTCAAGACTTTTATTGAAAGTTGGTGCTGCTGCTATAAATGAGTTTTATTATAATTTAGTTATTATTTGAAGTCACTTTCATTTTTATAATATTGACTCTGAAATAATGATTAGCCAAAACTAGTAAAATTTGTGAGAGCCAGTTTAGTGGTTAAAGCATTAGGCTAGAAACTAGGAGCTGTGAATTCTAGTTCCTCGATAAGCTCAAAGCCAGCTGAATGATCCTTGGGCTAGCTTCTCTCAGCCCTAGGAAAGAGCCAATGAAAGACCACTTCTAAAAAAACCTTGCCAAAAAACTTGTGAGGACTAATTCAGACAGTCTCTGAGTATTGGACAGGATTGAATAGAAGAAAAACAAAAAGTTTGTAGCATCATTTTGGATTCATTCTGTTTTTTTAAAATAAAGATTAAAATATTCAATGGGACTTAATTTCCAATAGAACTGCAGCCTAAAAAGTTCTTCGTGATTATCTAAGAATAAAGCCAATCTGAACAAAATTGTTAATGTGTTTCTGGAAAATGCAAAAAGTTTGATGCTGACAAATGAGTGTTGCTCAACCCTAGCAAAAACTGCCTCCGTCTACTTACTATTCAAACCTGATTTGAGGTAAAGTACCCAAAAACACAATACATCAGTAATAGCTGCATCATGTAAGTCAGTCAATTGGTGCTTCATTTACCAAGCAGGAATAAACATAATATCCATACCTTTTCTGCCTGAAGTAGATAAATAGCATGCAAAGCAGGAGTCGTCGTTAACCTTGTAGCTGAGATGCCAATTTTTTTTCCAGGGATAAGTCAAAGTCTACCCACCTTTACTCTTCATTTTGTGGCTTGCTTACTTTGGATTTTTACTTGTACCCCACAAGAACAAGTAGCAGTTTTCACCCATGTTTGCCACTGAAAGCGGTCCCCCACCCCACCAGTTACAGTTATAATCTTGGAAGACTGCTTCTACAGTTGTTGAAATTCATTTTTTTCTCATTAATCTACACTCAATATCCCATAATGAAAGTGAAAACAGAATTTTAGCAATGTCTATAGATTTATTAAAAGGAAAAATGAAGTATCACATTGGCATAAGTATTCAGACCCTTCACTCAGTACTTTATTGAAGCAGCTTTGGCAGTAATAACAGTCTTTTGGGGTATGACACAAGTTTTGCACATCTGGGTTGGGGAATTTTCTGCCATTGTTCCTTGCAAATCCTCTTAAGCTCAAACAGGTTGGATGGTGACCATCGGTAGACAGCCATTTTTAGGCCCCTCCAGAGATGGTCAATAAGGTTCAAGTCAGGCTCTGGCTGGGCCCCTCTAGGTCATGGACAGGGTTGTCCATAAACCATTCCTGTGTTGTCTTCCCTGTGTTCTTAGGATCATTGTCATATTGGAAATGAACCTTCGTCTCACTCTGAGGTCCTGAGTACTGTGGAACAGGTTTTCATTGAGGATATCCCTGTACTTTGCTCTATTCAGCTTTCCCTCAACCCTGATCAGTCTCCCAGTGTCTGCTGCTGAAAAACACACCAACAGCATAATGCCGCCACTACTATGATTCACTGTTGGGATGATATTGAGCAGGTGATGAGCAGTACCTGGTTTCCTCCAGACATTACATTTAGAATTGAGCCAAACAACTCAATATTTCATCAGATCGGAAAATTTTGTTCCCCACAGTCTGAGAGTCCTTCAGATGCTTTTTGGGAAACTCCCAAGAGGGCTTTCATGTGTCTTGCACTGAGGAGAGGCTTGCGTCTAGCTATTCTACCATAAAGCCCAGATTGGTAAAGGGCTGCAATGATGGTTGTACTTCTGGAACTTTGCCCCATCTCCACACAGATTCTCTGAAGCTCAGTCAGAATGATTATCGGGTTCTTGGTCACCTCTTTTACTAAGGCCCTTCCCCCCAATTGCTCAATTTGACTGGGCACCATTTCTTGGAAAAGTCCTGGTTGTGCCAAACTCCCTTCATTTGAGAATTATGGAGGCTGCAGTGCTCTTGGAGACTTCAGTGCAGCAGAAATTTTACTGTAACCTTCCCCAGATCTGTACCTTGCAATAATCCTGTCTCTGAACTCTGCAAGCAGATTCTTTGACCTCATGGCTTTTGCTCTGCTACGGTATGCATTGCCAATTGTGAGGCCTTCTATAGAGAAGTGTGTGTTTTTTCATATCATGTCCTATCCAGTGGTGAAATTCATTTTTTTTTACTACTGGTTCTGTGGGCTGCTTGGTGGGTGTGGAAGGGGAAGGATACTCAAAATCTCCATTCCCACCCCACTCCAGGGGAAAGATACTGCAAAATCCCCATTCCCTCTCCACTCCAGGGGAAGGATATTGCAAAGTTCCGTTCCCACCCCACTCTAGGGCCAGCCAGAAGTGGTATTTGTCGGTTCTCCGAACTACTCAGAATTTCCAGTTCTCCAGAACCTGCTGAATTTCACCCCTGGTCCAATCAATTTTAATTTACCAGAGTGGACTCCAATCAAGGTGTAGAAACATGTCAGCAACGATCAAGAGAAATTGGCCGGGGGGTGGGGGGGTGGGCACGCACCGGAGCTAAATTTCAAGTTGCAAATGATCTGAATACATATGCCAGTATGATATTTCAATTTTTTTTCCTTTTTAATAACTTAGCAGACATTTCTCGAATTCTATTTTCACTTTGTCATGAAGTACTGAGTGTAGATTAATGAGAAAAAAATGAATTTCATCGAAGTGTAGAATCTGGCTGCAGCATAACAAAATTGACAAAAGTAAAGAGGCCTGAATACTTTCTGAATGCACAGTATATTGATTACTATATCACTGAACAATAATTTGTGTATAAATCTATTTAATAAGCAGCATTTTCTCTACTTTTTCACGAGACTATATATTTAATCCCTCTATATACGTTTTAGCGGAGTTAAAATTATAACACAGTTCCTGTTCCATGCTTTCTGTTGAGTCGTTGGAGCAATCACTAATACTGAGAATCTGTCTTTGAGATAGGTATGGCAGTATCACTGTTCACTTATACCATGCCTTGGATTGTCTGGACTCTACTTCTGCCCTTCATTTTAAATCAGCAGTACAGATAATATGCAGAATATAAATAGTTTTGGTTCATACTTTGTGGTGTGAAGATGCACTTCTTTTGTAAGTATGAAAGGCAAAATAAAATGCCTAAATATGACAAAGTAAAATTCTACATGTTTTTGTTAGAATTGATTGATTTTTGAAACCTAGGACTTACATACATACTGCTTTAATTTCAGCAGTATGGTAATCTCAGAACTCCATACTCTGAGCAATAATAGAGAAATTAGATAGACCTATTGAAATATGCATGGCTCAGGATAACCATGTGTTTTTAAATGCAACTATTTCTTTTTAGATGGGTTCTATAAATCTGCCTTGTAATAACTGATAATCTAATGTTCTGAGGAAGACGGTTGGTTTTCCTTTACTCATTTTGCCTGTAAATTTCCTGAAATAGTGAGAGCAAGCATGTTTGGGCAACAGTGTAGTCATTTTTATGGAAGCAGTTTCAAGGTTGATTTAATTTTAAAATAGTTTTTTGAACTGAGTCAAAAACTTATTTAATAGCAACAGCATTGACTTGAGAGAGTGTAACTAATTTTATACTAAGAAAACTGTATTATGTGCTGTAAGAGATATCACTTTCTGTTGAGTATCATTTAAAACTAAATATTTTAAGTTAATTTTTTATTATTATAATTCTTCAGAATAAATTATAAGCAGATCTATTTTAGAAGATTGAAAGGAGTTCCCTATCAATGTGAATGAATGTTTCTGCAGCATTGAGAACATCAAGGTAGAATTAAAAGTGTTTCTCCAGGAAGCTAAAGCTAGTGGTAGGCATTATTTAAATAGAAAAATAATTATAAATTACAGTTTTTTCATAATTCAGGATGCCTGCATTTTCATTTTGGAGTAAAGTACATAGAAATTCTCAACTATTTGGTAAAAATATAATAGGTAAGTTCAACCTAGTCAAAAAGCATTAATTATCTAGAGAATACTATTACATGAACTTAATCTCTAATACATCGTACTGAATCTCTCCTCCTGGTGGAGAAAACCATAAGAAAAATAAGATTGTTCTGCCTTGCAGATATTAAAGCATAAATGCATCATTGGGGCATCTGCACAGCTACATGCCCTTAAGTCTAGATGACAGTTAAGGCCTTGTGCCACATATGGATTATTTCTTTAGCTGAACCTTGACCAGAATCAATAAGGTAGAGATAATTTTCCTACTTATTTCCTGTTTGTACACACATTAAAATTGATTGCTTCAGTTTAGTTTAGTGTAGAGAAAGACATTATCTGGAAAACAAACAGGATAGTACTCAACATTCTATAATATCTTTCTGCTAAACTGTGGAATTACTCCATCTTCTGCAGTGTCATAGACAAAAGCCAGCTACTTTTCTTCCACTCTTATTCCAAGGATATTGCACACATGCTAATTTTGTTCCTTGTATTTATAAACATCAATTTTAAATACATATTCCATGTCACTTACCTGTTACGCAATAAGGAAACTATTTTAGTCTCAGTAGTGAGACAATGTAATACATTCTGGGAGCAGAAAAGAGAAATTCTACACATAGTGGAACCCTCAAATATTAGGATATTAAAAACCAAGAATTTGCTTTTATTCTGTTTAGTAGCATATGCTGCATATTGATTAAGCCAGCTGTTTCTGCTAGTAAAAACTATGCTTATTTTTGAAGTAAGAATTTACTTATCTTTGTATTTAAGTTGCTAGATTACTGTAGGCTGTTCATCACTATGTTACTCAATTATACAATCTCTCTTTCTTCAGACTGCCACCACAACTGCTCCTCCCCAACAGACAGCTACCCCTGCTGAGTCCCTCCAAGTGGACCTCCTGCCTGTTTTGGCTGCAGCACAAGAAACAGCTGCTGCAGCTGCTGTGGTTGCTGCTGCCACTGCTTCTGCACCAGCTGCTTCTACAGTAGATACAGCTGCATTGAAACAGCAGCAGCCTTCTGCCTCTGAAGGTGGGAGTGGGCAGATAGTGCCACCCACTCAGACCACGCAAGCCCCTACCCCACAGGCAGCTCCTGCCAACTCACAGGCAGCTGAAGCCCAGAAGAAACCGAAGAGTAAAGGGCCCTACATCTGTTCCCTGTGTGCTAAAGAATTCAAGAATGGCTACAACTTGCGGCGCCATGAAGCTATACACACAGGAGCAAAATCTTCTCGCGCTGGACCCACAACCATGAAGATGCCCACTATGGTTCCCCTCAGCTTGCTTAGTGTTTCTGCCATCGGTGGTACAGCCCCAGCAGCACCTGCCCCTGCTGAGGGTACTGGAAACACTGCAGGGTCAGGTGCAGGCCTAGTGACCACAACAGCATCAGGCAAACGTATCCGGAAGAACCATGCTTGTGAAATGTGTGGGAAAGCCTTCCGGGATGTCTACCATCTCAATCGGCATAAGTTGTCACATTCAGATGAGAAGCCCTACCAATGTCCTGTCTGCCAGCAACGGTTCAAAAGGAAGGACCGCATGAGCTATCATGTCCGTTCACATGACGGTGCTGTGCACAAGCCGTACATCTGCAGCCACTGTGGGAAGAGTTTCTCTCGGTATGAGGGAGTTGAGGGTTCAGGGAGGATGCACTTCATACGGGAATTTTTGAAGTGCTTGTATGAGAAATTTGAGAAAAATATTTCCCCTTTTTGGTAAAGACTAAGATATACATACAACATGCCAAACTGACTTAGGAAGGCATAATAATATAAGAGTTCCCAAATCAGTTTGTGGGCCAGATCAAACCTACCTCTATTAACTTCCCCAGATTTCTCTAATACACTGACATGACATTCTAAGAGACACTGATAGACACTTAGTTCTATGGATCCTCATAATACTCCTAAGGAAATATATGCTTTCTTTTCATCATTAAACTTAGCAACAATTTCCTTATTCTACATAAATTCCAACTGAGAGAAGAATAGTGAACAAATGTGAGAATACATTTCTCTTTGATGTGGCTAACAAATGACTGTGCAACTAGTTTGTTTCCCAATTATTGCCATAGTGCCGGTGGATTCTAAAATCAAAGAATCTATAGGACAGTTTTCTGATTATTTTGTACACCAGGCAACAAAAGTGAATTGAGATGTTTTGGCCGACGAACCTCAGAAAACAAAAAGATCTATTGATTTAAAAAGAAATGGGAAAACCATTTAAAACTCATTCCAATGCACACTCATTTGAATATTACCTGTGGAATTACCTCATCAGATTGATAGTTTGAAACAATTCTTCAAAAACATTCTTAAAAAGATGCCCTTTAAGTAGTAGATGACTTAGAATTTCTCCACATAAAGAAGAAGCCTATACTAAGACAATATTGTGTGGAAGGGGGGGGAGAGACAATTTAAAATTTGTCATTGCTAGCATACTGCATTTGGGGAGACCTTTGTTTTTAGTTCTGAATTCCATGTTAACATGGAATGCCTTACATTTTCCTCAAAATGAGAGTCTGAAAAGATTCCAGCTGTGATTTTTACATATTAGAAAATATTCTTGGATCAAGCAGCAAATCATGAGGTCAGTTTGTGGGAAAAGGAAATACATTTTCAGAACTAAAACCTTGCAAGAGTATCAAGTAATGACATTATGGTACTGTTTTGGCAACAAGCTTATAAATTTTGTCAATGTACTATGGTTAAAAGTTTTAATTACCGCAAAACACTTTGGCACTCCAGGATATTTCAACAAATACCTGCACAGAAGAAATAGAAACATAAAATAGCAAGAGTCTGGAATACCTTGGATTAGAATACTGAAACTGCTTAATTTAGGACATAGATTGTAAGAAAAATAAATTATTTAACACTGGCATGAACAGAAGTGAGAAATAAATCTCAAATAATAGTTAGACCTAGAGTCAATGCACAATTTCTTCAGTTTAAAATTTGAACTGAAAAGCAGGGAAGATCCAGGATTCAAAACAGATACAACCAGGGAAAGAGAAATTGGGATTTTGAATAGGTCTAAGATTTTGCTCACGCCAAAATATACCAAATAAGTCCATTTTGATCCTACATACTCTGGAGGCCACCAAATGGATACTGATGAAATGCAGATGGCTCATGAACTGCACTTTTTACATACTTGCCGCAAAGGCAGGTGCCAAAGAATAAGGATTTGTGTTTTGCTTTAGAAATACAAAAATCTTAACCAGGTTGCTGTTTTTCAGATATTCCTACAAATGTTAAATTAAAAAAATACACAGAATTTTTTTTTCCAGCTGATACAAATATTAGCAAATAAAATTAAGAGTTATGTTGCTTTTATTTGCACAATAATAGGGATATTAAATTTCTCTGGCTGTTTTGGAAAAAAGAATTCTGAATGAAAGTTGCACCTTGTAATGTGGAAGGCAAGGGAAAAATGGATAATAGCAATCAAAAAGGTTGCTGATACTCAAGAAACTCTCCCTTGGTTTTTATTTGCTACTCTCATTCCTCCACACTATGGAAATCATGTCCTCGCTTTTTAAACAAGGTTTTTAATGTTTACAGTATATTCATATTCTGCAAATGCCAAGCATTTGTAATTTTATATCCCAAATAAATGTCCAGGTTGGTCAATTATTGCATTTTACTTCGAAATCCCTGAGAGAAGCTCCTTGTAAAAAACAACATATCTATAGTTTGTTTTATAAAATGAATTGTTTCTTGTGGATTCAAAAATACAAGAGATCTTCACTATTTTAAAACATCCAATTTATAATAATTTAAAACTTATATTAGAAAAAGTCTGATACATTTGGTACTTAAGGGAAGGAGTCGCTAAGTGAAACTGCAACTGCCTATGATATATCAGTTTTCCTTTGCTTCACAAAACTCTGAAGGCTATAAATATGAGAAGTGGTTATAAAACTACTTTTTCATTACTGTGATAATTGCAAATGGTTGCTTAAATAAGACAGTCATGGAATCCAAAATATAGTCTGAAGCAAACGGAATTGCATAAGGCAGAGGATGTACCACTGTCTGCAATGAATCCTTTCTATTTTTATCTAATACTTACAGTAGACACCACCTGAATCTATTTACAAATTTTTCCCATTATAAATGCTAAAAACAAAATCTTATAGAAATTAGTTCAAATTTAACTAGGTGTAGTTAAACAGTCTCATTTTAATAGTAAATGTTCTGACATGAAAACCATGATGTCCCTCACTTCCGGGATTCTAATTTCCAGATTTAACTTGCTCCATATGGATCTTCCATAAATCCAACAGATTTATTCTGTTCTGTCTCATGAGATTTCTATTTGCCATATATCCATTACAGATTAATCATTTAGTGGATTAATTCCTATGAATTGTTCAGCATATAATAATCTAAATTCTCATTATTTAATTCTTTAAAGTGTCAGACATATATTTTCCATCACTAGTATTATGTATTGTGCATATGAGACTTTCCAGAATGGAACGAAGTCTGTTCCTATTATATAAATGCTGCTTTTTCAACTATTAAGTATACATGATTCTTCCTAGCTTTAAAAAATATAATCTATGAAAGAAATTTACCACTCTGTTATTCCAGTCTTCCCCCAAATATAAGATGTCAGATTCCTTAACGCAAAGTTTTTTGGTGGATAAGTAGAATCACCCTAACCCTGTTTAGAGAAGAATAAAACAACATTTCATCTTTTTTTTCCTTTCCTCCCACAGGCCAGATCATTTGAACAGCCATGTTCGACAAGTTCACTCAACAGAGAGACCCTTCAAATGTGAGGTATTTTTTCCCATTGATAATGTACTTATTTATGCTCAAGGGTTCTGGGCAGTCTTCCTGATACAAGAGGGAACAAAGATAACATACATTTAAGAGAATCTTATGTACACTTTGGTCTTTAGCTGGTAAATGCACAGGGCAATAGACCAATGATTCTTTTCCCCCTATTTTTGCAGACTTGTGAAGCAGCTTTTGCCACTAAGGATCGACTACGTGCTCACACAGTCCGTCATGAGGAAAAGGTGCCATGTCACGTGTGTGGAAAGATGCTGAGTGCTGCCTATATCACAGACCACATGAAAGTACACAGCCAAGGGCCGAATCATGTCTGTGAACTGTGCAACAAAGGTAAGAGAATAGGGTTCAAGATAGGTACATAGATACATTTGAACTTAACTGTAAATATAAATATAACTCTTGCTTTTAAAATGTGCCCTGTATGCAAATGTGTGCAGGTTTTCTTAGGTTTCATTCAGCTTCACTGGAATTTAATTCCAGTAAATTAATTTAGTTTTTCAAGTTTTTCCCTTACTCTCTTTCCTTCAGGAATCTCTCAGTCATAAATCTATTCATTCTTGACTAATCTGTTTGAAGGTAAAGTTAAGTTCAACTTGGTTTCTAGTACTATTAGCCCCCACTCCCAATTTAATATCTGTTCTAGATATTACTTTCCCTTTTTTGGGGTGGGGGTATCTTCAAGTGAGTTTCAAACTCTGGCAACTGCTTGAACAAGTCATTTCAATTAGTGGGTTTCTATTTTCTTCTTCCTAGAGGTGAGGGGGAATAGCCAGCCTAAGTCACCTCATTGACTTCCTAACCCAGTGGTCGGCAAGCCGCGGCTCGCGAGCCACATGCGGCTCTTTACACATTTTAATGCGGCTCTTCTGTGTGCCGGGCGCCCGGTCCCCTCTCTCCCACTGTTCCCTCTAAGGTGCGCGGCTGCTAGAACTGGCTGCCCGCAAAGGACCTCCCCGGACTTGTTTTGGTGAGCGCGGGGCGACTGACGCCAGGAAAGCAAACCCGGGGAGGAGGTCCTTTGTGGGTGGCCAATCCTAGCTGCTTGCGCCCGGCAACTTCCCTCTTCCAACAGCCACCCCCCCCTCTGGGAAAGTGGCTTTTGTCGGTTGCCTTTTGAGCGGCCAATCCTAGCTGCTTGCGCCTGGCGCTGCAGCTAAAGTAAAGCCCCTGCCGCTACCGGAATATCTGCTGCCGCCGCCTCCTCCTCTAACAGCACCCGACGCTGCGGCAGAGGTGAAGCCGCCAAAGCTCCCGCCGGCGCCCCCGCCTATGGCAGCAGCGCCTCCCCCTCCGTTCGGAGCACCTGAGTTGGGCCCCGCGTTACCCTGCCCCCTCTTCCTCTGCTGTGCTTTTGAGGAGCCATGAGGCCGCGGGAGCCAGTAGGAAGGCGGTGGGGGGGGCAGGAGCAGGGGAAAAAAAGCCTCATGGCTTCTCAAAAGCATGGCGGCGGCGGAGAAGGCAGCAGGGGTAACGCGGTGCTCCGAGTGGAGGGGGGCGCCAGCGGGAGCTTTGGCGGCTTCACTCCAAATGTAGTGGTGCTGTTGGAGGAGGAGGAGGAGGCAGCTGTTGTTCTGGTGGCGGCAGGGGCTCGTCGTCGACATCTTCAGCAGCAGCCCTGCCCCCTGTGAAAAAAGCCGAAGATGGATCCACGCAGATGACGTCGCCGCAACATGACTGGAGGAGGAATTCTGGGAGTTGAAGTCCATAAGTCTTCAAGCTGTCAGGTTTGAAGACCCTGGGTTTTTTCTTTTTTCTAAAGGGTTAGGGGTGCAAGGGTCTTGCAACTTGACAGCTTTAAGACTTGCATGCTTCAATGCCAGAGTTCCTGAGCCAACATGACTGGAGGAGGAATTCTGGGAGTTGAAGTCCACAAGTCTTAAAGCTGTCAGGTTTGAAGATCCTGGGTTTTTTTTTCTAAAGGGTTAGGGATGCAAGGATCTTGTAATTTGACAGCTTTAAGACTTGCATGCTTCAGTGCCAGAGTTCCTGAGCCAACATGACTGGAGGAGGAATTCTGGGAGTTGAACTCCACAAGTCTTAAAGCTGTCAGGTTTGAAGACCCCTGGGTTTTTTTTTCTAAAGGGTTAGGGATGCAAGGATCTTGTAACTTGACAGCTTTAAGACTTGCGTGCTTCAAATGCCAGAGTTTATTGAAACTAAAAACAGTGTACCATCCTATGTATTTTCGGTTTTAAAAATGTGGCTCTCAAAATAAATTTCAGTAGTGGTTTTGGCGAGATTTGGCTCAGTTGAAAAAAAAGGTTGCCCACCACTGTCCTAACCTAATGCAGTACTAGAATTACCGTATTTATTCGAGTATAACGCGCACACGTGTATAACGCGCACCCCCTAATTTTCGATTAAAAATCGGTATAAAATTTTGTTTCACACCAAGCATTGTAATTGACAAAAAAACGTTGTTGAACACGTGCGGCCATGACTATTGCCGCCGCTGCTGCCGCCGTTCACAGGACCCACCTCTCACCCTCTTCCTCCTGCTGACTGGAGGAAGAGGATGAGAGGCGGGTCCTGTGAACGGCGGCAGCAGCGGCGGCAATAGTTGCAACTCGGCGGCGGGCCGCCCCGGCTGGGAGACAAAGGAGGGGAAAGGCGGCAGGCAGCTGAGTTGCGACTATTGAGCACGGCGCGGCGCCGCCTGAGGCCGGGATCGAGGCTGCAGTCCGGAAATTTACAATTTACAATTCGCCTGCGCCCTCAATGGACCGGCCGCCACTGCCACCCCACCCCAGCCCTCGTTTATAACGCACACCCACACTTTGATTTCTTTTTTTGGTAGAAAATTTTGCGCGTTATACTCGAATAAATACGGTAGTTTCTCTGTTTCTAATCTATTTGAATATTGCTACTTTTTGATAAAAATGAAAATAAGCTGCATAATTTCCGTCAACTAGAATATAGCTAAATAGTCTTGTATAATGACCAAAGCTTTATGGAAGGAATGAGTTCTGGCAAATGCTGTGTGGAAAAAAGCTGGATTTAAATACAAAAACATTTAAACATGGAACAAATTTGCTGTCCATGAGTAATTCTGCAAAAATGCATATGAGGCCTGTTAAAGGTATCTTGGAAATACAATGCGAATTACTGAAACAGAAGTCTCTTAATACACAAGTGTTAATGAGGCTGCCAATACATATTTGTTTACAATATGCAAACTGCTTGGCAATACAAGTAGTTCACAATGTGACTTTCTCCCATTTATATGTCAAAACATTTCCTTAGTTTCATTTTGTAAGACACTGTAGAGATTTATATTGTGCAGTAAAAGTGAAAGATAATGCTTCTTACTTCTATGGATATAGTCCAATGAATTGATAGATGTGTACAAGAAATAATTTTAAGAATGATTGGAAGGCAATTCCCTAATATCTGCAGTGGATATGTCTATTCCAATGCTATCCTTCTGATAGCTCAGTATCCCACATGATCTTGACATTGCAAAAGTCTTAAGACATTAATTACAATTATTAGACAATGTGCAAATTTAAAATTGTGGTGGAATTTTTAAATTTTAACTGCTTTTAATATATCTTCTGGATTACATTTTTGATTAATGTGTGTTATCCATATATTAATAATATATATATAGTACTTTATTATTATTTTTGTTCAGTTTTGGCTCTGAAATTTGTAGTGAATTAAATAATAGAGAAATACAACATTATAATTTTTTTGTAGGGGGATTCTACTAACATTCTCCTACCAAAATGTTTCTGTTGAAGGTTTGGTGATTTTCTTTAGGTTATTTGTACTATATTGATTTCTTTAGTAGCAAGATGCAGCTGCCCTTAGGGTGCGATATGCTGTTTGTACAGTAATAACTTGCTTGGTGGCAAGAAACAGCTGTCTTTGGGCTGAGAAGCTGCCTCTGAAATTAGGGAAGCTTGTTGCAATAGATCCTTCACTAGGTTTCAGGACACAGTCACCTCTAAGATGAAGCACAGCCAAGCATTGCAGGACACCGGGCTAACACTTTCATTAGGCCGGACACTGACCTGGCTGGTTTTTGTCCTTCTCCCCCTCCCGTAGGGTTCACCACAGCGGCATATCTCAGGGTCCACGCGGTCAAGGACCATGGACTAGCCGCCCCGCGGCTGGAGCGTTTCCTTTGCAAGCTGTGTGGCGTGCACTGCAAGACCCCAGCTCAGCTCAACGGGCATCTGCAGACGCACGCAGGAGAAGGGACCGCGGCCACTGAGGGCCAACCGCTGCGGTGAAACACTGTCCGGGCCACCAGGCAAGAGCCGCTTCCTTCTGTCCTGGGAAGGGGGAGGGGAGGCCCATTTCCCCCCTAAGGTTGTTTAGGCACCCTTATATTTTCAGTGAGAAAAGGGAGAATTCCAGCTCCCTGGGGCAGCTGCATCCTAACTTAGCATCTTTTTGCCAGTTAAATGCTGCATATAGCAGTATCTGATAGTGCGATTTGACTAATCTTCCTGCAGGTTCATCTTCAGGATTTGAATTGTAATTTTAAAAAAGCCATACACAGTCCATTGAGTGTTGTATTTTCTGAATATTTTTCTGCGGGATTATGGTGTTTTTTAATGTTAAAACCAGGAGGGTTGGGGATATCAACAAATTCCTTTATGTTATCAACAGATACAAATCCATTGGTAAGTGTTTTAGCTTCTTTTTGCCTTTACAGATGGTTGCTTGCATTATGCATCCTGGACAGATCCATTTTATTTTACATTGTACTCTACAGTTTCCTAATCCAGGCATTTAAGTGATAAACTGAGTTTCCGTATTGTCTTCAGGAGGAGGATTAACAGTTAGTGCCAGCCTAACCTTATTTAATTAGCATAGGCAGGCTTAACACACTTAATCTTTTCAGCCTTTTAGAGAGAAATTCTACCAGGCTGTGGATAAATAGGGTATTTTGGAGAAGGGATAGCTGCATCTCTTCTTTACCTCATTAAACCAAATTATTAAACCTGAACTAATGTAAGGTAATAAGAGGATGTAGGAAGCCAGTCGAAAGCTTGGGCTAATAACAGTAAGAGTTTGGGTATGAACATTCTGACTTTCTTTTTGTCTTCCTCCACAGGTACGGGTGAGGTCTGCCCCCTCGCTGCAGCCGTCTCAGCTCCACCTCCAGCCGCCGTCACGGTGCTACCCATGGAGGGAGCTTCGGTTGTGAGCCAAGCCCTCCCCACACAGCCCTGGTGATTTCTAGGAGTGGGGAGACAGAAGCCAATCCTCCCAGCCCCATCCCTGTCCCTCACTGGCAGCTGGAGCCTTCAAGCCAGATGGATATTCAGTGGCCATATATGGGTTTCTAATGTAATGGCAGTTTCATTCATTCTCTCCCCCTGCCTGTGCTCATAAAATAGTGGAGCTGGGAAAGCATCTGCTCAGCCAACGAAGCAACTCTTGTTCAGAGGGCCACAAAAAGACTTTGTGCATTTTGAGAGCACTCTCATTTTATTGACTCCCTTACTATTAACTTGTGGCCCTCAGAACAGTCCTGGAAATACATTCATTTCTGTAGTCCATGGTCTAAGCCAAATAATGATAATCTTTTATCACAGTAGATCTTGCTTATTCCAGCAGTGCCCCCTGTTGCCCCTAAATGAACTTCACTAAAAGAGTGAGATAATGAGACAGAATGACTTAGTAAGCTCAGTTCACAGATCAAGGGGGATCGAAGACTGGAATAATTGTGGGACGTAGTATAAGCAATGTTGCAGGAGAAGGAGTACAGAGTTAGAAATAATGGGTTGGTTCAGGGGTTGACAAAACTTGGGGAACCTACAGAGAAGTTAGAAGGGGGTACAGGTTGGGATTTTGTGGCATCATTGGGTGCCTGGTGCTGGGGTTCGGGCTGCAGTGAGATGAGATGGAAAAGGGCTGTATTTCTTTCTCCATGGCTTCAGTGTGGAGTGTTCTCCATTTCTGTGCTGAGAATCTGCTCTGAATTCCCCTCCTTGCCCAGCGCCTCATTCTTCCATGGTGTCTTTTAATGCTCCATTTCCTCAGCTTCTCTCGTGATTCGTGTTCCAAGCGCATCAGCCCTTCGCACCAAGAATTGATGCCCCACCTGCTGAACACCTCCCTTGTTGCATGCAACCCCCACAGTTTGGGGTTAGAGTCTCTTGCTTTTTTGTATTATATATATATTTAAAAAAATCCCCTGACATTTAAAATAACCCTCCTTTGTGGTTTTTCTTTTGTTGTTGTTAACACAAATGTAATGAAGCTGTGTCCATCTATATCCACTCTCCCTGTTCCTTCTCTCGTAAGCCCCTCCCTTCCCCCTCCTTTCCTCTTCTGTGAGCCCTCTCTGGATCTGTGTCTCAGCAGCAAAAGATTTTAGTAAAACAATTGAAGGAAAAAATCCACACTTGTGTCTATTTATTGTCAGATTATTTCGCTATCATTTTGTGGGGGAAAAAAGTATCCCAGTTCCTGGCTTCTCTTGCATCTCCTTTTATCATCATATTATCTTGGGACCTTTCATATCTATTTAAAATGTGTAATGGATCAAACATCAGGTTGCATATTTCCATTCTGAGTGAGTTCCTAAACCACTTCCTTGTTTCTTCCAATTACTCATGGGATTGCTTTCTGGGTTATGGCTTAGTGGGTATAGCCTTCTTTATAGGAGAAAGAGCAATTCTGAATGTTTTGGAGCCAAAAATCATGGTGTGGTGCAGTTGCTGTGCCCTGGCAAGCCATTAAATGCTGCATTGGAGCTCTGCTGTGGTTAGAGTTAATTTGTGGGCTCTTCGTCCTTCCTCCTGCAGCAGCCTGGGCAGCTTATAAATAATTGATGAAAAACTGGAACTGAGAGATTTTATATAATTTTCTCCTGAGGAAGCAGGATTCCCCAAAAACATTTTCTGTATCAAACTCCTGCATCAGCTCGCTGAGCTCATTTGGATCCAAAACATAATCTGTTTTCTCCCATCTTTTTTGGGCTGGTTCAGTTTTGCACCATTGATTTGGTTTTCAGTTCTTTCTAATTTAGCCAGGTTTTGATTTGCACTGCGCAGTCCCAGAGGAAATAGTGTCAATTGTTCTGGGACTCTTTAGTTCTCCGATACTCTGCACTTGTAGCTTGTCAATGTGAAGTTTTGGCAAGGAAAGACAGATGGGAAAACCAGGAATATATGGGACTTTCCAGAAACACACCATCTCTTCTAATCTTTTGCCCCTGCCAAATCAGCTGATTCTTCATAAAACTCAGACCACAACTACTCCCCCCACAGCTTGCATTGAAGAAGCATGGTCGATGAGACCATTTGACGCGCATCAGTGCAAAGGGAGGGGAAGGGGCGTCCTTGCAGACAAAGCTGCCGAGTGAGCAAGTAAGAGGAGGGGGGGAGGGAAGGGGGGCGGAGGCTGAATTTTTTCCCATCTACAGTAGCCTCTTGAAGGGGATAAAGGAGGGTTACAGCAGCAAGAGGGAGGGGTGTGATGTGTGAGTAAAGGGGGGGGGGCATCCATCCTCCCAGCTCTAACTACCCCACCTCAATAACTGCCAACTGGACGTAGCCAGAAGCACAGGTAGGAGAACCGGAGACCTTGCTTGGGTCCAGTCTTTCCCCCCCTCCCCCAAACCTCTCATAACAGGAGGTCGGTTGATGCTGCGGCAAGCGGGCGGGGGAGACCAAAGAAGACCGAAGTGAGCTGGGTGTGGGCGAGAGGAGTGCGGCGCTCGGTGGTAGATGGAGGGGCGTCCTTGGGGGCATCAGGCTGTGGAATGTGTCGGGATGTGAAATGAGGGAGGGGGTAGTCAGGAATGCTGGGTGGGCGTGGATCCCATCCTTCACTGAGGTTCCCTCTGGAGACCAGGAAGACTGAGCAGCAGGTATAAGGGCGGGGTGGGGGGAGTGCGTGGGAGGAAGGAGCTGAAACAGGAAAGTGGCGGGTTGGTGGAGGCGAGACATCGGCGATGAGAGTCAATTCGGCTGCATGTGTGTTGTGTACGCGCGCGCGCCGCCCGGCGGAATGGCTGGGGGGCGAGGGGGGGGAGAACAGGGTAGGCTCTCTTTGCTCCAAGAATGGGTGTGAACTGGGGATGCGGGAAGAGAATGTGCGAGGAAGTTGGAAACGGAGGGAGGGCTCGGTAATGAAGGCTTTTAGACAGAGTTAGAGGTCTTCCAGATAACGTACCTTACCTTGAAAAGGGAATAAGCGAAAGGTTGGGTCGCGGAGTAAGGCAAGGATCCTATGTACACTTAGTCGCGTGCGTAGAGCACAGGGGCTAGGGTGACATCAGGGCTTTTCTGAAGGCAGAAAAGTGGGAGGATAGCGAATGGCCTGTAGACCGGAGGAGGGAGCGAGGAACAACTTGGTGGAGAAAGAGCGAGTAGCCACGAGGTAAATCAGAAAGGAGAAGAGAAAGGAGCGGGGCGGGGGAGGAAAGTAAGAGAGGCTCCTAAGGAGCTGTCCATGGTAGGAGCCAGATCTGGGAGAGGGTTGAATGACGGAGAAGAAAGGCGTGAAAGCAAAGGGTTTGTGGAAGTGAGTTCACTCTCAAGAGCAGACGGGGAGTGTGGGGGAGAAGGGAAATAGACGGTTCAAAAGATTTGGGTGTTTGGATAATGTTGAGCGATCTGAGATATGTATGATGCCCAGGCAATGTTATGGGGCTGGTTGGGAGAAAAGACAGAGGTCAGGACAGAGGAAAGACAAAATCGATGTGGCTATCGGGAATATATCCATAAAGGGGAGGGAATCAATACAAGCTATTCAATCTTCTTTAGACAAGAAGGCTTCCAGTCACTGGAGGAGTAGAGAAACAGGCATCTGCTTAGGATGGAAAGCATGTACACAGGTTGGACTCACACCAGCTCCAACCAACCCAGCCAAAAGAGAGAATGGGAGGGGGGAGGATATTGAGGATCATAAATCCCACCTTTGTGTCAGGTGTTTGTTTTTGTTTTTTTTTGTAATAAGGAGAAACTGTTTCAATGTAGAATTGTGCTTTTTCTGTGCTAAATGACTCTGTTCTCCATACTAGATGATAAAAATTAATCTGGTTTTAGAAAATTTGCATAACTTAATACTCAACCATTTTCTATTGCTTGGGCAAGAGAGATCTGCTGAAATGTCATCCACTTTTAAGCCTTTCTATGAAATAATTTGGCTTTATTGTAAGGAATCCCTTTTCAAGCTTGAGTTATGGTTGCCTCAAATAATAAAACAGATGAATTCAAAATATATATAACTGCAAAGGAGAGAAGATGATTGAAAATACCAAGATCTGGTGCTGGGCATGCCCTTTATCCTGTAGTGCATTATCAACCTCAGGAACTTTTAAGATATGTGGATTTCAACTCCCAGAATTTCCCAGTCAGTGTTGTCAGACAAAGATAAAGACATTGAGATTATCCTTTTGCCGTTCGATGATCAGTCGAAAGGTTTAGAAGGACGTCAGGTATTTCTTTTATATGAATGCGTGTAAGTAAGGAAAAGAGGCAATTGTACTACCAGGCCATGTGCCACTAATGTGTGCCAACTAATTAATACAAAATAAATAACTGGTTAGCAGTTGTTTTGTGTGTGATGGCAACACTGCTAATAAGATGATCAGTATGTCGGTATGTCTTTTTATGCACAGGGCATTTCCCTATCTGAAGGGAGAACTGTGTCCATCAGAGAATCATTTATGGCATTCATGTGCCAGCATCGGAACTTGGTGATTGTATGTTAATTATATAGTATGACAGAAAAAATCTAGAGTCTGCCATCTGGAGATGTACACTATATAATTACTTGTTGTAGCAATACTGGTTATTTTTTTAGCCTGTTTATAAAAGGGTATGTATGTATGTATGCATACAGAGATAAAGCATAAAATATACCACATTTGTAAGTACAGGAGCACATGCTCATTGACAAGATTATTTTTCTAATGTTGAATTCAGAAATAAGCCTGTAGGATAGATAGATGTGTATACAGCCCTTTCCTTATCTTGGCATCCTCTAGAAGTGTTCACTGCCTATTATGGACCTTGAAGGAAGAGTTGTGGCAAAAAAATTGGAATCGGGTAGTACCCTTTTCAATTAACAAGCATATTTAAAGGCTAAATAAATAAATAATAAAAGAGCCTGTTTGGGTGTCAAACTCACAGCGTCATGTTGTTGTCACATGATGTATTGTGACTTTCCCCCTTCGCTAAAATGGGGGTGGGCACAGCCAGCGCATGACACATCTGGCCCGCGGGCCGCGAGTTTAACATCCCTGCTCTAGTGGTTAAGGCACCTGGCTAGAAACTGGGAGATGGTGAGTTCTACTCCTGCCTTATGCGCAAAAGATTGACTGGATGACATTGGGCCAATCAGCAGAGACTGAGAGTTCTAGTCCTGTCTTAGACATGAAAGCCAGCTGGGTGACTCTGGCCCAGTCATTCTTTTTCAGCCCTATCCACCCCATAGTGTTGTTGTTGTGGAGAAAGGAGTAGGAGAAAGGAATGTTAGATATGTTCACCACCTTGAGTTATTTAGCTCTTAGTCTTAATTTATAGTTATAGAATGTGTAAGATAAGAATCAGTTTTGGTGCTTGAAGTTTGGTGTCTTGCAGTTCTGGTAAGAAATATCTCACAAATTACATCTTGTTTATATTTCTTTATTTAATAATAGCTGCCTAAAGGTGTTTATAAAACTTCAGATGGTTTTACTATTTTAAAGCCAAAATGTATATGCCAATAGTGAAATAACAGGTAGGTGTAAAGCAGGGGTGGGTTCCTCCGGGCACTTCTACCAGTTTGCTCATGTGCGTGCTGCGCGCTTGCGCTTGATACATACTGCGTGTGCATGAATTTCTGTTAAATCTGACTTTCCAATGAAAATAATATTTATTTCTACTGGAAGTGAATCAAGCCACTTTGTAGGATCCGAAGAGGGAGGCTGGGGTGGGAAGGGAAATTATTTTCTTGCAGAAGGATTTTTTTTTTCCATGGACCCTTTGAACTGTAGCAATTACAGAGTTAAGAGGGAGGATCCAGTATTGAACTGAGCTGAGAAACTAATCAGCAATTTATGCAGACTTCTCAAATGGATGATGGGCGAGACCATTAAATGGTTTCCATTAGCCTGCCACGCTCTACCTTAGTTGAAGTTCCTGAACTGCCTTTAGCAGCAGCTCCATAAAAAGTGCATTACAGCCCTCAAATCTGGAAAACACTGATGCAGGAATTGCAGCAGTCTGTCTGGCAGATGAAGCTTGTTCACACCAAGCAAGGCGAGTGGTAATGCAAAGCCAGTTTAAGAAACAAATTGCATCTTTAACACATACCTAAGAATGGCACGTGTGAATGCCTCAGACCTGTTTTTAATATGTGTATCAGGAATGGCCACTGAGCAGGGAGTTGGATCTGAAGATGAATCCTTGGCCATCAACCCTGACAGGAAGGTCCCCATCAGCTCTTCCCAGTTTCCTGTCTGCACAGAAAGGGGAATGCAAAAGTCTTGAACCTGGAAAGGAAGCAGTAGGAATGGAAGGCATTAAGAATTTAACACACACACACACACACCTCCTCTCTATGAGTGATCACAATTCTTTTACACCTTTAGTGCAAGAGGGTGTAAAGTTTATGTAAGATATACATCAGTTCAGAATCAGTTTTGGTGCTACAAGCCAAACATCTGGTGCTATAAGCTTGACGTTAAGTCTGCATTCCAAAATGAAAAGGGAGGTTGTGTGTGTATGTGTGTGTGTGTGTGTGTATTGTCTGACTATTGATCCTTGGTGAGTGGCAGTGCAACCACAACAGTTCCTGTGAACCATAAATTATTGCAAAAGAGGTTCTTCCCCAGCCTGGTCTTGCTAAAGCTCATGTTGGCTGACAATGGTAGAAGATATAAGCCCAAATATTAGGATGTCAGAGATGAGGAGGAATGATGTAAGTTTTTAAAATTTAAAATAATATTTTTTTAAAAAAAAATCTTTGTATATTATTTCTTAACAGTTTTTTTCCGCATGCAGCTTGCCCCACCTCGTATAGTCAGAGGGTGAGAGGGAGTGGGTGGGGTCTTAACTAGGGCTTCTTTTGGGGTGTGTGGCTTATTTTAGGTTGACACATAAAAATCAAGCTATGGCTTATTTTCGAGATAAATCTTATTTTGGGGGAAACACAGTTTTGTTCGATTTATTTGTCACTTATCTCACCGTGGGGCTGCTCTAACAATAATAGAAAGGGACAAAAATGGAAATTATGTAAACAGAAGTAAAATAATAGAACAATAAAATAATAACAAAGGAACATAACGAGAAGAATACATCAATATCATAACCCAAAAGATGGCTGGATGGAGAGCAGAGAGTTGGGGGCAGTGACGTACAGTCAGGTGAGGCAAGTGAGGCACAGGTGAGGCAAGTGAGGCACAGGTGAGGCAAGTGAGGCACAGCCTCACCGCTCTCATCATGAAAAGAAAAAAAATGTAAAAGGAAAAAGCTGAGCTAGTTGCTGCCTCACCGTGGATGACTCTGCTTAACTGATAAAAAAGCCTCTAAAAAAGCGCCCTCTGCATGCCTCATCTAGTCTGACTTTAGGCGTTTTATGATCACTTGAGCAGAGTTAAGCAAGGGTTAAAAGCCTAAAAATTCCTGACATGGGTGAGGCACGCAGTTCTTCTGCCTCATAATAGAGGGCAATTTTTAGAGGCTTTTTTTAAACAGTTAAGCAGAGTCATCCACTGAAGCCAGGCAAAGAGCCATGCTGTAGCACACAGACTTTCCCCCAGCCTCTTTCTTTTGTTTGTGTGTGTGTGTGTTTGTTTGAGAGTGAGTGAGAGAGGGAAGGGGGTAGGAGAGATAGTCCAATCCAACTTGTGTGTGTGGTGTGTGTGTGTGTTTGAGAGATGGGGAGAAAGGAAGAGAGGGAGGAAGGAGGGGAAGGGAGAAGAAAAAGAAAATGAAAAAAGAAAACTTATTTCGCAAAGGAGAAAAACAAATGCTGTCATTTTAAATTGGAACTGAGCCTGCCTGGCTGTGGAATTCTGGGAGCTGAAGTCCACAAGTCTAAAAATATTTGAAACCCACCACAGTGTCAGTGCCTCACCAGCCATAAACCTCACCGCACATCACTGGTTGGGGGGGGATGGAGTCTGACATCAAAGCAGCCACCTCCAGCGTGGAACTCCCCCATTGGTTTCCCAGGTCTTCAGGCCCTTGCGGAAGGACAGGAAGTGGGGGCAGATCTCATCCCAGAGGGCAAGATGTTCCATAAGGCAGGTGCTACAATAGAGAAGGCTTTTTTTCTGGATCCTGATAGTCAGAGTTCTTTGACTGATGGGATACGAAGTAGGTCCCCTCTGCCAGCATGGGTAGGGCTGGCTTAGTAGGATGCCATTTGGGTAGCCTGGAAAATTGCCTATACCCAAGGTGGAGAACTATGGCCCCTTCATAATGTCAGTTTTCCGAAAGATGCCCTAATTAATTCACTAACCTCGAGCCAAGTTTCAAAACAAATCCAGTCATTTATTAGAGACACCATTTCAGCAACATTACAGTCAGATCTGACCTCATTTTAATTATGGCTGAACTTTGCCCATGTTTCCTCCCTCCCCTCAGTCTGTGTCATAAATCACATTCACCAACAAGGTGCATGCCTCACAAGCCTGCTGTAATAATCTGAGATCCGACTCTAGCTGAAGGTATCGTGGAATGCGCTCGCCCCTTTCTTCACCATGGCAACTTTATGAGTTGATACATGACTTGTGGACTTTAACTCCCAGAATTTCCGAGCCAGCATGGTTAGCTCGGGAATTCTGAAAGTTGAAGTCCACAAGTCATAAAGGCACCAGGGGTGGGTTTCAGCTGGTTCTCACTGGTATACTAGAACCCGTTCGTGAAATTTAGCATACTTTTGGGAAACCATTCATCCTGTGACACAGTACCGGAATGCTCCCTCCTGCCTGCCCCCACTCGCTCGCTCCCCCCACCCATCCAGTTGCCACTCACTCGCTTGCTTGCCCCACCTGTCCGCACCATGCTTTCCCTGCCCGCTGCTCACTGATTGCTGGCTCACCAATCGACCCACCTCTGAGAGGCAGTGGGGGGGATTTCTTGCATGCCTTCTTTCTTTCTCCAAAGGCATGTGAGAAAGCCCCCCCGTTGTCCAAATGTGTGAAGGAAGGAAGCTGCAGGCTCCTTTGCCTTAGCTACGCGACCTCCTTTTATTCTCTGTCTGCCTCCTTCACTCGTTCAGGCAGCAGAGAATGAAAGCAGGTCGCATAGCCGAGGGCAAAGGAGCCTGCAGCTTCTTTCCTTCACATGTTCAGGCAGTGGGTGGGTGGGGGGCTTTCTCGCATACCTTCTTTCTTTCTTTCTCCAAAGGCATGCGAGAAAGCCCCCCCCCCCATTGCCCATCAGGGAAGCAAGTCCCGGGCCTCATCTCTGCCTCCTTCCTCGAGAGCTGGCTTCGGGGACGGCCAGTCTCTCCCGTTACTGCGCCCTTCACTTGCCTTCCACCCAGAGGCTCTGCCAGTGGGGTGCCTGCTGTTTCATCTCCTGAGACAAGCTCGGGAGAAATGTGCAAACGGCCGCAACTCAAGGCTCCTGAGGAGGACACTGGACACTGGGGGTGGCGGTGGCACCCACTGCTGATCCTTCTGGAGAGCATTAAGCTGCAGGCGCAGTGGCGCACCGATTCCAGCAGCTGCATTTTCCCTTGAAATTTGCTGTCCCGGCAACTCGAAGGGGACATTCTCCCAGAGGCGTCTCAGGTTTTAGCCGGGAGGGAGTGAGGACAGCTGGGCGCAGTTTGGCGCCTCCTGGCTCCCCTCAGAGGGGCGCTCGAACATCTGCTTGCTCATGTGGCCTGCATGCTTCCAGCGGGAATGCTCTCCAAGAAGCCTGTGTTACCGGGAGAAGCAGAAGGAGCAGCAGCGGGCACCACTACACTCCCAGTGTCCAGCGTCCTCCTCAGGAGCCTTGAGTTGCAGCCATTTGTGCATATCTCCCGAACTTCTCTCAGGAGGTGAAATGGCAGGCGCCCCACTGGCAGAGCCTCCGGGTGAAAGGTGAGTGAAGGACACAGTGATGGGAGAGACTGGCCATCCCCAAGGCCAGCTCTCGAGGAAAGAGGCAAAGATGAGGCCCGGGGATCGCTCCCCTGCCTCCTTCCTCTGAGAGCTGCAGGCAGCAGGGAAAACGAGGCTTCTTTGCCAGCTTCCAAGCTGGCAAAACAGAAATTTTCGCCCACTGGAAGATATGTGTGTGTGAGAGAGAGGAGGGGAGCGAGCGAGAGAGAGAGAAAGAAAGAAAGAGAAAGAAGGAAAGAGAAAGTAAATGGGGGGGGGAGAGAGAGAGATAAGAAAGAAAGAAGGATGGAAGGAAGGAAGAGAAAGGAAGGAAGAGAAAGAAAGAGGGAGGGAGACACACAAGAAAGAAATAATGGAAGTAAGAAAAGAAAGGAAGGAAAGAAATAAAGAGGGAGAGAGATATAAGAAAGAAGAAAGAAAGAAAGAAAGAAAGAAAGAAAGAAAGAAAGAAAGAAAGAAAGAAAAAGAAAGAGAACTTATGATCACAACTGAGCCCCAAATTTTGGTTGCTAAGCAAGAGCGTTGTTAAATGAGTTTCACCACATTTTACAAGTTGGCCATTCCTACCCGGTCACATGATCGCCAAGCCACACCCACAAAATAGGCCACACCTACAGAATAGGTTCTAAAAAAATTTGAAACCCACCACTGAAAGGGAGCATTGTTCCCCATCTCTGACCTAGACTAACAGTAGAGAAATTCGTGAAGTCACCAGGTGTGCATCTCAACACAAGGGCATTTTTTTAAAAAATATTAAATCTTGTCTCCCAAACATGAAATTCATCTTGGTTTCCCTTCCTCTCACCTATTATTTAACTCTGCATTGAAATAATGTTGGCATACCTAACTTAAATTACATTAGCCAGCATAAATCTTCTCAGGGGTCCATCAAAGTCTACCTTAGAATTTAAGCTGACAGTTTGAAATTCTGTCCAAGATTAGTTACTACACTTAAATCTCAGCACTGATCTTTTTCCAGATGGTGATCACAAAGGGTCAATGGATCAGGTTTTATTTGATGCCTGGAACTCAGCTGTTCTTCCCACCGTTATTTAGGAAACCCAGGGATCGGCAAACCTAAACACTCAAAGAGCCATTTGGACCCGTTTCCCACAGAAAAGAAAACACCGGGAGCCACAAAGCTCCTAACCGGAAGCCCCCTGTTCAATTCTGGAGATGACCGGAAGTTCAGTTCCCCCACCATAGAGTCTCCTCCTAGTGTGGCGTACTTTTTCCTCTACCTGTCATAACTGAAAGCCCTATCAATTGTGGAGACAACTGGAAAACCCTCCCCTTGCCATAGAGTCTTCTCCTGGTGCACTGTGCTTCTTCCCCCCCCCCCCCCCCCGGAGGCTCCTCTCAAAATTGTGGCACCAACCGGTGATGGAGCCACAGCAGAGGGAGGAAAGAGCCACAGGTGGCTCCAGAGCCGCAGTTTGCTGACCCCTGAGGAAACCCATCAGAATGAGATGAAAGATGGTGGATGGGAATGCAGGTAGTCCTTGACTTACAGCACTTTTTCGTGACCGTTCAAAGTTACAACAACACTGGAAGAAAAAAACTTATGTCCGTTTTTATACTTACAAGCATTGCCCCATCTCCATAGTCAAGTGATCAAAATTAATATGCTTGGCAACTGACTCATACTTATGACAGTTGCAGTGTCCCAGAGTCAAGTTCAGTCACTTATTGTGACTTCTGATATGCAAAGTCAGTGGAGAAGTCAGGTTCACTTAACAACTGTGTTACTAACTTAACAGATGCAGCGATTTACTTAACAACTGTAGCAAGAAAAGTCATAAAGTGGGTCAAAACTCACTTAATAAATGTCTTGCTTGGCACAGAAATGTTGGACTCCATTGTGGTCATAAATCAGGGACTATCTATATGAGGCTGTGTGGGTAGTAAAGTGTCCTTGGGCTAGATCTTCATGTTTCATCTTTAGAGCAGAGCAGAACAGAACAGAATGACAAAGTTGGGGGTACCTTGGAGGTCTTCTAGCCCTGCTCAGGCAGGAAACCCAATACCATTTCAGACAAATCTCTTCTTAAAAACTTCCATTTTTGGAGCATTCACAAATTCTGGAGGCAGGTTATTCCAAGTTTATGTTAGCTACAACTCTTCAGCTTAACTCTTATCTGAAAAAAATCAACCCTAAGTGTAAGAAAGCCTTGTGCAAAGGAAGGCTATTCTGCAGAAGCTCCAAAGAATTTGTATATAATCTGTGCCTTACTAAACATTTATTATTTATTTATCATCCGTGTCTTTATTATAGAAATCCAAATGAACTTAGATTTAATATGCATATACAAAATGTCAGTATGCCAATAGCTGATCAATTGGATGATTTTCCCCCCTCCAAATGTAAGTGTTGATGGAACAATGAAAGACAATCTTAAAAAGCAACTAAGCGGTAATACCAGTTCTGGATTTATTATTCTAAACATAATAAAAGCCTTTATGTTTAAAATTCAAACTTCCACCCAAAATGTATCTAATATGAAAGCTTAATCATATTGTTCCACAGAGTAAGGAGAAAGACTTCTACCTTCTGTAAGTTTGTGTAGTGCGTACCAGCATTAGATGAAAATTTGGAAGCCATAAATGTCATTTTGAGTACTGGAACTGAATAATCCTCACAACTTACTTTATTTCAGCATGTAATAACATTGCAGCTGTAAACACCCTCTTGTAATTATTTATGAAAAACAGATGTGAAATGCTCAAGTTAACTTTCATCGGCGGGTCTTAATTTACCTTTACTTCTGTCCTCAAAAACCAACCACATACAGAGGAGGCAATGTTCCTTCCTGGCTGTATGAAGAGATCAAAGGGATTGCAATTTTTAATCAAAATATAAAATACAGAAATACAAAGAAAATGAAGATAATGTGAAAATAGGGGATGAAAAGGAGAAAGAAAAGAAGTGTTGGGTAAAGGAGAGATAAAAGGGTTGACCTCCGACACCTTTTTGGCACAGTAGAATAAGGTAATAAGACAAAACCTTGACTTTTTACTTTTATATAATACTATATAGTAGCTGTTTCTATAAATCTACATAATCAGACAAACCCAGAATCAAAGTTTCATTTTTTCCCCACCTCAAGCATAAAGTCCAGAAATGGTTTCCAAATAGAAACAAAATTCATTGTGTGCTTTTCTTTAACCAAAGCAGTTGATTTACCCATCTCTGCTAACTCCATGCTAACTTTTGCAGCCATTCGTCCATTGTAGGAGGTCTGCAAACATTTCTCAGCTAATGACCATTTCCATGTCCAACTTCTTATCCCCAGAGTGTCACTTTAGGAGTTCTAAAGGTCTCCTTTCGGAGCCTTGTGTTGAAAGACACAGGAAGAGCATCACTATTATTTCCTCTTTTCCTCATGGCAATTCAGAGGTAGAGAGCAGGCTCTGGGGCTGATGCAAACCAAGGTACCACCATCTTGTTCAATGTTACTGAATTCAAGCCTCCTCTAATTCTCCTCAATCCAGATCCTTGCCTGTCATGTCAGACGATGTTGAGAAGAACGAGGCTCCTCCAGAGCCAGAGGTAAAGCAAGATGAAGGAGAGAATCAACAGCAAGAGCTGGAGCCAAAAGCTGAGCTGGAGCCAAAGCAAGAGCAGCAGCCACAGCTAGAATCCTCACCCCATAGTCCCCCAGCACCAGAGGCTCCTCCATCTTCCATGCTAGTGACCGTCACCATCGAAGAGGAGACTGAGGGGGGACCACAACTGAATGGGGATCCCCTGGGGATGAGGGCCGGCTCAGCTGAGGAATTCGGAACCACCCCAGCCCCTCCTGGCAGCCCCCCGGTACGGTCCAAGTCGGCATCGCTGAACGACCTGAAGCCCCAGAACAGCGTCAATGGAGGCCCGCGGGCAGTTGCGAGGGGCAGTTTGTCCGGGTCTCAGGTGCATCTTGCAGGCAAAGTAGCATCTCCGCGGGCCAGTCTGAGTCGGCAGGCCTCAGCAACCGGATCGGCAGCTGGGGAGGCTGGAGGGAAACCCAGAGACTACATATTCTTGGCTGCTCTGTCCTGTTTTTGCCCCATCTGGCCGATCAACATTGTGGCCTTTGTGTACTCGGTCATGGTAAGTGCCAAGGCGGGGTTGGGCAATTGAAAGAGCCACAGAGCATGCAGATCTTGTAAAATACTTTCCCTGGCATGGTTAAATGCTGCTTTCCATTTACCCTTTCCATCAGCGGTGAAATTCAATTTTTTTTACTACCAGTTCTGTGAGAGTGCCATTGCAGGGGAAGGATACTGCAAAATCTCCATTCCCACCTCACTCTGGGGCCAGCCAGAGGTGGTATTTGCCAATTCTCTGAACTACTCAAAATTTCCACTACCGGTTCTCCAGAACCTGTCAGAACCTGCTGGATTTCATCCTGCTTTGCACCCAGCTTAACTACTGCTGCATCCACACTTCACCCACACAAGACAACAGAAGAACAGTACACTTAGCCATGCAGGAATGGAACAGGCAGGACAAGCTACTGTATATAAACAGGATGCAAACTCCACTCTCCCTAACACTGATGATGTTATCTAGTTGGGTAGGGAAATGTCTGCAATCAAAGAACCAAGCACAGAGAGTAGTAAGGATCCCACAGTTCAACCCTGATCCATAGGTACAGGTAGTCCTCAGTTTACAACCATTTGTTTAGTGATCATTTGCAATTACAACAGTATTGAACAGTACTTACAACTGGTCCTCACATTTATGACTGTCACAGCATTTCCACGGTCATGTGATCAAAATTCAGGCACTTGGCAATCAGCATGTATTTTCAACCATTGGGGATTCCCGGAGTCATGTGACCTTCCCAGCTGCCTTTCCGACTAAGGATCGACTTAACCACTGCAGTGTTTTGCTGAACAGTTGTAGCAAAATAGGTCCTAAAATCGGGCTCAAATCACTTAACAACTGCCTTGCTTAACAACATTTAACAATTCTGGTCCCAGTTGTGGTTGTAAATCCAGGACTATTTGTATCCTCTTCTATTTAAATGTTTGCGTTCATGCCAGTGGAGAACTAGATCTACCCGCTTTGCCAAAAAGAATGGACGGTACAATGCTGTGACTTGCATAAAATTTACATGTGCTAAATTCGTATGCACGTGCATATATGCCCAAATGAAAATAAATAAATCAATTGTGCAAACAATACATGTTCAATTTAGTGGGCAACGATCTGAAGGGTGGAGGAGGGTTTCCAGAAAGTCAAAATGGTGTAGCAACCGTGCAATTAATGCACATAAAAAAAAGGGAGGGGCAGGTTTGATTGCATGGCTCAGGCTGCTAGCCTGACTTTTTCGGACACCCCAGTAGTGAGGATGGGCAGATGGCTTGTATGCTTGACTGAGAAATTAGCTGTTAATCTCTCAGTTTCTCCTTCTTGTGGGTCTCTGAATCAAGCACAGCCTTTGCAGTCTTTCAATCGGTGCTTGAAAAAAAGCTTTTAATTTAAATTTTCCATTAGAATAATCAGGTGGGACAGGAACAAAGTATGTCCCTCCCTTCCACTGCCATCTCCAATATGGGTAAACTTACAACCATTCATTTAGTTACCATTCATAGTTACAAAGGCATTGAAAAAAGTGACCTACTGTATGACTGTTTTCACACTTTATGACCTTTGCAGATGACATGATTAAAATTTGGATGCTTGGCAACTGGCATGATGGTTCCAATGCCCTGCGGGGAGGGGGGTTGTCATGTGGTCACTTTTTGTGACCTTCTGACAAGCAAAATGGAAGGGGAAGCCGGATTTACTTCGCATCCCTGTCACTTACTCACCAGCTGCAGTCATTCATTTAATAACCGTGGCAAGAAAGTTCATAAAATGGAGCAAAATGCATTTAGCAACTCTTGCTCAGCAATGGAAATTCTTGACTCAATTGTGCTTGCAAGTCAAAGGCTACCAGTTCTTTGTTGGGTCACCAGAGAAGTTTTATTTCCTAATGAAATTCTAATATCTCTGGGAAATCTTTTGCTTGAACTTGAAACATTTTTAAGAACATTCTAAATCAAATCTTGCTGACGGCTTGATCAATTTTTCTATGGCCAGATTCAGCCAGCCAATGTTCAGCCAACGTTGCTTTCTACGTGCCCACTAACCACCACAATTTATTTATTTATTTATTTATTCTTCGCATTTCTAGACCGCCCCCTCTCCCAAAAAGGACTCGGGGCGGTGTACAGTCCACACAGCAAATAACAAATACTAAATACAGATATAAATATAGATATAAATATACATATGGAGGAGGTTAAAAAATTAAAAGAGCTGTACAGAAGAATAAATATGGTTCTAAAAGACCTAAAATCAATTAAATTTAAAACCATACCCTTAAAATACCAGATAAGAATATAGTTCCAGGAGGTAACAGTTGTAACAGTTGTAATTATAGTTCTGCCAATGTCTGTGATGTGTGCATTTTGGTTTAAGCAGTGGAAATGGTCAAGGTAAGATTGGTCAGGTGAATCCCAAAAGTGCTTTTTAAGGAGGCAACTGGTCTTTCTTGTTTTTTCTTTGAAGACATTTCGCTTTTCATCCCAGAAGCTTCTTCAGCTCTGACAGGCTAGTGGTTGGGAATGGAAGGATTTATATTCCTTGCAGACAGCTGATCATTTGCATCCTTTTAGAAGGTCATTGAAGCACTTGGAGGTTTATCTGTGTCCTCAGGGTCCCCTGAGTAGTTGCCCCTAATTCCTGTAGTCAGCAGTTTTTCCTCTGGAAATCCTACTCCCACACCATTCAAACGGTGTTCATCCCAAATTGTATAGCTAAAAATCTGTAGAGATTTTCAGTCATCCAGGTCATGGTTGTCCCAAGGAGGCAACTAGACTTTTTTGTTTTTTCTTTTGAAGACATTTCACTTCTCATCTAAGAAGCTTCTTCATCTCTGACAGGATAGTGGGGAATGGAAGGAAGTCCAGTTGCCTCCTTGAAGAAGCACCTGAGGGACAACCATGACCTGAATGACTGAGAATCTCTACAGACTCTTTACTCAGGTGAGCTCTTAAGAATTTAGAATCACTTTTAACATCCTTTTTCTTTTTTTCTCCCTCTTCAGTCCCGTAACAGCTTCCAGCAGGGAGACATCGATGGAGCTCGGCGCTTAGGGCGGGTAGCAAAGCTGCTGAGTGTCGTAGCCCTGGTCGGGGGCTTGCTCATCATTGTGGCCTCTTGTGCCATCAATTTTGGAGGTAAGTAGCCAGGAAAGCACCGCTTGATGGGAGGATTTCTCTAGAGAGTCATGATGTTTAGATTCTAGACCAGTGATTCCCAATCTCAGCGATCTTAAGATGTGTGGACTTCAATTCCCAGAATTCTCCGGCCAGCATGCTGACTTGGGAATTCTGGGAGTTGAAGTTCACCCTTCCTGTTTGAGGAACACTGTTTTGGATTACTTCAGAAGATGATTCCAGAATAAAGACTTCCCTTCCTTAAAATGGAGTCTACGTGGATTATCTGTGGAGTTGACCCCACTGGGGAGGACAAAGCCAGATGAGTTACTGTGTTGATTGTGCTGCAATCATTAATGGCTGCTAATGTTGCCCCAAAAGAAATAAACTGCTATAATCATCATCATAATCTTAATACATTAAAGTGTTTTGCTGTGGCAAGAAGTTGCATAATTATGACCCGAAAGATCTACAGTCTGCGTCATGGAAATCAGCATATAAAACCTGCAGCTGCTCAAAAACAGCTCCTTTGGGGTCAGGCTTTTTTGCGAGGCGGCCTATAAGCCAACCAGAGCACTGTGAGACTTTTGTTGTGGCCCGCCAGCGGCCAGCAGAGCTGGCAGCAGAGTTGGACAGTGAGGAGATTGGGGAGGAGCATGGGCCAGTTCTGGAGGCTGGGGAAGGCTTGGACAAGGGCTCTGCGTCAGAAGCAGAGATGGGGCCGAGGCCATCTGGCAGTGATCAGGTTCCTACGGAGCTAGACTGCAATGAGGCAGAGGAACAGCTAGAGCCTGTTCTCAGTGCATGCACAGAGCTGTCAGAAGAAAACAACAACTCAGAAAGCAGGGTAGACTTGGGAGTAAAGTCACAGGTGGAAGGTGATCAGCCCCTCCCATAAGACGTAAAAGAGGAGCGAAAGGGGAGAGGGCTTTTACAGGAAGCAATTCGTTCGTTCGGTTGTTAGATTTGTTTCAGGAGTGTGAAGATGTGTGCATGAATCTCAGAGACTCTGTGCCAAGTCTTTCCTTGCACGGCACCTCATTGGGAAATTATTTATGTGGCAGCTTTCCAAGATAGTCATAAATATTCCTTTGAATGACTGTTTGCCACGCCTTGCTGAATGTGAATGAAAGGAATTCACTTTTGTTTAATAAAAGGGGTTTTGTCGGGACCAGGACTCTGCCTCATGCTTTTTGGGGAAGCCTACTGTATTTTTTGAAGTATAAGACGCACCTTTTTTCCTCAAAAAAGAGGCTGAAAATCTGGGTGCATCTTATACATCGAATACAGCTTTTGCTTCCCAAAGCCCTGCCCCCTTCACCAAATTGGCCGTGCCTAGCCTTATGGAGGCTTTCAGAGAGCTCCTGGGGGCTGGGGAGGGCAGAAATGAGCAAACAATGGGCTGTTTTATGCCCCCCCCCAGCCCCCAGCAACATTCTATAAGGCTATGCATGCAATTTTTTTGATGAAAAAAGGACCGGTTTTTGCTCATTTTTGCCCCCCCATAAGTACTCTGCAAGCCCCCCCCCCAAGGCTATTCATGCCTTTAAAAAAAACAGGCCCGTTTTCGTGAAAAATGGGCCATTTTTGGAAGGCTTGCAGAGTGCAAAAACTTTTTTTTTTCCTTTTGGAAAGCTCTTTAGTTAAAGTGATTGATGAGAATTACATTGATCAAGTGCTGTGCCAGCAGAAACAAAGTCTTAGGTGCTGCAGATTGTCAGTGCTTTCCTTCTCCAGCACATGGATAAATACACCTGGAAACATCTACCTACCTACTCTCTCTCCTTAACTACCTACCTACTGTATTTCTCTCTTTCTATTTTTCTCTCTCTCCCCCTTTACCTACCTACATCCTTTCTCTTTCTCCCTACCTACCTACTCTATTTCTCTCTCTCTCTCTCTCCCTTTATCTACATACCTACCTAACTACTCTCTCTCCCTACCTACCTACTGTATTTCTCTCTTTCTTTCCCTCTCTCTCTATCTACCTACCTATTTTTTTAAAAAAAATTGCCTCTTCAAAACCTTGGTGCGTCTTATACTCCAGTGCGTCTTATACTCCGAAAAATAAGGTAGGTCAGAACAATTTTCAGGTAACCAGATAAGATATCAATATTAATTATAATTGATAAAGGCCTCAGACCTTTACCACTGGTGATAGTAAAAAAGTCAAAACTGCAGTCAGGGCATCAAAGCCACACCTGGTCTATTTATTTATTTCCCGCCTTCTTTAGTTTTGTACGTAACTTAGGATGGGTATACACATACACAATATTCCTTCTTCCTCCTAATTTCCCCACAGCAACAACCTTGAGGTGGGTTGGGCTAAGAGAGAGTGATTGTCCTCAAGTCACCCATCCAGCTTTCATGGCTAAGGGAAGACTAGAACTCACCGTCTCTTGGTTATTAGCCTGGTGCGTTAACCACTAGACCAGGGATGTCAAAGTCCCGACCCATGGGCCAGATGCGTCACACACTGGCCACCCCCACCCCCGGGGAGGAGACAAAGTCATGATATATCACGTGATAATGTGGGTTTGACACCCCTGCACTAGACCAAATCTTTCTATATATATCACTCGTGCAATGTATGTAAAAGAAGGTGGGGTTTGGTCACATGGTCACAACTGCCATTTTGACTTTTTTGACCCTTGCACACCCCTGAATCTCACACCTTCCTTTGATGTAAGGTCATGACTCTCCTCCTTGCTTTTCCTCACGGTCTGTTCCTGCATGCCTCGGGTTCCAATGAATGCCAGTGGAAGAGAGGTCGAATTGAGCACATTAATCCCTTGTGTTTCTTAACAAATAGTAAATAAATCCCTTATTTTGCTTTCTTTTCCTGTGTTTGTTTTCCCTTCCTCGATTCCTTTGCCCTTGTTCCTTTTCCCTCCAACCTTTCTCCTTCCCAGTGTTTCAGTGAAGGTGGCTGTTGGCTGCCACTGCACCCCTAAGCCCCAAAATTTCCATCTTTGGAGTGGGGGACCAGTATGACTACAGCGCACCTATCCTTTCTCATCTCACCTGTCCCCCTGCATCCCAGAACCATACAAAGCAAGAGCACAAGGATGGAAACAATGGAAAGAAAGAGAGAGAGAGGGAGAAAGAGAAGACAAAGGAACACAAATGAAAGAAAACGGAAGATAGACCTTGTGTTGTGGTTAAACATTTCCTCTCTCACTATAGGGAGTTCAATTCCCCCAAAGAAACTGGAACCAACCGCCCTTTTCCATCCGATGGAGAAAGAAAGAAAAAGGAGGAGCAGGATTCCCATGTTCTCTCCCACAGTATCTCTCTTTCTCTCTCGTTTTCTTTTCATCCATCCAGCCATCTCTTCAACCAGTGACCTGTCTGCCCATCTTCCATCTACTGCCAAATTTCAACAGCAAATAAAACTCTTTCAATCTTCCATGTTTACAATGTTCTCTGCTGGAGAAAAGCTCTTCCCCTTCCCTCCACAGCCCTATGAAGATAGTGGCGGAGCATGTTTACACATTTTTGCTGGGAACAAAGGAAAAGAACCAGCCTGGGAAAAGAGGAAAACTTCTCTGTGGTGTTTACAAAAGACAATGGACAGGGGTGAGAAGAAGCAGGCTGAGTCCCATGAATTGGTCTAGAAGCTGGCAATGATGGAATAACTTAGAACAACTTACCACCACTCTAAAGGTGTGGTATCCAGGAGGAGGTGGAGTATACCTCAAATGGGTGTGGTTGCACACCAATAAGACATCCAGAAAGGCTTGTATAACCAAACATACCATCCCGCCAATCAACCGGAAAAGAAATGACAGCGGAAAGGGTGAAGTTAGCCGAAGGAATGAATTAAATCAACAGTCAGTCAACAGCTTGAATCACAAGAAGGTAAGAAATGTATGGTAGAAGCGGGTGTGAAAGTGAAGATGAAAAAAATAGGGGGGGAGGGGGACAACCCCACAGAGGCTACATGCAAAAGAAGGAGATGATTGGCAGAATGAGCTCTTCAGAGGAAAATGTTGCAGGTCCAACAAACCAGAATGAAGTGACAGCAAAAGAAGTTGGAAGAATGGCAACACAGCTACTGGAAGACACAAAATACCTGTTTTGGGAATCCTGAAGAAGAAAGTGAGATTGCAATGCTTAAAATGAGAATGTTGGAATGAATGAAAGAAAAGTTGTAGTAGAAGTAAGGAGTGGGGGGGGGGGGTGTTAGACGACATCCCATTCTGAAGTTGAAAGCATGAAACAGACAAAGACCGAACATCTTTCCCCTTTTTAAAGGACCAGCTTCAGGCAGAAAAGCAGGATGGCAGAGCGTGGATGTGTGCAGCGTCTTTTAATTGGTGGATCGATGTATTCGACTCAGTGGCGGGCTGTGGGGACGGATGAATCTTGGCCAAACACTATTTAGAAAAACCCAAAGTATTTAGCAAACATGAGAGGCAGCTGGGGCAGGAACGTGGCAGGAATTCAGGGTGGCCGTAGGGTGAGTTGGGGATTGTGCCAAGAAATTGTGGGGAAAGACAGGTCCGAGATATTGTGCTACCTGAAACAAAAGATAAAATATATCTTTATGTGCAAAGACAGATTTAAGTATCCCATTGTGCTCAAGGAAGGAAAGGTAACTTAGAGAGGACAGGGGCAGGCTGCATAGCATTCATGGTTTGGCTTTCCTGCATAGTGTGCAGTGACTGTTACCCCCTTAAACCTTTGTGAAGCATCTGCCAACAAAAGGCAGTTGTATTATAAAGGTTACGTCTTCACTGTGAGGGTTGCTAACAGGGTGCCTTTCACATATCTAAGTCCAGACCCACCACAATTCCCACCCAGTGGCCATGTCCACACTGGTTGGGCATTATGGGAGTTGTGGTCAAAAATACCTGGAGGAGTCCCTTTGAGGAAATTGAAGTTCAACATGTCTTCCTGTTCAATCCTCTCCTTTGGATCAGATAAAGAGATTGTGAATTTCTTTGCTCAGTTGCTTTGAAAGGCAGACTCACACACAGCAGAGGAGTAACTGTACCGAATATCTCCACTCTCATTACAAAGAGCGAAAACCCTCAATATGTGAGGATCAGAACAAAAGCAGGAAGGTGTGTGAGAACCATGCAGTGATGCATGAGTGTGTACAAGGATCTGCAGGAGTGATAATGTAATAGAGAGGAATATATGTTTCCGCCCTGTATATATTACATTATTAATTCTCTGTTGGACAAAGGAATCTTACAATTCTAATCTGCACTAAGAACTGTGCTATTAAAGACAAAACAGGGCACCTCTGTTATTGGGAGTGTACACTTCCTAGTCTACATTATCCACGGTGTAAGAGTCCAGAAGGAATGTGATAATACCATCAAGTTACTAACAAGCAAAGAAACAAGACATTCTCTAGGGGGAGGAGGGAGGGAAAAAAACCAGGACAGATGGAAGTTTGCACGAGATTGGGGGAGGGGGGAATAATATCCTGGGAGAAGGAAAGGAAGCTGGGATGATACAAAGCCCTCTTTGGATGGAGAGAAGATCACACAAAGCCAGAGAGGGAAGCCCATCTGCCCACTGGACTCACCAGATGTGACGCGGCAGCACAGGGAGAGAAGGGTTGAATGACGATGCTTTGCTGAGAAATGTATTCTTTGAGCGGCCATATGCTCCATGCATATGAAAGAAAGACATATTGAAAAGGCTTAAGATAGACAACCACAGTATGTGATTGGACAAATCCACTTGGAGGGGGCGGTATGGGTGGGCAGGGGGGGGGAGAACAAGGAGAGGCAAAGACACCAGCAAAGAGGTGGTGTGTGTAGCAGACACTAAATTTACACCCAGCACAATGTCACTTTTATTTCTTTTATTTCTTTCTTCTTTTTGGCTTTGGTTTTCTTGCAGACTGTTACACAAAGGGGATATGGGGGGTGGGGTGGGGTGGGAGTACCGGCAGCCTCATGGCAGCCTCCTTTACAGTTTATACTTGGGAGTGAGCATGGGGCATTATTTAAGGGGTCTGAAACTCCTTCCACTGCTAATCCCATCTGCACGATATACGATGAGTCTCTGGCCTTGTGCCAACCATCCTGCCCAGTTAAAACAAAGTAAAACCAAAACGGCCCCTTTCTCGATGGGTGCATGATGCAGCTGGAAGGGCAGTTTTGGTAGAAGGAGTCTTCTCAGCCCTGGGGACCTGTTAATCTCTAGGAGACAGAAGGGGACGACTGTCAAGGTGGGGCACAGGGCTGCTGTATTTTGATGTTGAAATGCAAGTATTCTGTCTGCATGTTTTTATATACTTATATTTGGGGCAGGGAGGGAAATCAGGATTTTGGAAAGGGAGAGAGAGATATGCTAGGGCAGTGCATTTCTCAGGCCTGGCAACTTTAAGACATGTGGACTTCAACTCCCAGAATTCCCCAGCCAGCTTGGCTGGCTGGGGAATTCTGGGAGTTGAAGTCCACATGTCATAGAGTTGCCAGGCTGTGTTAGGAAGTGAGATTTAAGACAAGATCACAGCATTCAAACATGGATTGATTTGGGGAAACTGGCAATTGATGGAGCTGGTAGGTGATTCGGAGTCACTCAGAATGAAAACAGATTTATCTGATGGAGATGGGGGCTGTGTGGGTATCAGTAGTGATGATGGGTAGGGAAAGGACTGGATGTATTCAAGAAATTTAGATTTCACACAGACATGGATCTAAATTTCAATAGTACAGGACAGTTTCTAGTTCAGAATAGACGGAAGACTCTGAGAACCAATAACTGTCAATAAACTGGGCTTTGCTGAGGCAAATCCTGTCAACTAAAAAGAAATTATTTTACCTTCTGGTTGCCAAGAAGGGGAATGGAATAACCAATTCCTCATCTGGAGCAGAAAGTCGGTCCTCAGATCCTAGATCTCTTACTTGAGGTGACTTGCTAATTGACTTAAAGATTTAATCTTAAATCTGAAGATATTAGGCCAAGATGATATTTGAAGGCTGACTTTGTCTATGGAGATTCTCAGTCATCCAGGTCACGGTTGTCCCAAAGGTGCTTCTTTCAAGAGGAAACTGGACTTTCTGGTTTTTCTTTGAAGATGTTTCGCTTCTCATCCAAGAAGCTTCTTTAGCTCTGACTGGATTTCCCATTCACTACCATCCAGTCAGAGCTGAAGAAACCTATTGCCTTTGGGACAAGGGTGACTTTGGTTGCCAATTATCTGTCCTCCCATCTCTCTGTTAAAAGAAAAGTGGTCCCTGATCGTATCCATTTAAACAGCTATAAGGACAGTCTTGGTAGAGAGAAAATGTGGATTACTGAAGTGTGTTACAAGTAGAATTTGGGTTAAGAGGTAAAGAAAGAGATGCTTAGAGTACCATGGGAAAAGATGGAAGTAAAGGCTGGTTTGTCAGGGGTTTTATGTTTACACATATAAGTTATTGAATGAAAATCACATAACCTATATCTTTGACATGCTGCTTGATAGATGTTTTCATATTGGGGTGGGCAACGTTTTGGATGCTAACCAATAAAACTTTGCTTTAATATACTATTTGGGGAGGAAAATTAGGTTTTTTTTTAATGGGGAAAGAACAGGGAACACTTTATTTTTTATCCCTTCCTCCCCACCCCCACCAAAGTGTAAGATGTAAATTATTTTCCTGCTTTGTGGAGTATTCATTGTGCTACTTATGGTGCAAAGTTGAGGGGCCAAAGCAGAATACCTTATCCATTTTGTCCTCTCTCTTCCTGAGTATATATGGATGAGTTTCCTATCTATGAGAATCAAATCGTGCCATTATTCCGAAACACAGCCCAGTTTGTTATTTAAATCCACTCTTCCCAAACTGGTGTCTCCATAGAGGTGCTCAACTACAAGTCTCATCAACCCAAGACAAGAGACTTGAGAATTGAATGCCCAGCACATTTGGATGTCATCAAGTTAGAGAAAGTTAAACTCTAAGCTGCTTATCAAATATAGTGATGAGCTAAAACCTGACCAAGAAGTTTAATTATAATTTTGTTAATGATATTGCTGTTTATTTCCCTACATGTCCCATTTGGTTCTTTTTGACATGATTTGTTCTTGTCAATTAAAAGGATTCCAATCAAAACAGGGAAAGGATAGGTTGGTCTTAAATCTGGAGCCAATCAACTCTCTTGGTGAGATTCAGAATTCTGTTCCTTTTGCGGGTTGGGTGGGCTCACAAAATATTATAAATCTTAGTACCACTTTGTATAAAAGTAGTGGGTGGGTGGGTGGGAGGGTGGACATGATCAAATTATAAACTGCTACAGACTTTTTTGTATCAACGCATGAATCGAGTAAATAAACTCAGATGCATGAAGTGGTGTCAAGTGATTCTTCTGAGGAAATTGGGGGACATCCAAGACATGTGATAACACCAGCCTGTGTAAATTCACAGCCTTTTTAAAATCCACAATGAAAGTGAAAAAGAATGAAAATTCTTGTTAAAGCAGATGTGTTTATTTATCACATTGTTCTGTTTCCATGAGTCATAGCCAGCAATTACATAGCTTCGGATACTGACAATTTTGGCTTCTACATCACCTAGATATTTTCAGATGGATGGCTGGAATTACTGGAGCAGAAACTTTAAATAAGACCCCAGGAGAAGCATGCAGCCCTCAGCAATTATAATGCAACTAACAGATGCAGCCAAGATTAGGAAAACTTGTCCTCACGAGCCAATCTCTCAGTGCAAACAAACACAGAGAATAAAACAACATATGGAACAAAAAAGGAAGACTGCTGTAGAATTTGGGAAATGGGAAACAGCGCCAGCCACATTAACAAAATCATGGACACAATAGTCACAAACCAATAATTTAGCAGAGGATAAATTAAGCACATTGGTAAGATTTCAGTGGCAGAACTGCAAATAAATATATTAACTTAGTCTTTTGTAGTATCCAACTTTCTATTTCTTTTAAATAACTTAAATAGCTTCCTCTTTTTTATTTATTATTAAAAGAGTTCTAAAAAGTTGAGCGAGGCGTTGATGGATCATAAGAGAGCTATCTGGCAGGTCTGTTGACCAATTATCACATTGTCCAGCCCTACGTAGCATTAGGCATGACTGCATTGTGTTTGTACACACATCTTGGAACAAGTGCTTAGATCTGGCCCATGGGGCTGACCTGGAAACAGCGAAGCACTGGCCCATGGTGCCTCTGCCAGCAAAAATGGAGCTTGGAGCCCGTTTTGGCTGGCTGAGGGCTGCAGGAGGCCATTGCAGGCAGAAACTGAGCTCGGGAGCCTGTTTTCGCTGGCAGAAGGTTGCAGGAGGCCATCGCAGGCAAAAATGGAGCTTAGCAGAGCATTCAGCCACCACAGGCACCCACGGCATGAGTGACATTGAGCTGGTCACACAGCTCTCCTGAAGTCAAACACAACCTTGATGTGGCCTCAATGAAATCGAATTTAACACCTGTCTTAGATTATTGGATGTGATTTAATAGGCCTTTAGGTCAGTAGTGAAATTCAAAAATGTTTACTACTGATTCTGTGGGCATGGCTTGGTGGGCATAGAAGAGAAAGGATACTACAAAATCCCCATTCCCTCCAAACTACTCAAAATTTCCACTACCTGTTCTCCAGAACCTGTCAGAACCTGCTGAATTTCACTCCTGCTTTAGGTCCATCTCAGTAAGTGCAGTGCCTATACAGAACATTATGCTATAGGAGTGGAATTCATCTTTAATGCAGGTTTCTGCAGATCCTGTGAATCGGTGTGAGCTTTAATGTTCACAGATCCTCAAATTAATGATTACCGTGTAAATAAGATGATCTAAATTTCAAGATATTTTTAGTCATTTCTTCTATATTTGGGGGGATCTGTAACATTACAAGGGAAAAAATTGCTGATCAGTCCTGCAAAATGTTCTAAATATTCTATATAAAAATTAGCAACTGAGCTAGCAAGGCCTTTATCTCTTCAAATTCAGTTCTTTTATGCCCTTTCACGATAGGAAAACAAAACGGCATGTAACCATTTGACTTTAATTTCTGCAGCCTCTTGGGAGCGAAAGAGGTGTCTTGGCAAGATTTGGGTCTTGGCAGAATAACAGTCTACCTCTTTTATCTTCATTCTACTTCCTCCCTTAGGTCTTGTTGACAAAGAGGCTTAATCTGCAGACATCAGCCTATTTTATGGCTCCTCTGATTCACGAATGTTGGCTTCTCCCATATTGAACACATTTATTCTTCCCCCTTGACCAGATGCTCAATTTGCTCGGTCTCCAGATGTCCATTAAATATTGAGCTAGGAATATTTGCCATATTTATCTTGGCTATTTGTCCAGGTCCTTCCATAAATAACAGAGACTACCAAATTAAAACACTCAATCAGACGATCAGGTATACAGACTTTATTACCACAACCTCTATTCTGTTGAGTGAGAAAGAGGATTTTTTTTTATCAGATAAAAGTTTTACTCTTTAAAAATCTATGTACAATATATAGACACTCGTGTTTGAAACGTGCAGCAACACCACAGTGGGGCTTAGGAGAGTTGTCAAAATCCGCTTTGGAGAAGACAAGAGTGAGAACATTACAAGGAATACGCCTATGGAGATTCTCAAGTCATCCAGGTCATGGTTGCCCCAAAGGTGCTTTTTCAAGAGGCAACTGGCCTTTCTGTTTTTTGTTTGAAAATGTTTCACGTCTTATCCAAGAAGCTGCTTCTTCTGAAGCGAAACGTCTTCAAAGAAAAAACAGAAAGTCCAGTTGCCTCTTGAAAAAAGCACCTTTGGGACAACATTACAAGGAAGGACCAAAAACAACAATTTCAATTTCAGGGGGTCTCCTTGCAGTTTAAGCAAAAGCAAAAACTACATGGTAATGGCATTCTAATTTGGCTCAGTCAAGTGCTTTGCATGGTAGCCTTCATGTTTGGTTCCTTCAATATAGCCACCGGGACTAAGCTATGTCTAAGCCTTACGTATCTTTCTTCTATTGTGGCCAAAAAAATGGGGTGATTATGTTGTGGATTTCTAATTGTGTAAGCCGCCCAGAATCACCATATGTGAGTTGGACCGCCATGTAAATTTGTTTAATAAATTAAAAACCCTACCTCCATCCATGGGTGGGTTGCTGGGGGTTCACAGGGATTCGGGAGAACCTCTAGCTAAGATTCTGTGCAATTTGGAGAACCCCCAAATCCCACTCCTGGCTAGCTCCGCCCACCCCACCCCTTCCTGGTGTCCCCACGGAGCCCGTTTTGGATGCAGGTAAGTGCAGGGCGCTCGCGGAGGAATGGGCCTACTGGAAGTTCGAGAAGGCCAAAACAGGCCAGTTTCTTGCCTCCAGATGGCCTCCGGAGCCTGAGGAGTCCATTTTTGCCCTCCCGGAGGTTCAAAGAAAACCTCTGGAGCCCGGGAAGGGCAACTCCCCCCCCCCCATGGTGCAGGCAGCCGAATAAGCCTGGCCACCATGGCCACCCCCATCCAGTAACTGGGCAGCAAATGCTTTGCTAAAATTTTTGAAGCCCACCCCTGCTCATATCCGTCCTTTATTTCTCTTGACTTCTGGGTTCTAATACAAGCATGAAAAGGGGAGAAGAAGACCTTTAACCGGTAGGTAGCTATCATACTAATGCAAACTGCTTGCTGAAAGCTGCATGAGGAAGCTTGCTAATATGCTAATACAGAAGCCAGTGAGGAAAGAAGATAAATGATTGTCTATATAAATAAGTTACTCACCACCTCAGGAAAGTACTGAATTTTCAAAATCTTGGAGGAAATAAATAGGTAAATACATCTCTGCCATTGGTAAATGTCAGAATTGTGGTGAAGACAGAGAGGGCAAAACTCAAGGGCAAAACTGTTGCTGAAAGTCGTCCTTATTTCAGTTCAGTATTGCACAGCACAATGACATGATTGAAGAAAAGGAAAGTACGGCCTTCAGATACAGTCACTCTGAATTGCTTGAGAAATGAAGCAATTTGCCACCTCTGGACTATGTATTTCTAATAAAATATTTACAAGAGAAAAGAGCAGTTAATCGGGGTCATGAGCTAAAGTACAAAAGTTAAACTGAACATTCAGAGATCATCCCAAGGAAATAATGCATATTATGACCTTAAGACATCTAGGGTCAATAAGTATCCCTGCCAATATTGTATCCCTTTTAAAGCCGGGTATCATTAATATTGTCCAAAATAAATGATTTCCAAATGGTTGCTCCATGGCTTACTAGATATATTTGTAGAATACAGGAAATTAATACATTCTTTTCCTCAGAGATCTGTTCTTACACAATTTGGGAACGAGGAAAAAACCTAGTCCAGATTTCAAAAGGTGTTTAGATGTCTTGATTTTTAGACAACATCATCCTAGTTTGGTTTATTATATCAAGGCAAGTGCAGTCCCATATTTCGTTCTCCCCAAAGATACCCCAAGAGTGTGAGATAAAAAGCTTTCAATTCTAAAATGACAAGCTCTTCAGCTGCTCCTCAAAATGGTAGATCAGGATCCTCCTCAACAGTCAATTTTTAACTCAACTGTTCTTATTATGGGAGTAAAACAGGAAAAAGCTAGAAGGAGCAGGAGTTACCCTATCATCTCACACAGATATCACAAAAGCATCATGGAAAGGTGAAGTTATCACATCAATAGAAAAACAATTGCACAACTGGAGTGACTGATCTGAGGCAAAGTCCTCCTGTATTCATCATGAAAGTTGGGAACTGATCACTCTGGAAGACTTAGGGGAGTCCCTTCCCACAACCTTGAAATCCTATATCTTCTTTGCCCGTTCAGCAGCATCTAAGGCAGCCATATTGCACGAGGCCGAGACCAAGTGAATTAAGCTGATGAAACTCTTGGTGAGAGCAATGGGGGTACAAACCCATAGAATCAAGCGATAGAGTCCGGCATATCCTGACAGGACTGGAAAGCAGAAGAACAAAAATGAGTGGGTTGGGAAAATGTCCAACATGTTCTTCAGTCCCTAAAGCCTCCCCTTCCCTCAATCCCCTCAGATTTCTATACTCACTTTCTGGCCCTTCACCGAAACACAACAAGTACAACATGCAGTAGAAGAGTTCATTACCGGCACACATAATGAACAGAACGGGCTGAAAGGAGAGGAAAGAGAAACTACATCAGATCAAACCAGGCAAGAAATGGCAGCCAACAGAAGTCAGGTTAAATCAGATGGTGTTTATGAGGCCATCGGCTGAGATCGCATGATAAATCATGATGACTTTATGGAAACATCTTTCTATATAAAACATCTGTATTAGAAAATAACCTATTGCATAATGCATGATAAAAAAAAATCTCAGAATGCACCAAAATTCATAAAAACAACACTCTTTCAGGAAAGAGATGGCTTGGATTGCCACCTGAGCAACATGGGAGAAGGAAAGCAAATTGTACCAACAGAAGAAGAGAACATTTGTGGTCCAGGTTGAGCTGTGGGGCCCATGGTGATCTCGGAGCTTGGCTGTTTTCTTGTAGACATTTCATTACCCAATTACGTAAGATCATTGATACTACATAGTGCTACACATAAATCAGGGGTGGGCTTCAAAAGATTTAGCAAGGGGTTCTCTGCATGGTGGACATGGCCTACTCAGCCTCCTGCACCATAGTGGTGGTGGGGGTTGCCCTCTCCTGGCTTCGGAAGCTTTCCTTGAGACCCTGGGTTCAGAGGCCCCCAGGAGGCCGGAAATGGGCCCATTTCCAGTCTTCTGGAACTTCCGGTACGCCCGTTTTTCACCCTCCCCAAGCCTCCACACACTCCCTGCATCCAAATGGGCTGTGTGGGGACTCCAGGGAGGGGAGGGGTGGGCGGGGACAGCCAGGAATGGGATTGGGGGGGGGGGGGGTCTTCAAATTGTACAGAATCTTAGAGGTTCTCCCGAAGGCCTGGAAACCCTCAGCAGCCCACCCCTGAATTAGTGCTAAATAGTGTTTCTAGCACTGATGATGTTGCCTAGCTGGGTAATGAAACATTTGGAAGAAAACAAGCCAGCTCAGGGAGCACCAAGGACCCTACAGAAGCAAAATGATTAGTAAGGGATCTTACTTTTTAAGACTGTAGCCATCCCAAACAAGAGTCTGGCCTCACTTCAAATGGGAAGGAGGCATCACTCAACCCATGACGGATACGTTTACATAGGTTTTAAGCCCTTTGATAGTCAAGGTCAATGTTTTAAATTAGCCTCACTGGAAGCCTCCTAAATAGCCACTTTCCTTCCAATTTGAAGGAAATGATTCATGAAAATGAACATGCCTGAAGGGGTCACTGACATGGCTGGAAATGCCTCTTCCTACAGCAAGCCTTGGGCATTGGGGGAGTCGGGTGGAGTGGGATGGGCCGAATGGTAAAAGACGTGTCACATTGCAAAATCCCCCCATTTTGTACTTCTATCACAGGCATATCAAACTCAAGGCCCACCGGCTGGATCTGACCCGTGAGGTGCTTAAATCTGGCTCATGGGGCCAGCCTGTAAAAAGCAAAGGATCAGCCCACGGTGCCTCTACTAGCGGAAATGGGGGGGGGCACACCCCATTTTTGCAGGGTGGGCCACATCCCATTTTTGGCCCGGACGTCCTCCTGGAGCACTCTGCAGTGCTCCGTTTTGGCCAGCAGGATGCTGCAGGAAGCATCCATCCCGTCTACCGCACCCCAGCCCGCAGAGGAGAACTACAGTACTGATCCAGCCCTTGAAGAAATCCAGTTTGATACCCCTGTTCTATCAAGTCACTGGCAATTAAATGACAGATGGAGCTTGCACTGCGGTGTCACAATGCATATTTTATCATTTTAGCAAAAATCAGTTTGCTGTTGAGGCCAATGAGGGTGGGAAAATCTACTGAATGCAACTGTAGTATTCATTAAAAATGAGAAATGACTCCTTCTGTTCAAAACATTTGGAATTAAGAGAGAAAGCCTAAGAGATAATTTCATAACAAAATTGGTGAGAAAAGGCCTGGAGTGAGGTTTTGGTTTTGAGAAAACGGAAGGAGACGAAGGTTGGCATGGGGTTAGCAATGCAATGATGTGACGACTTCAAAGAGACAATTTTTGTGACACTCACCCGTGAGTTGTAATACACTCTCAAGATCCGGTTTCCTGTTAAATCAATACTCTTATGGCTTTCTCCACCTTTCACCACAGTGCTAAGGGAGGCAGAGGCAGAAAATTAAAATGGGAATTAAAGAGTATTTAATTCTACCTCAACTCCCCTCTCCTTGTTCCTTCGCTCACACTCCTGTCTATTTCTTTCATATGAAATCCTCCCAGAAAGATTTTGTCCGCTGCACTGGAAGCATATTCTAACTTTCACATCATGTTTCTCTGGGTTGCGTATGCTTTAAAAACAACCCAGCCTCAAAAATGCAATGTTATTTCCTTTACCCTCATTTTCTTAAGAAGCCTGTCCTTCGTGGGCAGCATATCTCTTCCAACTCTTTAAACAATGATAACTTTATTAATTTTAAAAATTTCTATGCTGTCCTTTGGGAGAAAGCTTTCTCACAGCACTTTACAATAAATTAAAGCAATGCATTAGCTTCTTATCTCCATAAAATAGAGTCTGGTTTAGTGGTTAAGGCACCAGGCTAGAAAGCAGGAGACGACGAGTTCAGGTCCTGCCATAGCCATGAAAACAGCCTGAGTGATTTTAGGCCAATCGCTCTCTCAGCCCAACCCACCTCACAGGGTTGTTGTTGTGGGGAACAACAGGGAGGACGGAGGTATGTTGGTTATGTTCACCACTTTATTTGTAAAAATAAGGTGGCCAATAAACAAACAAACAAATAAATGAATCTGATGGACAGTATGAGACTTAGAGAACTTCACCAAAGGCTACCTAAAGGATTTTTTTTTGTAAAGGAGAGATGTGAAAGACAGCTGTGCTTGTAGCTCCATCTGGAATACAATCCTACGCTTGTACCCATGACTCAGCAGAATGGCCATCAAATAGAGCTTTGAATCAAGAAAAACGTACAGGATTATGGGTGGTCCTCGACTTACGACCACAATTGATCCCAAAGCTTCTGTTGTTAAGCAAAACAGTGGTGGCTTTTTGCCCCATTTTACAACTTTTTCTGTCCCGGTTGTTAAGTGAATCACTGCATTCTTAAGTCAGTAACACAGTTGTTAAGTGAATCTGACTTCTCCATTGATTTTGCTTGTCAGAAGGTCAAGCAAAGGTCACAAAAGGGGATCATATGACCCTAGGATACTGCAACCGTCTTAAGCCAGTTGCCAAGAGTCTAAATTCTGATCACGTGACCACGGGGGACGCTGCAACGGTTGTAAGTGTGAAAAATGGTCATGTCACTTTTTTCAGTGTCGTTATAATTTTGAACGGTCACTAAAGAAATGGTTGTAAATCCAGGACTACATATATAGCTTTTGCCTTTACAACAGTGGTCTCCAAGTTTCTCCTGGCCCGACGGGGGAAGGGAGAGGGAGTGGGCTTGGGCGAGCAGCAGGCGCATACGAGTGCACTGCAGTTCCATTTGTGCAAGTGGTGGGTGCATGTACCCGCTGGTCACGGAAATGGAGCTTCGCGCATGACGAGTCCCTGCCAGTCATGCAAGTAGAACTGCAGGCCAGAAGTGGGTTGCTCCCGGTTCAGCTCGGATCGGGCGAACTAGTAGTAGTGGCGGCGGGAGGTTCCGCCCACCCACCTGGACACTTCCGCATCGCTCTCTCTCTCTCACCAGTAGTAAGAAAATTGGCAACCCATCACTGCTGCAGGCGCGTGCTTGCCTGCCGCTTGCACAGTCCAATTCTGAACGGTTCGCACCTCGTAGTGGACTATGGCCTGGGATTGGGGATCCCTGCTTTACAAGGTGAAAGGATTTTTAAAAATGTGGAGGTAATGCAAATATTTTGTGCTTGCAATGAAAACAAAATGAAACTTCGATTTTGTTTTTTTCCAATTAGGTTTGTTGGTGTAGAAATGGCTAGTATATGCTGTTGTGTAAATGTAAAAAATTGAGGTTGTAATGTTTTCTTTTAATGTGCTAAAGAGAGTTGGAAGTTGGTGCCTTTTTCTTTTCCCTCTTTACACCATATATCTTCCCTCTCCATCCCCCCCAGTTTTCTATTGCTTTTTTATTTCTCTTTGTATTTTATATTTTGATCAACTAATAAAAATATGAAACAAGAAAAAAAAGTGGAGGTAATACAACAATATGCTCCTCCAATCTGAAGACCAAAGTGATGATAAGAGCCGTGGTGGCGCAGTAGTTAGAGTGCAGTACTGCAGGTTACTTCTGCTGATCACCGGCTGCCGGCAGTGTGGCAGATAGAATCTCACCAGGCTCAAGGTTGACTCAGCCTTCCATCCTTCCAAGGTAGGTAAAATGAGGACCCAGATTGTTGGGGGACAATATGCTGACTCTGTAAACTGCTTAGAGAGGGCGGTAAAAACACTGTGAAGCAGTATATGTCTATTGCTAAGTGCTATGAATCTGAAGAGAACTGTCTACATCCCGTTTCAAGGCAAGACTGGATTACAGTTTGAAGGAGGAGGAGGATCTAAGTAGAGGAGAGCCATTCTACCCATCACTATTTAGAGCAGTGTTTTTCAAACTTGGCCACTTTAAGAGGTATGGACTTCAACTCCCAGAATTCCCCAGCCAAGGCTGCATCAGTATCTAAATTTAGAATAGAATAGAATAATAGAGTTGGAAGGGACCTTGGAGGTCTTCTAGTCCAACTCCCTGCCTAGGGAGGAAACCCTATACCATTTCAGACAAATAGCTATCCGACATCTTCTTAAAGACTTCCAGTGTTGGGGCATTCACAACTTCTGGAGGCAAGCTGTTCCACTGATTAATTGTTCTAACTGTCAGGAAATTTCTCCTCAGTTCTAAGTTGCTTCTCTCCTTGATTAGTTTCCACCCATTGCTTCTTGTTCTATCCTCAGGTGCTTTGGAGAATAGTTTGACTCCCTCTTCTTTGTGGCAACCCCTGAGATATTGGAACATTGCTATCAAGTCTCCCCTAGTCCTTCTTTTCATTAAACTAGACATACCCAGTTCCTGCAACCGTTCTTCATATGTTTTAGTCTCCAGTCCCCTAATCATCTTCGTTGCTCTTCTCTGCACTCTTTCTAGAGTCTCCACATCTTTTCTACATCGTGGCGACCAAAACTGAATGCTGTATTCCAGGTGTGGCCTTACCAAGGCATTATAAAGTGATATTAACACTTCACGTAATCTTGATTCTATCCCTCTTGTTGATGCAGCCTAGAACTGTGTTGGCTTCTTTGGCAGCTGCTGCACACTGCTGGGTCATATTTAAATGGTTGTCTACTAGGACTCCAAGATCCCTTTCACAGTTACTACTACTATTGAGCAAGGCACCACATATACTGTACCTGTGCATTTTATTTTTCTTGCCTAAACGTAGAACCTTACTTTTTTGGATAGAAACTAAATAAAAAAACTACATTCAGCCCTGCAATTTCCCCAGCCAATACCTGTGGAGATGTAGCCAATGGGAGGCCACATCAAGGCTCATGCTCAGCTGAAACCAGAGGGCAGACTCTGGATAGAGCATAGCCAGGTTCACCAGCAGACACATGGTAGTGCAGCGGTCAGTCAGCATGTCCAGCATGGCCCCAAAGCGGGTGCCTAGGAGGAAAGCCATAGGTTAGGAGAGGAACAATGCTTGAGTTTTTTTTTTGTTCATTTCTGCCTTTTAGCATAATTTTATTAAGTAAAAAGCAACAGGGGGAAAAACACAGAAAAGGGGGGGAAACACATGTAATCACATACATAGCAACATAAACTCCAACTCCAACTTATTGATCCTTTTAAAAAAATAATAATAATATTAAAGCTGTTGCATAAGCTCCACACTGGTGAGGATTGAAGAGTTTCAAAAGACACTGGGTGTCCAATACAGATAGTCCTCGAGTTACGACAGTTCACTTTGTTACAGTTCAAAGGTACGAAACACACCCACCCACCCAGTACTTACGACACAGTCTCAAAGTTACGAATGTTGCAGCACCAAGGCTGTCATTCACCCTTATGACCAACCACAGAGACATTGCAACACTCCCCCTGCCTATTCCACACCCACACCAGGGGTGAGATTCTACTGGTTGGGATCGGTTCACCCAAACTGGCTCACTCCCACGATCAAGTGCCCCCCCCCCCCGAATTTTACCTACCTTTATCTTCTCAGCTGAGTCGCGGAGCAGAGTGGATTGCTGTGCCTCAAGCTGTTTTCCTTCCCAAGCAGCAATCCGGAAGGTAAGTATTCTCTGAATTGCACACGCGCCTGCAGTGTGCATCCTGGCATGTGTGTGCAAAGCACACGCTCAGCGAACTGGTTGTTAAGCTGATATGATCCCACATACTCACACACAGAGGCCTAATAGGCACTGGCGCTGCTGTGCTAGCCCACCGGCTCCCCCCTGCTCCATTATAGATTGCTAACTTACCTTTCAAAGATCTGGAGTTCCAGAGCAGGCTGACCGCTCCTTCTGTCTCCTCTCTAGCCTCTCTGCTGCAAAGTTTGGGCAGCCAGCATGGACTCTTTGCCAGCTCTCGGTGCTCCAAAAGTGGAATGGTGAGAGCAGAGGCAAAGTGGGATGAGCACAGACACCCCACCCCACCCCGATCTGCTTTTGGAGTGCCAGGTAGTCTGAAGGAGCACGAGAGCGTCCCTCCAAAGGCCTCTGTCCCTTTGCAGAAGCTTTCGGCGCAGAGAACAGAAGCCTTTGGGGGGCGTGATCTTGCCCTCATCAGGTCACTATGCTCCGTGCCAAAAATCTTTGCAATTTCGCAAAGGGACGGAGGCCTTTGCAGGCATGATCTCGTGTCACTTCAGAGTCACCGAGGATGCCCGGCAGTCCAAAAGCAGATCGGATGAATTGCACAGGGAACCCCAGCCAAGCTGTCCCACTCTGCCTCTGCCCTCACTGCTCTGCATTTGGAGTGCTGGGAGCAGGCAAAGAAACCATGGCAGAGAGGGTGGAGAGGAAACAGCCCACTTGATCATCAAATCTTCGAAAGATAAGTGAGACTCCATAGGCCCAATACCTATGGAGACCTGGTGGGCCAAGATTGGAAGGTGGGGGGGAGACTATGAGATACCTCAGTGGATTGAGGTGGGGGGGGGGGGCTTGCATGCTCAGAAACTCTAGGCAGTCTTCCTCACTGAGATATTTCATGTACACCTAGCCACCTGTGCATTTGATTAATGAATGCATTGGGTAAAGGAGGGAGGGATTCACTTTAATTTGACATGATCCAATTAACAAATCCTCGGATTACGAATGCAATTGGCAGGCTCTAGTACAATCATAACTCAAGGACTATCTTATCATCATTTAAAAAAATGACCATGCTCAGCTTGGTACCTGAGGTCTTGGGCCCAAACTCCCAGAATTCCCTAGCTAGCTTAGTGCCTCTTCAAATGGTTGCCAAATTGCTTTTGACTTGGTGGATCAACATGTTTTTTTGTTCCAGATAGCTCAGTAAAAAATAATAATAAAAACAGTCAGAGTTGCTGGGTGAGTTATATCTTGATAAGTAATACAAACATGATTTAATTTGTGGAAAGTTGTTAACTTGCTTTTTTTTCCCCGAGTCAAGAATTTCGAGAGGGAATTGAACATTTTTGGGGACCAGCATGACAAATCCAAAGATACAAATGGAAGTATAACTTAAATAAGCTTAATTGTTTAATTAATCCGTTACTTGGTGTTGTAGGATGTCGGAGGATGTTACCTGGGAGGATGCGACCGCCATGCACAAACCTGCTTTGGTGCAGGCCTTCCATGAACAATTCCCAGCTAAGCCACACCCTGAGGGTCAGACCGGAGGGAAGGGCCCTGCAGTGAGGGATAGTGTTGTGGCCCCAGCAGTGACCGGCTGAGCTGTTGGTGGACTCTGACAGCTCAGACCATTATGGGACTGCTCTAGAGGATGAGGAAGACTCTGGAGGGTGTTTAGAGTCAGAGCAGGAACTAGAGAGGCCTGTTGGCCACCAGGTGCCATCTGAGTCAGGGGGCAGTGAGAAGGAACAGAGGGAGGTTGTCCCTGATGTGTGTATGCGTAGAATTAATAAGAGAAAGGAACAGCTGTGGAGAAGATGTCATAGAAGGAAGTAAGGACAGCTGGTTAAGAGTGTGGCCCCTCCCAAAGAGTTTATAGATGGAGCGACGGGAGGGGAATCTTTGCAGGAAACAACAGTCCATTAGATGAGCCGTTGAGAAAGCATCCTGTAAGTTTTATCGTGGGTTCTTGAAGATAACTTTCTAGGCTCCTAGCCAACGGGTGGCTTTATCTATGTAATAAGTTGTGGCAGACAGCCAAGCCTGTGTTTGCATATTCATTGGAATCACAGGACAGAACACTTGGTTATTTAATTAGGGATGAGATATAGAGAAGCTATAGGAAAGGAAGTTATTACAGCTTTTTACAGGGACTTTGTCTTTCATGTTCACATCTACAATTGATCGTATAGATTGTTTTATTGGAGATTTTAGACTGCAGGAGTTCTTAATTTATTTGCTGTAAATATTTATATGTTTTGAGTCTTTCAGTAAATCCCAATAGGTAGATGTTATAGTAAAACCTTTTAAATCAAACAATTAATCAAACTATCATCTATAGAAATATAACTTGAGTAGAAAAAAAGCTGGCAAAATCTAGCATTCATATTTTGATATAAATACTAGAGGCCGAATCCTCACTCCACATACTCGAGGTAAGTTTTGCACTGTCTTGATTTACATGTGCATGAATTAAATGCTTTTAAATACGAAATACTTCTCAGCTATAGATAATTCCCAGACAATTCCCTTCTAAAGCAATCAGATAGCTATTACCCTGGCATAGCCCAGGCCTACCTTGGTTAAGAGCCCGGGCAGCATGGCCATCAAAGGCATCGAGGAAGCCACTAAGTAGGTAGAAGAATGATGCCAGAGAGGGGGAGGTTGGCATATAATAAAAAGCAACACAAGCAAAGATTATACGAGCGTAACCTGCAAAGGAAAGGCAAGCAAAGTCAGTCCCTGTTCTTCAACCCTGCACCCCACAGAGACCACAGCTCCCCAAATTCCAGCTAAATCTACTCTACAATCACCCATAATCCTCTTTCCCACTTCCTTGGAAGGATTTCCCCAAATTTCTCAAAATCTTTGCTTGTCACTTTTCCGTCCTATAGACACAGAATATATTTTAGAGACTTTTCGGGGTGGGGAGTACAACCTGTTCAACCAGATAAGCAGTTGGCCTGTTGGGTTGGGTTTTCCCAAAGTTGTGGCTTCCCTTAGGAGACAGGGTTATCACTGGAAGACAGTGGTGAAATTCATTTTTATAACTACCGGTTCTGTGGGCGTGGCTTGGTAGGCATGGTAGGGGAAGGATACTGCAAAATCCCCATTCCCTCTCCACTCCTGGGAGAAGAATATTACAAAATCTCCATTCCCTCCCCACTCTGGGGCCAGCCAGAGGTGGTATTTGCCGGTTCTCTGAACTGCTCAAAATTTCTGCTACCGGTTCTCCAGAACCTGTCAGAACCTGCTAAATTTCACCCCTGCCCCAAGAGCAATGAAACGGAGGTGTATTAAAACCGTTTTTATCAACATTGGGTGACTTTAAAATATATGGACTTCCACTGCCAGAAGCCCATGGGGCTGGCTGGGGAATTCTGGCAGTGGAAGTCCATACATTTTAAAGTCACCCTGGGTTGAAAACACTGGATTAAAATATAAGATAATCAAAGCGGAAGAGATCAGGACCAGAAGGCAAAAATATAAGCAGATCCACCACGTCCAGCCTTTTGGGACAGTCCCACCACTTACCAATGAGGTTGGGAACGAAGAGGAAAATATTCTCTTGCTTCATCTTGCTTGCAGGCGGGGGCTCTGCGCAGATCGGAAATGCCCTGCAAAACCGCCCTAGTCCCTAGTGGTCCAAGGCGAGGCTGAGCTCAGGCAACACCCATCGCTCCCCTCCCGCCGCCATGAACCTCCCTGCCCGCTCCTTGCCCCCTCCTTGCCCGCAGTAGGAGAGCGAAAAAACAGCTTTCCTTCACAGGCGTTCGGCCGATTCACCGCCGCTTCCTGGTCCGCACAGTCTCCGAAGCAGGAAACGCCATTTGCAACCGGGGAGAGGGGGAGGAGTTTTATTATAACGAATCGTTCCGCGAACTGGAGGTTAACCCTTCCTTCAATAATGCTCTTGACTCGTTGTTCAGGTTCAGGATTGCTATTTTGGGCGCCGTTTGTTTCCTTTCGGTGCCTCCCTCGGAACATTTTCTGCAGTAAATGCGCTTGAGATTCCCCCAGCATTTCAGATTGGTTTAGTCCAACTTTCGAAAAGACTAAGTGATAAGAGGGAATCTTCGCCCTCCCCTCCCCCCCCACCTCCATAGTTGGTCTTAATCCGCTGCAAAACGCTCGGAGACTTGGAAAGCTTTTTTTTTTTTTTTTTTTGCAAATTGGAAGAGATCAAAATATGTTTTTAAAAGAAGAATGACACTTTCATAGATTTTTAATGGTTTCCTTAGTGCAGTGTTTCTCAATCTTAGCCATTTGGAAAAACTGTGAACTTCAACTCCCAGAATGCACCATTTCTGGCTGGGGAGTTCTGGGAGTTGAAGTTTCAAATGGCTAAGGTTGATAAACATTGCCTAACTTAGTGGATTCTGTATTTCCAGGCCAACTGAATCCAAAAAAGCAAAATGGAGAGCATCAAATCCACGGTCTGTGAAGGTCATCAACCCACTTCATATCCTCATAAATTTTTCAGATTGTTTGTGAGCAAGGTAGTTGAACGCAATGCCTTAGCAACAGTTTGAATATCATGCGTTCAGTTCTGGGAGTAGAAAAATGATAATCTTTAGTGCTTTCACATATTTTGCTGCTTTATAGAGAAATATATTATTTTCTTGTTTTTTAAAATAGATTATACATGTAGCATGAGTGCTTTTTAAAAAAATCAGAATTACTGACTTACAAAACGGACATGTAAATTGAAAAATTGCTGAAAATTGACAAAATGGTTGTAAAAGATTTCCAAGAGACTGATAAGGGAAATTTCTTTAAATCCAAAAATCTCTTCATTTTTTTTTTACAAAACCTTTAATTTGAAAATAGTATGATATTCTGATCAGTAATTTTACAAGTCCCTCAGACATATTGATTTAAAATATATGGTGAGGGAACACAATGTATGTGTACATTGGAAATTTTTTGCAAATGTGACTTTTCTTGTCAAATGGTGCCCTGATAGAAGAACAGAAGATGACTAGAGAAGCCTTTTAAACATGTATATCTAAATATCCTATATAATCCTATGGGATCAATAAAAAAATTGATTTCGGGCTAGTCATTCTCTCTCAATCCAACCAACCTCACATGGTCGTTGTGTAGAAGAAGAGGTAAAGGATTGTGTATGTTTGCCATCTTAAATTACTTAAGATGGCAAACATACATGCTTAAATTACTTAAGTTACAAAGTAATATAGGGGGAATAAAAATCTGATAATTAACAAACAATGAACCAATCAATCACAGTATGAAGAGAAAACAGCTGGGAAAGAAAGAGATTGACTGGATATGTTCATTATACTAAGCAATTTGCTTAATTATAGTTATTTGAATAAACTACGATTGGCTGATTTCATACCAGATATTCATACCAAAGTGACATGCGGAACCATGTCGCCTAGCACACACGGCATTGCCCATTCCTCTTCCAGGTTTCTGACGTGCATGTGGTGCAACGATCAGCTGACTTTTGTCCATGTGGCTGTGCCGGAAACTGGAAGAGCTGATCTTCTGTTTTCTGGCATGAGCACTTGATCGTCATGTGTGCATGTATGCCAGTAACCGGAAGATAGCTGACTGGCGTGCATGTGTGTGCTGGAAACCAGAAGTTCATTTTTCAGCATGCGCATGCCCCTTGGCAGCTCTTCTTCTGGTATTGTGGCCCCGACAAGCACACACGCACTCCCTTTTCAGCACTCAGTGTCGAAAAGTTTTGCCATCACTGGTCTATGCTATCCAAAACCCACATAGAGTTTGAGAGCACTTTTCAAACTAACAAATATTATTAAATGTATATGCCTTCATGCTCCCAGACTTACTTTGTATTAATGTTTATTGCAGTATAAAATACAACGGAAATAAAGATTAATTACTTCCAAACTTTATGCTTCAAACAGAAGGAAAAAATGAAACATATGCCTTAGTGTGAACGTTGAATAATTGTGTAGTTATAGAAATGGCTGGTTGTAACTAAATATAATGCAAAAAGTTGAGGCTGTAATTGTAATTAATATTTTATTTTACAGATAGTCCTCAACTTAACAACAGTTTGCTTAGTGACTGTTCGAAGTTACAACAGAATTTTAAAAAGTGACTTGATTGTTGTTCATACTTATGATGCTTGGCAACTGACTCATATATATGACGGTTGCCTTATCCCAGGGTCACCTGATCACCTTTTGCAACTTTCTGACAAGCTAAGTCAATGGAGAAGGCAGATTCACTTAACAACTGAATTATTAACTTAGCAGCTACAGTGGTTCACTTAATAACGGTGGTAGAAAAGGTTGTAAAATGAGGAAAAACTCACTTAACTAATCTCTTACTTAGCAACAGAAATTGTAGTTGTAAGTCAAGGACTATCTGTACTAGAAAGAGTCAAAAGTCAATGTTTTTTTATTTTCTTCTTTTTATCCTGCACCCCATTTTTACCCCTTCCTAATCTTTATTTTCATTGTTTTTCATATTAGTATAAGCCTCTTGATCACAAAAATAATTAAAAACAAATATTCTGTCTATACATAAAAAAGCAGTAGCTATAATTTGGTTTATCTCATTTATATTTTATTTATATTTATTTGACAGGGGAAGAGATGACAACTTTGAGAGATTCTTTCATGTCTCTTCTTAGATTGGGTCAAAATTGACCTAGAATGGCTCTTGGGCAGGAAATGCAAACGATTTATAGCAATTCTGTCCAGCTCAATCTTTGTTGCAATAATTCTGAACCACCAATAATTAAAACTGGTCTCCCTTTGTTTGATTTCAGGTCTTGTACAGAAGTGGACTTCCAGCTGATTGTTACGGACTGTAGCTATAACATACAGCACCTACAGCTGGGCAGTTTATCCAGTATCCTTAGCTGTGGTCTCTGTTTCGTTGTTGGTGGTGTCGCTGTCCAAATTCTGCTGCTGGGGGGCAGCGTTGCAAAGAGTCCTTTTGCTGAGAAACTTGCTGCACTCAACCTGGTGAGAGACAACAGACTGGGAATTGCAGTGTAGGAAGGGGAGGAAGTGAAGAGCAATATAGAGTCCTAAGTATCCTTATCTCCCCCATGGTTTTATTTCCTTATTGGCAAACAGTCTCATTACCCTGATCATAAGCAGTGGGGGAAACCAGAGATTTAGTATGGATCAGACTAAGTAGATATAGAGTTGCCACCTGTCCAAGACATAGCAACATAGAAAACTGATAGTAGAAAAAGACCCAGTGATCAGGGGTGAGTTTTTAAAATTTCTTTTCTTTTTAAATTAATGCATTTATTTAAAAAAATTAATTACAAAGCAGATTGGCGGATATACCCAGGTTACACAGAAATGGTAGACAGAGGGTCCTTGTAAATAATGGGATCAGAAATGGATGAAATACAGGACGTATGATCCTACTACTAGAGATACATTTAATATATTTGGGAAAGAACATTCTAGTTTTCTCAAGTTTGCATTATAAGAAATCTTTAGCATGCTATCTTTATTCCACAGGCAGCCTCCCAAATGCCATTTAGTCAGAGATTAGGAAAAGAAACTTTCAAGCTAATGTTTTGCATTTTGTAATAATTTAGGAAATTAGATGTAAATGGGGCCTTACTTTTTTCTGGTGTGAGGGATTTTGGTCTTGAATCTCCAATGGTTGATTGAAGATTGACTCTTCATTTGTCCAATCATCATTCTGTGATAAGAGAACAAAAAGGAAATATTGGGATGAGGATCACCTACAGAATATGATGCCTCTTGGTCCTTGGATCCGACCCACTCCTGAATCAACTATTATTAGGGTTTGGCTCAGTGATGGTTGAACCGGTAGTAGCTTGGTGGCCTGGCTCACTGGAACCAGCAGTGATCCAGGCCTGCCACACCCCCAAACTGGTTCTCCTGGCGGTGCCATAGGTGCCGCCATCTTGTTTTTTGCTTCTGCGCATGCGCAGAGCAATTTTAGTTAAACTGCACATGTGCACAAAGCGCTTTCCTGGGCGAATCAGCAGCAGTCTCTGCCGGAACCCACCCCTGGTTCGGCTGATCAATTTCTGAAAATATCCCAGCCATAGTAGCCTCACTTTATTCAGAGTAACAGCTTCCTATTAGAATAGAAAGCTCATTCAAGACAACTTATTTTTTCATTGATCTTATTACAGAATAAATGCTGAGGAGCACCAAATCTGTTCTCAAGTAATCTCAATGACTCATTTTACTCCCCAAAATACAGTATTCTTTATATGTGATGTAGAACAAAAAGCAGACTCCCGTCTCCTCTTGATTTATGGCTTGTTGCATAAACTTAGTTAACCATGATTTATTAAAGAAATCATAGTTAACTCTGTTTCCATTTAGTTCCTGTTTCTAATTTTGCCTGTGTCCAGAGTCCTTTCTTAGGATAAAACTATGTCAGTTCTCATCATGGTATCCAACCTTTGCAACTTTAACACTTGTGGGCTTCAACTTCCAAAATTCTACAGGCCGTCATGCTGACCTGGGAGTTGAAGTCCACAGGTCTTAAAGTGTAGAATAACAAGAGTTGGAAGAGACCTTGAAGGTCTTCTAATCCAACCCCCAGCTTAGGCAGGAAACACTACACCACTTCAGGCAAATGGATATTTAACTTCTTTTTAAAAACATCCAGTGTTAGAGCATTCATAACTTCTGGAGGAAGTTGCTCCATTCATTAATTGTTCTAGCTGTCAGGAAGTTTCTCCTCAGTTCTAAGTTGCTTCTCTTCTTGATTAGTTTCCACCCATTGCTTCTTGTTCTACCCTCAGGTGCCTTGGAGAATAGTTTGACTCCCTCTTCTTTGTGGCAATCCCTGAGATATTGGAACACTTCTATCATGTCACCCCTAGTCTTTCTTTTCATTGAACTAGACATACCCAGTTCCTGCAACCGTTCTTCATATATTTTAGCCTCCAGTCCCCTAATCATCTTTGTTGCTCTTCTCGGCACTCTTTCTAGAGTCTCAACATCTTTTTTACATTGTGGCGACCAAAACTGGATGCAGTATTCCAAGTGTGGCCTTACCAAGGCATTATAAAGTGGTATTAACACTTCACGTGATTTTGATTCTATCTCTCTGTTTATGCAGCCTAGAACTGTGTTGGCTTTTTTGGCAGCTGCTGCACACTGCTGGCTCATATTTAAATGGTTGTCTACTAGGATTCCAAGATCCCTCTCACGGTTACTACTCTTGAGCAAGGTACCATGTGTATTGTACCTGTCCATTTTGTTTTCCCATTTATCCTCTCTTCCAAATAATTAATGAAGATTTTAAAGAGTACTGGGCCTAAAACAGAGCCTTGGGGTACTCCACTGCATACTTCCCTCCATGTAGATGCAGTTCCATTGAGGACTACACGTTGAGTGCGGTTGGTCAGCCAGTTATGAATTCATCTGGTGGTGATGGTGTCCAACCCACATTTTTCTACTTTATCTAGTAGTAGGTTATGGTTTACTTTATCAAATGCCTTACTGAAGTCCAAGTAAACTATATCAACGGCATTCCTCTGGTCACTAATTTTGCCACTTTGTCAAAGAATGCAATAAGATTAGTCTGGCATGATCTGTTTTTGACAAACCCATGTTGGCTTTTGGTTATTACTTTGTTGGCTTCTAAGTGTTTGCTGATTCATTGCTTGATTATCTTTTCTCGCCTCCTGAGCTCCTGAGTGAACTATGGAGTGCCCGACCGGGTAAAGGACTGCAACCGGCCCTATGACATCAGAGGGGGCTGAGAGTTGATAGCCCGACCACCCTGGCTCGTTTTGGGCCAGTTTTGGCCTTCCAGGGTGGTCGGTGAAGATCGGAGGGCAGGAAGGAGTGGAAGATCGTAAGCGGGAATCGGCTGGGAAGAAGCCTGTGAACATGGCGATGGCGCAGTGCGGCTGCGCGGGCGGCGCTGACGCCGGCAAATTTAAAAAAGCCCGAAAAGCCGAAAAACAAAAAGGGAAGGAACGAGAACCACCGGAGAGCCCCCAGAGAGCCACCGGATGCACCGGAGGCACCGGAGGGTCACTACCAGCATCGGGGGCACAGGGAGGAACAAGGAAGGAACAACGGAGCGCCGGAGAGCGCCGGAGAGGCACCAAAGACATCGGTGAGGCACTGGAAATAATGGCTGGGGATGACTTGGAGCCTTGAGGCCACTGGAGATCTTGACTTGGGGCTATGGACAGGCTTGAGCAGCCTGAGCAGGCACTTGGGGCTATGGACAGGCCTGAGCAGCTGCCCAGCCTAAAACAATCGGGCCAAGAAGCCCCCCCCCATTAAGGAATTTATATTCACCTGGGACCATTTGAACCATCTTTCTCCCATTTACCATCTTCGCCTCTCTCCACCATTTGCAACACTTGAATACCTCCCATTCCCCCCCCCCCTTCCTCTGAAGTTACCATCTAGACATTATTTACCATCTACTTACCATCTATTACTTACCATCTTCCTCTAAAGTTACCATCTAGACATTATTTACCATCTAGACTTTAAGACTCTTGGTCCTTCATTGAGACCCTAGCCCTGCCGGCTATTACCTATTAACTTTGTTTTATCAGCACCTTACCCTACTGGGACTTTTAGTATTCAACAATTTACTCGAGGTTAGACCTGCTCCACCTGCGAGAAGCCCCTCTCTCGCAGGTATGGCCCCTGGCTCTTTCAAGGGCCAGCCTTGATGACGGGTTTGTGAACCCTGAGAGGTGGAAGAAAAGGAAGCTGAGGGGCTTTTTATCAAAATGTTTTATTGTGTTTTTAGGGGGTTCTAGGAAGGGGAGGGGGGATAACCAGGCCAGGAGGGAAGCCAACGCCAGACGAACAGGTGAGTCTACGAAGGAAGTGAGCGGGGTGAGGGGGGAGAGGGAACAAGTTATTCCAGTAGAGGGTTGTTTTATTACAACGGTCGCGGGGAGGGGGGGATGCGAGGACAAGAAAAGATCGCAAGGTCGGTTGGGAGACCGTGGCTGCTGGCTACTCCCGGTCGTTTGTACCAACCCCCGCAGCCTAGGTGGTCGGGAACTACAGAGCCAGGGCCTGAGGCTGATGCTCTGCAATGCAAGGTCCGTGACCAACAAGGCCCCCCTCATTAACGAGTTGATCTCGGAGGGGGAGCTGGACCTTGCAGGGATAACGGAGACCTGGTTGGGTCACGAGGGTGGTTTACCCCTCGTGGAAATATGCCCACCGGGTTTCCGTGCATTCCATCAGCCTCGGGCCCTGGGTAAGGGTGGTGGGGTGGCGGTAGTTATACGGGATTGTCTAGAGCCGAGGGAGTTCACTGTTCCTCAGATACCCGGGTGTGAGTCGCTGGGTATGAAATGGGGCCCAGGGAGGCAGTGGGGTCTGCTGATTGTATACTTGGCTCCTCGCTATACGTCAGCGGCCCTGCCCGAGCTCCTTGAGCTGGTCTCGGAGACGGCGGTTGAGATACCCAAACTTCTGGTTATGGGGGATTTCAACCTGCCGTCGACGGGAGCAACGTCCGAGGTGGCTCGGGAGTTCATGGCTTCCATGACAGCCATGGGCCTGACCCAACTAATTCAGGGCCCCACACACGAAGGCGGCCACACACTGGACCTTGTCTTTGTATCTGAGCAGTGGACGAGTGATCTGGGAATAGGGGATTTAGAGATTACGCCCCTGTCATGGTCAGATCACTCATGTCTCCGGCTGGACTTCCCTGGCGCTACCCTCCACCGCGAGGAGGCAGAGCCAGTTTGTTCAAGCTGGTACCGCCCCAAGCACTTGATGGATAGGTTCCAGACGGAGCTTGGGCCTTTACCTGTAGCCCTGACCCACGCTCGGTTGGAGGACCTAGTCGACGCCTGGAATAGGGCGACGGCGGGGGCCTTGGATCGGGTTGCGCCTCTGCGACCTCTCCTACGGCAGCGACCCACCCGGGCTCCCTGGTATACCGAGGAGCTTAGGGTGATGAAGCGCCATAGGAGACGTCTAGAGAGCAGGTGGAGGTCCTCACGCGCCGAATCTGACCGAACACAGGTAAGAGCCTATTTACGGACCTACCTTGTGGCATTGAGAACGGCCAAACGTAGACATTGTGCCGCTCTCATTGCGTCTGCGGATAACCGCCCTGCCGCCCTGTTTAGGGTGACCCGCTCTCTCCTGTCGCAGGAGACGCGGGAGGCACCCTTGCAGGGAAGAGCAGAGGAGTTTGGGGAATATCTGCAGGACAAAGTCGCTCAGATCCGGAGCAGATGCCCCCCCCCCAGTGGACCAGACGAGCCGTCTTCAGTGAGTCTTGTGAGCCCACTCTGGGAGGAGTTTGACTCTGTTGCCCCCGAGGATTTAGACGGGTTGTGTGGACGGCTGCGACCCACCACATGTTCAATGGACCCGTGCCCCTCCTGGTTGGTACTGGCATCCTGGGAGGTGACGCGAGGCTGGCTTCTGGGCCTGGTGAATGCCTCATTGAGCGAGGGTTCCTTACCGACTGCCTTGAAAGAGGCGGTGGTGAGGCCCCTGCTCAAGAGGCCTTCACTTGACCCAACGGAGCTAGCTAATTACCGTCCAGTCTCCAACCTCCCCTTTTTAGCGAAGGTTGTTGAGAATGTGGTGGCGCAGCAATTTCCACGTCGCCTCGATGAATCCGTATATCTAGACCCACGCCAGTCCGGCTTCCGACCCAGGCACAGCACTGAGACAGCCTTGGTCGCGTTGGTGGATGATCTCTGGAGGGCCAGAGATAGAGGTTGCTCCTCTATCCTGGTCCTATTAGACCTCTCAGCGGCTTTTGATACCATCGACCATGGTATCCTACTGCGCCGGCTGGAGGGGATGGGAGTCGGAGGCACCGTTTTACGGTGGTTCGGCTCCTACCTCTCCGTCCGGATGCAATATGTGTTGACTGGGGGGCAGAGGTCGACCCCGAGGCCACTCTCTTGTGGGGTGCCGCAGGGGTCGGTCCTCTCGCCCCTTTTGTTCAACGCATATGTGAAGCCGCTGGGTGAGATCATCCGTGGTTTTGGGGTTGAGTACCATCTGTACGCTGATGATACTCAGTTGTACATCTCAACCCCAAGCCACCCCAAAGAGGCTGTCGAAGTGATGTCCCGGTGTTTGGAAGCCGTCGGGGTCTGGATGGGGGACAACAGACTCAAACTCAACCCCTCCAAGACTGAGTGGCTGTGGCTACCGGCACCTCGGTTCAGCCAGCTGATTCCATCACTGGCCATAGGGGGCGAACAATTGCCCCCTGTGGAACGGGCGCACAATTTGGGCGTCCTCCTAGATGCCCGGCTGTCAATGGATGATCATGTGGCAGCCGTGGCAAGGGGGGCGTTCCACCAGGTTCGCCTGGTGCGCCAATTGCGCCCCCTTCTGGACCGTGATGCCCTACGCACAGTCACTCATGCACTGGTGACGTCTCGCCTGGACTACTGTAACGCTCTCTACATGGGGCTTCCCTTGGGATGCGCCCGGAGACTGCAGCTAGTCCAGAACGCAGCCGCGCGGGTAGTCATGGGGAGTACCAGGTACTCCCACGTAACACCGCTCCTGCGCGAGCTGCACTGGCTGCCTGTGGTCTTTCGGGTGCGTTTCAAGGTTCTGATCACCATCTTTAAAGCGCTCCATGGCATAGGGCCTAGTTACCTGCGGGATCGCATCCTCCCACATACATCCCTGCGGCCAATTCGCTCTCACAGGTGCCGTCCTTCTCCTGGTGCCGTCCACGAGGCAATGCCAACGGGTGACACCGAGGAGTAGGGCCTTCTCTGTGATGGGCCCAACCCTCTGGAATGACCTCCCCCCCGACATTAGAACCACTACTGACCTCCGCTCCTTCCGACAGAAACTGAAGACACACCTGTTCCGACTGGCTGGTCTGGCATAATTTATAACGTCTACCTCCTGGCATACACATTCTTACTGGTTTTTAGAGGGATAGTGTTTTAAATTTAACCTGATATGACATTGGGATTTTAAACTTTTGTATCGATTTATTTATTTAGCTGTACAGTTTGGCATATTTTATCCTCCTCTCATACATGTACTTATGTAGTTATTACTATGTTTTAATCTGTTGTATTTTGATACGGACTGTACACCGCCCCGAGTCCCTTTCGGGAGAGGGGGCGGTATATAAACGCTAATAAATAATAATAATAATAATAATAATAATAATAATAATAATAATAATAATAATAATAATAATAATAATAATAATAATAATAATGATAATAATAATAATAATAATTTTCCAGAATCTTCCCTGGTATTGAGGTCAGGCTGATAGGTCTATAGTTTCCTGGATCTGTTTTTTCCCCTTTTTCCACATGCAACCAAATCCTACTCTTCATGAAACTTGGACTGCAGAAGTTTTCAAGTCTGCATGGATGTGTTTTACTTACCACCTTGCTGACACAACAGGATCTAAAGAACTGGAGATCAGGAAACCCTCTCTGAAGACCATCATCTGCAATGTCTGGTCTGGAAAAAGAAGATTAAACCAGGCTGGAAATGGTAGACCAGAGATTTGTCTTCATAAGCGACCCTGACCCCAGCTCTTTCCACAAAGTCACTTACGGGCAACTGCATTCAGAAGCTGGACTAGGTTCCTGTCGTGCTTGGAATCCCGGCTTGCATTTGAGAACGGGGTGTAAGAGAACTGGGTGGCAAGAAGAGATGCATTTAGAACAATGTCCCTCAATCTTGGCAACTTTAAGATGAACGTACTTCAAATCCCAGAATTCCCCAGTCACTAAGGCTGCCTGGGGAATTCTAGGAGTTGGAGTCTGTTCCCCTTAAAGTCGCTGAAGTTGAGAAACCTTGATTTAGAAGGACTTGAATTTCTTGACAATGAGTGGGGGCTATTAAGTAGTAGGTAGAGTGGTACTCCTCCAGAGTAAGAGGAAGTAGCAATGGTGGGCAGTTGCTTACCATTTTCTGTCCGTCGGATGATAGTGCAAAATTCAGAGTATGGCATGGGGGGCTGTGAGAGTATCTGGAAGAGTCCCTGAAAGTCAGGGGGGCTCAAGAACCCCAAAAGTCGCTCAGCCAGGCCTTTTGCTGCCATGTAGCTCAGACGGGCTTGGGTCAGTGCGTGCTCTGCATGGAAACAAGCTAGCTGAAAAAAAGTGGGGAGACAGATCAGCTTGGAGCCCTATGCTTTCCTATGGAAGACTATTCCTGTATACAGGTAGTCCTTGACTTACAATAATTCATTTAGTGACTGTTCAAAGTTAAAATGGCACTGAAAAAAGTAACTTATGACCATTTTTCACACTTATGACTGTTGTAACATCCCCATGGTCAAGTGATTTACATTCAGATGCTTGACAATGGACTCACATTTATGACGGTTGCAGTGTCTCGGAGGACATGTGATCTTCTGATAAGCAAACTCAAAAAGGAAATCAGATTCACTTAACAATCGTGTTACTGCTGCAATGATTCACAAGGAAAGTCGTAAAATGGGACAAAACTCGCTTAACAAATTTCTCACATAACAAAAAATATTTGGGGCGCAGTTGTGGTCGTAAGTCGAGAACTACCTATATACAGGTAGTCCTCAACTTACAACATTCGTTTCGTGATAGTTTATATTTGTGACGGTTGCAGAGTCCTGGGGTCACGTGATCGCCTTCTGTCAAGCCAAGTCAACAGGGAAGTCAGATTCACTCAACAACCATGTTATTAACTTAAATGCCGCGATTCACTTACTAACTGTGGCAAGAAAGATCATAAAATGAGGTGAAACTCACTTAACAACCACCTTGCTTACCAACAGAAATTTAGGCTCAATTGTGATCGTATGTCGAGGACTACCTGAAATTGGTTTATTGTTAATTCTTTCACGTTTTCACTTTCCCTCATACTGCTTTTCACATATGGACATTTATACAGGTAGTCCTTGACGTACAACTGTAATGGAGCCTGCCCATCAAGGTCGTAAATCACGATGGTCAAAAAACAAGTCGGTCACATGACTGAACCAATTAAATGTCCTTTTCTGCAGCAGTTTTTAAGCAAAACACTGTGGTTGCTAAGCGAACCAGGAATTTGCTATGACCATTGTAAAACCAACCACGTGACCCTGGGCCTCTGCAAAGGACTGTAAATATGGCTGCGTTGCCAAGCGACCAAAGTTTGGTCATGTGACTGAAGGGGTGGGGTGACTGTTGGAACGTCAGATCCATCTGGCAAATAGCCCCAAGGTAGGTTCATTGTGACTTTGAATGGTTTCTAAGCAACTGGTCGTAAGTCAAGGACTTGCCTGTACCCTAGTCTCTTATGCTGCGCAGAATTATTTTCTTATTTCAGTATTACTGTTTTTATGAAATAGGTTTCAGGATAAAAGAATTGGACATAAGCTTTGGCTTATGAATAAATGATTTTTATTCCTTTTGGACTGCTACGATTGGAAGGGTAAAACAGGTAATTCTACTTACAACAATTTGCTTAGTGACCGTTCAAAGCTTACAACAACACTGAAAAATGTTAACTTATGACCTTTTTCACACTTAATGACGGTTGCAGCATCCCCATGATCATGTGATCAAAATTCAGATGCTTGGCAACTGGTTCATAGTTATGACGGTTGCAGTGTCCGGGGCTCATGTGATTCCCCTTTGCAGCCTTCTGACAAGCAGAGTCAATGGGGAAGCCAGATTCACTTAACAATCGGGTTACTCACTTATCAACTTCAGTGATTCGCTTAACAAATGTCACCAGAATAGTTACAAATTGGGACAAAACTCATTTAACAAATGTCTCAACAACAGAAATTTTGGGCTCAATTGAGATCATAAGTCGAATACTATCCCTAAACCGTTATGGTTTTAAACTTGTTTTATGATGGGCCATGACTAAAAAAATAACCTTTGGATAGTTTTTCATTAAAAGTAGTTCTCGACTTACAACAGTTTGGATAGTGACCGTTCAAAGTTATACCGTCAGTGAAAAAAGTGACAGGTCACCATTTTCCACACTTAAACCATTGCAGCATCCCCATGGTCGTGTGATTTACATTTGGATGCTTGACAACTGACTCACATTAATGACGGTTGCAGTGTCTTGGGGTCACGTGATCATGTTTTTGAAACCTGACAAGCAAAGTCAATGGGGAAGCGAGATTCGCTTAACAACTGTTTTACTAATTTAACAACTGCAGGGATCCGCTTAACCTATGTGGTGAGAAAAGTTGTAAAAATGGGGCAAAACTCACTGAATACATTTCTCACTTAGCTACCACATAAATTTTGGGCTTAGTTGTGGTCATAAGACAAGGACTACCTGCACAAGAGAGAGAGAATTCCTCACTTGCACAGACTCCCTCTTTTGGGCCGGGCTGAAAAGTCAACTGGAAATACCTGGGCAGATTTCTGGGCTTCCACAGAGACCTGGACCATTTGGGCAGTTCCAGCCACGGTGTTGACAAGCAGCTCAGCCATGGTTTCGGAGATTCTGGGGGCGAAACCTCCTGGAAGACTTTTATCAGATTGAGGGGGGCTGTTCATCTCCAAATCGGAGCACTTTTCCATGTTGGATCTTTAAAAAAAGGATTTGGGTGGGATGGGGGTGGGGGAGAGAAGATAAATAATAGATGGATCTTGAAGGCTGGATAAAAGCTTAATGGAGGCTGTAAGGGAAAACCTTTCTTCTCCAGGGCTGTCAAAGGAAAACTTTTGAGACAAAAACAAGGCCTCCTCTCAGCAGAATGAATGAACCGGCCATGCCATTATAGCAATAGCACTTACACTTACATACTGCTTCACATCCTTCTCTAAACCATTTACAGAGTCAGCCTCTTGCCCAAAACAATCTGGCTCCTCATTTTACCAACCTTGGAAGGATGGAAAGCTGAGTCAACCTTGAGCCGATGAGGATCAAACTGTTGGCAGTCAGCAGAATTTGCCTGTGATACTGCATTCTAGCCACTGCGCTGCCACGGCTCTTATAATGTTATATTTTTGAGGCATTCCCTTTGAAAAAGCCTCTCTTCCTCCCTAACACCCTTTAGTCTGAAGTCTAAAGAGACTGAAACTGGGTTTAACTATAGTTTACAGTTCTCCCCACTAGCACTGCTGCAGAGAATCAGCATTGGGATTTCTATGCTCTCTGCATCAATCTTATATCCTGCATTAAGGAGCAGCTGTTTGGCCATAGAAATGAGTCATGCAACAAAACATCAGCAAGAATGACTTTGCTCCTTTGAACTGAATGGAGATGATAGGGTCTCTGAGCATAAGCCAAGGGCCTCTGAACTATGAGGTGCTTCCAAAAGTAGGTTCCCCCCCTCATCTTTTAATAATGAAGGGACGCAAGAGATCCTGACCAGTTCATTCTATGGAAGAAATAAAGTTGAATTCTGCTAAGGGCTGTTTAATGGTGCTAGCCCCAATTCTGTTCTTGTCACACTTCAAAAATGATTTTTGATTTTTTTTTTAAACTAGGTATTTTATAGCTTTTAAAATGTAGCTATCTTTGTTGTTATCAGTTGCGAAGCCATGTCCGACCCATCATGACCCCATGGACAACATTCCTCCAGGCCTTCCCATCCTCTACCAGCCTCTGGAGTCCATTTAAGCTCACGCCTACTGCTTTGGTGACTCCATCCAGCCCAGTGGTGAAATTAAAAACTTTTTACTACCGGTTCTGTGGGCGTGGCTTGGTGGGCGTGGCAGGGGAAGGATATTGCAAAATCCCCATTCCCTCCCCACTCCTGTGGGGAGCATATTGCAAAATCTCTATTCCCTCCCCACTCTGGGGCGTGCCAGAGGTGGTATTTGCCGGTTCTCTGAACTACCCAAAATTTCCGCTACCAGTTCTCCAGAATCTGTCAGAACCTGCTGGATTTCACCCCTGATCCAGTCACCTCATTCTCTATCGTTCCCTTCTTCTTTTGCCCTCAATCCTTCCCGCCTTAGGCTCTTCTCCAGTGAGTCCTTCCTTCTCATTAGGTGGCCAAAGTTTTTGAGTTTCATCTTCAGGATCTGGTAGTAGCTATCTAATCTTTGGCAAATGTTTCCATTTCTTGTTGACTGATAATTTTACTTGTTGTTTGTTTTTTGTCCCTCTGCCCCACCTCCAATATTTTAAAATATTGCCAGCTAGAAGAAAAATAGATTGTCCTTAGCACTGCCCTAAACCAGAAATGAAGTACTGTAAAATTAGTTTGCTGAATCTTCCAGATCTACTTCTAAAACAAGTTCCTAGTCCTCGCAGCACCAGAAAACTCTGATACCTCCAGACAATGGAGCCAGGAAGTTAGCAAAACCTGATATACATACATGCTTTGTTATTACTGTGAGAATTTTATCTTGAACTCTTGATCACACTGTATTCTTCTGCTTTCAATCTATTTTGTTTCATTTTATGACTTCTGTATTGCTAACCACCCAGAGTAATTTTGTTGAAATGGGTGGCCCTACAAATTCTTGAAACAAATAAATGGAAAAGCAATCCTACAGAACACTTAGAAACTGAGGTCAGAAAGCCCAAGGTAGTTTACTAAAAATTAATTAAAAATCAATCACTTGCGCCCACCTTTGGATTATTTGTTCCATGGAGGAAGAAAATAATTATTAGCAGATTGGATAAGTAATATTACATTGTAAATTGGCTGCTTGCTTTTGTGGTGCTTTTAGATAAAAGGAAAGTGGGCAAATGAGGGTAACTAGTGAGGGTGAAAGCCTTCCTAGGGGCTTCTGTAAAATATAGCAAAAAAGAAAAAGTCAGCATGATGGTGTGACTGACACTCCCATCTATTTTTTAAATCTGCCTTGCACACTTTGATCACACCCCTGGCTGCTACAGAAAGATCTTTGAACCACTGCCACAGAAGAGCACAAGCTGGCTGAACTCCATGCTTTGTTTACCTTTTGGAAATCTTGCAGCTTGGATCCCGATTTGAGGATTAATTGTAGAGCTGTGATTTTCTGCTGTCCAGGAGGGGAAGGTAGCTGCTAAATCCTCCCCTTTATCCTGAAGTGACAGTCAGAACACAACCATGCAAACACAAGGTCAGCACACCGTGCCTGAAATTCAGATTCCCAAGATGGATTACAAGCACCAATCGGACCTGTTTTTCTGCAATTTATGACATAAGATACAGCATTTTCAAACAACTGGTATTTTTCTCAAGGCCCCAACAGAACAGAAAGTCAGGACTTTGGCCATGCCCAGATGCTTGGCTGCAAAGGGAGAGGCAAATATCTGCGTTTGGGAAATGTGTGAAGTCACCTATCTTGGATGTAGACACAATCCCTCTTTCCCACTCAAACCATCACTCTTTTCCTCCTCAGGTACCCCAGTGTGGGAGGTAGAATGAAACCAAGCTGTGTCTCCTGTTGCTCGCCAAACTGCCGGGATGCTGTTACTATGGGAATGCTTCCAGAATCCAGTTGCTAGGTTACGGAATTCCTTATAAAGCAAGAGGACTGAACTTTTGCAAACTGCCACACAGGACAGATCTGCAGAGGCGCAGCAGTGCCACGATGCTGGCTGCGAGTCAGAAAACATACTTCAGAAAGGAAAGGAACAAGCTTATGCTTCCAAGTTAGGACAGAAATCTTTTAGGGCTGAGAGCCGTACAAGGAAGGGCAGTTGAAATGTGCTGCCGTTAAGATTTCGGAGTACCAGTAGTAGAGAATATTTGTAATTCATGGATGAAATGTGGATTCCTTGGAGCCAAGGATGGTATTCACTTACTTTCCCTACCGGCTTGCAAATGTCAGTGGGCGTCTTCCAGGGATGCGATTTGGCTTAAAAACATGCCTAAGTTGGACGGCATGTAGCCAGGGCCCACCCGCAATTTCCACAACCAGTTTGAGTGCACCGGTCCGAACCGGCTATATACCACCTCTGCTTGGAGCTCTCTGAGTTTGGGTCTTTTCTTGCAAACGTTTCATCACCCAGCTAGGTAACATCATCAGTGCTAGAAAGGTTTGAGAGCAAACCCCACTCCCTCCTAGCATTCATGCTGTTATCTAGTTGGGTGATGACGCAAGATGACAGCCAAGCTCAGAGAGCACCAAGCAACCCACAGATATCTGAGCTTTAGCATTTTGTCATGAAAAAAATTGCTTTAACCCTGGAGTTCTTCACCCCTCCCCAAGAAAAAAGACAAGGCACTGTTCTTTTTTTTAAATATTCAACATTTTTATTAAAAGATTTCTCACCCTGCCCAAAGCCTCTCCCATTGGTAGCCTTCTAGAGAGCAACCAACTCTTCTACCTTTGTGTTCTCCTTTCATGTTTGCTCTCCTGTGTAAGATTCAAGCTTCCCCACCCCTCCCCGTTCTTTTTTTTTAAAAAGTGTTTTATTTTCTAATACATTCCATAGGACACATATGTCTAAGTTTCCCCGCAACATTTTTCTTCATATATAAAAAAAGACATACATACACACACTCACATTAGTTTTTAATCACCCACACAGAGGAGACAGGAAAAGAAAAAGGGGTTGGGCGGGGCAGCACAAACAAACAAACAAAAACAAAAATAAAAAACAGGAAGAGGAAAACTGTACATGGGGAAAGTTATGGCACCAAAAACAGAAAAAAAGATTATTAATTTTTTTTTTTTTAGAAACATAAGGATTATTATAATACATCAAGCCCCTCCAGCCGTATCCCTCCCTGTAACCCCATTTCTCAGTCCCAGGCAGGTAGGAGAAAGAAATCACTAAATGAACGTCTTGAAGTCATCAAAGATCCCCTCCTTCTCCTCCTCCTCTTCCCTCCCACCCTCCCCTCTTAAACAAAGGGGGCCTGATTCAAGTAGAAAATGGACTTGCCAAATCTGGGAGAGGGTCCCGGGGAAAAATCCACCAGACAAGTTGACAGTGGAGGCAAACTTTGGGCCCAAGGATTGTGTTGGGGGGAAGGAGCACTATGGAGATTTGGAAAAAAAAGAGGGTGGGGGATTTGAGAATTGTTTGGTTAGAGCAGTGTTTCTCAAACTTGGCAACTTTAAGTCCTGTGGACTTCAACTCCCAGAATCCCCCAGCCAGCATAGCTGGCTGGGGAATTCTGGGAGTTGAAGTCCACAGGACTTAAAGTCGCCAAGTTTGAGAAACACTGGGTTAGAGGGACAGAGGGGAGATGTGCTTTGGCTGCCTTGCACGGGGTGGGGTGAGCAAAACCTCATTAGTGTGATTCTTTAAGAAGAGGAAGAGACGGACTGTTTGGCCCTTCCAAAGAATCTTCTATTCTGCCATCACAGATTTGGGCTCTTCTCGTTTTTGCACGTGAGATACCTTACAAATACCTTCCAACAACTGCTCTGAATGCTTTTTAGAAGCCCATCCTCCCTGTTTAATAGGACGTGTCCCTTTCTAGAGTGCCAGCGTCATTTCTCTTCCACCCCCATTTCAAAAGGTTGAAAAACTTGAAAAAAGTGGTTTTCTGCCAAGTGGGCAGTTTTTCTTCTCTTGCACCTAGTTAATCTGAGCCTTATTTACACAAACAGCAAACAGGGAGCTGGTGAAATCCTTACATCTGCTCACTTTAATAACTGGTCGGAGTCAACCTAGTGTAGATGCCCCCCTCCCAACAGTGAAAATACTTTGTAAAGCATACAAAACTAGTGTCTCAGAAGTTCTATCTCGGAGGCCACCTGGCATCTAGTCTTCCAATGGGCATTTTAACTTCCTCAGAATTCTCCCACTTGCAATTTAAAAGAGGAGAATTCGCCACAAGCTTTCCCATAACACCTGCTGTCACCGGATAGGACCCTGGCATTCTTCTCTGATGGATGGAACTGCTAGAAGAAAAGGTCTTTCTCCTTGGGCAGACACCAGTGTCGCCCACCGTACACTACTGTTTAAAATTCGAACACTTCATTGTTATGCTTCATTTTTCAGGAAATGCAAAGGCCTCCTTCCTACACGTCTTGCCAATCCTGATGCCCTCTAGAGAGGCTGAGCTAGAATTCTCTTTAGCCATCCGGGCTGGGGGTGATGGAAGTTGCAGTCCAACTTATCTGGGGAACATCAGGTTGGTGAAGGCTATTGTTAACAGTTTCTAGATTTTAGTGGGGGAGGGGACAGGAAGAGGGAATGAATCCCAAGCAACCCTCACTGCCAGATTAACTTGCTCTCATGAAAGAAACTGGGTTTTAGATCTCTTAATTCCTATCAAATGCACACCCTTTCACGATATGGATTTCAGACTTTCTTTTGGATGGAGCACCAAGGAAGTTCAGGCAAATCCGCAAAATAAAGAAAGATAAGACGATTTTGAAAACCTTTAGGTCAGCTGATGGGACCACTTCAGTCTCATCCTGATTGTTCTCAGGTTAATTAATCTGCCTGCCTTTCAGCGGAAAGGGAGGCCCTGTTTCTTAAGCCCAAAGTAGAGATAGCTGGCCTTCAGCATCATTTATTAGGTCAAGTGGTCTCTGATCTCAAACCCTGGATAGACAGCCTTGAGGTTTGATCACACTGGGCTATTCTGTAACTTACAGAATGGATGTATGGCTTGAGAAGGAGAAGGTGTAGGAAGAAATGAGATGACAATGGCACTGTGTACAATCTGAGCCAACCAAGGAAAGTACTTGATGACTCAGCTGGCTCCCTGAACTCTGCAATCCAAATCTCTTACGTGCAAATAGGAACCCAGGCCTGCAGATTGGAAGAGGCTAACATGAGCAATGGAAGGTGCCAAGGCTGTGATAGGTGACAAATATGGAAAAGGCAAAAAGGCTTGAAAATTATAAGGTGGGCAAACTGCATCTAAAGCAACTCGGAGGAGGTAATTTCATATAAAGGTTAGTTGCATAAGCACTAAGCTAAATCTCTTCCAGAGATCTAGATTGTGATCAGGAAACTAAATGTGCTATATGTGCGTGTTTGGGGAGAGCTCCAGTCCAAAGCCTCTTGTTACAAGAATCGTTGGATGCTTCTTCCATAAGAGAGAGGAGAGCTAGGGAAGAAAGACAATGTTTATAAGCTTAAGGGATGATCATTAAGATGATCCCCCGACTACGGTGGGCTTAGGGCCACATCTCAAAACAGACATTGGGGTTGTGGATGGAGGGCACTGATTAATATCTACATTCGGATCATGATCGGGATGAAAAGAGTTGAAAACCCATTTATTCTCCCCATCATGCGGGACCAGCATGATGCCAAGACAGTCTCCAGAGCTGGAGTAGGCCCCTGATTGAGAAAGAGAAGGCAATGCAGATTTTAGAGCCCAGAGTAGCCTGTCCTATACATTTCCCTCTCCCATCCTTGGGGTAGAGTAAGTTAAGGAAGGTACACAGAAAGCAGATTAAATTCTGTCATCTCCTCCCATCTTGTGAATTTGGGCAGGAACAAAAGCCAGCGCCTACGCCCAGGATGCAAAGTTCTTCACTGTCACTCTGAAAATTTCTAAGCATGCAGGTTAGCCCCACCATCAATGCAAATCCAGGATTCTCTCCAGTTCAAAGGCCCGTCCGCTCCTCTCACTAGCCAAGCTGACTTCAAGGAACCCCTGGCCTTGGGAGAGGGAGAAGCAGGGTTTCTGGCTGCAGCAGCTCCAATTACACCCACAAACAAGCCACAGTGCACAATTAAAAAAAATTCTAGATTTGTTGTATTGTGGGAGTGTTTTTCTTTTCTCCCCCCCCCCCCCTCTTCTCAAGAGAAGAGATTATTCAGCCACACCCTGAAGAGATAATATTTATCTCCATTGCTGGAACACTATTCTTGGTCTGTCTTCATCTACAGATTGTGGCGACGCTGGGAGAGCAAGTGGCAGCCGTCAGGGACACAAGAATAGGCTGCCAACATGATGTTCGCAGCTTCGATGTCTCTATCCATTTGGCGGGGGATAGGAAACCACGGTCTGAGGAGGCACCAGCTATGCGCCAGAGGACGAGAATGCAACCTTCCATCTCACAGTCCAACCTTCTCCTGGTGATTGACAACTCAAAGGCTACTGATGATGACCGAGAGCCTTCCACTGTGGTCCAGTTTCACAGCTTCTCCCATTTTTTGTTTTTTGTTTTAACTTATCGACCCCCGGATAACATGCCCCGCCTCCCTCCCTTTTTTTCACCAGCCAATCTCCCATTTGCCTCCAGCCAAGTCTCCCTGTTCTCTACCAATCGCTTCACGAGTAGGAAAAATGTGACCCGTTGAGGATGTGAGAAGTGACGCTGGCTGAACGGCTGATGCCCTGGTCCGACTGGCCGCCAGAAGCTGTGCGCCGCAGTGGTTGGGGGCTGTTTCTCAGCATGACCACATTGGAGCGGCCACCAGGAGCCGAGGAGGAGGAGGAAGAGGAGGAGGGAGATGAGGAAGGGGGATGAAGCCAGGCTGAAGGGGGTGGGGCAAGCATGGGAGGCTGCCTCCATGCGTGAGGAGCACCAGCCGTATTCTGAACCCCGTGGCTCCAATGGGAGCCACTGCGGGGAACTGGGCGGGAGGGCCAGGGCTGAGGAGGGGCCGTGTAGCCTTGGTTGAAGGCTTCAGCTGGAATGCCTGTGAGCGCCATATTGCTGAATCCCAGGCGCATACTTTCAGAGTCGAAGGCTTCGATCTCCCGGGCCTGGCGCTCCAAGAGGCTGCGGATGCGATCGGAGCGTTCATTCTGCAAGGCCAACATCTCCTCTTCGATCTGGGGAAGGAAAGATGAAAAAAATGCATTGTGACTTCAAGTGCAAGAATCCAAACACACTTGGCTTGGATACCAGAGAAGCAGCCCTTTTGTTTCACTTGGTAGCCAACAAGGATACGCTACAGACAGTCTTCAATTTACAACCATTCCTTTAGTGACCATTATAGCACGTCTGACAAGGGACGTGTAGACTCAGTGGCTAAGACACTGAGCTTGTTGATCAGATAGGTTAGCAGTTCGAATCCTCAGTGTCGCATAACGGAGTGAACTCCCACTACTTGTCCCAGCTTCTGCCAACCTAGCAGTTCAAAAGGACATAAAATGCAAGTACAAAAATAGAAACCACCTTTGGAGGGAAGGTAACAGCGTTCTGTGGGCCTTCGGCATTTAGTAATGCTGGCCACATGACCATGGAGACATCCTCGGACAGTGCTGGCTCTTTGGCTTTGAAACGGAGATGAGCACCGCCCACTAGAGTCAGGAACAGCTAGCACATATATGCAAGGGGAACCTTTACTTTACAGCAGATCTGAAAAAAGTGACCTATGATTGGTTTTTACACTTAACGACCGTTGCAGCATCCCCATAGTCATGTGATCAAAATTTGGGCACTTGGCAACTGGCTTTTTATTTATGACAGTTGCACTGTCCTGGAGTCATATAATCACCATTTGTAACCTTCCGAGCCGGCTTCCAACAAAGCTATTGGGAGAAGCAGGGTTTGCTTAATAGCAGTAGCAATAGCACTTAGACTTATATACCGCTTTACAGGCCTCTCTAAGTGGTTTACAGAGTCAGCATGTTGCCCCCAACAATTTGGGTCCTCATTTTACCCACCTCGGAAGAATGGAAGGCTGAATCAACTTTGAGTCTGGTGAGATTCGACCTGCCAAATTGCAGGCAGCTGGCAGTCAGCAGAAATAGTTTGCAGTACTGCACTCTAACCACTGCACCAACGTGGCTCACATGACTGCATTTCACTTAACAACTGCAACAATTCACTTAATAACTGTGGGGGAAAAATTCGTAAAATGGGGCAAAACTCACTTAAATCTGCTTTGCTTAGCAACAAAAATTTTGGCCTTGATTGTTGTAAGTCGAGCACTACCTGTGCCCAGATTTGGATTCAGTCACAACCCTCTTTAAGATATACATAAAGTTGGGTGAATTGCTTAAATGAGGATCTGAGACCCAGCACTCAACACATCTGCCCTAAATTAGAGATAACAGAGACTCTGTGTCCCCAAAAGTGGCACATAGGATAGGGCATATTTCAACACCCGTACTCATATCCTCACTGTTTCAATCAGATGCCTGCAACTTCATAGCTGAACCTAAAGAACCACAAAAGATAAAGGGGACAGGACTTTTAGCTCAGATTAATTAAAAAAACCTCTTAATATAAAAAACGCACTTTAGAACAAAGCAACCCCATTTGTAATAGATTTTGAAAGTTTCTTAGGAATGCAAATTCCGTAGGAATTGAGGAATTAAAAATGAAATAATTGCTTTTGTCATGCTGGAGGCTCAGGTGCATCGCAGTCTGATCCCATGAGAGTACTTTTATAAAAGACAGGAGGAGGGTGTAATTGGAGTGCCCTGAATAATGCTTATTTTTCTATGTTACAAAAAGGAGCCTGGTGCTTTATGAAAGCATGGTTCAGCATTGTTTTGCTGCCACAGCTGATGTCAACTTGCCTAGTAGGGAACAGGAGGTATATGTCTCCTGTTATTCATAACTGTGGACCCCTCACAAATACTGAACCATGAATGCCTCCAATTCATTTAGGACAGTGCTTCTCAAATAGTGGGGCGGGCCCCCCAGGGGGGGCGCGAGGCTCCGTAAAGGGGGGCTCAGCTCAAATTATTTTATATATTTTTGTTTTGCAGGTTAAAGTTTTTTTTTAATATTGTGTTCCTTTAAATCCTGTGCTCCTTTAAATCTTTTCTGCTACAGTTAATAAAGCTATTCTTTGTTGTAAATTGATCCACATTTCTTTCTTTTTTTATTCTGTTATACGTTAATAAGGATACAGTGTTATGCAGAAGTGTACTTATAACAATTTTATAGACAAATGATACTATTTACAGTCGCGTGGGGGGCGCGAAATGTTTTCTTCTTCCTAGGGGGGGCATGACAGAAAATAATTGAGAAGCACTGATTTAGGAGGAAGAGAAGTTCTAAATCCAGAATAGAAAAATTGAAAATGATTAGGAGCAGAAGGAGAGGAGTACTGTATTTTTCGGAGTATAAGATGTACCGGAGTATAAAATGCACCAAGATTTTGAAGAGGCAAAATTTTTAAAATGGCCTCCCCAAAATGGCCCGTTTTTCGTGAAAATGGGCCCATTTCCCCCCCCGAAAAGGTATGAGTAGCCTTTAGGGGGCTTGCAGAGTACTCCTGGGGGGTGCCCCGCCCCAAAATGAGCAAAAAACGGCCAGTTTTTTATCAAAAAAATTGCATGCACAGCCTTTAAGAGGCTTAAAGAGTACTCCTGCGGGCTGGGAAAAATTGAGCAAAAAACAACCCGTTTTCCACTCATTTCTGCCATCCCCAGCCCCCAGGAGCTCTCTGAAAGCCTACTACAGGCTCTGCATGGCCATTTTGGTGAAGGGAGTGGGGCTTCGGGAGGCAAAAAATGCTGTATTCAGTATATAAGACGCACCCAGATTTTCAGCCTCTTTTTTGAGGGAAAAAGGTGCATCTTATACTCCGAAAAATACGGTAACTTCATCTAAACAGCTGTAGAAGCACAGAACAGAAAATAAAAGAAGAAAACCCTAAAATTCCACATAATTTTTCTTACTCAAAGCACTAATACAGGTAGTGTTCGACTTGCAACCAATCATTTGGAAGTTACATAGTCTGGAAAAAAGTCACTTCTAACCAGTCCTTGCACATGACTACATTTACTCCTCAACTTACAACAGTTCATTTAGTGACTGTTTGAAGTTACAATGGCACTGAAAAAAAGTAACTTACGACCATTTTTCACACTTATGACCATTGCAGCATCCCCATGGTCACATGATCTACATTTGGCTGCTGTGTCCTGGGTTCATGGGATCCCCTTTCTACCACCTTCTGACAAGCAAAGTCAATGGGGAAACCGGATTCATTTAACAACCGTGTTACTCATTTAACAACTGCAGGGATTCATTTAAAGTCGAAAAATTGATCAAAACCCGATTAACAAATTTCTCACGTAAATTTGGGGCTCAATTGTGATCTCAAGTTGAGGACTACCTGTACTGCAGCATCCCCACGGTCATGTGATAAAAATTTGGGTGCTTAACAACAAGCATGAATTTATGGGATGATTGCAACATCCAAAAGTCACATTTGCAATCTTCCCAGCTGGCTTCCAACCGGCAAAGTCAATTGGGGGTGGGTGGGTGGGAGCGGGGTGGGTGGGTGGGCGGGCTGGATTCTCTTAACAACTGTGTGATGTACTTAACTGCAACGATTTGTTTCACAACCCTGGGGAAAAAAAGGTTATAAACATCACATGTGACACGGTTAATAACTGCCTTGCTTAGCAAAGGAAATCCTGGTCTCGATTGGGCTCAGTAGTGGTCATAAGTTGAGGACCACCTGTATACCTGTATTGTTATTCCCTCTCTACTTTCTATGGAAAACAAAGAGGAAGAACTAATGTCATTGAGTGACTTCACAGACAAGAAGTGGCACCTTATGGCTCAAAGTATAACACAATAGAATCTCCCGGGTCAGATTAAAAATTTAGGAGAATCCACTAGCCTTTCTCAAGTGACCAATCAGATTCCTCCAGGAAGCCAGTTAACAAAACATTACTGATACGATGCCATTAGGATGTTGTTAAACCTTCTATGTGAATTCCTACTGAAGAAACCATCCTCCCACCCAACAGGAGCAAACTTCATAAAATAGTTTTTTCCTCCTATTAGTCTTCAACACCCTGATAGTTGGCCACTGCCAGGAACCTGGAGCTCCCAACCTATGCAGAAGGGCATAGGATGTTGTCTTTCTCCTGAACAAACAGGATGTTTCCTACTTATTAAATTTAGAAGCTGCATTATCATGAATAGAGGACACCTTAAAAAGCAAAGAACAATAAAGGGATTGTGGACTTCCAGAAAAAACGCTTTTTTGTTCTTGATTGATTTTTGCACATAATTTAAAGAAAACTGATCCAGCCCACACTTCCCAACTTTTCAAAAGGAGTTATCAATATGAACACCATTCAACCACTGTGACTTTTTTGTTCCAGAATGTAGCTCAAGGAGAACATCATCCACAAACCCCAGAACAACTCACTGCAAACTATAGCCTGGAAAGTGAAATTATTTACGCTACAGTAATTAAGAGTTTGCTGATTCAGACAGGGCCTCTCAAGTGATTATAGATTAGTAATGGATAACGTCTTGCCGGAGACGCAGTCTGATGTTCAGAACTCAAGGAAGAAGATTCTATTTTCAGCTGCCAGGTGGGCACAGCGATGTCCAAAGGCCGAAAAAAGAAACCAGGAATGTCAGTGTGGGAGGTTAAAAGGGGGTATCAGAAAATCCTCTGTGGTTCAGGCTTTGCCAAAACTTTAGTTTAGTACTGACATGAGTAGATAGCTCAGATTTGCATGGAGGAGAACAATTCACATTTGTTGGGCCCTGATTGGGATTGACGATGGGACCACAAACCTGGGTGGGTGCTGCAATATCTGTGGAACCCCCCCCCCTCCCAAGCTCCATAGATTGTTCTGGAGAGGCAGGGACAGCGGGACATACTTACTCTTTGCTCTAGGAGGGCCCTGCGGATAGACACCCGCTGCTCCAGCTCCTTGATCTCACGTTCATGCTGGGCCTCGGTGTGGATCTTGATTTTGCTCTGGTAGGCGTTCAGCAGCTCGAGCTCCTGCTGCAACTGCATCCTTAGGACTTGGTATTCTGCCTCTTGAGTTTCATCCAAACGCAGCTAGGAAGAGAGGAGGAGGAGGAGGAGGAGGAAGAAGACATAAGTCCTACATCACAAAACCCCCTCTGTAGAATAGCATGGCTTTTAAAGGGATAGACAAGGTCTTCATAATCCAGTTTCCCTATGCTTCTGGAATGGGCATTGGCCTCAGGCTAAAGGCAGAAATCTGTAAGATGGCTACCATTTAGTCTGTCTGCTTTGTAAAGCTGTTGCTGGAGGTCTCGCTACCTCACAGCAAAAATTCCTGTTTGTGGTAGGGCTTCCCAGTTGACGATGGCTAGAAATTCAACTTAGCTGAGCATCTCCCATCTCAATGAAGGACAATGGGTACCTCTTGGATTCTGTTTAGAAAGCAACTCATACCTGGTCCCCAAAAAGGGCAGGTGCAGGTGGAAGAGTCCGTTTTAAGACCAAACAATTGCTGGTCTTGTTCACGTTGCTTACAGAGTCCTGGAGATCAAAGCTGATACTCCTTATGCAGTTATGGCAAAGGGAACTCTACCAGCCCCAGAGCTTTAAAACTAGTCACCCATCTCAGAAAGGGTTTCTTTGGGAGTGAAGAAGATGCTACAGAGAAAAGCATGCTTCTGAGCCTGGTGATCAATGGACATTGTGGCTTGGCAGCCAGCCTCTTTCCAAAGAAGCCTTGGGGACTGCAGTTTTGAGAGCAAGCAATTACGGCTCTCTAAAATGTGTTACTCTCAGCATCTTCTCTTCCACTGTTCTTTTGGGAAAAAGCACAACAATTAAACTGGTATAAGATCAAAGCCATGTTTTAAGGATTAAACCAATCTTTCCAGAGGTTGTATTCAGCAGGTTCTGGCCAGTTCTGGAGAACCGGTAGTGGAAATTTTGAGTAGTTTGAGAACCAGTAAATGCCACCTCTGACTGGCCCCGCCCCCATCTATTCTCTACCTCCCGAGTCCCAGCTGATCGGGAGGACATGGGGATTTTGCAGTATCCTTGCCCTGGTGTGTGGGGGGGGGGGAATGGGGATTTTGCAATATCCTTTCCCTGCCACGCCGCCACGTCAACCCAGAGAACCGGTAGTAAAAAATTTGAATCCCACCACTGAATCTCTTGGGCTTTATTCAAGGTAGATAAATTCTACCTCAAATAGTCAGCCCAATCCAATGGGACTGGTCATTTTATGTCGAACTTTTGCTGGCCAAAGCTGGGGGAAGAGGGTTGAGGATGGAAAGAAAAACTAAAAAAAAAAAAAAGGAATTGATTGGGGCCTGGGATTCAAAGCATAGTTGGGAAATGCTCTTCTCCGAACGGCCGATTCCTCCCCCTCTCCCACCCAAGGGGAGGGCAGCGCAGGGTACCTACGGCCTGGGTGGAGAGCATTTCATTGATGCTGTGGTCATACTGCTCGGCTAAGATGGCCAGCTTGCGGGTTTGTTCATCCTTCAGACGTTTGAGAATCCCCTTGTGCTCGCTCTTCGGGGTGGTCTCCAAGAGATGGTTGCGAAGGGCCTTGTATTGCCGCGTCTGGATCTTACAGGTGTCCTGAAACTGCTTTTTAATTTGCAGTTCTTTGGACTAGGGGAGGAAGAGGAGGAAGAGGAGAAAAAGGGGGGAAACAAGAAAACAAAAACAGAACAATGCCAGTGACCAGAGGAGGGAGAAGGAGAATGGCAAATAAAGAACAAATGCGAAAGGAAGAGAAGGAGAGAGACAGAGAGAGAGAGAGAGAAAGAGAGACAGGAGCATGTATTAGACAAACAATTCCCACCAGTGGGGTTTTTGGTGGGAATAAACTAAATGTAGTATTACTCAATAATTTTACCATTCTAATGTTCCCACTTAAATCAAAGTTAACACCAGTATGAAATAGCTTCAGCTCAACCAAACAGCTTTAATGGAGTGAAAAGATGCCTGGTAGCTTGATGAAAAATAACAACATAACAGAATAGGTAGGGGTTTTGGAGGTCTTCTAGTCCAACCCACTCTCCCCCTACTTAGGCAGGAAACCCTATATCATTTCAGACAAATGGCTATCCAACATCTTCTTAAAAACTTCCAGTGTTGGAGCATTCACAACTTCTGGAGGCAAGTTGTTCCACTGATTAATTGTTCTGACTGGCAGGAAATTTCTCCTTAGTTCTAGGTTGCTTCTTTCCTTGCTGAGTTTCTTGTCCTGCCTTCTGGTGCTCTGGAGAATCAGTTGATCCCTTCTTTCTTGGGGCAGCCCCTCAAATACTGGAATGCTGCTATATATGTCATCCTTAGTCCTTTTTTCCAATAGGCTAGACATACCCAATTAAATTAGAAATACCCCAAAATGGGATTTGTCTCTGAAAGAGCAGTGCAGTATGCATTGGCTGACACAGCTTGTGAGGTAGCCTCAACCAGCAGCACTAGGTGGGTCTTCTTTCTGCCTAAGACCCCAGGAAGGATAAATGACACAAGGCTGCATGGGAAAAACCAATGGAACGAATCGATGAAGAAGCTTCATATATTCCATTGTGGGAGGATGGCTGCCTGTGGAATAACTAGGACAATGGGAACAGGAAGGGAGACTTGCTAGAAATCCCCTACAGGTAGTCCTCGATTTACAACCATTTGTTTAACGACCATCCGAAGTTACAACGGCTCTGAAAAGAGTGACATGCAACCAATTCTCATAATTATGACCGTCACCGCATTCCCACGTTCAAAATTCAAGCACTTGGCAAGCCAGCATTTATTTACAACGGTGGCAACGTCCTGGGGTGATGTGATTGCCATTTGTGACCTTCCCTGCGGGCTTCTGACAAGCAAACTCCATAGGGCAGGGGTGTCCAAACTTGGGAACTTTAAGACTTGTGGACTTCAACTCCTAGAATTCCCCAGCCAGCCATGCTGGCTGGGGAATTCTGGGAATTGAAGTCCACAAGTCTTAAAGTTCCCAAGTTTGGCAAAGAAAAGGTTGCAAAATCGGGTATGGCTTACTTAACAACTGCCTTGCTTAGCAATGAAAATTCTGGCCCCAGTTGTGGTCGTAAGTCAAGGACTAACTGTATTATGAACTGAGAAGCAGCTGAGGGGTTCTAGCCAGTTCTCCCCATTGATTCTATTTCCTCGTTATCTGTATTTCGCTGATGACCAGGCGACAGCCAAAGATGCTTCAGCAGAGAAATTTACAAGGGGGCTGCTTGCTCAAGAGGCTCAAATCTTAGACAAACAATAAATCTGGGGATTTATCTTTGCCCTGAGGGTCACCTGAATCAAAGTGCCTTTGGTTGTGCCTCACCTACTTCCAGCCTACAACACAAAAGTTCCAAGAAGATTCCATAATTGTACCTTGATTCAGGTGACCCTGAGAGAAAAATAAAACCCCAAGTGGCCTCAACAGCTCTCAGAGAGAGCCCTAACGACCAGATGACTGCAAAGAAATACAATCCTTCCATTCTCCACCACCACACACAGTCCGAACCTATCCTTCCACCTCCCACATTCAGTCTCAACTGTCAGTACCTGTTCTTCCAACACACACACACACACACACACACACACACACACACACTCACACCATCGCCATCACAACAGATGAATTTCTTGGGTGAGAATCAAACATTTTGTTTTTCTTCCTCAAGGAAAAAGCAATCCGGCTGCCTTTGGAAAAAGCAACTTTGAGGCAACTACATGTTGCTATTTTCTAAAAGTGGGAAAAAATTCAGTGCAAATTACCATAATTTGGATTAAAAAAATGATATCACTGCAGCTCCACATCATGGCCTAAATATACATTGTAGGTGATATTCTCAACACCCATTCTCCAATAAACTGATGATGGCTCTTCATCCTCTATCCTGCTTTGCAACAGAAATATTCTTCATTCTCAGAGGGTCGGAAAGTTTCCACAGGATACCTTTTGAAGATTTAGCTCTTTTGATGGTAACTTCCAATCCACCTGCACGCACTTTAAAAATGTCCCTTTTAGTCCTTCTCTTCTAATCTAAACACTATTTAGGTTCCTTTCAAAATAAATATTGGAGAAGTGGAAGGAAGGATGGGAGAGCAGGTTTCAGTATTAAGATGTCAAATGGAAATTAAGATGTCAAATTGGCATTAAAATGTCAAATGGATGTCCCATTTTGCCTAGCAAAACCCAAAAGATTATTTTTCAGTCATCGATAGAATAAACTCAGCTGATTTTGAGAGACAAGAGTCTGCAACAGTGGCGAATTATCTGTTGTCTCTCATTATACAAAATGTTATGATGGACACAAACTTCATACATTTGGCAAAATTGGACCTGCAAGTTACCAAGGACAAACATCATAAATGATTTTTAAATCTCGGAAAAGTTCAGTTCCTTGTCTAGGCCTTTTAGCGATTTATTGTTCTGTCAGCCAGTCATGCCAAACAATTCAGTACAAAATTTGAACAACCTACTAGTTTAAAATAATTTGTGAAGAATGCCAACACCAGCTTTCCCAATTTGGTTCATTCCAGTTATGTGGACTACATCCCCCATGATCCATGCTAAATTGGCCACAAGGAAAACACAAAGGGAAGGAAGGCATTTTGAGCAAAAATTGATACATCAGGCAGGAATCCACCTGACTATCACAAAACGTGATGCAAGGAGTGGGGTTAGTCCAAATTACATGTTTTTTTCCCTTTACAAGTTATGTTTCCAATTATGGTGTGAGTTTACGCAGAAGTGAATTTTTGAGCTGCCAAGGAAATGCTATTCTTTTTTTATTTAAACTAAGTCTAATTCACCCGAAAGCTCATACTGATGAGCAAAATGTTTATTTCCTTGCATTTCTGATGACATCCCTTATATCTAAACCCACTCAATTATCTGTAATTTATGCTACACTTCAAGAGTATTCTTTTTATGGCTACAATCTTTCATCACTCTTTGGACAACATTTAAAATGACCCCAAACCACAAATGGTGTAGAAAAAAAACTGTCTAAATGATACATTTTTCACCTTTGTATGTTATTTTAATTCATTTCATGAACACCTCAAACACTTGAGAGGTCATAGAGACAGAAAGAGGTACTAGGAATTAAGGTAATAGTGCAATGTGGAATAACAGAACTCCAGTTACACCCTCCAAATAAGTTTACTTTTGGAAATCTAAAAATACATCATTGAGGATGTTTTTAGCACAGAGTGCATGAAAATAGACAGATATCCCTGTTTTCAAGCTTAAGTGCCCTATTTTCTTAAAAATCAAATCACATCAAACTCAAAACTCACAATGCAGAGGTGGTAAATTGTGGTGCAGAATTTTTATTTCTTTTTTCCTTCAAAATTTCACATGCATCCACAACAGGGAAGGGAGAAATAAATAAACCATAGAAGAATGTCCCCCCCACATGAAATGGGAGAAATAAATTAAAAATTATTTAACATAGCTTTTTTAAAATGTGAAGATAGAGGGGAAAAAACATAGTTCAAACACACAAAAATGGGTATACAAAATACATTATTAAAATGGACAAAATAGAATCTAGATTAATAAAAACAAGCTTGGCCAAAAAAAAAGGTTAAGAGGAATGCTAAAAAATACACAAATCCACAGATGCTGCAAAATTGAAATAAATTTAAAAAATCATAGGTGAACCAAAAAAGGGAGAAATACAAGGTATATGGCTTTATGCAAACATGGGACCAAAAGCAGAATCAATGAACATGGAATTATATCTAATTTAGAATAATCTGAAATGAATTAATGAGTGGATTTGAAAATTGGGAGGAGGGAACTGGACTAACTACAACATGAATGAATATAAGGAACTGAAAAAATACATGGAAATGCACAGAAGTAACTGTTTAAAAATATTCTAACAAAATAAATAGAAATGAAGACTGCTTCAAATTGATTTAATTCTATAAAACATGGTATTTCCTGCAGTTGATAAGACAAAAATCTTAGCCACTGCAAAGCCATTTTTTAAAAATTAACTGCTACTGAAACAAACAGGATTTATTCTCAAAGTCGGAGAATTCAGGATCACTCTGTTTGTTGTCAGTCACATAAACATCCTGAGTGGATTAAAAAATATGGATTCTGTGATGATATATGTTTATATAGAATTCACTGGACTTTTGGTTTTGTTCCCTATCAAATAAATAAAACCTTTGAAAGCTAGTTAACCAACAAAATAATTAATGCAAACTGAACTGGAATTTTATACAGCAGCTTCCCCTTATTTTTTTTACAAAGTCATCCCAATGCAGAGGATTTCAGAATGTCACAATTAAAATGGATCAGGATACTGGAGTTAAAAAGTGGGGTAGGCTGTGATAAGAGTTTAGTGCTTACCTGCTCAAAATTTTAAAAAAAGAAAAACAGTTGGATTCATATAGGGAAGCAGCAGAAGCATTTGGGTTTTCCAGAACTCTCTAACCTGGCTATTTATTGGATGAAAACAAATAGGACTCTCCTCCCAGGATGAAAGGGTCACGAGGAGCAAGCTAGAGAGGACTGGGGACAAGCATGTCACATTAGCCAGTGAGACCTGTGTTCACCCTAAAGCTTAAGTAAATGGTTACTGGAAATAATAGGGTAGAAGAGTTTAAAAGAAGTATAAAAAATGAAGGAAAGGGGGGGGGAGCTGTGATGTTATGAGGCAGTTACCCCAAATAGGGCACCCCATTCTTTGGTGGATAAAGGCATAGCTGGTCCCTGGGAAAGATAAGAAAAATGGAGCATCACAGTTTGGAGATCCACCTTTGCACTTTAGAGATAGCCTAGGGCAGTGGTGTCAAACTCATGGCCTGCGGGCAGGATGCATCACTTGCTGCCCCCCCCCCCCAATTTAGCAAAGGGGAAAAAAGTCCCGATATGTCACATGACGCAGCCTGACGCCACGAGTTTGACACCCATGGTCTAGGGTTTCCAGTTTTGTAAATAAAATAAAATAAAATGAAAAGGCTGCTCTCCTGCCAAACCACACTGGGGGAAGCATTAAAAGGCAAAACAACTTTGGTTTATATTTAACTTAAAAGAGGTTGCCTATGCCTTGGCTGCAGAGTCAAAAGCATACAGAAACATTAAAAAATTGTATTTGTTTTTTTTTTTCCTCTTTGACCAAAATGCAACTGCCTACACTAAAACAAACTACCACAATGCCAAGCCATTCATTTCAAATGCCAGCATGTGGTTTTTCATTTAAAAAAGGAAGAAAGAAAAAAAAAGCTACTGGGTGGCCAATTACTGTTTTAAGTGGAAAAAATCTACAGCAATAAGCTGTCATTTTATGAATTTCTCCCATTTTCAGTCAAATTGTATTGTTTAAAAATTCTATTAGTGCCCCTTTCCTCCCTCCACAAAAAAATTATATAAAGCTTATCAACCTACCCACAAACAAATACAGATATGTACATTCAAGTTCAAACTTTTAAAAAGGGGGATTGTTACAAATATGGTGAAAAATGATAAATATATGTATGTGTGTGTAAACATGCACACACTCACATACCAATGGTGGAAGTATATATGAACGGCGAAAGAATCACTTAAACTAGGCAAACACTCAGGAGCTGAAGGTCTTGGTTTTTAAAAAGATGTTTAATTTCTCAAGATTTCATAAGGAGGTTCTTTCTCTGTGGCAGATGAAGAACTAGTGTATTTTAGCAGGAATTGGAACTCAAAGCTTTTCAGAAGGTAAAAATGGCTTGAAATGAAGACACTTATGTATCTCCTCACTGTGCAAGAGATGCTGAAGATGGAAAAAGCAGCCATTACTGGATATTTTAAATAGGGGTTATTGGAAAGAATTTTAATAACATTCTTTATTTATTTTTTTGGCAAACCTGGAGCTCAACACCTTATCCCAGATGATGGAAATAGGAAATATTTGGTCCTCCCAAATAGCTGATTCAAAGGGGCCTCGGGTGATTCTTTCCTCGTTGACACAATGAGCACAAGACAAAACCTCCTGTCCACACCCAATATGTAAACAATCAGAGCTTGCACAAACATTTGGTTCTCTGCTCTGCCCATATTAAAGCTTCTTTTACCAAACGCATCCTGCCCAGAACCTCCTGGTAAGAAGGCAGCAAAACATCAACAAACCTTGGAGGGAGAAAAAAATTGCTTTGAGAGTAAATACTGAAAAAGGGCTTTGGTCTGATTCCCCAGAATTTCCAGAAGCTGGCCCACTGCATGGAACATTGCCATGTACGAGAAAGGCAATTCAACTGAAATGGCTTGTATCACAATGTTAGGCAGGGTTTAGAAACCCAAGATACTAAGGGGCTGTTATCTCCAGGGCTTCCTGACAGGTGGGGACACACGCACACGGCCACTGCTTCTATTCAACCGTCTCACTGGCCCGCTGGGGTGGCCTCTGGGCCTTGCCCCATGTGCCACCAAGCAGGGTATACGGCTGGGCCTTTCCTCCTTCAGAACATACAAGCCCTTAAGACAGTGGAGCACAGAAGGGGGCAACTGGGCGCAGATCACCTTGGTGAGGATCCTGTTGAGGGTACGGATCGGTTTGGCAAGGAGAGCGAGGATCCGGTGGTGCCAGGGAAGGGGTGGCTGCCGCTGGCGGGATAATACTGGGATACGACTCCGGAAGCTGCCTTTGTTTGTTTTGGGGAAGAGGCGGAAGAGCCCCCGTTCGCTAACCAGCCCCAGGCGCTGCAGGATGCGGAAAACTGGATGTGGGAGATGCAGGAGAGCCAAGAGCAAAAAGCGACGGGCGTGGCGGGGAAATCCCTTTAGGCTGTACCTGGCCAGGGCCCCCAGGAGATAAAGGGGCAAGAAAATCCAGGGAGAAGCTAAGAGGTAGGAGGCCAAAAGAATGACCGGAACATATAGGCGCCCCCTGTTGGCACTCAACCCCACTACCCCTACTGTCCCCCCCAAGTTGATAAGAAGAAGAAAGGAGGATCCAGAGAGAAGAAAAACAGAGTGCAACAGGGTGTATGTAACCGCCAGGCCCACTAGGAATCCTTCAAGGGCCAGGAGGATATCTTGGAAACTCCCCCCCTGGGCCCAGAGAGCAGCGAGCAAAAGCAGGAGAGTGGGGGCACAAGGATATGCAGAGACCAACAAGGCTAAAGCCACACAGAGAACATGAGGCAAAACGGCTGCCACCGGAGAGCCCCCCGGATGGGATTTGCCAGTCCCCTCTTGACTGTAGGGATCGTCACTGGCTAGGCAGCCATCGCCTGAACCTCTCAAGGACCCTTCCTCTAGGATAGTGGGGAGAGACTGGTTGTACAAATCCTCTTTGCACAGAAATGGTTCTAGCTCATCATCGGTTTCTTGGCCATCAGGCTCTGGAACGCCTGGTCGCCCCCAGATTGGCAGCAGAGCCTCAGAAGCATCTCCGCAGCGATCCAGCTCTCCAAAAAACTCCTGGCTTAAATCTACATCGGTAACTCCCTCACCATACAGCTCTTGCTGTTTTAGGCTTGCCACAGAATAGTCTAAAATCCAGCCTTTGCTGCTTGAACCTAAGACCTCGTGGCCCTCCTCGTCAAGCCCCAGACACTCCTGTCTTTCTTCTAAATTTGCTGCTTCCTGCCCATCTGGAATTATATCTGCCATGCAGGGCCAATCTGGCTTCACCTCTCCATAATCTCTCATTTTTGACATTAAAGACTCCATGGCCTGATCCCTCAAGCCCAGGACGCCCTTTGGTGACCATTCTTGGACATAAGACTCAATATGTGCTGTGTCCAGTTTTGGAGCTTCCTCCTCTTGACTGCATTCCTGGATCATCTGTTCTTCATTGTCTAACTCAGACTTTAAAATGCCCTCTGTATGTGTGTACACCTCTAAAAGGTCTGGGTATTTTATTCCCAAACTGACTACCTCAGCTTCAACGTGAGTTGACTCCAAAGCTTCTCCAACATGTGTGCCATCACCTGGATCATCACAAACATAATCCGACTCCAGGACATCCAACTGACACCCTTTTGGATCTAGATTCTCAGTGTACACGTATTCCAAATCTGCCAGATGCTCCTGATCCCCCACCACACTGTCACAAGGACCATGCCCACCCAAAAGGTCCTCTCCGGAGTCTAGACTTCCAGCCTCATATCTGTCCATTTCTGTCACCCCTGGGTGTCCCTGCCCTGACTCCAGAATTCCCACAACCTGCCCTTCTGGAAACAATTGGCAGCAAGGTGGCGTGTAGGTAGCACCTACTTTGAGGCTTTTAGGCTGCTGCCGGACCTCCATGGCATGCTTCTGGCGCAGTTCCTGTTCACGGCGTTTATTGTATTCCAGCTGGTTTGACAGCTCAGTTTGGTGTTGCAGACGGGTAAGCTCTGTGCGGGTACGCTGGACAGTGTGAAGGTGACGAAATTCCAACTCCTGAGTGGATTCATGCTGGCGCAGCAACATGGCGCACTCCAGGTCCTTCTGTGTTTGTTTCTTGTTCAGTTCCTAGAGGTCGGGGGTGGGGAAGAGAGCAGAGTCAGAATGTTATATTCCAGAGAGAGTTATCTATGGTTCCAATATATATGAAATATTCAGTACTTTTCTTTCTTTTGTCCAATGAGGACCCTCTTCTCTGATGGCCCGACAACAGCTACTCTTTTTCATTGCCCTTTGACTTAGTATCCTATTTGTGTAAGTTAACCAATATGAGAGTTGATACTATCAACCATGACATCCTTCTGGACCATCTAGGGCAGCAGTTCTCAACCTATGGGCCGAGACCGTTTGGGAGTTGAACGACCCTTTCACAGGGGTCGCCTAAGACCATCGGAAAACACATATTTTCGATGATCTTAGGAACCGAGACATCAATTTTATGGTTGGGGGGGGGGGGTCACCACAACATTGGGAACTGTATTAAAGGGTTGCGGCATTGGGAAGGTTGAGAACCACTGATCTATGGACTGGGAATGGTTCTCCTCCTTTCTCTGTAGTTGGGTTTAGTTGGTGATGGCAGGGAGATCAAGCTTGAGACTTTTGACACACATGGTGGATTAGAACTCAATGCACCCCACGCAATATGCCTGACATGTACTGTGCACTATCTAAACGAGACTGCATCGGGTCTCATGATCATGATCTCCAACTGTATGTCTTGACTCTGGGCTGATCAGGTGACTGTCACAAGTTCCAGCCCTTGAGGTTATGTGGATCTGGATGGAAAGAAACACCCAACCCTGAGAAGACTGAGTGGTTTTGAGAATGTGGACTACCCTGATCTGGAGAGATTCTACCTTTGGTCTTGAAAGGGCTAATACTTTCCCCTTCAGGACTGCTGCACAATTTGAGGATTTGCATGGACTCACAGCTCCTGCTCAAACAGCCAGTGGCAGTTGTGGCCAGGAATAATCTTAGGAAGCTGCACTTATCCATAGACTTCCAGGGGCAATTCAAGATGCTGCTTTTCTCTTTCTAAAACTCTTTACTTTCCATAACCTTCAACTGGGTGAAATGGTGCTTTAGGCAAGAATTTTTGAACAGAGGGTCCCTCAAATGGATTCATTTACCTAATGTGTCCAAATGCTGGGACACATAACCCACATGGAACTGAAATTTGGCAAATTTTATGAAACATTTTATGACATAAAAATGATCATAAAACAGTTTATGACATAATACATGCCATAAAATATTTCCTGTGCTGATGTCTGATTGTGCTATGCAGTTCAACATGGGCAGTTTTTCCAGTGAAGATGCTACATGAGAGCTTCTGTCATTCAGGAATCTGGTAAGGAAACATCTCTGAAAGGATGGCTCAATGGGTCACTGGTTGCCTAGTTACCTATAATGCACGGTAGATTGTCTGCTCATGACTGGCACTGTCAACATGGTCTGGTTCTCATTTATTTACACAATGGAACCAAAGAGTGTGGGCTTTTTATGCTGTGGAGCCCCTGTCTTCTAAAACCATTCCCTTCAGGACTCATATAGCCTGGCATAATTTAAACAACCTCTTAAAACCTGGCTGCTCTCTGGGCCTTGGACTAAAGTCGATGGCAGACTCCTCCTAACTAATTTGCTAGAGGCTGTGCTATTTTTCCTCGGAACGGTTTATATATGGTTTTGTATTGTAATATTTTAAACAGTTTAATATTACATCCTGTTCAGAGTTGCTATGGAATTGGGTGGCCTAACTTCATTTAATTAGTGGGCATTTAATTAATAAATAAGTCACAAAGAGCTCGCAAAGGTAGGCATTCAAATAACTGCTCATTGTGCCATCTTTCCAAAGAGATACGGGTAGAAAAAGGGGCCTGCCCAACACACCCACCCCTCAGAGTACACCTCCTGCAGTTTTGCTTTTCAAGCACAGACAGACACCCCCTTCCTGCTCCCATCAGGCACCCATTACTGGTCCCCACCTCCCGCAGTAAGTCTTGGTCCAAGTTATGGCGTGCCAGCAGCATCTTGCGTTTGTACTGGCGGCATTGCAGCTCAAAGTACTGCCGCTGGCGCCGCAAAAGGTTGGCCTCTTCCTCGGCCTGATAATGTTGCATGTTCTCTTTTTGTCTGAGCAACCATTCCTGCTTTTCCCGCTTGGGTGTGCTCTGATTCTCCTGCAGCTCCTGCAAAAGAAGTAACACGAAAAAGTGAACGCTCCTTTGTTGATACGGCTATAGGGCTAAGCTTTAGCTATTGAAGGGCAGCATATTCACAAACTGCCATGACCGAGTTCATCTGACACTCTAACACTGACACTCTGACACTTCAGTACACCGTTGAATTATGTGACATGCAAATTTATATGTGGGGAAGTAGTTATCACCCCTCCAACATTTGGGTACAAGACTGGAAAAGACTGTGGGTAGATTCCTCCAAATGGGGTCAGCCCAGGGGTTTTGGAATACAGATCTCATTATCTCCCGCTCACATATCAAGACACATATTGAGGAAAGCTATCTTGGCAAAAGGTTCATGGCTGGAGATTAACAGGCGCAGAATTCCAAAAGAATACGTATAAATTATACCTTTAGACAAATTTTCATTTCCTTTTTAATATACACCTTTTTGTTTTTATCCTGGAGCAACAACAAACACGGGGGGCTTTCAACGTCTCTCCATGTTTGCCAGTTATGTGTTTGCTCAGTGAATAAAAATCCTTATCGTGTCACTCTCAGGGAAACAACTCTTATGATATTTCTATCTTTCTCTTCAAAAATACAGGCTCCATATCATTATAGGAACTGTCAGCATGACAGTGTAAATCTCATTTGGTTATTCCTGGCGTGTTAGTACATGTTATTTTCCACATATTCCTAAACACCAGTTAAATGCCTTATTTTACCATCCCCCAAAGAAGGAATTTGCATCATTATACATGAAGTTAAAAAAAAATCAAAATAAGAGAACAAATTGTGGCAAGAATTGCTACAAGTTGGGTGACATGTAAATTTAACTCATCGTCTTCATTACCATTGCCATCATATCTGAAAGGCTTTATGGTCACAGGCAGAGGTTAGGGTGGCAAAAGGAACTCTGGAAAGTCAGCTGCCAAACTAGCGTGGGATAATTAACTTTTAGCTTCCTGCTGCTACGTTTCACCACCTTTCAAATCAGGATACCTCTTTCAGCTGCTCCTTCCGTAACTTATATTGGCGCTTCTGTGATTCAAGTAAGTTGCCCAACTCCTTCTTCTGTTGACCCAAGATATGTTGCTGAAATTTCTTCTCTTCGGCCAGGGCAGCTTTTGCCTGCAGAAGTGGGAGGAGCGGTCAGGATCACCAATGACGGGAGTGGAACAGAAAGATAGTTTAGCCATGCTGGCAATTTTGTACATAGTCAGAACATCATCCAAGGAGATGGGGAAATGGAGGGAAACTAGACATGACTGCACATGTTAACTAATAACTTTAAACCATCCTTTAAAGCAGAGGTCCCCAAACCCCAGCCCATTGGAAAGCAGGCCACTGAAGTGGGGGATGAGTGCGAAAGTTTCATTTGTCCTTGTGCTGGATTTAGGTTGCACGTTACCAAACCATCCCTCCCGAAACTGTCAAGGCCCCCGCCACCAGTTCGTGGAACCAAAAAGGTTGGGGACCACTGTTTTAGAGAGAAATAGGAAAGTGTGCAATTTGACCTCTGGGAAGAAATGGCAAACCGCAGTGGGAAGAAGAGCTGGTGAGTAGATTGTCTCTTTGTAATACCTTCTGGACAAGGAAAGGACTTGAGATTGCCCACAAGTGCACCAGTTAGTTTGCTCCTCAGGAGGAGACAGCAACACTGCAACCTCTGGAAGATTTAGAGCTCTGTGAGATGAGTTATCTTGCTCAACCCACAGTTGGAGCTTTTAAGGACAGTGGGTTTGGGTATTTCTTTTTCTAATCCCTTTTGAAAATGCTTGTTGACTGCCGTTCAGCTACTGTGTTTCCCCCAAAATAAGACAGAGTCTTATTTTCTTTTGACCCCCGAAATATGGCTCTGGCCTTATTATCGGGGGGGGGGGGAGTAGGCAGGAGATGGGCCAGAATGCAAGACTCCACTTCAGTTTCTGAAAAACGGCGCTGCCAAGCGAGTGAGCAAGGCTGGCTGTGATGGCTCTGACTCAGTGGGGTTTATCAAAAAAAAAAAAAAAAAAAAAAAGGGGGGGGGAAGAGAGAAGGGTGGGAAAGGAAGGGAAGGGAAAGTGGGGGTGGGGAGGCGCAGCTTAATGGGATATTCGATATCCTGTAAGGTGCATTTCTTGCCTTGGGACTTTTTTCTCCTCCTCTTTTTCTTTTCAAAAAGCAGAGCCGCGCCAGTTGGACAGGGTGGAGATGAGGAGGGCAGGATGCTTCGGATTGGGGGGGCGACTGGTGAAGAAAAAGAGGGAAGGAGGGAGGGCTTTGACTTTCTTGGCACCTCTCCCCTCCTCCTTTAATCTGCCCCACTCGTGCATCCTCTTCCTCCCCCTCCCTCTCTCCCTCTGTGGGAGCAGCACTTTCCAAAAGGCGCTGGGAGGAAAGGAAAGGGTGAGCGACTTTGGTGGCCACCACTGAGCATGCCCGTTCGGACACATTTAACAAAAAGGTAAAGGTAAAGAAAGGCAGCCCGGCTGCCAAAAGGAGGCACTTAGGGTGGGCTTTGCCAGGTGGGGTCCTGAGAAGTTTAGGGACCACACGGAGAGGGCGAGGGAGATAGAAGGGGTAGGGTGGATGGCAGGGCTGTTGGGTTTCCTTTGCTGGACTTCTTCTGCACGATCACCGGGTGACACGTGGTGGGTTGGGCAGAACGCGTTGCTTCTCTGGAGCCCTGCCAACCTTTGTGGGCAAGTTTCCTCCCCCACTTTTCCCACTTGGAGGTAGTGAAGGGTGACCAAGGGGTTGCGCCCACCCAAATTCTCCCTCCAAGTCGCTGCAACCATCCAACATGGGGCTGAAGGAGATCTGGGTGCAAAACGTGACACATTTAAACATATGCAAAAAAAATAAAAAATCACAACCCTTTCCTTTCTCTTCACCCACGCCCCCCATCCACTCTGCATTACCTCTAATTCTCAGATTTGGTGAACTTCCAAAAAGCCTGCTCTGTCTCTCGCGCATGCGTTTCAATAGTTTTTGGGGGAGGGCTTATTTTTGGGGGGAGGTTTATTTTAACCCATGTGCTGAAAAGCCCAATTGGGTTTAGTACCAGGTCATGTCGTATTTTCGGGGAAACACAGTATTAGGAACCTTCAGATTGACAGGTTATAACTACACTGGATGAATTTCCTTCAATCCTAAGTGAAAATTTTTTTTAAATACAAGTTTAAGTACTTTAAAAAATCTTTTAGAATAAACAAGCAAAAAATTGTTGACTTTTGAAAGTTGCAAGTTGATGAGGGGCCAAGATAGATTTAAAATATAATTTGGGAATTAATTGAAAGAATCCTTCCCATGGGAAAATTATTTTGTTTTGAATTCTCCAAAAAAATCATGACGACTTTGAAGGTTCAACATTAGAGGGAACCAAAAGGAACTAGATTACAATTAAAGAGGAACACAGTTACTAATATAGGATGAAGCAAAATATTTTAACGTGGGATACATTATAAGACTGCCTTGAACAATGTCAATTTTACAAGGGTCTACCTCTAATTAGACTGCTTCAAGGATTTTAGGAAAGAGGAACAGGTTTTACTTGACAAGATTGAGACTGAGTGAATGAGTTTAAAAATGACAGCTATAAGAATAATATGGAAAAAGATATTCTGGATATATAAAAGAAACTGGTTGTCTTAATAATTAAAAAAGGATATTATGCTAAGAGTAATTTTTTATACTCAATTTACAGAAGAAAGATTTGAAGAATTTTGTAGAGGGGACAAAGAAAATATGAAAATAAAATTCTAGGACATTATTTAAATGGATCAGGATTGTTAAAAGCAAAGGGAAAGAATATCAAGTTGGTTTATTTGTTCAAATTAAAATAAATATGGTGTTTATGTCCGGAAACCTCACAGTGAACTTTTGCTGACCAGGATTGAGATGACAAGAGATGGGAAGCAGGAAGAAGAGATCATGTACTGTATTTTAATAGAAGGTAATAAGTTACTAATATTGCTTATACTTGTGATGAAGCAGAAGTCACTTCTTTATATAGTTCTTTCCCCCCCTTTATTATATTCTTATTTTTGTATCTTTTCTATTTTTCTATTTTTCCCCTTTTTTGCACTTTCTATTTTTTTGCACTTTTTAAAAATTTATTGTTTTCAATCTCTGTAATTGTAATCGTTAATAAAAGTATAAAATAATTGACTTCCGGTTCCGGCGGCTGACGGCGACGGGCAAGCTCTGCTCGCCCCGCGCTTTCCCGGTGGGCTCCCCACTCCTTGGGGGGCATAGGACGCCCCGTAGAGGCTCCTGCTGGAGGAGCGGCACTGCGGGGGATCCCCTGGATCGGCGGCGGCCGGGGGGGCCCCCCGCCTTGCTCTAGGCACTGGGAAGCATGATGGGGAGGCGCTCCGGCGCCTTCGCTACGAGGCTGTTGGAAGAGTAAACAAGCAGAAGGACGCGGCTGCGGTGAGGCGAAAACTCCCTTCCATTCCCTTTACCAAGCTGGAGAAATTGCCAGCAGTTTAAATCTCTTGTTTCGGCTTGACTTGGAGAGGCGCGGCTGGAGGGAGGGGGATTTCCCCCCCCTCGGACAGACGGCTTGAAACAATTTTGCTCTCAGCCCCAGGAGGAGGAGGAGGGGGAAAGCCAACTAATGATGTCACGCCCTTACTAAAAGTGAATTTTCTCTGGACTTAACTTCATAATGCAATGATGATCTGGAAACTTTGGAAACTTTGAAAACTTTGTTATGCCTCTAAACCCGAAGCTGGCAGGGCAAGCTTCCGTTGTCTTTATGAACTGTGAAATTTGACTCCACCTTTAAATCTTCAGGCTTTCGGTCTTTGTCTCCGTGCTACTCAGACAAATCTCTTGTTGATTGCTACCTTTTGACTCCCTGGAGTGAAAAACTTTACTCTATTGCCAGGGTGACTAGAAAAATTATCTTCTGCCTGGACCTCCTGTCTCCTGGACTCTCCTGGCTGTTCTACCTCTCTGACTGATCATTCCCTGTACTGATTGAACTCTTTACTCCATAAACAATGTCTCCTAAAAAACTACCTCCTGGAAAACCTGGCTTTGCTGCCTCTGCCCCGACATCTGCAACATCCAGTCCTAGTACACAATCAACGATAACAGCTTTGATGCAACCTAAAACTACAGAGACTGAGTTTCAACAAATGTTTCAGCAACTTCTACAGGGACAAGAGGAAATAAAGAGACAACTAAAAGAGATGAAAGAAGAAATTAAAGAGAACCAGGCCCAAATTAATAAAATCTCACAGAAACTGGATCTTTTGGAGGGTGGGACGGCTGAGATGAGGGAGGGGATGGAAGGGGTGCAGAAGGGGAACAAAGAACTTGATACCCAACAGATGAAAATAGAATTTGAGAGAATGTCCTTTTACCTTAGATTTCAAAATGTGGTGGAAACAGATGATGAAGATATAAGGGACATTATGACAAGTATTTTGGCCGAATACATTCAGAAAGAGAAACAACAGATGGGGTGGGAAATAGACTTGGTTTATAGAGTGAACTCAGCTTATGCTAGAACACACAACGTACCCAGGGAGGTACATATTAAATTTGTCAGAAAAAATACAAGAGATGAAATTCTGAGTGCACAAAGGGGGCAAGCTTTGACATACCAAGATAGGGAAATAACCATCCTGAAACAGATCCCCAAGAAAGTGAGGGAAAAAAGAAAAAGCTATTTGCAATTAGCGAAGAAATTATACCAGAAGGGGGTGTGGTTCAGATGGCTGATGCCTGAAGGTATGCTAATATTCTGGAGGAGACAAGAGTTAGAATCAATACACCCATAGAGGCGCAGGCCTTTATGGAAAAAAATAAAGCACTCCTAGAAAAACCAGATGATCCTACAACAGACACACAGGACACGGGACGGGCTGGAGCTCTGTCGGCGGGGGGAGATGGGGCAATACCGAGAAAGCTCAGATCACAAAAATGAACAAGAAAATCTACTTGACATAAACTGATCGAAATTATTAACTGAATTCATAAGCTGACTATATATTACTATTTACTAAGAAATTTTGTGTAAATGTATATTATGAGTAATGGAGGGAGGGGGCACCTACCGCACATTGCAACTGCCAAAATTTGTAACCTTTCCACGACCCTTTTCCTTGTAAATTATTAAAAAAACCAATAAAACTTTGTTTTAAAAATAAAATAAAATAAAAGTATAAAATAATTGTATAATTTGTACAAGGCATAACATCTCCTTGACAAGGAGAATTGGTTGCAAACACTCTTGTCTAAATTATTCAATTCTTTGGGGAAGGATGTTTTAATTTTAAAGAATAGGTCAGATCCAGGAACATATGGACCTGTTATGATTGAACCTATTTCTGTTTTGGATAATTGATTTCCTTGCTTTCAACGGCAAGTTAATACTGATCTTCCAAAGTGACCAGACCATTGCTGATTTGGCCAAAAGGAATGGGAACAATCAGAACAGTGTGAGGTAATCCCAAGCAAACCTGCAACACTTCATTAGAGAAGGCATAATCAAAAGGAAATAGAGGAAATAATTACTTCAATTTGGAGACAGTCTTCACCAAGGATTAAAAATATGCCACCTACAACAGTTGCCAGTACTTTGGTGACACCCCTGAAGGTGGTGATCGGCTCAATAAGAATGGGTGATAAAAATACTGAAGTCTCATAAAATTGCTATCCATTTGCAAGATTTCAATCTTCTCTCATGAAACTTTGCACTATTTCAGGCAAGAATGCGGAAATATTTCAAATTTTTGGGATTAGTATTAGCAATTCTGGCAATTTTTCCTTTTTCCCTTTCCTTCCCTCCTTTTGAAATAAGCTGTTTTAGTGCCTACTATACTAAAAGGGGCTTAATCTTTGTGTTACCGGACATCAGGTTCCCACTGCAACTTTCCCACCTTCCCGTTCTCATAGGAATTCATTTGTAGTTTCTATCCCTTTGGGCCAAGTGATCTTCCATCTCTCTATCCAAGTCTCCCGCCCTCACCTCTTTCTCAAAGATAGCCTGATGCTTCTTGGCCAATTTTTCAGCCTCAGCCGAGAAGTTGTTGCGGTGGGCCTCAAGCTCTTTGTCGAGGCGCAGCTGATGCTCATCCAGCTCAGCCCGCAGTTTGTTCTCCAGAGCCAGCAACTGTTTCTGATGTTGACGCCGCATCCGTTTGTAGCCACTCATCTGATCCCGCAGTGCTGAGTCTTGCTCGTGCTCCTGGATTTGGCGAGTCACCTGAAAGGAAGGAACGGAAGAGAGGAGGAAGAGAGAAACAAGAAAATCTAACTTAATCCAAAATTGTGGTAGACAACACCATGTGTGCGTTTATTACGGAACTAATCATGCCACGGGGTAAGAGGAACAATACACTGAAGTGTTGTGCACATTCAGATCTGAAGCAGGCAAGGATCTTCTGATTCGGTATGAGCATCTTCTCACTCCCTTTTTACTGATCCTTGACGAATCGTACCTTTTCCTGGATTTGCATGATGCCTGAAGGGGCTCAGGAAAAACTACCATATTTCGGACTATAAGACGCACCAAGATTTTGAAAAGGAAAACAAGAAAAAAAGTGTTTGCCTCCCAAACCTCCTGGAGCACTCTGCAGCCCTCCCAAACCCTCTGAGCATCCCATTTTTGCGAAAAACAGACCTATTTTTAGCTCTCCCAAATCCCCCACGCATCCCGTTTTTGCCCTCCCCAGCCCCCAGGAGCACTCTGCAAGCTTCCAAACCCTCTGCATGCCCCATTTTTAGCGAAAGTGGGATGTGCAAGGCTGGATTTGGGGAGGCCAAAAATGGCCATATTCGGTCTGTAAGCCGACATTTCCACTCTCTTTTGGGGGGGGGGGGAGTGTATCTTATACACCGAAAAGTACAGTACTTTCCAGGCAAGGAGAGGTTAGCGTGATGGGAGACAGGGCAGCAGCGGGCAGTTTCCCACTACCATTTGCACTGTGCCAGCCCAAGAAAAGGCACTGCTTGTTGAAGGAGCCTCAAAAAAGTAGAAAAAGAATGCTCACACTGGATCTTATCTATGTACCCTTATGCACTTCAGATCCAATTACAGTATACCTCTAGTGCACAGGACTTCCTTTGATGGTAAAGAAACTTAACAGCTTTTAATTCAAGATGACTCAGCTTAGATCAACAAATGAAGGAGTAAAATATGACATATATTCAGAAGAAAAACACTCTTCTAACAACCGTAACATGATTCTTATTTTGGCATGATGTGGAAATTGAGAATGCTGGTTTTGCACTTTTGACATAAAAACTATGTGAAAACTGAATTCAGCTCAGAAAGGATTCAGCACAGATAAAAAATAAGAAAAACATTGACTCTCCCAAACATGCCCCTGTGAAGTCCCATCTTTGCCCACCTGGTAGGATTCTACTCATTTTACAACCTTGCCCTTCCTTCTGCAATCTTTATTGCTAACATCATCCAAATGTTAAATATCATATTTAGCTTCTGAAAGTTTGCCACCCCCGCACAAGTTGTGTTCTAAATTAAATAATTGAAGTAATCAAATTAGTAATGATTCGAAATTTCTTTAACTGCATGGGTTTTAATGAAGCAGCTTCTGTTAAGACACAGAAGCATCCACGTTTTAAATAAATATCGATCACACTCTTAGAAAAAGTGTTGAAATAAATGTTCTCAATACAAAAGGTACAGATTTATGACACTTATCCACAGTTCTGGACTCACCCAAGGAAACTATTTTGCTTGATCAGCTCCTAAATAATGTTAAAAACAATAACTTTCCAAAGCCATCTTGTTCACAATCAATATACTCTTTTTTTTAACAGGCAGAGAACCTACTTCATTTCAGGTAGTTTCAGATTTCTTTCTGTCCTAATTTTCTCTGCTTCTTGCTTAACAACTGCACTGCAGCAAATTCCTACAGAGGGCTCCAGATGCCACAAACATTGAAACTTCACTGACTAATGTATTAAGAGAAAGGAAGGAAGAGGTTTAGTAGGCAACACCACCAGCAATTTATGAAGCTACCAGCAAAGGAAGGAGGTTGGCAAAATGAAAATGAAAGGACTGAATCCAACTGAGATCAAGCTTGGCGTAGGCATGAAATGCAGCTAATGACTTTGGCTGTGCACTTAATCGGTTTGTCCATCTCACAGGGTGGTTGTTGAGGGAAAAACAGAAGGCGAGACCATTCTACCCATGTTGTGGCCCGCCAGCAGCCAGTGGAGCTGGCAGCAGATCTGGACAGTGAGGAGGTTGGGGAGGAACATGGGCCAGTCCTGAAGTCTGGGGAAGGCTCTGATGAGGGCTCTGTGTTGGAGGTAGAGAGGGAGCCAGGGCCGTCTGACAGTTATCAGCTGCCTTCAGAGTCAGACATCAGTGAGGCAGAGGAACAGCTGGAGCCTGTTCCCAGTGTGCGCATGCACAGAGTTGCCAGACGAAGGGACCAGTTTAGGAACAAAGTTCGACTTGAGAGTAAGGCCACAAGTGGAGGGTGAATGCCCCCCCCATCAGGAATAAAAGAGGAGTGAAAGGGGAGAGGTGTTTGCAGGAGACAATTAGTTCACTCCTGCATTCTTGCCAAATATTACGGCTTCTGAAAGATATTAGCCTGGCTTCTCTCCAAGCCTGATAAAGGTCAGTAATTGTGAACTATCTTGAAAGACTGTGGGCCAGGACTTTGCTAGAGAGGAATTCACTGTATATTAAAAAACGGGGTGTATCGGGATGAGGACTCAGCTTCCTGCTGCTGGGGAAGCCTAGGTCAGAACAATGCACTGCTTTGAGTTGTACAAAATATGAAGGCAGGATTATCAATTTAATAATGCAATAAAATATAAGCAAGTTTCTCCCCTCACCAGAGAAGCTGTACGAATGGTGGCAAAGTGATCTCGGTTACGGCAGTAGGCACGACGTCGGGCAGCTGACGATGAGCTCTGGGGCTCCATTTCCGGCTGGTAGGGATCATCATACAGATTGTCATGGCCCTGAAAAGCATTAAAATGCACATAAGAAGCTATGCCTTAGCTTCTAACATTGCCTCTGCAAGTTTTCTTTTAAAAGGCACAAGCTAAAAGGTAGAGTCGGCAGATCAAACAGCACTTCTATGAGTAATTTAGGATTAGCAAGTTTTAAGAAGTGGAATGTGGAGCAAGCTGTTGTAGAGAGCACTAGAGAAGGAATTCCAAGATTTTGGAAGTTTGAAGTAATATAAACTCTAAGGCAATTTTCCAAGCTTGACACCAATCCAGGCATATTATGGCAGTAATAGCTAGAATTCTTAGCAACTGGAGGGTGTATCAGATGAACATCTGTGCCATGTTGAGGAAACCTCGGTTGAGGCTTCAACATCAGTTATGTTTCCAGTCTTAAGCATAAAGAAAGATCATGTGGATAGACTAGATTAAATATGAACAGACTACACATTTGTAATCTAGTTGGGTTTCCTCCAACTGCTGTTTCCAAAGTAGGTAGAAATTTAGCTGCAATCCCAAGAAATGTAGATAGCTAGGGAAGACTAGTCTAGAAAAGAACTGATCCCCCGCCCCACAAAGCAAAGGGGGATGGAAAAGTGTATCCACCCATGTCTAAGTTACTCAACATAAGGAAGCAAGTAGGATGTAATGATCGACTGGAATCCAATTTCGTGATCATTAGCATGCTTCTCTCTCGTCTCTCAGGGTAAAGGATACTCCAAATTCAAAACTGAGCTTTTCCCTTTATTTTCTCAGGATTACCATATCCTTATGGCCGATTTGAAGGAAGGCTTACATTTTCTACCACTTACATTTTCTATCACATGCTAGAAAATATTCCACAATGTTTCCCAACCTTCGCTTTATTCTGAAATTGGCATTTGACTGCTCTTGCAGAACCACACTGAGTTCTATACCGGCAGACGGTGGATGACGGAGCTATTGGAGGTGACGGTGTGCTCGCCTTCCTGCATCATGGCAATCTCAGCCCCGTCGTCATCATCTGAGGCATCGGCCAGGCTGTTCACGCTGCTGCTCTGACTGCTGGCACTAATTGACATACTGGGTACCGAGTGGCTGCTCTCCATGCTATTGATGGTTCCTGTCCGGTGAAGAAACTGCTCTACTTCCTGAAACAGCAAAGAAGGATTAAATGAGAAAGATGCTGCTGCAAACAGCAGCAGAGAGAGAGAGAGCGGGGGAGGTAAGGGGGGAGAGAGAGAAAGAGAGAGAGAGAGACAGACAGACAAAAGAGACAGTGTGTGTGAATAGGAGATGATCTTGAGTAAGGATGCTTCCTGCACTGTTACTCTCATGATGGTGAGAGAATTATGTGAGCCAAAGTCCAAGAAAGCCAGGGAGAACGGAATCAGAGAAAGTGGGAAAACAACAACAAACCTCTTCCTCTTCTGGTGCCTCTGCATTTGGACCATTCTGAGCTTCCTGGAAGAGGATTTTCTTCATCTTGCGGTACTGCAGATTGTCAAGCTCTCTCACTGCATCCTTGGTCCTCTGAATCAGGTCCATGATAACCGTCTGGGGTCGCTCCCTCAAGAGAAAGCGATGCTGTGGAGTCACAGGAAGAGCTAGCATGAAACCAAGGAAGCAGGTCTGCAAACGTTCTGCAAAGTTATCCACCGAGCTCTTAGAATTTGTGATCTGAGGAATCCTTTTCCATTATTCTCACAGAGTTGGATAACAACCACTGGGACTTCTTAGGACCTAATAACTATATTCTTTTAACAATGCATAATCATTTTCAACTTAACTTGAGTAAACCTAGATTTAACATGTAATGGTTACTCAAGTCCACTTAGGAACAGAGAGAGAAACTCAAATACTTTGGAAGACAGAATAACTCATTGCTTATCAACAACTTAATAAGGAAAAAAAAGCCAACCAAAATCAACACTAGGCGGTACACTTTCAACACAGAATTCTAAATTCTATGAATCCAGTGGGAAGATTCAGTATTTATCATGGGTCTGTGGGGAATAAATGATGAAGAGTGCTATTTATTAGGGTGTTTTGCTAGAAACATCTGAATCAACATTTTTCACACATTACCAGCTCCTGATCCTAACATTTCCCTTAACACATTCTTCTAATTTAAATATTTAGTGTTCTTATCTTTACTTTAACTTCTTCTTTTGGTCCCAGATGGGATAAAATGCAACTTCCATAGCTACAGGCATTGTGAGCTGGGGATTTTTTTGGGGTGGGGGTGGGGGTGGGGGAGAGGAATCTTTCTGGAATGAAAATGGGTGGGAGATACCTTAAGCAGCACATCAGAGGTTGGACGGTCCTGGGGGATCTTCTGCAGGCATGAATCCACAAAATTTCGGAAATATTCAGACCTGAAGAAAACAGGGAAGAAAGTCGGGGATTCATTTGAATCTATAAACCTCTCTTTTTTGCAAGCTTAAAGCCACTTCTGGAGTTTTCCTTACCAGTGACTAGATTGCAGCAGTGGTGAATCATTCTGGGCGATGTGGTATAAGGCACTCATAGCATTCATGTTAAAGAGGGGTGGTTTGCGCTCCGCTAAAGATACAAGGACAGTAATGTTAGCAGCAGTATTCGTCGCCCTCTACCACATCATTCCCCCAATTAACTCCAACCTTATAAGGCAAGTGGCTCGTTCCATACCAAGTTCAATGCAAGTGATGCCAAGAGACCAGACATCCACCTTGCCATCATACTGCCCCTCATCCATGGCTAGAATCACTTCGGGAGCCATCCTAGAAAGAGAGCCCAAGATAAAGCAATCATGCATTGTGACTTAGCAATGGTTCACATTGTTACACAGAGCCTGGAAGATTGTTGCATCAAAGATGCCTGACCCTGGACACAAAAGTAATTTTCAATATTACTAATTAATCAAAGGGGGAAAATTATTAAACACATGAATATGTATTATTTATGTATTTAATATACATATATTAATTGCCGCTGCCTAGAACAGGTCAAAAATGTAGCGCGCGGAAGCCAAAAATGAGGTGCGCGGAGGCGATAGGCGGCAGTAAGTCTGGAACAGCTGATTGGGGGTATTCAGGGAAGCAGATCCAACTGCCAATCAGCTGCTCATACTAAATCAGGCTGTGCTGAAGCTGACCAGACTGTTTGCAGTTTGCTGCAAGGAGGCAAATTGCTGGGAGACAGATTTTTTTTTTTCCCCTCCCCAAAAGCTAGGTGCTTCTTATAGTCCGGAGTGTCTTATAGTGCAAAAAATGCAGTATTTCATTTTCTTAGACCCATTACTTCTTGAAATGAGACTCTAAAACCAGACCCTTAAAGTTTACCCTTAAAGTCTCCCCTCCAATACTGGAACACTCTTAAATTACACTCTCCAATCTTTGACCTATAAAAGGAGAAGACTTCATAATTATTTTTTTTTAGAATCAACTGTTGTTCAAACTACACTGGGACTCTTTGCAAAATCCAGGGAACCCACATGTCTAATTATCAAATTTCTTCTTGTTCAAAGAACTGGAGTGCCTCAAATGGATATCTACACTCTCACTATCTCTCCAGCCACACCTTCACTCTTCCTAATTACACAAAATCTCAATTCTGCAGCTTACCAGTATGGGGTGCCAACAAAGGAGTTAGCAGGAGCAATGATAGAAGCTGAGCCAAAGTCCCCCAGCTTCACTTGTCCTGGTTCAGTCAGAAGGATATTCCCAGCTTTCACATCCCTGAAAGGACAGGCACAGTAATTAAAAACTGAACAGAGAAACGGAGAACACAGGGGACAAGTATGGTCAGCCAAGATGAAAAGGAGTGTGAGTGACAGGAGCAAACAGGAGGATAAAGATTAGAGCAACATTTATATGGACCAGGACAAGAAAGGACAAGGAGAAAGAAATAGGGCTGCATTAGCAAACTTCTATATTGGTAATGGCCTCTAATGTTCAATAGTTTGATAGCAACAAGTGAAAGATTTCTACTATACTTAAAATTAGGCTGCTGAAATGAGGATTTTTTTTTTTAGAAGAAGAAAAGTGTGTATAATATTGTTCTTCAGTTGAAAACATATAGTCAGTCCTTTTTTAGCAGTCATTAAGCAAAGTGGTTACTAAGTGGAACAGTGACTGCATTTAATATCAGACTTTGGCTTTTGTTTGCTTTACCGACTTGTGCAAGTTGTAAATGTGAGGATTGGTAGTAAAGTTCTTTTCTCATCAATGTGGTAACTTCAAACAGTTGCTAAAACAGGCAGACATCAAATGTGGACTACCTGTATTAACTGAAAAATCTGATAAAAAGCAACATGTTTTTAACTATTTATCCTTTTCTTAAGTTGTTTGGGATATCAAGGATTTATTATATACAAAGTAGATTTAAAAAATTTGAAGACTGTCCATTTCTGATAATTGAGCTAGACTGCATAATGTGCAACATTTGACCGAAGCGCAAATTTATGAAGTAATTTTGCCATTCTACCTGCAAATCATATAAAGAGAATAACAGTAAAAGGTAGCAAGAAATGGGGTTGTGTTATAGAGATGCATGGAGCCAATTGAAAAACAGAGTAACAGATCCTGCTACAGATTTCATAATGCAGCAACAACTAGATCATACGGTCCAACACTAAATGGGTATTATCAGCAGCAACATCTCTAAGAGTAACACAAATCGAGCTCACCTGTGGATCATATTGTGTGAATGCAGGTAGGCAAGTCCTTGCAGAGCACCATGCGTTATGGCTGCAATCTCTACTTCCTGCAGTGGTTTCTTGTGCACTAGGAAAGAAGGGATGGAGGAAAGAACATTATTTAAAGGTCTCAGAAAAGGCCTGTGGGAAGATGGGTCTCTTCAATTGGTGTTGGACTCACCTTCCAGCAAATCTGAGGCTGAGCCTAGGCAGTATTCCATCACCAGCTAGTGGATTAAGAGGAAATGTTAGCGTAGGGCAAATAAATCCTTTGAACCTCAAACATTTTGACCCTATCAGGGCTCTGGGAGCCCAGTAGGCCAATTCCATTTTGTACCTGGCATTTCCAATTCACTTAAGAATATAAGAACAACCCCCACTAAATCAGACCATATGTCCGCCATTCTACATGCACCAATGCCATCCAGACACCTCCAAAAACCACATGAATATAAATAGGATATCACCAAAAACAATTTTCTCCATGATTTTCAAGAAAGGAGCCACCACTCTATTTTACTGCAGTTCCCTCCCTTAAATTGCACTAAGGTTTCAGGAAGCAAGAATCCCAGTCATCATTCGGGCCCTTTTCAAGACTTCTCCTCATCCGAAGCCCAGTTCAACTGCATTTTCACTGCCTATCTTTAAAAGGCTTTCTGTAATATATCACGCAACATCTTAAGAATGATCTATTCGCTCTCATCTTACCCATGCTGTATGTTCCCGCAAGTAGCAGCCCTTGTATTCAATTGTGTTTGGGTGCCGTAGCTTTTGCAAAAATTTCACCTCCTTGATAATGTCCTGCCATTTCTGGAAAATACAAAAGAGAGCCTGAGCTCCAGTAGACTTCTACATTTCGAGTAAAGGAGAGAATATTACAAGAAGCCTAGAAAATTTGAAAAGCAGAAGTGGATTACCTAAGCCAGGGAGAGGCTAGAAGTTAATGGTCAACACAACTGTGTTAATAGTTTAAAGAAGACCAACCTCATTAGACTGCTTCCCACTGTAGGACATCTTCTTAATAGCCACCACTTCATTGTTGCGTATGTCTCGAGCCTGGGAAGATAATAAGAGTAAACCAAAGGAGAAGGATGAAAATAACTACCAGCATCCACAGACAGTCAACTTCAGAGAGGAACCTGGTTCTTATACCTGGAAAAAATACAGTTCAGGAGTAGTAAATTTCACATCGCACAGTGAATTGCGCATTCTTAGAGCAGAGATGCCCACGAGGCCAGAAATACTTGGGACTGGTGAGTACCCGATAATCCATTTAAAGTTACAACATCTCTAAATCAGACCAGTTCACTTCTGATCATGGCCAATCAGATTCTCTCTGAGAAAGCAATCAGCAAGATGTGGAAAAAGTTCATCCTGCTATTGCTCTTCAACATCTAATATTCAGTGGCAGGGGCCTCCTGATGGGATGGGACCCAGAAGCAAAACTGGTTCTACTACAAGCAAGGCCGATGGGAAAGAGTTGTGTTAAATGAGCTTGGCAAGGCTTGGGCATGAGAATTAACACTCCCTTGGCACTCACAAAGTAGACAGCTCCAAAACTGCCATGACCAATCTCCCGCAGGTCAACAAAGAGCTTCTCAGGGTCATCCTTGAAGAACAGCTCAGCCACTTCAGGGTCCTTCAAACTGCCAGCCCGGGCATTAGACGGCATGGTGGCCGTGGGTGAGGCTGGACTTCACTGTTGCTGTTCTCCTAAAGTGGGAAACAAATATTAGCAAACAGGACCAGCTGGGTATCAATAAGGTAATTTATTCTAATTGGGCTTATTTATATGAATGTAATTCAATGATATCTGATGCTGCCATCTTGTTGAAGCAAAGCAAATCCTGAGATCCTTGCTAGAAGAAAGGGTATAAATATATAAAAATTATACTCGCATTTGAAGAAGTGGGTTCAAGATCGCGTGCAATCCTGACAAAAGCTCAGAAAGCCTTTTAAAAAAGAATCTCTAAGCACTCACTCCTATTCACAGAAACAAGATAATCAATAAGAGATGTTTATAGCGGGAAGGCCATCAATACCAAATGAAGACGGATCTTGCTATGATACAGAAGGATAGACTTCGCTTGTTTAAATTGGGCTTCTGCTATTTATGTGACAGCAGTCAACCAGTAATTGTTAGGATATTGAAGTACCAATATCATCTCTCTTACATTCCCCACTTTTCTAGCTCTAGCTCAAAATAGGTTTGTGCTTTATTCTTTCTATGGAAATCCAGGAATTTTTGGTAAAACTATATCTACTTTCCACAGATGCAAAAATCAGATTTGCCCTTAATTTTTGGCCACTAAAATAATCTCCATTGTTACTTTAATGACAGGAGTACATTTTCGCTCTCTCGTAAAGCATCTCATGTTTCAGTCTTGTACGTCCCACCTTTATATTGCAATGCATACAGATTTCCATACAAGTAATATTCTCACCTACTGAGTTTACCAGACTTGTTATTTGCATTAATTTCTGCACTATCTTTATTGAAAGGAGAGTTGAAGCAAATGATATGGTTCTCTATTTTTAAAAATGCACAAACCTTTGGAGGGCTTGCTAAATATTTTCAGTTTTATTTTTAACTGAATGTTATGTTAACTGAGTCAGCTCAATACTATCATGTCTTTTTGTCCACTATAACTACTCTGCTCCTCCTCCTTAAGCAACTCCTCCTTGTGTAAAATGAAGAAGTTGGCTATAAGGGATTAAAAGGAATTAGAGCAGTAGTTCTCAACCTTTCTAATGCTGCGACCTTTTAATACAGTTCCTCATGTTGTGGTGACCCCCAACCATAAAATTATTTTCGTTGCTACTCTATAACTGTACTTTTGCTACTGTTATGAATCGTAATGTAAATATCTGATATGCAGGATGTATTTTTATTGTTATAAATTGAACATAATTAAAGCATAGTGATTAATCACAAAAACAATATGCAATTATATATTGTGAAATATTTATTTCTAATTACAAATAAATGAAATTTTGTCTTGAAGCATGGTGTAGCTTTGGTTTTTGTTGCCTAAGTGTTAAGAGTTTATCTACTCCCCTCTTCTTTGGGGTAGCCCCTCAGTTATTGGAAGACTGCTATCATATCACCCTTAAGTCCTTCTTTTCATTCAACCAGACATACCCAGTTCCTGCAACAGTTCTTCATATATTTGAGCTTCCAGTGCCCTAATCCTTTTGGTTGCTCTTCTTTGCACTTTTTCTAGACTAGTCTCCACATCTTTTTTATAGAGGCAGCTAACATCTTGTCTGCTCCTAAATTTTGGATCTGAAAAGAACCACATCCTGGAGGCTAGACAACCTTGGCTGCTATACAATCATACACCCACATACACAGAGACACATAGCGGCTTTATTCCCACAGCCTCCTTAATTAAGTTACCTGCAGCTGCATTCACAAACTTGCTTACCCTGCCTGGATGGATCTTCAACCTGGTGTGGGGTTGTTTGCAGGAGTGCTCTTAACTTTGGTGGTGGTGGTGGTAAGATTAATAATAATAATAATAATAATAATAATAATAATTTAAATTTATTAGCCGCTCCCTTTCCGAAAAGGACTCGGGGCGGCGTACAATGGAGTAAAAAACATATAACATTTACATAAATCCATGACATACATAAGTACAAAGACACACATGTTCGGAGGAGGTTAACAGATACAATACATAGACAATTAAAAACCATTAAAATACCCTAATTACAAAACCCCATGTACAGTCCAAATTCAAAATGTTAAAAAACAGACAGTCAGGAGGAGTACGAGAAAATTACGGTTGAGCCAGGCCAGATAGTTGGAAGAGGTGGGTTTTCAGTTGTACACGGAAGGAGCGGAGATCGGAAGTAATCCTGATGTCCCGGGGGAGGTCATTCCACAGGGCTGGGCCCATCACAGAGAAGGCTCTGCTCCTGGGTGTCGCCCCCCGACACTGTTTGGCGGTCGGCACCCGGAGAAGTCCCTCTCTGTGAGAGCGGATTGGTCGTAGGGATGTGTGGGGCAGGATGCGATCCTGCATGTAACTAGGCCCTGTGCCATGGAGCGCTTTAAAGATCATAATCAAGACCTTGAAACGCACTCGGAAGACCACAGGAAGCCAGTGCAGCTCGCGCAGGAGAGGTGTTACAGGGGAGAATCTAGTCCTCCCCATGATCACCCGCGCGGCCGCGTTATGGACCAACTGTAGTCTCCGAGTGCATCTCAAAGGAAGCCCCATGTAGAGAGCATTGCAGTAGTCCAGGCGAGACGTCACCAGCGCATGGGTGACTGTGCGTAGGGCATCCCGGTCCAATAAGGGGCGCAATTGGCGCATCAGGCGAACCTGATGGAACGCCCCCCTTGCCACGGCTGTTACATGGTCATCCATGGACAGCCGGGCATCCAGGAGGACGCCCAAATTGCGCACCTGTTCCATAGGGGCTAGTTGCACGCCCCCAATGGCCAGAGATGGAAACACCTGGTTGAACCGGGGCGCCGGAAGCCACAGCCACTCCGTCTTGGAAGGGTTGAGTTTCAGTCGGTTGCCATCCATCCAGATCCGTACGGCCTCCAAACACCGGGACATCACTTCGATGGCCTCATTGGGGTGGTTTGGGGTGGAGATGTATAGCTGAGTGTCATCAGCATACAGATGATATCCCACCCCAAAACCACGGATGATCTCGCCCAGCGGTTTCATGTATGTGTTGAACAGGAGAGGCGAGAGTACCGAACCCTGTGGCACTCCACATGTGAGAGGCCTCCGGGTCGATCTCTGCTCCCCTGCCAACACACGTTGCGTCCGGTCAGTGAGGTAGGAGCCAAACCACCGTAACACGGTGCCCCTGACTCCCAACCCCTCCAGCCGGTGCAACAGGATACCATGGTCGATGGTATCGAAAGCCGCCGAGAGGTCTAATAGGACCAGGATAGAGGAACAACCCCTATCTCTGGCCCGCCAGAGATCATCCACCAATGCGACCAAGGCCGTCTCCGTGCTGTGCCCGGGTCGGAAGCCGGACTGGCGCGGGTCTAGATAATCATTTTCCTCCAGGTGGCGTGGGAACTGCTGTGCCACCACACTCTCTACAACCTTCGCTAAAAAAGGAAGGTTGGAGACTGGACGGTAATTGACTAGGTCCGTCGGGTCCAGGGAAGACTTCTTGAGCAGGGGTCTCACCATCGCCTCTTTCAAGGCGGCTGGTAGAGACCCCTCACTCAACGAAGTGTTCACTAGGACCAGGAGCCAGTCACGTGTAACCTCCCAGGATGCCAGTACAAGCCAGGAGGGACACGGGTCCAATAAACATGTGGTGGGTCGCAGACATCCACGCAACCTGTCCAAATCCTCGATGGCAACCGAATCAAACTCCTCCCAAAGCGGACCCTCAAGACTCGCCACGGGCGTCTCTACTGAACCACTGAAGGGGGTCCATCCCATCCGGATTTGAGCGACTTTGTCATGTAGATATTTCCCAAACTCCTCTGCTCTACCCTGTAAAGGGGCTTCCCGCGGCCTCTCAAACAAGAGGGAACGAGTCACCCGAAACAAGGCGGCAGGGCGGTTATCTGCAGACGCAATAAGGGCGGCGCAATGTTGACGTTTGGCCGCTCTTAATGCCACAAGGTACGTCCTCAAGTAGGCTCGTGCCTGTGCTCGGTCAAATTCGGAACGAGAGGATCTCCAACGACTCTCTAGGCGTCTCCTTTGGCGTTTCATCACCCTTAGCTCCTCGGTAAACCAGGGAGCCAGGGTGGTTCGTCGCCGCAGGAGAGGCCGCAAAGGCGCCACCCGGTCCAGGGCCCCGGTAGTCGCACTATTCCATGCGTCTACCAGGTCCTCCACTCGGGGGCGGGTCAAATCCACAGGAGGTGGCCCAAGCTCCGTCTGGAACCTATCTGGTTCCAACAGGCGCTTGGGGCGGAACCATCTAATACCTTCCGGTTCCGCCTCCTCGCGGTGTGGGGTAGCACCAGGGAAGTCCAGCCGGAGAAGATAGTGATCCGACCATGACAGGGGAGTAATGGCTAAGTCCCCTATTCCCTGATCACTCATCCACCGGCCTGAGACAAAAACAAGGTCCAGCGTGTGGCCTCCCTCGTGAGTAGGGCCCTGAATTAACTGGGTCAGGTCCATGGCTGTCATGGAAGCCATGAACTCCCGAACCCCCTCAGACGCTTCTCCCATCGACGGCAGATTGAAATCCCCCATCACTATAAGGTTGGGGGTCTCAATCGCCACCGATGAGATCAGCTCAAGGAGTTCAGGCAGGGCCGCTGATGTATAGCGAGGAGCCAGGTATACTATCAGCAGGCCCAACTGCCTCCCTGGGCCCCATCTCACAACAAGGGACTCACACCCGGATGTCTGTGGCACGGTGAACTCTCTCGGATTAACCTCAATATATTGGGCAAACGTCGTGCATTGTTTATTTTTTATTTTTTAAAGTTTTTTATTTTCTCTTTCAAGTTCATTCACAAATATACACTCTTATAATTACCATTAATTATATAATTATCATTTATCGTTATTTTCTTACAAATATATAGAATATAGTTTGGGTCACTTTCTTGCTATCCCATTTTATTTTGCAACAACCTTGCTCCTTCTATCTTCTCTACCTCCCTTCTCTGCCTTCTTCTTTCCTCCTCTCGTTCCCTTCTTCTTCCCCTCTCTTTCCTCACCTCCTCCCTCTTCCCCTCTCAGACTCTAAATTCCCCTCCCTTCCTTCCTCTGCTTTACCCTTCCTTTCTCTCCTCTCCTTCCTCCCTTCTTCTTCCCCTTTCCTCCCCTCCTCCTCTCTTCTCCTCCCTCTTCCCCTCTCCTACTCTTAATTCCCCTTCCTTACTTCCTCTGCTTTACCCTTCCTTTCTCTCCTCTTCCTCCCTTCTTCTTCCCCTTTCCTCCCTTCCTCCTCTTTTCCTCCCTCTTCCCCTCTTCCTACTCTTAATTCCCCTCCCTTACTTCCTCTGCTTAACCCTTCCTTTCTCTCCTCTCCTTCCTCCCTTCTTCTTCCCCTTTCCTCCCTTCCTCCTCTTTTCCTCCCTTTTCCCCTCTTCCTACTCTTAATTCCTCTCCCTTACTTCCTCTGCTTTACCCTTTCTTCCTTTCTCTCCTCTCCTTCCTCCCTTCTTCTTCCTCTTTCCTCCCCTCCTCCTCTCTTCTCCTCCCTCTTCCCCTCTCTCCTACTCTTAATTCCCCTCCCTTACTTCCTCTGCTTTACCATTTCTTCCTTTCCCTTCTCATCTTTCCTCCTTTCCGTTATTGCCCTTGCTTATTTACTTTCTCTGATGGGTTCTTGGGGTGTCATTTCAGGAAACCCAACTTTATATTTTCATGCATATCATTTTCTCTGTTACATTTTATTTCTAATAATAATTCCACTTGTATCATATTTTAAATTGTTTACTTGCATTGCATTTTTTTTGCTCTTTTCCTTTGTGCATGGTTTATGGTATTTTTATCAAGCAGGTTTTCATTGTGTGAATGGGGCCAATTCGGGCTCCTGAGCTTGGCTCTTGACAGATCTGGTTGTTGATTTAGATAGTAGTTAAAAGTACCTGGCAGCGGCGTGGAAAACATACCTGCGTGCACACCACGCATAATTACAGCCTGGAGCAGGACCTAAGCCCCTTCCTCCCTCGCAGGAACACTTTCCTGCCATTACGAAGTCTCTGAGGCTAATTGTACCGGGTGTGCACGCGCACCTATGTTTTTTACAGTGTGGAGCCGTGGTGATGCACTGCACGGCCGGCAATGACTCCAAAGCCCCTCCGTGGGGGATTTCAAGGAACACGAGGTGGAGTCTAAAGTTTAGAGTTCCGCTGGTCTCAGCGACCCCTGTGAAACAGCTATTCGACCCCAAAAGGCGTCGTGACCCACAGGTTGAGAACCGCTGAATTAGAGGAACATAGACCCAGGGATTTCTAGATCCTTGAACAAAATATTACTGGGTTTGGTATTTGTTAAGCTGGGAAGCAGACAATTTAGTCCTTTACAGAGAATGTAGTGAGCATGGAAGTTGGTTATTTATGTATTACCCTCATACAAGTACATCAATCCCTTCATTATTGCACAATGTCACCCAGGTCTTAACTTTTATGAACATCATATGAATGCACATAAAATATTACACACTATGAAGCAGATACCAAGAATGCAATGAGTCAAGAGAAAAAAGTATGTAACTCACGAATGAAGGCAGATATATAATGTCCCAGGATAATATTGCAGGATCCTTTTTGGGTCAGTCACCGGGGCCAGAGGTTTAGTCTTCTGAGCTTTTGGACTCGTGCTGGAGACCATCCTCAGGGAACTTCTCTCTAATGGAATGTCTATAACATTCTCTCTAACATTTTGTTCCCTGAGGATGGACTCCAGCACGAGTCCGAAAGCTCAGAAGACTAAACCTCTGGTCCCGGTGACTGACCCAGATTGGATCCTGCAAATGTGTAATGTTTCTGGAACATTGGGAACAGCTGTTATCAGATGATATCCCCATATAAAAAAAAATTCTCATTTTCTGTAAATGTTCTTTTTGAAATGAGTAATTTCTCCGTATTCTTTCCCCATCTTCCAGTCTATAGCAAATTTCTCCAACATGGTTCCCTCCACGATTCCAGGCGCACTGGAACTACAATTTCCATCCAACATCACTAAAACTTCTTGGGAAATCTAGAAATTTATAGATTAATCCCTTTGGTAGACACATTCTGGCTAAAAGCTATTTACACAACATTTGTAAAGTGAGCCCTTTAAAGGTTAAAGATATACATTTAAAAATGAATATTTTGAGCCTGTGAAACAAAGTGGAATAAATGTTAAATATACAAGAATATTTAGTCTAATCACAAAATAACCATGTGGGTAGAAAATGAGCCTCATTCCAAAAAGCGAGAGGAAAATGCGTGTCCTACAAGCAGACTATCCCTTTTGTTCTCAGTCCAATGGTGGAGAATTTAAGATTCCCAAAATGTCCAACAGAAGCCTGGCAGAAATCCATGAGCAAGAAAATTTGCTTGCCAGCACCTGACAATAGTAATGTGGATTGCAGTTGCAACCTTGAATGTCACAGAATTTGTATCTCTCCTGTCTGGTTCATTCAAAATATCTTCATGAGTATCTTTGACTGCATTTTCCCCTCCGTTAAGGATGGTCAAATCACAATTCAGAATCCCATATCTTAATCCATTTAATCCATAAATTCTGGAAAATATCAGCTCCTCTCTTATTTGCCCCTCAGAAAAATCCATAGAAGTTAATCTGAAGCACAAATTATCAGGATCCAAAGTTCCCCAGAAACCAGCTTGTTGCACCCTTCACCGTACAGTGCAGCCTCAGAACAGGAATACCCAATAAACTTTACAGGTAACAAAGGTCTCTTTTCATTACCAGAATAAATTGTCTTATAGGTTGCCTATCCCCACACTCCTGCTATGACTGTCAAATGCATGAAGCACCATGGTTTCAACGCAGATAAAATGCTCGACAGATCTGGCCTCTATAAACAGATTTACTGTGCTGGAAAACACAGCCACCTAGATAGGAGGTTTCTCACACCAAGCCTTCTTCCCCTTGACTGGGTTGCAATTGAGGTGAGCTGGGGGAAAAAAGAGCCACAGTCTTGCTGCAACTTTAAACTTTGAAACAACTACACAGGGTCCCTCCTGTTCACTCTCTGGGATGGGCAGTGATTGCTGGACTGACTCCAGGGGGCTGAAATGAAAAATAAGGAAATCAACAGTTTGCAGGCGGGTTATGCCGGTCAGAGGAAATCCTTGCATTGTTCAGTTGCTTCCCTGGGAACAATCTAAAGAAAAAAAGGCAAAGTGTAAGGCTAGCCTTGGCAGTGATGCTACTGGCAAGAAAGCATCTGGAAGGGTTTCTGTTGCGGTGGTTGCTGCCTGGATGCACCAAAGTGGCCGAAATTTAAGGCCACAATTTAAGTTTCAAATTAGGGATATAAGGGGAGGGAAGCATGTAATAGGGAATCATCTGGAGTTCACTTTTAGAACAGCAACTTCACAGTGTATGTGTCCTACCAAAGGAGCTCACGAACTGATTAATCTCTTAAACATGAACTTGCTTTTTGGCAGGCGACAAAAGCAGAGAACACTTCACCCATTCATTTTAAATGGGGGATAATAAGGTAGCTTGTATGTAAGTCATAAATCCTAAAAAATTGGGGTTTTTTAATTAAAAAACACACCACTTTGAACTGAATTGAATCATTTTATCAGCTGCATTGAAATACTACATTTCCAAGGATTCAGTGACAGAATAATTGAGTATACTTAACTTGAAAACAATTTACAACATTTAAAAGCATAATACACACTGTAACTAAACTAAAAAAAAATATTCTGTCTAATTTATTTTTATTTCACATATACTGCAGGGTGGAACTAAAAGCCACATCGACAAGAGTAAGAACCTTCTCTTCAGATGAAGTTACCGACAAAGCCACACATGCTGTTTTTAAAGCATATTATTTTGGCTCTTGTGTTTCATCTATTTATAGTGTAGCAGTAAAGGCAAAGATTTCGGTGAACTAGGCACCCATCTGCTGCTCGTCCTGCTGCTCCGAAAAGCCAAATGGCCAATTTTAGGGAGCTTCTCAACCTCTGCGAGTCCGGAGGATTCCTCTGATCCCCGAGGCCAGTCAGGCAACGGTCTTCCCCTTGTGGGGTTAGCCAACCCACAGCACAGGAGGCAATGATAGTCTGCCTCTCTATTCACTCCCAGTAATTTAGAGTTTGAGTTATCCAATTAATCTGATTTTAAAGTTGTTACCCAAAGATTGAGAAATTAATTCAGAAGTGTAGCCAAGGAAAATACTTCTTCTCTTAGACCGGACTGAATTAAACTGGGCCAAGGAAGAGGAGAATCATGGGCGTAGCTACTGAATTAATGACAGTCTCTTGACCAACCAGGCCATGAGAATACCCATTCCTGAGCCATCCTGCTGGATCCATGGAGAAGAGATGGGTTCTTCAGCATCTGCATGAAGCTGCTGCAGGAGCCCATCTGATGGTTCAGGGTCTGATATCAACAATATTTTGATGATACCCAACTATACATTGTGACCCCAGGTAGTCTTGTCCCAATATCTTGGAGGTTTTGAAGCTCTAGATTGGATAGAATGGGCTTAAATTGAACTCTAGGAATACAGAGCTACTGTTTGTATATTGGGATTTGTCTATTTCTATTTATTAAATTTATATGCTGCCCACCTCACTCTCCGCATCCCTCTATGCTCCTTGTTTTGTCTCTGGATGAGTCTGACCTTCCTATGAAGGAGCAGGTTTGTGACTTGGGGGCCCTTCTGGACTTGTGACTCCTACTGGATCAGCGGTCAGAAGTTGTGCTGAGTGGTACTTTCCCCAGCTTTGGCTTCCATGCCTATTGCAACCTTACTTGGGATGAGAGGAACTAACTAGAGTGTCTCATATTGTCATACTAACCCATCATCATCTGGTTATGTTACTGCAAGGTACGGCCACATTCCAGGTACAATTTTAAGTACTGGTTTTATCTATAAACCCATAAATGGTTTTCTGCCACTTTTACCTACAGGACCACCTCTCGGCACCAGGTCACTTTATGCCAGGAGAAACATTTGGTTGTATGCGTCTCCCTCCCCATTTAAAAAACAATAATCCCCAAACACTATTTTTCTATAAGGCTGGGCCTTCTGGAATGGCATTTTGGTTGGTGATGTATTTATCTCCAACATTATTTGCCCTCTGGAAAAAGTTGAAAACAGAGCTTTTCTTGGAGAGCTTTTGAGGTCAGATATTGTATTGTTTGAAGATTTACACAGTTTTATTTAGATTATCGTGTTTGTTATTGTAAACCACTGATAAAGTCTTTTTAGGATTGCAGCACAATAGAAAGCTGATAAATAAATAAATGGTTGGGTAAGATTCTCACAGAATAGATGGACTATAAGGAATGAGCTTTTAGGTAAAGAAATGGACCCTCAAAGCTTTCCAATGTCAGAAATTTAAAGAATTGCCTGCTGTAGCAACTGACACTCCTTAAGTATCTGGGTAATAAACAGCAGTGTTTCTCAATCTGGCTAAAGAATTCTGGGATCTGAAGTCCACATTTTGTAAGTCCCAAAAGTACCTTTTCAAGAGGCAACAGGACTTTCTGATTTTTCTTTGAAGAGGTTTCACTTCTCATTCAAGAAGCTTCTTCAGCTCTTGAGAGCTGAAGAAGCTTCTTGCATGAGAAGCAAAACCTCTTCAAAGAAAAATCAGAAAGTCCTGTTGCCTTTTGAAAAAAAACCCTTTAGGACAACTATAACCAGGATGACTGAGAATCTCCATAGACACATACTGTAAGGCTGAGAAATACTGGTAAAGAGGATCTCAACATTTGTGGCTGGAAATTGTGACATACATGATGAGTAGGATAAAGAAGTCCATTTGTGCAAGACAAAGAAACGAAAGTGTACTGTATAATAATCAACATTTGTATTGGCTCCATCTCTTTCCCCACTCCACAAGAGTTTCTTCGTTTCTAGGCAATACAATTTGTGAACGACAGGAAATACCAGTAGCCTCTCAGTGACTACCATATGCATAAAGGCCTCTTAATTGTTCTAGGTTTATTCTGCTCACTTTGAAAATGTTAGTCTTTGGCCACTAAAACAGGATAAAATGGGAGAATAGGTGGAAATCCTAGGAGAAATTGAGTAGAGAGTAAGTGACAATGATCTGTTGTGCAAAAGCTAGAACTGACCATGTCAGAGATGGAGAAATGAAAGAGTCACCTCAATCAAAGAAGGAAGAAGCAGACTCACAAACTTCTGTTGCTTGATGCTGGTTTCTGTAATAGAACTACACTATAGTGGGACAGTTACATTCCTTAAAGGCAAAATCAGGAAAACTAATAAGAGTTCTAAAAAAACCATCAACACTTACTTTTGCTTGCCATCTTCAAAAGTTACCTACAAGCAGTCCTCAATTTATGACAACTGGGACTGGGACTTCTGTCGCTAAGCAGTGTACTATCACCTGATTTAATGATATTTTTGCAGCAGTTTTAAGCAAATCTGGCTTCCACAATTGACTTTGTCAGAAACCAGTTGGGAAGGTGGAAAATGGTGATCCAGTGAGTGACTACAGGACGCTGCAATGGACGTAAATGTGAGCTCGTGGCCAATTGCCCAGATTGCAGTTACATGACTGCAAGGACACTGCAATGGTCATAAGTGTGAGGACCAGTTGAAAGTCGTTTTTTCCAGTGCCAGCATAAACCTCAAATAGCTGCTAAATGAATGGTCACAAGTCGAGGACCACCTGTATTGTTCTTTGTATATTGGTCACCAATATGATGATTGTTTAAAAAACCGATTAAAAAACCTGGGTTGTAATGCTCTTAGACTCATCCAATGTAATGGTACTGGACAAATCTTTCTTATAATAGATGTCACCTATCCCTGATTATAATGTGACACCCAGGCTTAAGCTGTTGAATCAATTAAGAGAAATACTGGCATTTTTACCTAGACCCCTTCATACCCTTTCAGATTTAAATAAAATTTAAATATTCATTGTGTGAGATTTCTAAATATTCTTGATAATGAAGGATAACAGTTGAACTTCAAAAAGACTGCCCATTCATTGCTTTCATGTTTTGGTACCCTGCCTATTTTGGTGCTTTCTTGCAAGCTTTCCATTGGAACTACAAAAATTAAAAAGCTCTTGCTTTCAAACTCATTTTTAAAATACCAAATTTTTATTCATAGCTCTCAGATATAAACTTTACCTTTTTGCTATCATGGAACTCAAGATAAGGAGATCTAGCCTGTTTAGGCAATGGGCCACCAGGGGCTTCTGAGATTCAGACCTATTTTAGAACCAGGATGCATCAAATTCTTGAGATTGTGCCTTGGGACATAAAAATCCAATGAGGCATGTGTTAGATGTTACTACTGTTCCTGTCTTCTGCTCACCTACAACATTATTCTCTTTATTATTCAATTATTCAAATGTGATTCTCAAGAGGTTCAGTAGCAGACACAAGATGGTACCCCAGGTGTCCCCTTCGCCCAATTACCCTGAACTAGGTTTTTTTTTTCTGTTAAAGGTTCAAAGAGCTTTTATGCCAAAGATGGCCACCCCCACCCCCTCCTTCATTTACTGTATATTATTAAGACTTTCTGAATTGGAAGAAGAAAGTGCTTACTGAGGCACCTGTGGGTAACTCAGGAGCAACCCCTAGGGGTTGTATTCTACTACAACAGCATGTGATAAAAATAATGCTTTGGGAACACACTGCAGTCATTTTCAGAGATTTTGCTGCAGCCATAAGAAAACTACATTAAGAAAGGATAGGTGAGATTCTTCCAATTCTAATAAATGCCCTAACTACTGTTTTATTCCATTAGCAAGGAAACTAGATTTTTGCATAAACCACTCCATTTCTTAAATGTAGCATTGTGAGAAACTGGAAATGGAAAATGTGCTGCAGTCATGAGATGGATATAATATAGAACCTCACCAAAACAGGAATTAAAGTGTAAAAAATAAAGAGAAGCGTTGGATATTCTGGAAGGAACTTCCACTTTTCATTTACATCTGAAAAGGAACTTATAATAAAGGAGGAAAGATCTAATAGCTCTGTCTATGGGTGAAGTTTCCATAGCTGTTTTTTCCAGACATTACAAAGCATGTAATTTATTTATCCAGGTGTCAAATATGATTCTAAAATTTGCAATATCTAAATAAAGAAATCCATCTTATTAAAGATGTTTCATATTTGCCATCTTACAGCGCACCATGGAAGCTGTGCAAAACTGAGTTGAACCCAGTCACAACACACCAAGCATTTCTTCTCTTTGAAATTTCAACTTCTGCTACCCAGAAAAGTAGACGAGTTTTCTTCTCAGGCACAAGACTATCATTTGGCTCAAAAATAATTTTCTACATTTGTTTTTCTTAATGTGAAAATCCAGAGGAAATTCTCTGCCACAAGGTATCATTATTTTTTTTAAAAATAGACTTTACAACCTATTTTTTTATGAAATAGTATCCCATTCATAGAAATTAGAATTACGAGCTAATTAACCAGAATTCTGATAGTATAAGTTGTCCATCTCTTTGTTTGGATCCGCCTACCAGGGGTAGAGATAAATAAACCAGGAAACCATATTAGTAGTTAATCTACTCTTTCCTTGGATCCAAAATCCCTGGTTTGAAATAGTTTAAACAAGCAAGAATCTTAAAGACAATAAATCTTCACTTAAAATTCTAGCTTCTCAAGAGATCAATAATCTCGAAATTCTAATTGAGACAAAACGCTAATTAAAACATAGCCATTTCCTGTTATTTAGCAATTTCTATTAGCATGAACTAATAATTCGCACTTGGGCATAAATGTACCAATTTATTTGATCCCAATATATTTATTTGATCTCAATATGCCAAAATTCTGTCTAAAGGAATATGAGATAAAAAATATCTCCAGGGAAACAACAGTTGTGGGCTGCTGATAAAACAAAAATTACTACATTAAAAAACAAAGGTAAGTCAGTAACTTTGAGGAATTTATTTTCAAAGGTGCACAAAACTCACAACAACAAAATAGCTAACCATAGGTTAGAGGTGAGTGGACAAGAAATCTGAACAGACTCCAGCAGCCAGCAGACTTATAAATTGTATGTTTCTTTCTAGACAATAAAACAACGCTGTCATTAAAATAAATGTAAGCAACACTGGCACAAGTTTTACATAGCTTGCAAAAAGTTACTCATTTTGACAAGACCATGATATACAAAATCATCCCTAAAATAAGACATTTAAAATGAATTTTTACTGGGTGTTATCTCAGGAGACAAAACTGTCATACCTGGCTTTCTTTCCAATCTTTAATGTAAGCACCATTCCCAACACCATGCAACTCTCTTGAGCAAAAAAACTCTAGATCTCTCCAGGGTGAAGGAATATAATCCATAAAGGATGCCCTAAAACCTAATGCTTTTCACCAATGGTGCTTGATAAAATAGTGGCCAGTCAGAATATGTACACAATTATATACAAAGCCTAGATAACTGAACAAGTCCCATTTCAATTAGTATAGGATACCAACAGTTATCTTACTAGGACAGTGAATCAGTTATCTTACTAGGACAGTGAAGAAGATTTTGGAAAAAGTAATTGCTTTTTCATATCCCGTTACACTATCTCTAAACAGAATTTTATTGCTCTAATGCTTCATATATGGAAGACAGAATTAAACATTAAACAATTTTTAAAAATTAAAATGGAAACCAACGAAAGCTATGTATCTAAATAATGACTATATGAATGAATGTGGAGTTGGATTTCTGTGCCCATGGGCCCGGCTTTCTTTTATAAATATTATATACTATTATTAATACACCTCTATCTGCTAAATAATTTGGGACTGGGAAAGGTAAATTTATACATCAAGCCCAACTTCTCTTCATAATTAAGGTAGCTTTTTAAAAAAAATAGCAGTATGAATATGTCCATCATCAATCAGAAAGAGCAAAATTTAATGGTTTAAGGAACCCAATAGGATCCTTCCCATTCTTACATGCCTCACTGATACTAGCTTCCCAAATTCTGTCATTATAGGAGTATCTAAGGGCATATAATACCTCTGGTACATTAAACCAGTACAAGAGTTAAGGCCTCTGAGTCTAGTCGAAGGTGGAAAAAGTCTAAGGGACTAGACAGATGATTTCCTAGTTTCCCTGATCCTGAGGTTCTAAAGGAAAGAAAATCTGAGAGAGTGAGGAACCCTAGTGGGATTTTAAGGGAGGGCTGGCTATACATGGAGGACCTGGGATGAAAAACTGGATCCTTTTTCCCCCTGCAGGAAGATGTTAGGCCCAAACCTCTAGCTCTGGAAAACAGAACTCTTCGTCTCTTGCCTAGGCAAAGCCTTCAAAGAAGAGGGGAAAAAAACATGAAGAGGAAACAGAATATGTTTCCCAACCTAGACAATACAATTTCTGACTTATTTGGAAAGATAATGATAGGAGAAAGAAGATAAGAGCAGATAAAAAGAAAATCAGATTGTTTTACTTAACTGGTGCAATACAATCTCTTTTGTTCTCTAAACATTTCCTTCTCTCCCCATTGCCCAGCCTTCCCATCTAACAAAAACACCCTTCTCCCCCTCCCCCCCACTCTCCCCTTATCTGCGTGCTTGGGTCTCACCTGTAAGTCTCCGCAGCTGCCTAGATATTCTTCCCCTTGCGGCTCCAGCTCCAAGATATTGGGGGGTGGGGAGAGTACCCCTGACTACCTCCCTCTTTTCCCTACTCCCTCCAATCAAGGAAGAGGGTTTAGAGGGACCTGTCAGTAGCTCCCCTGGAAAAGGAAGGCCTCTGGGTGGGAAGCATAGGGTACCTACAACAGCCCCCCTCCGAGCCTCTCCTTCCCTCTCTCTTGTTTGGGTAGGAAAAAATTGCCCTGCAGAAGGGAAGACATGCAAGTTGGCTGGGTAACCGGGGAACGCGATGGAGGTAGTAGCCCTGTAGAAGGATGCAACAAGCGTCTAGGGCCCTTCTGCAATGGCTGCAATTCAGGGGTAGGGAGAGAAAAATCCGAAATTAGAAGGAAGGAAGGGGTGGGAGTGGGTGGGTGGAGGAAAAAGAAGACAATCGCTCTCAGCCCAGCAGCTCGCTTTGCCAGAGACCAAGGGATGGGCTTCATAGGATGCTGCAGTCCCTTCCAGCTGTTGGCGGCTGCCCACAGATGTTTACAGAGGAGGTATAAGGGGCAGCCTACAGATAACGGGCGAGGAGGATTGCAAGACTCTGCAAAAGGGGATTGACGGGGGTCTTGAAGGGAAGCCGGCGGGGGGAGGGGGAACAAAAAGGAATGAGAGGTCAGGTGGGCGGGGGTGGAGTGGTCCCTGTAAAAGGCAGAGAGATCCTTTCAGATCCAGGGAATTGGGGGTGGGGATGGAAGAGCGGGGAAAGGGAGGGCGTCTCTATAGGGGAGGGTGCTGTGGGGGTGGGGGGCCTGACTCTATCCGGCCCCCCCTCCCCTCTCTTGCCTCTTCGAGTTCCTCCGTCTGCTCCCTCCCTCACTCACTCCAGTTGTCCCCAAATCCAAGATGGCGCCCAAGGCAGGAGCAAGACCGGAACCAAGGCAGAGAAAACGTCAGGCGCATGCGTACAGGGAAGGTAGGGGCGCCGAAGAAAGAGCGCACAGGCGCGATGTGTCAGGGGCGGAAGCCCGTGAAAACTCGCATGCGCGATGTCGGGAATAAGCTATAAGAACATCGTGCCGAACCTTAAACCAGCCTGGTTCGTAAAACGTTTTGGTGGGGCAACTGTGCGCATGCGCCCCGCTCGGGTCATTCTTGAGAAAAAAGGTGAGTAGTGCGAACTGAGGGGCGAGGAGCGTACCGTCAGCAATTGTAGGACGGCATTACTGAATGGAACGCAACGCACGCGCATTTAAAAGAGGGAAGGAAAAAAGCCCGACTTAATTGGATTGTCTTAGCGTTAATGGGCGGGAACACGCTTATACTGACAATATGTAAAGCGAGGGGAGGGATCTTGAAACTTGCCCTAAGAATGGGATTGGACGAGAAACATCAGGAAGGGAAAATGCATAAAAGATCGACATTTTGGTTGGCTGGGGGGAGGGGGGAGGGAAATAACGGCCCTTCAATGAAAGAAGTCAAATTGGGACGCCCGCGTGCCCTCAGGTGTGCTTTGATTGGAGCAGTATGGGAAGGCGTGGGATTTGATTGGTAGGGCGAGGTAGTTAAAGGGCGGGGCTTCCATTGCTCAACTGTTACTGAGGCAAGATTTAGAAAGATGTTGGTTGGCGCGCGCGCAGAGAATTGGCGGGGACGCCGGGCGAGGGGGGGAGGCAATGACAGCTGTTCAACGAGGGAAAATAAAGGGCGCGCTGGGCGACAGTTAAACCGTCACTGCAGGGGGCTTGGGTGCATGCGCGTCCTGGGAGCTCTCGGGCAGAGGGCGGAGCTCGAGCCTCCCTGTCAGTGCAGTCGCAATTTCTTCTAGTCTTCTCAGCGCCCTTATTCCCCTCACCTCATGTGCAGTTTTAACGCCTTTGATGCCGGCGAGATTCAGGCCCGTGCCGGACGGGCCTCTTCCTTTCTTGTCAACACGAGGGAGCTGAAGTTAGGCCACTCGCTCTTCTTCAGGCGTAAATATCAAATTCTAAGCAGGTGACGAAAAGGCGGTAGAGAATGCTAACAACCGTACATTGGGTTAGATGGAAAGCCACCAGTTTTGAAAGAAGCGCGTCACCCTCCCCCTCCCCCCCCACCGAATCACATGAATTGGCCTAGCTAACACCGCCGAGGCCGGACTGCAGTTGCCGACCTGGGATTGTTTATCCCGATGACGTCGTTGACCCGGATTGGCTGGGCTACTGCGAGGGTTTCGCGTCCAGCCCGCCTTTCGTGAGGAAAAGGGAGTTCTTTGGTTAGGTTGCACTTGGAGCATGTTGAGGGAGCGCCCGAGATTTTACACGTGGCCTTCGGAGGGAAAGAGGCAAAGGAACACGGGAGTTCAGAATGTCGGTCAAAAATGGCTACAAGTTCTGAAATGAAACTCAGGGTGGGGGGAAGAGAAGAGCAATGCGGAGAGCAAATTATAGAACTTTAATTAAAATAATTACAGCAGATTGCTTAAAACGATTAGGGAAGTATACTGCAGCGTGAAGTACTAGGTAGTATAATTGAGAAAGGCAACAATGAACAAATGACCTTTCAAGAAGACTGGACTGCCATTTGTCAGAAATTGCGTAGGGCAGGGTCTCCTGCTTGGGCTGGGGATTGGATTAGCTCACCTACAAGATCCCTTCCAACTCTGTTATTCAGTTAAAACTGGGGCCTGGGAAACATACAGCTGAGGAAAGTAAGGCTGGGCACCATAGATGGGAAACAAACTGCAACAGCATGAAAAATTAAGATACAATATTAATACTGTAGGTTAGATAGGTGTATTTTTAACCTTTCCAATTTTTGCTTTTACTCCAGCAATGCTCATGGGGCATCTGTAAGCATGTGCAGTTGTAGCTAGATTTAGTATATTAAATGAGTACAGGTAGTCCTCAACTTACAACTACAATTGAGCCCAACATTTATGTTGGTGAGAAATTCGTTAAGTGAGATTTTGCTGCATTTTACAATTTTTCTTGCCACATTTGTTAATGAATCACTCCAGTTGTTAACTTAGTAACATGGTTGTTAAGTGAATCTGACTCCCCCATTGACTTTGCTTGTTAGAAGATTGTAAAAGGTGATCACATGACCCCAAGACACTGCAACTGTCATAAATATGAACCAGTTGCCAAACATCCAAATATAAATCATATGACCCTGGAGATGCTGCAATGATCATAAGTGAAATTTATCATGTCATTTTTTTTCAGTACTGTTGTAACTTCAAATGGTTACTAAATGAACTGTTGTAACTCAAGGACTACCTGTAGTCAAGGGGTTTTTTGCTGCAAGTTTTTAATTGGCCAAACACATCACTGGATTATGTATCTACTCAGCATCTACTCAGACATAAAGGATGATCCATGTACAGGTGGCCCTTGACTTAATGACCCAAATTGGGGCCTCTTAACTGATTGTTAAATGAATGGTTATAAATTGAGGACTACCGGTAATAAATTAGTATACAAGTATTTTACCTGTTGATCTCATTGAAAGCAAGAAGTTACTCAGGTATATCAAATATTTACACTGGATGATTTTACCTATCCTTGGAAAATGCACTAAAACTGGAATTGTATGTGCTTTTTGGAAAAATTGTATAGATAGGAAGGGTGGCATAGAAATATATTTTATTTGTAAGTTAGCATTTGCTATATGTACTGTTCTTGGATAAGGTGAGTTGGCAGTAGTTGAGATACAGATAATTCTTGAATTATAGTGGTAATTGGACAGAAATTTCCATTGCTAAGCAATGCAATTGTTAGGTAAAACATGAGACTGCATCGCTTAGTAATGGCACTCTGTTGCCATCATTAATCAAATATCACCTGTCATTAAGTGAAGACTCCCCAATGCAAGCTATTCCTGGCTTTGTCTCTCCCGATCCTGAACCTTGGTAATGTAAGGAACTGCCTCTTAAACTCTAGCCACTCATCCTCTTCTGCCCTTTTGACTGATCTGCACAGCAGCATTCCTCGATGGCTGTGCTAATTGCACTGGAGATGAAGTAGATATCTGGGGTCTTAAACAGAGCTGGCGGTCACCACACCTGGGCCTTAAGCACGTGAGGCAGCTGTTGGCTGTGCCAGGCCATCTTCCCAAGGAAAGTTTCTGAGGCCTTGTAAGAACTATGTGCCCACCATTTTTCAAATAGTGCACCTTGTTCTCCAGTGCTTAAAAAAACTGCTGAAGCGTTCTGAAGCTATCATAGGAATAGAACATACTAACTGAATGGCCTTAGTGTGACTAGTAATTGTCTTGTATAAAACCAGGTGTGTCTTGTTAGCAGCTGGAGGAAAACAGCTAAGATCAGCTAGGTGTGGTAAGGCCTGTGGCGTGTAGGATGGTGAAGGCTTTCTGCTGCGGTTGCTGTGCAGCACAGGGCTTGAGCTTCCCCTCTCAACAGCACTGGGGCTGAAGTAGAGGCTCAAGGACAATGGCAGCCAGCTGAAGGCCCAGCTTCCACTTCAGTTCAGCTATACTGTTAAGGAGTGCTGCTGTGCAAAAATACAGATGGTGGGAGGAGTTGAAGTGCCCTTGCTGTTGTGTGAATCAGCTCCCAAGCTCCCAAATTTGATCATTGCACAGGTACTGCAACAGCTGTAATTTTGGGGATCAGGTGTAAATGTCATTTGTTCAGCTGTGCCTTAATTTTGAACAGTGGCTGAATGAATGTTTGTAAATTAATCCAAGGACTGCCTGTAGATCTTTCTTGGTATAGTAACATAGCGGGTGTTTCCTCCTTGTGGAAAATCTACCAGACTAATTTCTACCTCCAAAAAAGATGCTGAAAAAGTTTACAGTTTACAATTATTATTCTCTGAGTTTAATTTTTATACTCATTATCTGCTTATATATTTATTACACATATAAATATTGGTACCAGATGCTATGTTTTATGTTAAAACTGGAAATAAGCAATAGGAATACTATTTAAATAAATGAAAGTAGAGGTTTGCAGTCCTATCTTTTCTCCATTTTAACTGAGGCTTTTTTCTAGATGTTAAACTACCACATAGTTACTGAAAACAAGCGAACCTTGAGGGAATATGAGGATTTCTTGTTTGCACATTGCTTGGTATTATTTATATTTAATCATGAAATCCAGTATTATGTAGATATAATAGTGGAAGTTTTAGTGGCAATGATAATTTAGGTTAATTATACTATTTGATGATATATAGTTCAAGTTCTGTAATATATCATAAATATATTAGGCAATTTGCATTGATTGAATAGTCACTTAAAATACTAAGAAATTACAATTTTTTTGTATTTAATAAGTTGTTTATCATATCTTTTGTGAACCAAAATAGCACACCAACCAAAAATAATCAATTTTACATGGTATAGCTGTTTAGAAAAAGGAGGACACCTGAGTATTCTGGAATGTAGAATGAATAGCACTGGCTTGATCCACTTAGAGTTGGCCCCATTTGTTTTTGGGGAGGCGATAATATAGGCCAGCTGCACAACACAGCATAGCACAGAGGCAGAGAAGGAAAGCACTGGTCATGAGGAGGCGCTGGCTGCAAAGGTTACGGTCCGCCTGAGAGTTGAAGAAATGATAGTGAATCATCTTCCATCCATATATTGTGGAGCAAACCAGTTTTAGCATTCAGATATTGCCCACAACACAACTGCCCATACCTACCTGATCTAGCATGCTGGATAGGGCAGGGTTAGCTTGATAACGTGATTGATAGCAAATCCCTGGCATTTCCAAAGTCATGCTTTGTTTCCCTATTACACATTTTGGTGGCTTTCTGGGAACAAAATGAAATATTGCATTAATGGGTAAAGAAACATTGTAGCAATGCCCCTTTCTTGTTAGCTCACCTGGTCTTGGGGAGAAGGGATGAAGGTGCAGTGATCCTAAGGCAATTCTCACGGGATAATGAATTTGTGATAACAGTTAAGAGATGAATTGATTTCTGGGCATCTGGACCTGTGGATAGAGTTAATGGAAGGAAATGTCAACAGAAGGTGAGCAAGGAGTCAGAATTCTTGAGAAAACACTGAAATAGATTGTTGGTCACTCACCTCTGAAACCCAATTTTGTCCCACTGATGGTCAGACCTAAATGTGTATCATTGGGAAGATCTGTGCCATTGTGAACATCAAAGGTCAAGCCAACCATGATAGATATAGTTGTAGGAGGTTCAGCAGTTGAAGGAAGTGATATGACATTTCCCTGAGTTTTATTTGTGATACAGAACATTAAATGTGCAAGAGATTTCAGCAGAGAGTCCCAATCCTTAGATATAAGGGAAAACGGAATGAGCGCTGCTTCTATTCTCATTTTTTTACCTTTTCCCTTAAAATATCTATCCAACTCCATATGACCTCATCTTTAAAATCCTTTGTTAACTGTTATTCAGAATAGTGGCACATAATACAATGAGGGACTTTCTGGATTTCTGAATTGTAGATAGCAATAGCTAAATTTGAATTTAAAACTTTGCATTTTTGAATTTGTTTAACTTTCTTTGCCCCAAGTAGGTACAACAAAATATCTGAATTTTAAAGGTCCCTTTCTTTTGGAGAAAAATTATTTTAATTTTTTAACTTGTAATTTATCTATAAACTGAAAGACAATAATAGAGAAATAGAACTGTAGCCAATCAGTCTGAAAGTACAACTTTCAACTATTTATTCATTAGAGAGAATCAACCTCTACCTGGAAAACAGCAAGGGAAAAATAATGTCTCCATTACTGTTTTTCCTTTATCCTTCCTAAGTTTTTTTCTGCTGTCTTCTCTTAATAATTGAAATCCAATTTCATGCCATGTTCTCATCTAAGTTTTTATTTAAATTTCTTATCTCTAGCTCACCTCTTTGACATCAGGATTATGAATATCGTGTGACTGGATGTAGACAGCAAAACCAACAAAGGCAACAGCCAATGAAAGGAGGCAGAAGAAGAAGGAGACCAGAGGTGGATGTCGTTCCAGGCAGATACGCAGGGAGGCCAGTAAGGAGCAGCTGACCATGGTAAGCCCTAGAGATGAGGGTAAGAAGGATGTAGTATCATCCTAAAACATTTCTGGGAGAGATTACTAGAACAGCCAGAAAAAATGGAAAAGAGGCGGATAACATGAATCTTTCATTTTTGTATGGTACTGTATTTCAGCTTTTCTAATTTGAAAAGTCAAAATGTAAATGTAAATAAATCTATTGATTTAATTTCATTATTAGATAATTTAAACTGGTGAAAATCTTTCATGGGACTGTACACTCAAAAAGTTCAAAGGAAGGCTACTTGTTTAAGTTTACACTTCCGTTGTGATTGCCATGAAGTGGGGAGCTGATTTTTTTGTCTGTACATTCAGATATGGGAATATTTAAAGAAAGATTCCTAATCTGCATTCTGCAGTTACATAATCAAAGAAAAAGGTTGCATATTTCTGCCCACTTGTTTTCAAAATGTCTAATTCTCTCTATTTGAAGACATGTCTACTGAAGATAAAAATAGCTAGTTTCTTCACCATGCCAACTTGATGAATCTGTTTGTAAGATAATTTGTAATTTAACCTGTCATATTCAAAACAACATCTGATTATCTTGTATTTGAAGTTAGCAGATTAGAATAATATGAAATTGGGGGAGAAACAGCCGGATTTATGGAGGTAGAGAACTGGATAGTCTAGCTTATACTATGATTTCATCAAAATGTCTTAGAACATGAAGATACAAAACTTCATATCTGAAAATTCACTACAAAGGATATTCTAATGGTAGTAGCACATTTGGAAATTAAATATAATCTCCTCAACCATCTGTCACATGGTTTAACAGTAAACGGACTGGAAAGCAGAATACTTAAGATTTTTTTGTCCCAGTTTGGAGGAATGGTTGGCGAGGTTGACACATTTTGCTCAAATGGATAAATGAATGATTAGCAAAAGGACATTATTTACATTGATTGCTGACTAGAAGCTCTTAATGGATGTTTTGCACAAAAATGAACTTGTCACTTATAATTTTGATTATTAGACAGGATAGATTATAGAAAGAAGAGTAATATGTAATTTTAGGACAAGGTGAAGAATATTAGAAGCTATTTCTTTATACTTTTTTCTTTTAATTCTATACTGTATACACACACAAACACAAACACACACACACACACCTTCTTGTTCCAAGGACGAAACTCCTCCTTTCAGTATTTATCTCTGCCTATTACCAGTAGAAGAAGCAGGGTTATTTCTCTTGGTTCCATCTTATGGGCTGCCAACAAGCAAGTAAAATGATCAGTGCATAAAAATCAGGCTATACTGGAGAGACTACTTGATAGCTCAGAATTGGAAACCATCAGCCTCCTCAAGAAGAAATGGGGAATAGTGGAAGATTGGATCAGAGAAAAGGAGGCAAGTGGCTCCCTGGCTCCCAGCCTTCTATAATGCAGCCAAAGTTGTTTTTGGTGTCCTTCTGTCAGCCTTTCTTGGACTACTTTCCAAGTGATGTCAGCTGCAGTTACCTTCCAGGGGCCTGAACAAACACCAGATGATACCAAGCCAGACCAGGACTAGACAGTAATTTTCCAATGACCAGTACTGTTACAGAAGCTAAAAAAATCTTGGAGATCCCCCTTCTCCCTATTGTTAGAATGTTAATAAAACTGGAAGCACTACTTTAGACTGTGGTGAAATTCTTTAAGCATGGAAATCAAAATAGATATTTTCAAAATATTGCAGAACAAAAACATTTTATAGTATGAAATATGCAATTAGCATCCCCTTCATTAAACCAAGTCTCAGAAAAAAATGATGGTAATAGGAAGGCTCCACTACAACATACTCAATAATAAATAAGGATCAAGTTATACATGTTTACTTTCTTAGATGCTGTAACTTAATTTCCTTTTCTTTATAATAAAGCCACATACTTTAATTTTGTGAGAATCTCATTTTTTTGCTTATGTACTGCTCTAAGGGACTTAACCTGTATATATTGAGGGATGGAACTATGGGCTAACCTAGGAAGGCCTAACAATGGTGACTCAAGATCCTGAGAAAAAATAGGGTCCTGAAGGTTCTAATCCACCCATATAGAACACAGAAGCTCAAGGCCTGCTGAACCTTAATTGGAAGTCCCCAGAGCTGAAACATAGGAAATACTGGATCAGCTCAGGGGAAAAGTGGCCATTCCATAAGAAAAAGACATCGAGGAAATCCTACTCCTTTCCAACTTTTTCTTACTTGGAATTATTTTTGTGTCTTTGTAAAAAAATGAAGAAATACTTTATTAGTCATGAACAAAAGAGAAGCAGAAAGAAAATGAACACAGGGTGTATGTCAGAGACAGAAAGACAAACAGAAATGTAAGAGTGCTTTACCTTTGGGCTTTTCATTGTTCAGCAATATTAGGTTTGGTTTTTTTACTGCATTTATTGCACTTAAGAGAGAAAATAAAATAGTATTAGCAAGAAAGTATGTGAGATGTCTGAGGCCTGTTTCATCTTCCACACTGCAAGAAGATTGTACCTTCCTCATTGGGATATTTTCGGGTAGCTAATTACATTTGTATTATTGAGCCAGTAGCGCAGATCCAGCAAATTGTAGAACAAACACAATATTGCAATGAGTATGGAAAGTAGATGTACTGGAAATTGAGGCTGCAGCTCTCTGTTCTATCATCACTTGATAATATGGGTGCATGACTTCTTCCAATGAGGGCTAAGAGAAGTAATAATCTCTAGGACCGTGATTGCGAACCTATGGTACATATGCCCTAAGTGGCACACAGAGCTGTCTCTCTGGACACGCCAGCTGTCACACGTTGCTTTCTGGTTCTGGTGTACACACACACGCCAGCTAGCTGGTTTTTGTGCACGTGAGAGCGCCAGAAACTAGAAAAGCAGCTCCCTGGTGCACATGCACGCACCTGGAAGCTGAGTTCCAGGCATGCATGCCGGCCAGCTACTCTTTGTGCGTGCGTGCGCCAGAAACCAGAACATCAGGTGACAGGCAGATATGCACATGCCGGAAAACCAGAAGCTCAGCTCAACAAATTTCAGCTGCGCTTAAATTTGCATGCGTGCTGGGGAACTGCTCTTCCAGTTTCTGGCGCTCCCCTGTGTGTGCGTTCCTTTTTCGGCAGTCAGTGCCAAAAAAGTTCGCCAACGCTGCTCTAGGATAAGGCATGAACAAATTATCCAGGACAGCAGAACCTATAAAAGGAGTTTGCAGCCTTACACATGGTTTATGGAGTGCTGGCACAAAGCCTACCTTGCAGTTAAAAGGATTTGGGGGAAGCATGCTGACTCAATCTTTGTAGAAAACAATAAAATGAAACTCTTGTGTTACTTCCAGGGAAGGAGGTAAGAAGGTACAGAAAAAAACATTCATCCATTTCGCCTAGAGACTGTACTACAGGTAATTCTCGACTTATGACCACAATTAAACCCAAATTTTTCGATGTTAAGTGAGTTTTGCCCCATTTTATGACCTTTCTTGCCACAGTTAAATGAATTGCATGATTTTGGAACATAGCAACAATCATAAATATGAACCAACTGTCAGACATCTGAATTTTGATTATATGATTATGGGGATGCTGCAGAGGTCTTAAAGAAAAATTGTGATGTCGCATTTTGTAATGCCATTGTAGCTTTGAATGATCAACTAAATGAAGTAAGTAATGGAATACCTGTACAATCTTTTGTGAGGCAGGAAGCAGATTGGAAAATAAATATTAAGTGTTCTCCGGCCTGCCAACACAGACAAGTAGCAGGCAAAGCAGAGAGGCAAGAACTTAGGAAAATGCCCCTCAAATTGATAACAGTTTTATTGGGGGGGGGGGGGTTGACTACAAAAATGTTGCAAACCTGGAAACCACATACAGGAACAGAATAGTTTTTTACTGCATTCAGTGGGGCTATGTACTAAAAAAAGAGAAGAAAGATTCCTCTCATCCTTCGTTTCCAGAAAGAAAGAAACAGTTCAGAATGAAGAAAACTCACTCGGTGGACATTTGCTTCATAGAGCATGTCATTGCAGATGTGAGTTTTTCCAGCATGTCTCTCGTTTACAGTGACAAAAACCAAGAAAGTTATCTGGAATCTTGGAATTTGAACATGCTCCAATCTTTTAGAAAACTCTGTGCAACTCACCAGAATTCATATTGTTTACGTGTATTCACCTGGATGATCTCATTAGATTTCCTTATATAGAAAGAATAGTGAGTACTGTCACTTTGATGCCTATAGGAATGGAATTTCATAATTTTACCAAGAGCACACTCATACCCTTGAAATATGTTCTGCTACAGGGAATTACTGTCAACATGAGAGAAACTTCCTCTCATGTACATCTGGTGATGAATGCCTTAATATCCAGGAGGCCAATCCCCATGATGGCAAGAAAAGAGCTGCAGTTCTGGATTCAATGCCATGAGTTTGGTTCTATCTCAGACCATTCCACAGAGGAGCCTACCTCACAAGATGTCAAGTAAAGGAGATCAATTGTTGCATTAATGGCTAATACCAGCCAATCTGGCCAGAGAGCTAGTCAAATATGATGCAGGAATTATAATGTCATCAAACTGTCACTCTTTATCATCAGGTAAAGTTGAGGATAATATTACTGGCTGTGAAAACTTTTATATCAAGTTAGTTATAGCAAATATTGGTGCAAATACATAATGTAATGAACAGTGTTTGTCTAAACAATCTGGGTGGAACCAGATCAAGGAATCTTTTAAAAAAGTCAAAGAATCGATAAGTGAATATATGCTCAGTCATATCAAGAGTACATAATGGATCACTGAATACCAGTTAATAGCAAAATATTTCAGGACAAATGGGTCCAGTTATAGGCTTTAGAAGAGTGTAAAAAGGTGTAGATTTCCCTTTGATCAACCTATCTGCAACAGCAGGTAACCACCAACTCAGATGATTCTTTTCAAGACCATGGAACAAAGGCAAATGATGCCCTGGTGGCACCATAGCTGGCTCTATATATTCCCTTTGATGCCAGTGCTATCCAAACAGTAACAAAGATATTCAAGTTATGGGTGATTTTAGTCACTCCATTCTGCCCTAACACCCCATTGCTCTTTGTCCTGATAAACATGGTGAGGACCTCCTGTAGAATGCCCTGAAATAGTGAACATCATCTCTTAAGGTCCTGTTCTTCACTGGAGTCAGAGAAGGTTGCAAGTTTACATGTTCCAGCCTAGAACATGAACAATAATTTTTTGAGTTGTGACTCTAAATTATAACTTTGAAACTGAATAGGAACATCTGTGCCTAGCAGTGAAAACTTTCTGGTCTTTTGGAGACAAAATATAATTGATTTATCATATGATTTCATATGCTTTTGAATATGTGAAAAATAAAGATAATTGTGGCACCAGCATCAAGGGATCTACAACTATTGAGATTCTTTTCGGTGGGCCTGGATAGAATTCTATCAACTAATAGATTACATAGATAACAGTTTGGGACTCGGTCCTCCTAGGTAGATGAGGGACATCTTTATCTGACCGTTCTCAGGTGTGCTTCTTCCTCAAAGTCACAGGCTCATCTCTCTCCAATCTATGTGACTTGGCACTGAATCTTCAAGTTCTAATGCCTGATTACTTTGAATCCCTTTAGGCCAGCGGTAACCAACCTTTCTAGTTCTGCAGACTACAGTTTCGGGCCGAAGAACTCTGCATTAAGAAATTCCTCATTAACCTATTGTGCCTCTTTGATAGGACTAGCTTGGCTAGAAAGGTCTTTTGATTTTAAACCTCTATATTTCATTATGACATAATGATGCTAAGATCATACCCTATTTATGCCCAGGATCACACCAAATTCTACCAAGCACAAAATCATGCTATCACAAGTAATCTGGTCTCATGCGATGCGGAACTTTAAAGGGGATAACCAGCAGTTTGAATTGCTACTAGAAATATATTAGAAGCTTCACTGCAATGGTATTATACAAGGAAATTTTAGCTTCCAGTATTGTTCAAGGGCAGATCCTTGTAGAGCATGCTTTAAATATTCAACTGGAAAGTGGCAAAGGAATGAGTGACAATGGAGCAGATATCTAATAACACAATAGATTATTCATACCCTTTTTTTATTTTGATGCCAAAATTCAGCTACTCTAATATACATTGGTGTAGTAATATTATTATTATATAATCAGGCCACTCGCACATTGAAATTACTTGGACAAAAGTGTCTGCTCTACAGCGGGTTCTTTTCAAAATAGGAACAATATGCAGCCCTGATCTGGCAAGCTCTCTTAGTAAGTCCAGCTTCTGACAGTGGCACCCTTGGCCTGGCTGAAGCATTCTGGGTATCAGCAGCTGTAGGGCTCTCTAATGGTTCTAGCAGCTCATCTCCTTTGCTCTCACAAATATTGTGTAAGATGCAGCATGTAGATATGACCACAGGAATGAGCTTCTCTCTCACATCCAGTCTCATTTGCAAACATCTCCAGCGAGCTCTCAAGACCCCAAAAGCTCTCTCCACACACATTCGGCATTTGGCAAGCCTATCGTTGAACTTTTCTTGGGCCTCAGTTTTTGGTGCTGGATATGGTTTCATTAGCCAAGGGCGAAGTGGGTAGGCATGATCTCCAATGACAACAGGAGACATTGAAACCCCTTCTAGTACTGTTGAAGTTTGTGGGCCAAATGTGCCTTCATCCATGCTGTTGAAAAAAGGAGAGTTATGCAAGATGCGGGAATCATGGGATCTCTCTGGAAACCCAACATAAATATCAGTGAAGCGAGATTTACTATCTACTAGAGCCTGCAACACCATTGAATAGAAGCCTTTACAATTAATGTAGGAGTCAGCAGAGAAGGGAGGGCAGAGGATGGAGATATGGATTGCATCAACTGCACCAAGGCAGTTGGGAAAGCCCATATCCTTGAAGCCTTCCATAATACCTTGTGGATCGCCCAAGAAAATTGTTTGGGCCAGGAGCCTACTATTTATTTCCTCACAGACCTCTTCAAAGATTGAGCAGGCTGATGAAATTCCCACTCCAAAGAGCTCTGAGACAGTCTTGTAACTGTCGTGATGTGCAAGTTTCCAAATGGTCATGGCCACCCTTTTCTCCACAGGAATGTGTGACCTCATGCCAGTGTCTCGACGCTGCAAGGCAGGACGCAATTCCTCAGCAATATACATCAGTGTGGAGCGTGACATTCTGAATAAAGAAATCCAACACTTGTCATCCTGTTCAGAAGAAATCATTCGCTCCCACCATTCACTACATCTGGGGAGCATCCAGTGTGATCGCTCAGACAGGGCCATCAGCTCGTGCTCATAATGCAGTGCGGGTGAAGATGAGTACACCATAGTGACCACAGAGACTATAGCATTGCGATGAAGCCGTAGCAAGGCTCTCTTACGACGGACACTAGCTGAGAGGATGCGCCTTAGCACTGTAGCCGACCGGCGAAAGCGCCTCCGCTGAAGAATCCTTGCTATGGCGAATATCACAGTACGTCTGTTCAGCATCCATTGTTGCACTAGCAATTGAGAAGTTTGAATACAAGTAGCAAGAAGAGCCAAGCACTCTTGCTCCATTTATCCAGCTGGTTTTATCAGTAACAGCAGGTCCAGGAGGAGATGATGCTGTGACAGAAAACCTTTCCCCCCGTCAAGGCAGAGATGGCATCACCAATCAGGGATCACTCATAAGCAGTCCAATGCACTTCATTTGGATAGGCACTGTTGAATTTAAGGGTAACATTGTAACTAATTGGCTCTAGTTCACTAAGTCATATTTATAATCCAACTGTGAAGGTCTTTTTAAAAAATACAAAGTAGAAAAGTTTAGCCATTCATCAAGTTCAGCCATTACACATTCTCCATTTAAAAATATTTCAAACTTTCAGAGAGTCACATATGGCTTTTCCATAAACATTTCTCTCTCTTTTTTTTTTTTTTTACAAATATTATTTCAGCTGGAAACTCTCTGTCAAACATACTATATTCTCCACACTAAGCCATGACTGAACTAGCATGCTGAATCCATGACATCTAACAAACAACTGCAATAATACAGCCTCTACAAGTTCTAGGCCTGCCAAACCCAATAATAAGGGGAAAACACTCTACATAGGTATAGACTGTGTGTGTGTGTGTTATGTGTTATTGGCAAGGTAATGGCACTTGATAGTGCATCCCATTTGAACAGAGCAATATAAAACACTATATTCTAGAATGGAAGGATAGAAAACATGGGGACAGATCAGTTTAAATCAGGAATACTGTACACGTAGTCCTTGACTTACAACCACAATTGGAACCAGAATTGTTAGGTGCTTTGCTTAACAGCGGAAATTCTAGTCCCAATTGTGGTTGTAAGTCAAGTACACTTAACTACCTGTTAAGTGAATCATGCCTGATTTTATGACCTTTTTTTTTTTTTTTGGCTGAAGTTGTTAAGCAAATCACTGATTGTTACATGAATCAAGTGGTTATAAATAAATCTGGCTTTTCCACCTTGACTTCGCTTGCTGGAAACTGGCTGGAAAGGTTGCAAATGGTGATCACATGAGCCCCCACCCCCACCCCAGACTCTACAACTGTTATAAACACATGCTGGACACTTAAGCACCTGAATTTTGATCATGGGACTGCAGGGAAGCTGTAATGGTCATAAGTACAAGAACTGGTTGTAATTCTTTTTTTTTCCCAGTAACTTTGAACTATCGCTAACAAATGGTGTAAGTTGAGGACCACCTGTAAGGAATTTATCATTCTAAGACTAGATACAATATAATTTTCAAAGATGATCTAAAGCATAACTATTCTCAGCCCATCTAGTAGGGTGGAAAAGGGATGCTCCACTGCCGCTATATGGCAGCCCTTATAGAAATGCAGCAAGACAAATGCAGCTTTGAACAGAAAAGGCTGCAATCTTGATTTAAATGCTAAGGGCATACTAGGCATTGTTCAATAACTTATTATTTTAATTGTATTTTCCTGGGACAGCTCATTTTCTAATCAATCTGAGTCCCTGTTCTCAATACAAAGTCCCTCTTTTTAGCTCTTCAAATGCCTAATTTAGACAAGCATACCTTGTCTAAAATGGAGAAACAATAGTGATAATCAATGTATAAAAAGATATCTTGATTGACTATATGTGAATTTTGATAAAATTCAAGTGATGACTATGGAAAGGACGCAGAAAGACCTTGTAACCAATAGACACACTGTATGTAGTTGAAGAGCCTTTAATGTTATATGTGTTGTATATTTGTGTTTGTTTGAAAATAAAAAAATTATTTTTAAAAAATGCATAATTTAGTTATGTGACTTGTTAGCACATTCCTACCTTTGCTGCATATAAATGCACATCATGAATGCTATAACATCCAGATTGCATGAACTGAACCGCACATACCTTCTTGCATAGTCCTTTCAAACATATAAAAAACATCTTTATTATTATAGAAATCTTTATGCTTATGATCTAATTAGTAAAGGTACCGAGGCCGAGAACAAGTGGCTTGCAAAAAAAAAATTAGTAAATCAATGGCACAGGTAGTCCTTGACTTACAACAGGTCATTTTGTAACTGAAGTAACAATGGCACTGAAAAAGTGATTTATAACCATTTTTCATACTTATGATCATTACAGCATCCCCATGGTTGCATGATCAAAATTCAGACACTTGGCAACTGGTTCATATTTATGACAATTGGGGTGTCCCAGAGTCACGTTGTGACCTGATAATCAAAGTCAACGGAGAAGCCAGATTCACTTAACAACCGTATTACTAACTTAACAACTGCAGTGATCCACTTAATAACAGTGGCGAGAAAAGTTGTAACATGGGGAAAACTCACTTAACAAATGTCTCACTTAGCAACATAAATTTGGGGCTCAACTGTGGTCATAAGTTGAGGACTACCTGCAGGCAAAATCAAACCAAGAACCTGCTTTATAGTTTATCTTTTAGAAAGTCCCTTACATTGTCTTGTTATATAATTCTTAAAAAAAAAACTAAACAAACTATTAAATTTGGCTATTAGCTATTTGCTTAGAAAATTAATATTAGCATGCAGCTTGAAGGTTTTATCAACTGTACCACTTATTTAGAGAGTGCTTTTATTAAAGATTTTTTTAAAATATAAAAAGCTAACACACTACAAACTAATATAAAGTAAAAAAAAGAAAGGAAATCAAGGAGAAAGTTAAAAGGGCAAGGGAAAAAAATAAAAGATAAAAAGGAAACAAGTAGCTTCTGATCTTTACAGAAGTTATAATTAGAAATTTACCTCTCATTCCAGAGTTGCAACATGATTCTCTTTTTGTAATCTATTTTGTCTAACCATCAAAGTCATAATTTTTAAGTTCATTTTTCTATTTCATACCAAAAGCCTAAAAAGGGTTTTCGGTCAGCAATAAACACAGATATTGTCTTTTTTTCTCATCAAAGAAGTCAATGTAGCCATCTCAGGTGTTCCATCATCTTCCCCAACCATTCCTCCATTGTGGGTAGTATCAACTGTGCCACTTTGTTGCAGGTTACATGGGCTTTTCCAACATTGCCTTGTAACTGGTGCAGAGGTTTGAAAGCTGCTGAGCCCCCCCCCCCCCCCACACACAAATAGCCTGTTACTACTCAAAAGTAAATGACAATATTGGAACCTATGGTGCCCTGCTCTCTCGTCATATGTAACCCATAACAGCTCAGTATTTAATGGGCTGCCAGAGCCCAAATCCTACCACAGCAGGTTGTTGTTCTTCATTGTCATTGTCCTGGCCTGCTGCTTTGTTTTGTGTGCGCTCACTGTGCTGGCATGTGATGACCATACAGGCTTACGGAGGGAATATTGCAATGCTGCTGTCGTTTGTCTATGCTCGTTAGCACCAGGGAGATACACAGAAACAACTGTACTAAGATGTAAAAGAGTAAGATTGGAGATTGTAGTCATGGCGATAAAATATTTTTGGTGCAACATACTTTGTTTTTAGCAACCATTTTTTAAATTATTATAACTGGATTAATAATTATTTTAAACATTCAGTACTTGTTGCATTTTTGCATGTGTATGAATGTAGCCTTCTCTTTAGGATATTTTATGTAATGTGGCTGCATTCATTTGAGTTTGAGACCCCTATTCTATTGCTTTATAATTAGAAAAGAAAGAAAAGGAAACATTTTTATCGGGTTTGCAGAAATGCTGTTATATGGATTGGGATTACATATTGCGTTTATACAGGTAGTTCTCAACTTATAACCATTTATTTAGTGCCTGTTTAAAGTTACAATGGCACTGAAAAAAGTACAATCATTTTTTCACACAATCATTGCAGCACCCTCATGGACACGTGATCAAAATTTGGATGCTTGGCAACTAGTTCATATTTGTGATAGTTGCAGTGACTCAAGGTCATGTGATCACTTTTTGTGACCTACTGATAAGCAAAATCAGATTAACAACTGTGTTATTCCAGTGATTCGCCTAACATCTGTGTTAAGAAAAGTCGTAAAATGGGGGCAAAACTCTTAATTATCTTGCTTAGCAAAACAAATTTTGGGCTCAATTGTGGTCGTAAGTCAAGGACTACCTAGTATTTTTTAGCATTTTTAATAGTATTTTTTTCTACATTTTAAACTGTCACGCCATATTTTTTGTAACCAAGACACGGATCACAACAGTTGTATAAGCTTTTGGGAGCATTATTTTTATCCCACCTTTCTTGTCAAGTTTGATTAAAACAAGATGTTATATAAAGTTGAAGCATGTAAGAAAATTTAAAAAATGTTTTGATAATAAAGAGATGAAGTCACCTGTGTTTTATTTAAATGATCTCTAGAGGCAGTATAATACCAAAGCCAAATGAAGTATTAAGTGGAAAAGATAACAGTTCATAAATATATTTGCTTATATTCATGAGCCACAGTTAAATTATTTTCCCCCATATTAATAGAGTAACAATCTGAGCTTCATTGCTGTATCTTGATGAAGTGTACTTTCTCCCCACCATTTCTAGACTCTTATCTCAGCCTGAAAATTTGAAGATTGTTCCCATCAATTTTTTTAGTCCAAATAAAATGTTACTGGTCTTCTAAAGATTTATTAAGACCAAGTATTTTCTTATATCTACCAATCTTGTGTAACTTGCTCGAACCATTCAAAAGGCTATTAAAAAATGAAGTCAGGTCTTTCTCTGGAACAGAGTGTGAATTTGAATAATTAAATTAATACATGTGTAGAAGTGTGTGTGTATATGCAATTCTCTGTGCCTGGAATGGTGTGAAGAATAGCTGGTGTGAGGAAAATTGCCTCATAATAATCAGGGATATTTATTCTGAGATGGGAAACTAGAATTGGTAGTGAGATATGGCTTATATTCAGCGAAAAATGCAGATATTCCACTGATTATTAACAAGGGAAATGGTGTATGTGAGAGAAAAGGGAAGAAAGTCATTATTTTGCCCCCACTCCCAAACCCTATTTATATCAGATTTCTGTCCATTAGAACGTTCTATTTACATGTGGGTGTGCAGTGATGGGAGAAAGGAACAAAAAAGAGCATCAATAAAGGACAATATTTGTAGCTCTGCATTGAAACGGTCCTTTGTCCTTCTCCAAGCTTGCTTGTTTTCTTGCAGGCGTTTCATTACCCTCACCAGGTTACATCTTATTATTACATATTAATACCTATATATTACCTAGTCAGGGTAAGTAAACGTCTGCAAGAAAACAAGCAAGCTCAGAGAAGGACCTCTCAAAAAGAGCATGTCTAAAAATTAGGGGGGAAATAAATAAACTTTTTTTTTCATGACTCATGAAACTACAGAATATGCAACCATATAATGGATGCAGAAAAAGCTTGGGTTACAAGTTTGTATTGTTATCTATTTCTTATATGCGAAGCTGGCTACGCTTGTGATCATTTTTTTTCTTATTATGCATAAGTTTTCCTCATTGGGGCCCAATGAAGGGCATGAGACTCTTGTTATTTTCCAAATAAGCCTCCGAGGAAGACCTGCTAAGAAATAAATGCCCGACCTAAAGCTCTCCAGTAAATTCATGGGGAATCTGAGCCTTCCCAGCCCTCTCGCCTAACGGTATGGTGAGATTTAGGCACGTGCGGTGAAGTCCTGCCGTTGGAATCGTTCTGTCTCAAAGCCTGTCCCGATACTACCCCGCTCCAACGCCTCTGCCGACCAAAGCACGCAAACTCTTGAGCTCAACCCGGGCTGTCTCCTCGGTCTATGGCAGCTAAACCAAAATCCTAAAGAATTGTTAGTGCTTAGTAACCGACAACTCTGAACGAAATCCTGCTTTCGAGAAAGAAAACGCTGGCGGGAGAAGAGAGGAAAGAACAACGGCCTCGTCTTACCTCCCGTCCCCTTTTCCTTCTCTCCAAAACCGCAGCTTCACGAAGGCCGCCAGCGTCGGAGGACGCTACTGTCCCTTTAAGAGGAAGCATGGCCGCCGATTCTTTTTCCTTTGGCGGCGGGACACTATTCGATACTTTCGAGCATGGGCGAAAATGACATCTTCCGGCGCGCCGCCGTAGTCGTCATCGTCCGAGTGAAGATCGCCTTCAAGTGACGCAACCGCGAGCGTGTTAGGTGGTACGCAGGCGCGTCCTGCTTACGATTTTCTCCTTGGAAACGCTGCCCCCTTTCCTAGATACGTGGATGCTCACGCCCCACTCCGGAACAGGTTGTCGGGAGCTCGTATCTTCCGAGAAGCGGAGCTCTTCCCCGCCCCCCTCCCCTCAATGGAGCAGCCTTCCGAGAGCCATTTTGACTGAGGGTTACCGCGCGTATTTGAGGGAATTCAGGCTGAACATGAGGGAGGGAGGGGGAAATAGTTTAAAGTAACCGTTAGAAGTCGTTCATTTTACCCGTCCATCCTCCGCTGTGTTATTTTTCTCTTAATAAGCAGTCCTTTCCAGTAGCCCTAGCCCTTCCCTCTTAGGCTGGGAAATCAAGGAATTACTTTTTATTCAATGACTTCTCTTGGTTACTTGGGAGAGTCAAGATATTCTCATTTTTAAGCAGAGAGCAAGAACACGAATTCTTATAAGCATAGTAAACAACAATTTAAAAAGCAAGGCTCCAGTTTACATTTAAATGTTCCAGATCATGTAGCTAATTAGATTAAATTGTATTACTTCATACAATAGGGTCAAGTGGTTGACTTTCAGTGGGAAAGTCTAAAAAGACACCACCAATCTGCCCTGCTGCACTAGGTGCCTACTTTATTCTGGTAATTCAAGTGAATGAAGGCAAGCAGCAAAGGATTGCTTTCATGTATCACTGAGATGCAACCTTATATCTTCCTCTTAGAACTACCGTAGATTCTTTGGTGCTCAGTTGGCACTACAGCTTGCTAAACATGTTAACACAGGGAAAAAGGCTAGAAATTTCATGACAAGTGGTATTTGTACTGTACCAGTTTGAAGGGCAGCAAAACCAAATTAAGAAATTACACTCATATTATTTCTTAGCTGACTATATCTCATCAAATAAAATTCTCAAGATATTCTGCGAGGTTGCAAAAACTCATAGAAATTTTTCATCTCTTTCAAATATCCCATTTGTGTCCCTTTTAGCACAACCACTGTTATTCTCACTGCCATTTCCTTGTCCTGGTGGAAGGACACGAAAGTTCTGTGTTAAAAAATAAGACATTGCTATGGCAAGAGAAATGAATTTAAATAAATTCTTTTTTTGCCTTTATTTTCAGGGGAATCCAGAGAAATTAAAGACCATGTGAAGAAATTAAAAACCAGAGCATTGAATCAGAGATAGACAGAGATGGTGGGGAATGGGTGAGGCATGAGCCTCACCCAGGACAATTTAGGCTAAAACAGCAAGGGAAGGGAGGTAGGCAGGTGGCATAGCTTCCCCTTTCAAGATGCCCAGATTCTCCAATCTTCAAGAGGGTTGGTGGGTTGCTTTGCCTCTTCCCATACACCCCCCATATCTTAGTGGTGCTTCCCCTGGATGTTCATGGAATTAACCCTTCCCATCCAAGGTTTCCGAGTAGACCATCACTCTGCTAGGAGCTAGAAGAAAATATAAAAATGGAAAGTATGATGAAAAATGTATCTTTAAAGAGAGATGCTACATGGGTAGCACACAAATTTCCAGCTCTATGCTTTTTGTAAGATATACTCCTCTTCCAAAATAAATGGATACTTAAAAAATGCCCTCTACATATCTGCTGCAATTTATACAATTATCCCATAAGAATAGTCTTGGGTGCAAAATTAGAATAACATTACTCTGATGTTGCTCTCACCTGATTGTGAGATCCAGTTTGGCTCTTGTTTCTTTTTGTGCTTGTACAAATTTATCTACCATAGGGCAGAAACTTTTTGGACTCCCAGGATCCCCAGCAAGCACAGCTATGGTCATCAGCATATAAAAGGGCATTCAATAGGGGAAGGCTGTTTTTGATAAAAAAATAATATTCCCACAAACCGTGGAGCAGCGCAGCCTTTTCCTATGATTCCTCCACCCTCCTCCAATTTACTTTCCACTTGAAAACCTTTACTTCATGTAATGTACCCTCCTGCAAACCTTGAGCCACTAGAGGGACTAATCCCTAAATATAATCCTTAATTTCAACCAATTTTAGGAGTATGAAAACACAGCACAGGCCCCATATAATCTCCATTCAAGATTAAAATAGCTACCTATGCAATTGGAGTAGTCATTACTACCGTGTTTTCCCAAAAATAAGACAGGGTCTTATTTCTTTTGACCCCGAGAATAAGCTCTTAGCCTAATTTTGGGGGAGATCTTTATTATTTTTAGGTGCAGGAGGTGGCGAGCGTGGTCACCTCATGGGTGCTGCTGTGTTGCAATATTTTTTGGAAGGGCTTATTTTAGTGCATGCGCTCAAAAGTCCGATTGGGCTTATTATTCAGGGATGTCTTATTTTCAAGGAAACAGGGTAGCTTAGCTGCACCATCTCAGAATGTAGATTCATCTAAGAATTCTAAAAGAAAGTTATTCCATTGCTTACCTTGACTATGTAGCTCCCATATATGGCTCCACTCTGTTTCAAGAGAGAAGAAAAAAGATTAGAAGTCAAGCATTACTGTATTTTATTCCCAAAGAATACCTACTATAAGTCCCTCTAATTGTCTTTATTGTCCAACAGGAAGTTTCTAAATTTTAATTAAATTGAAAAAAGCTGGTCAAGATGTGCAGCAACCACATGTCCATCTCCATGTATTATTTAACAAACCAAAACTCAGAAGCCTGATTTGGTTAAAATTAAATGCTAGAACATATAGTAATACTTAAATAATTGGAAGTAAAATGTGAAGGTTTCTTAATGAAACACAAAAGCTTCTCACCGACCTCATTGAAATTTAATGAATACACCTTTTTTCCTTAGCCTTTTAAACAAAGTAATACAGAGAACGATAGATTCCTTTTGAAACTTGTTAATTTAAAACTGATTCAAAGGGTCAATGTACCCTTACCAAATAAACATGGAAGATGAAGTTTTGGGAATACTGTTTTGGGAATACTGATTTTTACTTATTACCCTTCAAGTTTTTTGTGGGCAAAAAATGTTATCCATGCCCCCCTTCCACTAATTAAAATAGCTGGTTTCTATGCACCTAAAATGTGATTTATGATTGAAAATTGCTCAATGTATTCTGCTGCCAATAGATTAACAACCTCAAAACATGCAGACATCCAGCTATCTTACCTTCAAAATGATAATTTCTTGCAGCCTGCCAGTCATTGGCTTCCATGTTTTCCCAACATGCTTCAGCATCTGCATTTTCTGTCTCCTGGACTGGTGCTGTTCCACCACCTCCTCCATGCCCGGCTCCTGGCTCATTGATAAAGGAGAGGCCCCATTCATTTTGGAAGATGGCTCCCAGGTGCTGCCGCCGACTGCTATCGGTTGGCGGGGGACTGCAGGGGGGTGGCGCCAAGACACAGTTGGGGAGGCTATTAGTGGTGCGGACAGCCGAGGCTGGAACATGGCAGGCTTTGCCTGGTTGATCCAAGTTCTCTTTCAGCTTGCTGGCATAAGAGATCTTGGGAATGATCCTGGCACTGCTGCTATCAACTGGGAAAGCAGGAAGGGGCCGAAAGAGTGACCATGTTTCCTTCTCGGATTCCTCAGTGGTTACACTGGAGGCATTAGAAGGCTTCTCACTGGCTTTGATAGTGCTGACTCGTTCCAATTCGGGGGAAGACAATGGGGAGGGTGAGTCAGAATAGCCACGGCGTCGATGCTGCCATCTCCCATTGGAAAGACCCTCTGGAGCACAGTGGTGGCCATTAGTGCTAGGTCCCCATTCCTTGCGGTCTGAGGGGTTGCCTCGATAAGTTTTGCGGTAGGCAGGACGGAAGGGCCGGCCATGATGGAAATTAGGAGGATAACGGCGGGTATGCTGGGGAGGGTCTCGCTCAGACAGCTGGAGATTGCGGATGTTGAGGCTGTTGGAAGGACTCAGGGGGACACTGGGCTCATCAACTATCTCAGAACTTGCAGTATATCCATTTGATTCCCATGATCCTGAGGAAGGAAAGCAAATTTGAGATCTATTGTCACTAACTGCAGAATACAAATACGTTTCCCCCCTTTAAAATATTTCACTGAAGGTCTTTTGAGGGGGAAAACCCCCCACCATTTCTACTTTCCCCCTGTAGCCACCTTCCATATAGACTACTGCATTACCATTAGAAGGTTCAGTAATAGAAGGTGCTAAGTCATTTCATCAATGTATTTGTACAGGGCATTTTGTTCCTAGACTGTGCAACACACCTCTTCAGTTTTATGAATAAACAGGATGCTGAAATTTAACTTCCTATTGCCATTATAGTTAGTTCTCAAGGTGGACTGGGAGAATGTCGAATGATTAGAGCTCTCATTCATTAAAAAGCTGCCCTTTAAGCTGCTAAATCTCCCAAGTAATATTACATTTTTCAAGAAAAATAATGGTGTTGCTGTTGCAAAATAAAGAGAATGAAGAATTTCTGTGCTATGTGGGGTTCAGCAAATGTTTAAAACAGATTTTACTCAGCATCTGTTTATTTTCCTTGTTTAGCTCTCCACGATAAGCAGCTTCTAACAGACAACTTTTTTGGATTAACTTTTTTGGAATGAGCTATCTTCACATTTTTGTCAGAAAAGCATCCTATAACTCAGCCCAAACAAGGACTCAGAATACAATTCTTTAGGCTTGATAAAACCATTAAACAAGTTGGTGGGGAAGGGACTGTTTTTTCCTCCTTCACACATGGCACAGAAGCAAGACAGAAAAAGGGAGAAAAGGAGTGATTTTTCTATCAGTTTATTCACTTAAAGCTTTTCCTAATAAGTAATGGCAACTGATCAAGTTGATGAACAGAAGGCTTTCATGTCAAAGCACATGATATAAACTCAAACCTTTCAATCCCCTTCAAAAGATAAAAATGTCTTCACATCACAATCGTGAAACTCTCTCCAACAAATTGAGAAACCACAAAATAAAACCAAGTGTTCAAAGGATTCTAAACTTTGTATTCTAAACAAACCAGTTCTCTTCCTGCCCCCAATGTTGGAGAAGAAGGTTGATTTAAATGTTTATATGCCAAATCAGTACATAAGCTAAAGTAGCAGACAACTGCACCTTTTTCAATGGACAAGAAAGGATGCATCTAATACACACTGGATTTTTTTGAAATATTTACATGGCCCCTGCAGTAAAGTCACAAGATACACAGAGATATAAAAAAAGAAAAGAAAAGGGGGAACACCCCTGGTCAGTACAAAAGAATAGTGTGTGATCTTCCTGCTAAATGAGGGAAAGGAGACTTTGCTTTATCTGGCATCAAAGAAACCTTTACAGTCAGGTTTTAAGGCAATGACTCAAACAGAAAACACTAATGTATTAAAAAACTCTGGGAGAAAGTAAGTTCTCTCAGCAATAAGAGAAGCCCATGGTTCTGTGGAAATTTAGGGCAATTGATGATTTAGGTTATTGAGTATTAAGAAAAGAAAAGCAAGGTAGCTGGCTGGAGGGATTCCACTCTGAAAGTTTATTGTTAAGGCAACAACTGAAATACGAGTACTCTCTTATGCTGGGGAAAGCCATTGGTCACAGTAACTCCTTGGGCTTACAGATTAAGAGGACTCATGCAAAAATTTGGTGATGGGCAGTGAAGCTAAAAAGAAGCTCCTTTGGGAGCATAACTGAGAAACCTTTCAATAGTTTTAATTGCAAAGACCTGCATGCCTAAGCACCTGGATTTTTGCAAGCCCCATAATAGACCCAAACAATTTAGAACATAAAATATTGGTCAGTGGCTAAGTTACCTGTTCGGATGCGGTTGTTGAGATTATGGCATTTCTCCTTCTTTCCTCCCATGAGACACAATTCTTCCTCTGGATTGCGATTCTCATCCATGCCCAGTTCTTCTTTCTGCATGGTTTCTATCTGGGCTTGGATGTAGGTTGAGGAGGCAAAAGATACTGACCACCAGGGACCTGACTGAAGTCCAGCTCCAACCCACGCTCCTTTTTAAAGAAAATATAAGCTTCCTGGTGATGACTCTTTCTACACTGTTAAACCGGTCTCAAACTAACAAGATTGGGAACGATGCCACTTGTTGGGAACTACAAAAAGCCACTCAAAACTGTAGAAGCTTCTCCAGTGAAATCCCCAGATTTCCTGTCCTGTTCCTCCAAATTTGCGATGCTTCCAGAGAGCGAAATGGGTTATCTAGTATCGGTGCCCACGCTCGTTATTCTTCACCATGCCTTTTGCTTCAACACCCTAAACTTTCTCCTCCCCTAGTAAACGACCTCATACAAACTCGTGTACAAAGCTTACAAAACACACCTATGGAGCTGGATTCCCTGCTCTCGAGCTCAAAAAACCCAATTCTCCCTTTCCGGCGTTACTCAGCACCAAGCCCCGTCCTCCCAGAATCTACCTCTCCGCAACCGTAACAAAAGCAGCAGCGGGCCGCCTGAAAAACGCCTCTTCCCTCTCGGAGGATTTTCCTCGCGCCCCACACCCAATGCGACTTCCACCCTTCCTCTGCCCGGAGCTCTGCTGCCCTCTAGAGCGGCTCCCAAAAGCCCGATCCAAGCCGCCTCCCCGCTTTTTCGGAGGGCGCTGGCGGATTTCCGTTACGGTCCGCTCGCTCTTTCGGGTGTCTCTCGCCCCAGTTCGTCCGCGGGAGGCCCAGCTGAACTCCCCCTCCAAAAAAAAAAAAAAAAGCCCGACCTCCGGCTCCCCCGGAAAAAAAAGGGGGCTCCCTGGAACCTCGGCCCCCAAACCCGAAAAGGCTCCCCTCGAAAGACGCCCCAAAGCGAAGCAGCGCCCTCGATCTGCTCCAAGGCTCACGCTGCCCCACCCCGACCTTCAGCACCGGACCCCGCTGCGCTCCAGGCTCTCCGCTCCCGCCCGCCGCTTCCCTCAGGCCCAGGCGATTCCCCCCAAGCCCGCCCGGCACATTCAGCCAGCCAGCCCCCGCCACGTGACCGGTTTCCCCCTTTGGCCTCCTCGGATCATGTGACCGCCAGCGCAGGGCGGCTTCCGGGGTGGGCTCTCCGAGCACGTGGGCCGGCCTCGTCCCGTGATCCCCCTGGTCACGTGGCCGCGAGAGGGGGGGTTCCCGCGTAGGTTCTGCTGGTGCGACCGCTTTAAAGCTTGTCAACCTTTCCCATAGGAAGGCGGTGATCCAGATTCACACTTGATTAGATTCCTGCCCAGCCTTTTGTTACCTTTGTTTGTAGTTGCTCCCCCTCTGTAGTCAGTGAAGTACAATGGGCTGTCCCAAAGTTGCCATGTGAACTTCTCTGGCCGGGCGGGATTACAATTTGCATCTTCACACTATTACATGAACACCTGATGTTAGATTGGATAATGGATAGGCGCGCACACACACACACACACACACACACACAAAATGGTAACAACAGCTCTTTATTATAACACAACAAGTGAGAACAACCCAGATTGATATATATATTTATATATCTATATCTATATTTATATTTATATTTATTAAATTTATAGACCACCCCCTCTCCCCGAAGGGACTCGGGGCGGTGTACAGACAACACAATAAAAAACAGTATACAAAATTAAATACTCTTAGAATTTTATAGAGAGCTGTCAGACCCTTCGACCAATAGGATTAAACCTCTGTTCCCACCGGAACAGAGGACCTGGGTGGAAGCCACTGTAGTTGTTATAAGTATCTAACATCCCTCCCCTCTTAGATGGAACAATCCTACTGGTTACGTAGTCACGCAGGTAGGCGGGCTTTTGTGTAGCTCTGCCTGACCTGCGCAATTCAGTAGGAGGGTTTTCCCTGGACAGGTCGGACCTGTTTGCTCTGCAGCTCCGCTTGGTGGAAGCTCTTGGAACCTTTCACATGCCGTGGCTGGCGCTTCTGGAGCCGGTTCGCTTGGAGCTCGCTGCGGGCCTGCAACAAAATCAGATAGGTTTCCCGGTACCCTTGGGCTTGAGGTGACTGTGGAAGGAGTGAGCATTTGCTCCGTTTGGGTAGGACTTTAGTTAACTCGTGCAGGAGTTACCTCTGGTTGTCTAAGAGTGGAGTTGGAGAGGCGGCCACGGAGTTAGTCAATATGCCTTCTCCAATTCCTACTGTCCTCAAGCTCTAGGAGGTAAGAGCAAGGGCCAGTGATGCCTATCACTGTGGCAGGAATCCACAGAGTTCCCCCGGTGTAGTCGTGAGCGTATACTGAATCCCCTACACGAAAAGTCTGAATCTTGCTTGTGGAGTCTGGGGGCGATGAGGCAGAATAATTGGGGTGTATCCGGTCTAAGTGGGACCTTAGCCGGCAATCCATAAGAAGCTTGGAGGGGCCTCTCCCAGTAGTGGCACTGGGCGTGATGTGCTGAATTAGTAAGTAATGGTCAACCCGTGTTTGCCAATCTCCCGGGCCCATCCTAGAGAGGGCCTCTTTTGCAGATCTCACCATTCTCTCCATCTGACCATTGGAGGCCGGATGGAATGGTGCGACCAGGGCATGCCTGATTCCCTGAGCTGCTAGGAAGGTCTCAAATTGCATGGCCATGAATTGGGCCTGTTGTCAGAGACCAAGACGTTGGGCAGGCGTGCATGGAGAAAAGTCTCTGTAGCACCTTGATAACCGCTTCTGCCATTGTGAAGGTCATCAGGACAACCTCTAACCACTTCGAGTAGGCGTCGACAACTACTAAGAATGTCTGGCCATGAATTGGGCCAGCAAAGTCAATGTGCACCCTAGACCACGGTGCTTGAGGTTGCTCCCACTCCTTAGCGGGCGCCTCTGGGGGAGCTGGTGTGGACTCCTGGCATGGTGTGCAGGTAGCCACCCATTCTTCGATCTCCCTGTCCATGTTAGGCCACCACACGTAACTCCTAGCCAAAGACTTCATCCTGACTATTCCAGGATGCCCTACGTGTAAAGCCTCTAATACTGCAATGCGCAGTTTGGGTGGAACAACAACCCGTTCTCCCCACAGTAGACAGACATTTACCACCGATAATTCATCGTGTTTAGGAAAATACATTTTAAAATCAGCCCCAACAGGCCCCTTGGGCCACCCCCTCCACACCCAGTACAAAATTTGCTTGATGGTGGAGTCCTTCGCAGAGTGACAGGCAACATCAGTGGACGTGACAGGCCCAGTCTCCAGGCAGTCAATGAGGAGGACTGGCATCTTGGGGGTAGGGTCAGCAAGAAGTTCAGGCAGCGGGCAGCGGCTGAGAGTGTCAGCGTGCCCCAAAGTGGAGCCAGGTCGATGGATAAGGCAGTAGAAGTAGGGAGCCAGGAAAATAGTCCATCTGGTCATGTGGGGTGATAAAGACACTGGGGTAGGATGGTCCCCAGCCAGTAAGCCCAACAACGGCTTGTGGTCTGTAATCAGTTCAAAGTCCCATCCATAAAGATACTCGTGCCACAGCAGCCAAAGTCTCACAGTCCATCTGGCTGTAGTTCTGCTCTGCGGCGGATAGAGTCCTGAAGTAAAATGCAATAGGGGCTTCGGTTCCGTTGGGCATACGATGGCTGAGGACGGCGAACAGTGAAGTGTCGCAGGTCAGCACCAATGGCAGGGTCTGGCTGTACTGGACGAGGAAAGAATCTGCCGACAGGAGTCGTTTTACTGCGGCAAATGCGGCAGCCTCGGCTTTTTCCCAAGACCACTTCACGTTTTTAACCAGGAGGCGATGTAGGGGCTCAGCAATGGTGGCTTTCTGTTTAAGAAAGTCGCTGTAGAAATTAAGGAGCCCGAGGAACACCTGCAGCTTGGTTTGATTGCGAGGTGTGGGGGCGTCCTGAATTGCTTTAATTTTTTGTGTGGTCGGGTGAATCCCAGAGCCATCGATCTGGTATCTTAGGAATTCAACCCTTGGCACGTTAATTTGGCATTTCTTCTTTTTGAGACGGAGGCCCTTGTCTTTAATTCTAGCCAAAACTGCTTGTACTTGTTTTAAAAGTTGCGCCTCATTTGCAGCCGATACCAAGATGTCATCGAAATAGGAGACGACTCCTGGAATCCCCTGCAAAAGCCGTACCATGACACTTTGGAACAGTCCAGGGCGATATTAATGCCAAATTGCAGGTGGTGACATTTGAATGCACCCCTGTGCATCACAATGGTTTGGGCCTCCACCACAGCGCCATCTACAGGCAATTGTTGGTATGCCTGCGCCATGTCCAATTCATATATTTTTATTATTTTTACATTTAAAACAATGCAATACTGCGGAGTCGGAGTGATCATACATTCACATTATGTACAGCTAGTTTCAACCATTAACAATTAATCTACTTAATACATTGTCTGTCCTTCTGTCCAATCACAATATATACATTTGTTCCAGTCTTGTCATCTTGTCTTATACCAATCATAAAATCTGTTCCATACTTCAAAATATTCTGATTCCCCTTTATTTTTAAGTTCCAGAGTGAGCCTGTCTGCTTCTGCACAGGCCAACACTTTTCTGATTATATCAAGCTCTGATGGTGTATTTTCTTTTTTCCAATACTGTGCATAGGTTATGCGTGCTGCAGTTAGTATATGTATAATTAAATAAAGTGTATCTTTCTTAAACTCCTCCGGTATTATGCCTAGGAGAAAAGTTTCTGGTTTAAACATAATTTGTTCTCCCACCATTTGTTCTAACCATGATTGAATCATTTTCCAATATTTTTTTGCCTCATTGCATGTCCACCACATATGATAGAAAGTGCCTGGTGTTTTTTTACACTTCCAACAATTTGGGGCCAGATTTTTGAACATTTTGGAAAGCCGTGCTGGGGGGAGATGCCATCTGTAGAACATCTTATAAAGATTTTCTTTATACACCGTAGCCAATGTTAGTTTCTGATTAAGTATCCAAAGTTTTTCCCACTTAGCCAATTCCACATTGTAACCGAAATTTTTCGCCCAGGCGACCATGGTTTCTTTGACATGTTCCTCCTCTAGCTTATATTCCAACAAGAATCTATACAGCACTTTGATCAGTCTGTTTTCTGTCTATATCAAAAGTTTATCTAATATTGTGTAGTCTTTGGCAATACCTTCGTTCTTCCTATCCTGTGCATACCTTGATTGTATCTGTAAATAAGACCACCATTCTACTTGTACTCCTTGTGATGTCAGTTCTGATCTGGTTTTGATCTCCCCCTGCCTGTTCAGTAACTCTAATATAGTCATATTTTCCATGTTGATTAAATTTGGGTGTATGTGTGCTTCCATCGTAGATAGCCAAATAAGTATTTTGGTATAGTGGTCATGTTTAATTTTGTTCCATATTAGTAACAGAGATTGTCTACTAAAATATTTGTGTGCAGATCCTTTTTCATACCAGAGGAAGGCATGCCAGCCTGCTTGGAGGTCATGGCCTTCCAATTTGAGTAATCTTTTATTTCTCAGCATTATCCATTCCCTTAGCCATGTTAGTATGGCCGCAGTATAATAGAGTTCCCAATCTGGTACACCAAATCCTCCCTTTTCCTTAGTGTCTTGCATAGCCTTAAGTTTTATTCTTGGTTTTCTTCCCTGCCAAATAAATTTCGAAACCAATTGGTTCAAATTCTTGAAGACACCTTTTTCTAATTTAATGGGAATATTCTGAAATAGGAAAAGAAATTTTGGTAATATATTCATTTTTATAACTGCGATCCTGCCCATCAGGGACAGTTGTAGGTTTTTCCATCTTTCTAGATCTTTCTTAGTTTTATTAATCAAATTAGTATAATTATCTTCTTTGATGGTCACACATCTCGCAGATAAATGTATACCAAGATATTTAACTTTTTTGACAATTTGGATACCCAATTTCTTCGTTAACTCCTCTTTTGCTTTTGATGTCATATTTTTAGTCAGCATTTTGGTCTTTGTCATATTTATCTTTAGGCCCGCTATTTTCCCATACTCTGTCAATTCCTCAATGAGTTTCGTACCGGACTTTATAGGATCTTCTAGCACAAACACTAGATTGTCCGCAAAGGCCTGTAACTTAAATTGCTCCTTTTTGATTTCTAGTCCCTTTATCTGTACCTCTTTACGTACATTCCTGGCTAGTACTTCTAGGGTTAGTATAAACAGCAGGGGGGATAGGGGGCAACTTTGTCTTGTACCTTTCTGGATTACAATACTTTGTGTTAATTCACCATTGATTATTACTTTGGCATTTTGGTTTGTATAAATTGCTCTGATCATGTTTATAAATTTATCCCCACAGTCCATGTATTCTAATTGTTGGTGCAGAGATTCCCAGTTGACATTATCAAATGCCTCTTGGGCATCGAGAAAGATTAGTGCAACCTGTTTTTCATTGTGCACTTCATAATATTCAAGAATGTTCAACATAGTTCTCATATTATTTTTAATTTGTCTTCTGGGGAGGAATCCATTTTGATCTGTATGGATGAATGATGTAAGAAATTTTTTCAACCTTTCTGCTACTATTGAGGCAAAGATTTTGTAATCTGCATTTAGCAGTGAGATTGGTCTGTAGTTTTGTATAAACACCTGGTCTGTGTTCGCCTTAGGTAATAATACAATATTAGCCTCCGTCCATGATAATGTCCAATTCAGCAAACATTTTTCCGGGGCCTAATGAATGGAGGAGGTGCTGTACAATGGGTACAGGGTAGGTGCTTTGTTGTAGCGCTTTATTAATTATGCATTTGTAGTCTGTGCAGATGCAGACTGACCCATCAGATTTGACAGGTGTCACTATGTGGGTCTCCCAGCGTGCATGATCGATCGGCTCTAGGATTCCCTAGCCTACGAGCCTGTCAATTTCCCTGTCAATTTTGGGGCGGAGAGCAAAAGGCATTCTCCTGGGTTTTAGCCTTATTGGGGCTATGTTGGGGTCCAAATTAAATGAAATTGGAGTCCCCACATACTTACCAAGACCAGTGCCGAAAACATCCTCGAACTCCTTAAAGATGGCTTCAGCGCCGTCGTCTTTCAAGGCGTTGATACCGGTCACCTCTAGGACCAGGGCTTGGAACCAATCTAGCCCTAGGAGGCTCTGCAGGTTGCCGCTGACCACTCAGCGATCACTGGGAGTTTTCTGCTGAATTGTTTGAAGTTCACTTGGAAGGTGACTTGGCCCACGATGGGGACCCGGTTTCCCTGGTAATCGTGTAGGCGGATGTTAGGGGTGCGAAGGTGCTGCTTCTTGAGGCTAGGGATAGCCTGTTTCAGGGTAGACCATGGTATGATGGTCAGTGATGACCCGGTGTCGATCTCCATCTCACATGGAGAGTCCTCGATGAGGACTGTGACTTTCAGCTTTTTTGGCTGCCTGGTGCAGACTTGTCTGATTGATGTGTGGTGGGTGACTCTGTTGTCGCCCTCTGAGCGCCATGGTGGCTTCTCCAGGCCCCTTGGCTGGGCCTCGGTTCGCGGTTTGGTGCGCCTCTAGGCTGTCAGGCAGTGGCAGTGAATTTGCTCCCGCACACCTTTGCGATGTGCCCCTTTCTCTCGGCAGTTTGCATCATGGAAATGGCAAGCCGATCTGACATGGTCTCCTCCAAAGCTCGTGCAAGGCGGGAGACGCTGTTTGAAAGTACACGCCAGCTGGGCGCGGCTACTGCGGCAGCTGTCATCTTCTTCTCCTTCAGAACTCTCGGGCTCTGCGGCCTCGCAATAAACGCATATGCTTTTCCGCGCTTCTTGGGGCGCGCTTTGGCGCTGCAGAGTTTCAGTCGATTTGACGGCTGATTCTGACGCCCTGACTTCGTCCAAGGTGATTTGCAGAGTGAGGTTTGATTTTGTGAGCAACCTCCTCTGTAAATTAATGTCCCGAATGCCACATATTATGTGGTCCAGAATCAGCTCATCTTAAGTCTCTAAATTCGCAGTACGCTGCTGCCTTACGGAGTGCAGCAACGTACTCATTAATCGACTTGCCATCTCTCTGATTCCTGAAATTGAATTCATGCTGGTAAACATGCTTGGATGGCTTAGGTGCGTAATGAGTCCTAAGTGTCTGCTGGAGCACCGACCAGGCAACTGATTGGAGCAGTTTTGCCGTCTTGAACACTTTCCGGCCGTCTTGAACACTTTCCGGCCACAGTACCCACAGTTCTTCTTGCGGCCTTCAGAAAGGCCCATGAGGTCACTTGCCTCAAGGAAGCAGTCAAATCGTAGCATGTACGAATCCCAGTGCTCGGTGACTGGTCATACGGAGTCTGTGGGGTGTGCATGGCCATTTTGTGTTCTGAGGGCATTTTGAGTTTGCTGCTCAAAAGTGGCTGCTCGAAGCTGTGCTGAGTTCCGGGCTGGATGTACTTGCTGGATCGCTACGCTCTTTTCGGTTTGCCTAGTTGCCTTCCGATTCCACCTTTGTCGCCAGTGTTAGATTGGGTAATGGATAGATACTCGCAGGCTTAACGGTAACAACAGCTCTTTATTACAACACAACAAGTGAGAACAATCCAGCGAAGGTTGAGTCTGACAGCAGCCCTTTTATAGGGAGCTGTCAGACCCTTCGACCAATAGGATTAAATCTCTGTTCCTGCAGGAACAGAGGACCTGGGTGGAAACCACTGTAGTTGGTATAAGTATCTAACACCTGAGTTCCCACGCCACTTGGCTGCTAATAGTTTCCACTCGTAGTTGATCAACTGCACCAGGTGGAGCAGATCTAACAATCAACTGCTGTTGAACAATGGAACTATTGCTATTGTTAGGCTTCAATAATCTGACTTGATTTTTCTCCTCTCTGTCTTATCTTCCAGGGAGAGCCTGACCTGGGTCTCTTCTTAATTCTACAAATGTCTGTTCTCAAAACTTAAAAAAGCTTTTTTTTTTTTTTTTGCTTACATAACAGTTTCTGAATATTTGCTCCAAGGCAAATACCTCTTTGGCGCTCTACAGCTTGATTTCAGTGGGTTGGCTCTTTCACTTACCTGCAGGTGTATTTATTTAGGAAAGACATTCCAGGATTTACGTTTAAGTAAATAGAACAGATTGTTTGGTTAAGTTCAACTCCTGACTGCAAGGACCGATTCTTGCCATCCTGATTTATCTAAATCAAAAACAAAGAATATTGATATCCCTTTGATCCCTTCTATCAGTTGTTTTTCCCTCTCTTTCTCTCATCCTTGCAAAACATATTTTTTGTAGCCCAGCAAGTTTGCAAATTATAAATTTATGAAAGATCCATATGCAGCAGTGCTTAGCAGTCAACCTGCAAAGCTTCAGATTAATTATAACACTAAGGACCAACCAAACTTCTTTGGGTAGAAATGATTTTTCCAACCTACTTCATTCACTTTAGTTCCTTAGTATATATTTGTCTATTTTTGTCATCGCTTGTTAGGAAAACTTATAACTGCTGCTACTTAAATTTGAAGTAGCAATTAAATGAGATAAATATATAAACAATATATAAAACTTTTATCCTTGTGCAACAACAAAATCTGGCGGAATAAAATTATCAGTTCCAGTAAAAGAGAACATTTGTTCTCAGCTCAGGGCTGAAATGACGAACCCTTGGTGCTCTCTTCAGTTTGATGGTTGATGATGTTACCTAATTTGGATACCAAAATGACTGCAAGAAAACAAGCAAGCTCAAAGAGAACTAAGGATCCCTCAAATAACAGTTCTGTTCAAAGGCAAGCAAAGGCTTCTATTGCAGTTTGAGATATACTTTTAAATGAGAAATACTTTTGATGTTAAGTGTGCATGAATCTCTAAAGAACTAAGACAATGGGATTGTTTAAAGACACAGAAATAAATGTAGAAGTTATTCAATAATTTGGGGAAAAAGAAGAACATGATATCCAAGAAATAGATGAGAAATTAGAAGAAGCGGTGGAAGGGAAAAATCAAAATGAGATACCAGAAGCTAAAAATAAAGAAGATAAATAATTTAAAAGTAGGAACCAACTCCTCAAAAGCTTATAATAGAGAAAACAGAGAAAAGAGAAAAAATTCTCCAAAAAAAGGAAAGGTTAAAAGAAAAAAATAAAGAAAAATTCCTTATAAAAAAAACTGAAGTCTTGGTGATGGGTGTTCAGACAATACAGCAGAAAGAGACAAAGGGTATTCAGAAGGGAATGTACAGTAGGCACAAAAATATTAAAAAGAGCTGTAAGACTCCAAGAGAAAGAGATAAAATGCTGATAAAAGTCACTAAATAATGGGATTTTAAAAAGGTTAAGAGATGATGGATAATAAGAAAATATTTTAATAAAATGAGAAAACACTAACGGAAAATAGTAGTATATACATAATAAATTAAGACTGGAAGATGGAAATTTAAGATAAGGAAATTTACCATAATTGTATTGTTAACATCAATAGAGTGTTAAAGTATATTGTGAATTTAAAATATTAAGGATTGGAAGGTATGAGGATTTTGAGATACACTCCCAGGATTGATTAAATATTGTTAATACTTGTCGTTATTAGTAACCCTACACATTTGGAATATTGAAGTTATGGTGAAACAGTAATTCTTAAAATATTAAAGAATAGTATTTAGTTGGGGATAACAAATACATGGCGTACAAAAATGTCGTTAATGTTTAGATGAATCAATGGCAAAATGATAAGGTATTATAAAAAGAAATAGTATTGTTGAAATTGGAAGATTAGGATTACACACACCTATTTATATTATTATTGTTAATTAAAAAAGATTTGACCCAATCAATACACTGTCCACAAAATATATATGGTGTGAAAAGAAAATTACAAATGAAACTTTTTTTTTTAAAAAAAAGATACTTTTAAATGCAGTATCACTGTCTCAGAAGCAGTTTGGTGTGGTGGCTTAGGGCTCAGGTTAGAAATCTAAAGAGCAAGAGTTCTAAATAAATAAATATAAATAAATAAATATTTATTTCTTAGCCGCACCCTCTCCCGAAGGACTCGGGGCGGCGTACAATAAAACACATAAAATAAATATCTAGACAAGACATACATATAACAAAGACGTATACCAAGACGTGTACAAGGAGGAGGTGGGCTGATGAATAAAAACAATTAAAATCACAATGTTTAAAAACCCCTAAATAAATAAATACAATTAAATTACACAAATAAAAAACCCGTCAGGAGCGATATAGTTAGATCATAGTTGAGCCAGGCCAGCTACTTGGAATAGGTGGGTCTTGAGCTTTACACGGAAGGAGCGGAGGTCAGAGGTATTCCTAATATCTGGAGGGAGGTCATTCCACAGGGCTGGGCCCGCCACAGAGAAGGCTCTACTCCTAGGCGCCGCCCCTCGGCACTGTCTGGTGGACGGCACCTGGAGGAGACCCTCTCTGTGCGAGCGGATTGGTCGCAGGGATGTATGGGGCAGAATACGATCCCGCAAGTAACTAGGTCCTGAGCCATGGAGCGCTTTAAAGATCGTTATCAAAACCTTGAAACACACCCGATAGACCACAGGAAGCCAGTGCAGCTCGCGCAGGAACGGTGTCACATGGGAGTACCTAGTACTCCCCATAATTACCCACGCGGCTGCGTTCTGGACAAACTGTAGCCTCCGGGTGCATTTCAAGGGAAGCCCCATGTAGAGAGCGTTACAGTAGTCCAAGCGAGACGTCACCAGCGCATGAGTGACTGTGTGTAAGGCGTCCCGGTCCAGTAGGGGGCGCAATTGGCGCACCAGGCAGACCTGGTGGAACGCCCCCCTTGCCATGGCTGTCACATGGTCATCCATGGACAGCCAGGCATCCAGGAGGATGCCCAAATTGTGCGCCCGCTCCACGGGGGCAAGTTGAATGCCCCCGATGGCCAATGATGGGATTAATTGGCTGAACCGGGGAGCCGGTACCCACAGCCACTGCGTCTTGGAGGGGTTGAGTTTGAGTCGGTTGTCATCCATCCAGACCCGTACGGCTTCCACACACCGGGACATCACTTCAACGGCCTCGTTGGGGTGGTTCGGGGTGGAAATGTACAGCTGAGTATCATCAGCGTACAGATTATATCCCACCCCGAAACCACGGATGATCTCACCCAGCCGCTTCATGTATGTGTTGAACAGGAGTGGCGAGAGGACCGACCCCTGTGGTACCCCGCAAGTAAGGGGGCGTAGGGTCAACCTCTCCTCCCCTGCCAACACACGTTGCGTCCGGCCAGAAAGGTAGGAGCCGAACCACCGCAAAACGGTGCCCCAGACCCCCAACCCCTCCAGCCGGCGCAACAGGATACCATGGTCGATGGTATCAAAAGCCGCCGAGAGGTCTAATAGGACCAGGATAGAGGAACAACCCCTATCTCTGGCCCTCCAGAGATCATCCACCAACGCGACCAAGGCTGTCTCCGTGCTGTGACCGGGGCGGAAGCCGGACTGGTGCGGGTCTAGATAATCAAGTACCATTTTAGGCAAAACCAGCTAAACAACTTTGCGGCCAGTACTCTCTTAGCCATAGAAAGAGGGCAGTGATGAATCACTTTTAAAAATGTTGCCAAGAAAACAGCAGGCACAACAGTCCAGGCAGTTGTGAAGATTCAAGGTTAACTTAAAGGCAGATAAATGATACACAGGTGAAACTTGAAAAATTAGAATATCGTGCAAAAGTTCATTTATTTCAGTAATGCAACTTAAAAGGTGAAACTAATATAGGAGATAAGACTCATTACATGCAAAGCAAGATAGTTCAAGCCGTGATTTGTCATAATTGTGATGATTATGGCGTACAGCTCATGAAAACCCCAAATCCACCATCTCAGAAAATTAGAATATTACATGCAATCAATAAAACAAGGATTGTACATAAAAGAACATTGGACCTCTGAAAAGTATAAGCATGCAGATGTACTCAGTACTTGGTTTGGGCCCCTTTTGCAGCAATTACTGCCTCAATGCCACGTGGCATGGAAGCTATCAGCCTTTGGCACTGCTGAGGTGTTATGGAAGACCAGGATGCTTCAATAGCGGCCTTCAGCTCTTCTGCATTGTTCAGTCTCATGTCTCTCATCTTTCTCTTGGCAATGCCCCATAGATTCTCTATGGGGTTCAGGCCAGGCGAGTTTAATGGCCAATCAAGCACAGTAATCCCACAGTCATTGAACCAGGTTTTGGTGCTTTTGGCAGTGTGGGCAGCTGGAAAATGAAGTCAGCATCCCCATAAAGCTCATCTGCAGAAGAAAGCATGATGAAGTGCTCCAAAATCTCCTGGTAGACGGCTGAGTTGACCCCGGTCTTAATGAAGCACAGTGGTCCAAAGTCCTGTTGCTCAGTGGTCCAAAGTCCTCTTTTCTGATGAGAGCAACTTTTGCCAAAAGCACCAAAAACTGGTTCAATGACAGTGGGATTAATGGGTTTGATTGGCCTCTTCATTCTTCCTCCATACTCTGGGTCCTTGGTTTCCAAATGAGATGCAAAAGTTGCTCTCATCACTTCATGCTTCCTTCTGCAGACCAGCTTTATGGGGATGCTGGCCAATCGGGCACAGTAATCCCACAGTCATTGAACCAGGTTTTGGTGCTTTTGGCAGTGTGGGCAGCTGGAAAATGAAGTCAGCATCCCCATAAAGATCATCTGCAGAGATTTTGGAGCAATTCATGCATCCTTCCGCAGATGAGCTTTATGGTGACGCTGACTTCATTTTCCAGCTGCTCACACTGCCAAAAGTACCAAAACCTGGTTCAATGACTGTGGGATTACCGTGCTTGATTGGCCAGCAAACTCATCTGAACTGAACCCCATAGAGAATCTATGGGGCATTGCCAAGAGAAAGATGAGAGACATGAGACCAAACAACGCAGAAGAGCTGAAGGCCGCTATTGAAGCATCCTGGTCTTCCATAACACCTCAGCAGTGCCACAGGCTGATAGCTTCCATGCCACGTGGCATTGAGGCAGTAATTGCTGCAAAAGGGGCCCAAACCAAGTACTGAGTACATCTGCATGCTTATACTTTCCAGAGGTCCAAAGTTGTTTTATGTACAATCCTTGTTTTATTGATTGCATGTAATATTCTAATTTTCTGAGATGGTGGATTTGGGGTTTTCATGAGCTGTACGCCATAATCATCACAATTATGATAAATCACAGCTTGAACTATCTTGCTTTGCATGTAATGCGTCTTATCTCATATATTAGTTTCACCTTTTAAGTTGCATTACTGAAATAAATGAACTTTTGCATGATATTCTAATTTTCCGAGTTTCACCTGTAATCCTGTACAGTAACCTTTCTTATGTATTGGATGGATTTACGCAATTCTTGTATAAAGCATACTAACAGCCAATCACCTTTTCAAATGTAGTTTCTGAAAGATCCAGAACTGGATGAGTAACATATCCATATGCTTGGTTTTCCCCTTCTCCATGAGACGCTACACAGAGAACAGGTAAGTGTGGGATTAGATTTATGCCTTACTTAACTATAGTCAGAAACCTTCACTGTGGCATCTGAAATAAAGAAAAGGGTAAACCCCATGGCTTAGACAGATGCTATGAATGAAAGCTGTACTAAATATTCTAGGATAGAGTAGCTGCTTGAGGAATCTCCCCATCCTCTGGAAAAGAGAGAAATAATAGACAACATATTTATTTTTTTAAAGCAGGAAACTTTTATTACAATAATTTAATAGAAAAAAACCCCACAGTTTAAATAAATTATACAAATACAAAATTAAAATAATTAATTCAAGATAACCTCCTCCTGGGAAGGGACGATATACTGAAAGAATTTGGGGTGGGGCAGGAAAACTTGAGATAACACATTAGTTCATTAGTTCATTACAATCTCAACTCTCTCCCTACTGCAATTATTAGGCATATCCAAATAGAATCCATCAAATTCTGGATTAAATGGCTGCTGGAATGCCCTGCAGCAATTTGCTACATCTAGTGTGAAACAGTGTACGATTCCAACAGAAAATAGAAAGAGTTCAAATATTGTGGTAGGTTGGACAGGGGTAATACAGGATCAAGTATTGCGATGTTCCAAATAAATGGAGAATTTTCTAACAAACCTTACATTTGATCGTGGCCAGAAGCGTGGGAACATTATATATACAGTATATGCCTACTAAACTAAAGCATTTAAAAAGATATCTTATATTGTGAGTGGGTGGAGAGACTTCACATGAAATTTAGATTCTCTTATATTAGAAGACAAAGACAGCATGGAAAGAGCCAACTAAAATTTAGTCTGGAGAATTAAGAGTTATTATCATCTAGATCACGAGTGTCAAACTCACAGCATCACGTGACGTTTCGTGACATTTTACCCCTTTACGGAGCTGGGATGGGCGTAGCTTGGTTGTGATGCATCTGGCTCGCGGGCCACCAGTTCGACATCCCTGTGATAATATTATCATCTAGATAACCAACATTAACTTTAACTTAATTAACAGGTTAATTAGCATTAACCTGTCTAGACAGCACCTTAGACAGCAGAGAAAGAAATGGAAAAATAGATTGACTGGGTACCAAAATAGCGGTCATAAAAAGCATTAAGTCCAAAGTTAAATTGAAATAGGTAATTTTTGACATACATATATATTTGACCATGTATCTACTTTGGTATTAAAAATGTTCTAGGATATAAAGTTTATAGCAGCCTTTAGGGAACCATGAAGCCATCTGACTAGGGATGGTTACAATAGATCTAAATGGGAGTCTCCTTTCTGAAAGGAAAGCAGTCAGATTAAAGAAGTTGTGAAGAAAGGACCACAATCTTAATCTGTGTGTACTGTGAGGATTACAAGGCAGACGGATTGGGCTTGCTGGGGAGAGAAGGCCAGATATTAAGACTCAAACCAATAATTAGAACGTTCCAATACATTATACGACAACCAAGGCCTTTTTATTGTCACAACAAAAATAGGTGAGAAGGGGAAGATGTGCTCAAATTAGTTATAAAGAAATAGGATTTTTTTTTAAAAAAAAAAAGACCCTGAACAGAAAAGACTTAAAAAGAGCACAAATACCATAGAGGACCTCTTGGGCGAAATATCAAAAGAAAAAAGGTCCTCTTTTGGCACGGAAGAATTGGAGTGATGAGGACCTTGGAGACAAGGCTGGATCAGTCTTTGAAAACAGCCTGGTGGCCATGAGGGCGCTCGTCATGCATAATGTGCCTGCGGACATGAATGCGCCGGACGCGATGCTCCCGCCCATCATCGTCATCACCAGCGCGGAGGGGGCCTCCGCCTCCACCCGCAACTCCCCCGGTGGCCTCCAGGAGGGCCTTGTCTGGCACCCGTGGCGTCTCATAGATCAGGATGTTCAGTGTTTCTTCAAAGATCCGGGCTTCGGGAAACTCGACCTGTACACCCAAGGGAAAGCAGGATGAAGCAAGCCTTAAGTCTCACTATGGGATCCCCTTTTCAAACTGGAAGCAATGTAATTGACCTCAGGTAATAAAGCTCAATGCCAGCTGCCGAAGAACACAAACTAGAGGTAACTATACTGCCTCGTGTCCTTCCTGTGAGTTTAAGCATCTCGTTAGCTATTGCAAGGACAGGATTCTGGACCAGACAGACCTCAAGTTTCGTCTTCTTACATGTTTAATTGGATTTAGGAAAGGCTATTTTCTTCAAGAGTTTACATTCCCATATGAAGACACCAAAACATACAGGTAGTCCTCAACTTACAACTGTAATTGAGCCTGGAATTAACAGTTGTAAATCATGCTGATTTGGTGGATCCTATAACTGACTTTGTTTTATGAGGTCGCCCCCCCTCCCCCTATAGGGATTGTTCAATGAATCATCACAGTTGTTAAGCAACCCCATTACCCACAGTGGGCATTGGAAGCAAACACTGGTTTTTGGCAAAAGACGTTGTAACTTGTGGTCATGTGACTGCAGAATGCTGCAAACAGCCATAAATGACTTGCTGCTAACTGCCCAAAATGCAGTCGTGACCGGGGAGGGGGGGGAGGGGGAGCAGCTAGCAAAACTTTGAATCTGGGTCATAAGTACCTTTTTAGGTTGTCATCACCAAATGACCACAGGTCAAGGACCACCCATACTGATAGTGCTCGACTTAACAACAGTTCACTTAGTGACTGTTCGAAGTTACAATGGAATGGAAAAAAGTGAGTATTTTTCAGTTATGACCATTGTAGGATTCCCCATGGTCATGTGATCAAAATTCAAACACTTGGTAATTGACTCACATTTATGACGGTTACAGTGTCATGATGTCTTGACGCCTTTTGCAACCTTCTGACAAGCAAAGTCAAATCGAGAAACAAGATTCACTTAACAACCCTTCTACTAATTCCGACAACTACAGTGATTCACTTAACAAATTTCTCACTTAGCATCAGAAATGTTGGGCTCAACTGTGGTCGTACGTTGAGGATTACTTGTATTAGAAAATCAAAACTTTGTATTTGGAGGCCTGAGGAATGGCTACACCTTACCTTGGTCTGCTTCTTTTCGGTGGCATAGACAATGGAAGTGCAGCAAACCTCCGCAATCTTGCGGCCCTGCCCATAGAATGACCAGCAGCAGATCTCATCCCCAAGAACGTCTTTGATGAAAAGCACTCGTCCATTGAACCTCAGAGCTAGTTTATCAAACAGTTCGATATTCTTCAGTAAGTTGTCATCAGAGTTACTTTCGGGAGGGGGGGGGGAGAAGAAAACAGTGGTGTAGATACTACTAAAGAAATGGGACAAGTGGATGACCTGGGAGATACCAACGACCCCAAGGTCATCCTATTCTGACAACAGGACCATAGCTTACCTGGTATAGGAATACTTGTTATTACTTCTGTTATGCAGTAACTTCACCACAGGCTAAAAGGAAGGCGAGAGATATGAATGAATTTAAGATCACACCACTCCTCTTGCTAAGAGGTGTACAGCAAAGCAAACTAGACCTTCCCTCATACTGGGGGATGGAGAAGACTGTATTTAGAAGAATCCTCACTTGCCTTGATACCATGATATATGGAGACATACATCCAAGGCGCTTAAGTGTGCCTGATCTCTATGATTTCCTGAGGTAAAACTTGTGTGACTTCTCGGCCTCCTTACCTTAGAACATCTTGAGATAATTTGCTGCTCTTCCTTGGGAGATGTCACCATGGGGATATGGCAGAGAGGATCATAGGCTTCACTTTTTTGCTAAGGAGGAGAAAAACAAATATTTTTCATTATTTACAGATGTACTAAACAGATTCATACATCATGCTAAAATGTGATTTGTGAATAAACCATAATTGACTGGATCCACAAAATTCTGTTTAAGCCATAAACAATGGCTTAGAAAACATAACTACTCTGCACAAGTGGGTTCAATTAAAGAAATTGAACCACAGTGCAGAGTAATGTGTAAACCAGTGTTTTTCAAACCTGGCAACTATAAGATGAGTGAGCTTCAACTCCCAAAATTCCCGTTAGCATTCAAGCTGGGGATTTCTGGGAGTTGAGATCCATATATCATACAATTGCCTAGTTTGAAAAAAAAACTGATGGAAACAAAGTCTCTGTATTCTCTAGGAAGATTTAGAATTAAAATTAAAGGCATAGAAGAGGTATGTCCAACCTTTTGACTTGCCCAAGCTGCATTGTGAAGAGGAATTGTCTTAGGTCACACATAAAATATTTATAACATAGTTAATGTGTGTGAATGTACATAGTCTTAAAAGTTTATGATCTTCTTGGGCTGCATTACTAACTATCCAGGGCTGCATATAGCTTGTGGGCTGGACACACCTGGCCTAGAGTCTAACAGAAGTTTAAAAAGGGAACTGGAAATAACACTTGAAAATCATATACTTTTCTAATATGAAGTCAGTTTTCCTTCATAAATACTGAATGTAAACATATACAAAAATGGGAGAATATATTCAATATGAATGTAGGTATCCATGCTTTTCGTGTAATATCTGGTGAGTTCTTTCTTTTTTTTGGTAATGCATTTTAAATGACCCAAAACTGAATGGAAAAATAATATGGAAAGAAAAAGATGATTAAAGAACCAATTTGTATACCTTTACATTGACTCTTAAAATGTCTCCCTTTACTCTTTTTTCATTTTAACTACAATTCTATGAAGTAGGTAAAGCTGAGATAGTAGTATTAACTCGAAGTCAACCAGGTGCTTCCATGGCTAAAGGGGGAACCTCTCAGCTAGCACCTTCCTCACTATAGCAGCCCAGCTCTCAGGCTGAGAGAAGATTGGCTCAAAGTCACCCAGTGAGCTTCTAGGACTAAGGATGGACTAGAAGTTGGGTCTCCAACTCCAATAGCGGAACCATTACATCACCCTCTGTATTGTTGCAAGTGAGACGATAATGGCTGGATGATGCTAGAAGGCACTGTGAGACACTACTGGGGATAGGGCTCAAGTGAAATAATCACCAGGAGAGCACATTTTGCTGAAACAGAAGAGCCCTCAGTCATTGGTCCCTTCTAGGCAGATAGGACAGATCCTGCTTTCTTCTCTTGTCATCTCGTCTAAGGATGTGACACTCAAGAAAATCATCGGACCTTCTCAGCCAGCCACCCTCACCTGTAGTGCAAGCTGGCAGTCCTCAACCAAACCTTGGATCAGATAGTACCGGGCTTCACACAACACTTCCTCCAGCTCCCGCTGTGACTCTGGAAGAGATACTGAGCCATCTCGCAAATAATTCAAAATAGTTCCAAAATGGCGGCCGCTTCGGTCAATCAAGATCCAACCTGGAAAAGCAGTTAATTTTAGTCCCTAAAATTAACGGGTTAAAAATGCTGTAGACCAGGATTTCCCAATCTTGACAACTTTGAGATATATGGACTTCAACTCCCAGCATTCAAAAGCCAGCCATGCAGGCTGGGGAACTCTAGGAATTGAAGTCTACAGTTCTTCAAAGTTGTCAAGGCCGAAAAACCCTGCTGTAGAGTGAAGAATCTATTTAGGGGACCTCCCCATTCTAAAATGGCTTGGAGGGGAAGATACAGTTATTATTATTTGCACTGATACAAGATTATATTGATGCTAGAAGAACAAGTGCTTCTTTTAATTAATTCTGGGCTTACAATGTACTTCATATCTCAAAAAAGAAAATGTAACAACCCTAGACCCAACAAAATCCTTTTTAATGAATCTACTTTGGATGTTATGCCTTGGCAAAGTGGCAGCATTTGGTTGACCTTGTCTGGCCTGGTTATTACTTGGATGGGATATCTCCAGGAAGTATCAAGCATGGCTGGCTGGGGAATTCTGGGAGTCAAAGTCCACACCTTTTAAAAGTTGCTGAGAAAAGCTCACTCTAAAATAAGTCATCCTGAAATTTTCCAAGGGCGCCCTGGGAACCAGCTTGGATGAATCCCCAACACAATCTCCCATCATGCAGAAAATCCCACTTCTAGTTGTGGAAGAGATGGGGCAAGCTGAAACTCATACCTTCGCTATCTGTGAGGACTTCCATTCGGCCACTGAACATGGCCTTGAGCATGGTATCTTGCTTGGTCAGGGTCTGCACGGTGGTGTAATGCAGAGATCCTCCCACATTCAGCTTGACATACTTGCTGCTGGGGTTCAGAGGCTTGAGATCCAAAGTCACCTCAGTTACCCCACTCCTGCCATCCCGTCGGTGCTGGGTTGGGACCAGTGGAGCACAATTCTCCAGGGATGGGGATGAATCTGTGGTGGCCTCAGCTGACATAGCCACCTACAGAAAAGAGAAACTGAGCGAGGAGATCTTCCAACAGCAGATTTCCTGCACAGAGCATTAGCTGAAGCATTTCGGAATCTCTTTTTGACTTTCTCTGAAAGGCAGCCCATTTCTGTTTGTTTTTAAAGAAAAAACAAGATGCGGGCTTGGAAATTCTCCCAGCAAATTTATTTCCAGTATTACTTGGCTAAATGTCCCCCTGCAGATCTGCCATTTATTATCACCTCCCCCCTCTTTGTATGTACCCTCTGCAATCAAAACTGGATTCATTCCATAATGCAGATAGCAGCAATGGATAACATTCAAGCTTATGGGATCTGTTTTATAGGCTACTAACTGAAGCCAAATAGGAAGTAATCTCTTTCGCTAAGAGTTCACAAACAGAACGATTGCAGTGACACATCACACTACTAAGCCGTATAGTGACTTGCTTGTTTGACGTTAGGTAAAACTAACCAAGTGATGTTTAGTCACCATATTTAAACAACTCAAGACAAAGCACAAATGCACTAGCCAGACATACACTCAAACTAGGAACTAGTGATCAGTACCAGAATCCACCCCATCAATCTTTTCACACACAAGTTCCATTCATGCTGATCCCCCTCAGCCTCCCCACCCCTGAAGTTAACTGAAAGGAACTGGCTTTAGGTTTCAAGACTGATTGAGCCACCTTCCCACCCGAGCAGTTGCCTTCAAGAGATGCCGGCCCTGAATAGCCGCAATCCACTCAGCTAAATTGATTGTCAGACATTACAGAAGTTGGTCCAGTATGTTCACAGAGCAGCAATGGGGGGGGGGGGGGGGGAAAGATATTAGAAAATGGGGTCCACCCAGAGATCTACTAGCGTATCCCAACCTACCTTCTGCTTCTGTGTGGCACTCCACACCTGGGACTGCTAATAGGAAACAATGGGTTTGCCTTCAACTTTGTGCTAACTGGTCTTTGCCTCAACAAACATCCCTGCCCTGCAGGATCACTTCCTCGTATTGCCTGGCTCCACCCTGCTGCTCTTGCGCTCAGCCCTTGTGCTGCCCAGATGTCATTGTATTCATTTTCCACCTGCCCACCACCAGGCTGCCTTTATTCACTCTTGCATTATTTATTATTACTACTATTGATTTTCTTGACTGGGATCTTGGGGTGTGCCTGCATATGAGAAAAGCAGAATATTAATACATATCAGAAGTGAGTGACAGCCTCGACTATGGGCAAGTCCATTTTCCAAGTCTAACTCATATTTAACTTCTCCGAGTGCCAGGATGTTCCTTTCGCCAACCTCTTTTCTTGCATTGGCTCCACCACAATGGATGCCAATTGCCTCTCCTATAGGGGCTTCCTTTCCACTCAAATCTTAGGTGCAATTCCCGGGTCATCGCTAGATGGCAGCAAACGATTGAGGTTCTTTATGCTCCTTAGCTGCCATCTTGTGGTAGTTCTGGTTTCTGCAGCCATCCAGATCATAGATGCTTTGTACGCTATTCTACGGCGTCCTTTTTTCTGCCGCACACCGACCTCGCCCACCCCACCCTCTGATCCACTCACCTCCCCCACGGGAGCAGGGTGGGCTCAAGCCAGGCCCCTCCCCTTCAGCCCCGCCTGGACTCCGGGGCAGCAGCTCCGCAGGATGCCTCGACCTGAGAGACAGAGAGAGGACGGGAGGGCGACAGTGCGCATGCTCTCAAACGCCCCGTCGCTCCCCCTCTTAATGGAACAGTTACTCTGTACATCCGGGTACCCGCCTGCTTAAAACGAGATAGAGGCGGGTTGACTTTCTTCGCCCTCCCACGGGTGGCGGTAAAAGCTGCGCCTGCGCAGAAAGTAAAATCGCGTCCGCAGAGAAGGGTCAAAGAAAGGGAGTGATGGAAGACTGAGTCAATCGAGGTTGCTGGAGGGCGCGTGCGCAGATGGTAGCGCTCAACTGCACGTGGTATTAGCGCGATCAGCGGGGTGGGTGCGCATCTGGGCGGTGCCGCCTCTGTCTCTTTCATTAGGCAACATGAGGGAAGTGGAGGGAGTCTTAACTGTGACCCTGGACTAATTTTTATAGATTGTGTGACGTTAAAAATCAACATTTGAGTAATTGCACTTGCGCACATAATTTTTGATTTCTTCTGCTGGTAAATTGTGGCTGGGGCCACGCCATAATTCAATGACACACAGTCCCAACAGATTTAATCTGAGGAGGTCATTGCATTTTGGGATCCCTACACATGATCTATATTATAGAAGCTTTTGTGTGATCCAGATCATAGAAGCTTTCACGTACACTATGTTGCATTAATTCAATAGTTAATAAAGATTTAAGATGTGAAGCCACTTAATTAGGCTGAGGGCAAGAGCTTACTGTAAAACCTGAACTCCAGAATATTATTGGAAACTGTTTCCAAATCTGTTATTATTTTGTGCTCCATTAAAAAAGTATTGTGGCATCTTAAAAGATGAATATTACTTCTGTTGACTTACCATCCACTACATCTCTGAACTACTGACATTTGTGTGTTCTTTTTAAGATGCCAAGACGTCTGATTGTAAAACATGGCACAGGTAGTCCTTGACATAACCACAATTGAGAAGTTTCCATTGGTAATCCCAAAGGTACTTTTTCAGGAGGCAATTGGACTTTGTTTTTCCTTTGAAGACATTTCGCTTTTCATCCAAGAAGCTTCTTCAGCTCTGACTAGATGGTGGGGAATGGAAGGATTTATATTCTTTGCAGAATGCTGGTCATTTGCATCCTTTTAGAGGGCTCTTGAAGCACTTGGAGGTTTATTTGTGTCCTCAGGGTCACCTGAGTGGTGCTCCTGGTTCCTATAGTCTGCATTCCCCCCACCTCCTCTGGAAATCCATTCCTATTCTCACACCATTCAACGTCTTCAAAAGAAAAGAAAAACAACAAGAAAATCCAGCTGTCTCCTGTAAAAGCACCTTTGGGACGACCATGATTGAAAATCTGTACAGACTTTTAGCTATACAATTTGAGATGAATGCCCTTTGAATGGGCTTGATTGGTGGAAAGAAACGAAGCAAACCTAGTTGGAAAATATCACTTTAAAGAAACTGATGACCAGATGGAAAGCAATGGCTGGGAAAAGTCCGGTACCAAATTGATGGCTATAAAGGCTCATGTCACACAGACACCAAATTTTAAGTCTAGAGCATCTTATTGGATCAGAGGTATGCTTTATATGAAGAGCAATAGCACGCCCCTCTATTTCCCTTTGGGCATTACCATATTTAGAACAGAAGCTACTATAATTCAAATCTCAGAAATGTTTCCCTACCTATTTCATTACAACCCTGCCAACCATGCTTTGCTGAGCTTGGAAAGGTGGCTGGTAGAAATCCATCGAGACCACTTGGTATTCCTTTGCTTTAGCATAGGGTTATCAAACCTGTGACACGTCATCATGTTCCGTATCGCAACTTTCCCCTTCACTAAACCGGGAGTGGGCATGGCCACTGCGTGAGTCATTTAGCCCACGGGCTGTGAGTTTGGCACCCCTGCTTTATCAGGTCAATAAATGCTACATATGCATTTTAAGAGGCTTAAGTATTTCAAGTGAGAATACAATTGTGTAGTGTCTGTTCTCATATATTACCCATAATACCTTTGCCAAGATTCTTTCAAATTAGATAAATAAAGCCTCACTCGATTTTTCATGACTGTGTGCTCTGCAAAGATTTTAAAGAGGAAGCATCATTTGAATCAAAAATTTACTAATGTATATATATATCTGGCTTCCAGTCCAGTTGCCTTTGAAAACAACACCTTTGGGACAACTGTGACCTAGATGACTGAGAATCTCCAAAGACATTTGGCTTCATGGAAGTTATTAGTCAAATCATTTGAAAACAATTTGTACTGATTTCTGTGAATTCAAAACACAACACCCATAGCAGCCCAGCAACTCTGATTCTGGAAAGCTAGTGAATCTAGGAGCAACGGTTATCCTTGACCACTAGCAATGAGGGGACATATTATACATTTTTATCATCTACAAAACATGGTTAACTGGGCCAATGCTTTTTAAGATTCAAAATAATCATTGTAGGTTGGCTACACCCAAATTTTAATGTAGGATGGAAAATGTATACAAATCTTGGTAATAATATTCCAAATAACTATCTTAAGTTCAGAATTTTTGACAAAGACCAAGGAAACTGAAAAAAGGAAATGGTCTGAGACAGCATTGTCTAAAATTTAAAAATTAATCATTTTCCTTTATTTTTCCACTGAAAATATTATCATCTTCTTTATGTAGAACATTGATGCTGAAGGAGTATATGAATCAATATGAATCAATATTGGCTTCTGCTTATATTATTGTATATTGTCAGAAATTAGTTGTTTTCTAGCATAGCAAATTGTAAACTTAATACTGCAAATGTTATCTCACTGCTGCATCTTGCTTCTATTCTTGTCTTCAAAGCTTGGCACATTCTTGAAAGCTAGTAGAAGAAATTGTTACATGGGAATATCAAGCTGCATAGATAAAGGAACCAAACTAGGGAGTTTTCCTGGCTCATAAATCCTTAAAGCATTCTGCCGAAAAACAACTTGGCAAAGGGGGGGGCTTCCACCCCCTACACAAGGCTATAGGAATACTCCACAGATAAGATAAACAGAGACAGGAGCTTGAACCAAAGAACGCTTTAAAAATCACGTTGGTAACGAATCTTTGTCTCTGATTGGATAAACTTTGTTTCTATCTGCCTAAAATGTATATAATACTCTGAGCCACTCTTCCAGGGTATGGCTATGCCTTACAGACATTTCTTTGTACGTTTTGGGTATAGTTTTGTCACCCAGCTTTTGCTATGGCCATAAATAAAACCTGATAATTTTTGCAAGCCTCGTCTCGAGTCTCACTCTCTTTGGCATCTCAGTGGCTCAGGGTAACTGCTGGAACCTTATAATGCCTTGATAGTTGTGAAGGCTGGATTGTTTACAGCAGTGGTAGTCAACCTTTTTCTACCTACCGCCCACTAATGGATCTTTCTTGATGGAAAAATTTCCTTACCGCCCACCAGTTTTTGCGCAAGTGCGGAATACTTTTTAGAAAGGAGGGTGTTTTAAAAAAGAAATGTACGTACATTTATCTTTTTATTTCTACTTTATGCATGTTTATAATGTTTTTAACTTTATAAAGTTTAATTAGAAAACAATAAAGTAAATTGAAATTAGCTTTACTAGTGATTAATGAGATCTTTGAGGCTGATGCTGTGAGACTAAATATTTGATATCTGGTTCGATTTTCGTAAGGAACAAATGAAAGTCTCCTCTTTCGGTGATATTCAGATGGTTTCTGTGTTTGCTCATAATATGATTAACAGCACTAAAGCCTGATTCTATAAGATATGTGGTAGGGAAAGATATCAATAAATTGAACATCATTTTCCACATATTTGGATATAACGCAGGCATTTTTTTATTTTGCTAGAGTTTTTGGTATCCACCACTGCCAAAATTACATTTACTCTCTTCATCATATTTAAGTTCTAATAGTTCTTCTTGGCAAGTTTTATCAACCTTAGCAACATTTGCTGTAAAAGGATTTATCATCCAGTCATGCACCTTTAAGTTCAAAATATTTTGAAATCATTTTTCCATATCCAATTTGAGTTTGTTGAGGTGGATACTGAACCTTTCAATATCCCTTGGAGTTACATCATTGTTTATAGAGGACAATTCAGGAAAATGATGAAATTCTCTCTTGAAAATATTATGATGGAGATCAAGCTTTTCGATAAATAATGACACAATATTTTTGCAACTTGTAAGAGTTATATTGGCTCCTTGAAGCTGCAAATTAATTTCATTAAATCTCTTGAAAATGTCTGCCAAATAAAAGGCATCATTCTTTACGGTTTTTAACTGTTCAGAGACCAGCCTCATTATCACTTTCAAAAAACTATACGACACTATCAAATAATGCAACAAAACGAGACTAGCATGTACCCTTTTGAGAGCCATCGAACTTCCGTGTGTAAAAATAACCTAATAAACTGCTCATTATTGTCCTGGCACAGCTGTCAAAACATTCTATCACACTTGGCATTAGATTTGATCTTTTTTACAGCTTTAATTATTATACTTAATGTTGGAGACTTGTACTTAAATGTTTTCCTACAATATGTTGTCTGCACAACACAATGAATACACAAAACGTTTGGCACTTCTTCCTTCAAGTAAGCAACAAACCCACGATAGCGGCCTACCATTGATGGTGCTCCATCAGTAGCACATGCAACAATATTATTCAAGGGTATATTATTTTTTGCAAAGTATGATTTCACAGCATTAAATATTGATAATCCTTTTGTATCTGTAATCAGATTGACAGTGAATAGCATTTCTTCTTGCAATGTATTGTTTTCATCAAGGTACCATACATACGTCATCAGTAGAGCATTATTATCTGCAACGACAGACCCATCCAATTGTATGGAAAATGAAGAATTTGGGGGAATACCTTTAAGTTTATTTTCAACATTAGCCGCCATTTTGTCAATGCATCTCTTTACTGTGTTATCGCTAAGGGGCAATGTTTTTAAAACTTCAGGTGTATCCTGATGCATTACTGTTGAGATAAATTCTTTGATAGAGGGTATTATCAAAGTTTCTCCAATATTATGACTTTTACCACTTTTTACAATTAAGTATGATATACGATAAGCTGCAGTTAATCCATCCTCATTTTTTGCATGTTATTTTTGAAATGATGCAGCTATTGTTGAACTATTTTGAAATATTTTACAGATTTCTTGAAAATATTCAATGGGCTTATCTTTATCTTGCGAATGCTTTGTAGCAAGATGTTTTCGCAATCGACTTGGCTTCATTGCTTCATTAGATAATGTCTTGTGGCACAGTAAACACATTGGAAGCTGTTTATTTGTAACAGATTCAATGAAACCCATCTTCAGATACTCTGGTAAATAGCCACAAGCATATATCTTTTTTTCAGACATGGGTTCTAAATTTGTTTCACAATTTAACAACTACTTTTACTCTTACGTTTTGATCTGCACTCCACACAGTGCTTTTCCTTTTTATCTCCTTTTTTTTAACCTTCCTTAGGGCAATGTACAAAAGTAAGGCTGAACTAGTTAGCCCACTTATTATTATTAGCCAACAACAATTCTCTCCTGCCTATAACTTTTCTTTCTCCTATTTTGCAACTGCTCTGCTCCGCTTCTGCCTGTCCCTGCTATCAGTTTCCACTCCTCCCCTTCCTCTTCCCATGTGTTTGCTTGTTTGCGTGCACGCACGCGTTAGTTCATTGATGTGTGCGCTCGCGTCCGCCCGCCCAATCGCACAAAAGGTTTTAACCTCCGAAATCCCTACCGCACGCATTCTCGCGCACGTTGGTTTATTGATGTGTGCACTCGCGCTCACTCACTCGCTCAAAAGGAGGTTTTAACCTTCGAAGTCCCTACCGCCCCACCTGGAATCCTGAAACACCCACTAGTAGGTGGTAGGGACCAGGTTGACAACCCATGGTTTACAGTGAATGGCCAAGGATTACAAGCAATGTAATCATTAAAAATATTGTTCTAATTGTTATTAGCTGTTCTAATATAGCTAAATACCTTTATTACTTAAATTAAACACAAACACATGAGCAATATTAATAATAATACAAAAGTCAGGGACGGGGATACTGTTTCACAGTGCCATTCCAGTTACAGAGGTTTCTGAAATTTGCAGACATTTGCCTGGAAAATTAGAAAAGAGCAATGTTAAATCTTTATTGATAAAGAATATACCATATTTTTCGGAGTATAAGACGCATCTTTTTTCCTCAAAAAAGAGGCTGAAAATCTGGGTGTGTCTTATACACCGAATACAGCATTTTTTGCCTCCTGAAGTCACGCCCCTTCACCAAAATGGCCGTGCAGAGCCTTATGGAGGCTTCCAGAGAGCTCCTGGGGGCTGGGGAGGGCAGAAATGAGCAAAAAATGGGCTGTTTCCCCTCCCCCCAGCAGCACTCCTCCTTAAGGCTCTGCATGCAATTTTTTTGACAAAAAACGGGCCAGTTTATGCGAAAAATGGACTGGTTTTTGCCCCCCCCCCCGAGCAATCTGCAAACCTCCCAAAAAAGGCTATTCATGCTTTTTTTTTTTTTTAAAAAAAAGGCCCATTTTCATGAAAAACAGGCCGTTTTTGGGAGGTCTGCAGTGCAAAAAAAATTTTTTTTCCTTTTGGAAAGCTCTTTAACTGATTGATAAGAATTACATTGATCAAGTGCTTTGCCAGCAGAAATACCTACTAATCTACTGTATTCCTCTCTATTTCTCTCTCTCTATCCCTCTCCCTCCCTACCTACACTCTCTCTCCCTACCTACTTACTGTATCTCTTTCTCTCTCTCTCCATTTACCTACCTCTCTCTCTCTCCCCCTCCCTATCTATTGTATTTCTCTCTATCCCTCTACCTACCTACCTACACTCTCCCTCTCTGTCTCTCTCTCCTTTTATCTCCCTACCTACCTATTCTCTCTCTCCATACCTACCTACTGTATTTCTCTCTTTCTCTCCCTCTCTATCCCTCTACCTACCTACTTTTTTTAAAAAAATGCCTCTTCAAAACCTTGGTGCGTCTTATACGCCGATGTGTTTTATACTTTGAAAAATACAGTAGCTGCTTTCTGAACTTTTCCATCAGTAGGCATTGATTATCTCCATGATTGAAACTTTTTTAGCAATCCAAAAGGATTTGGGCTTGAAATAAAATAAAATAACTTTGGGTTTTGCTGGTCTGGAAATGGCTATTATGCAAAAGTAAACATTGTGACTATAATATTATTATTCTATTACACTGAAAAGAATCAGAAGTTAATGCTTTTTTCTCCCTTCTCCATTGTTTTCATTTTCATTTGTATATTATATTTTGATGTATGTGTGTAAAGTAAGGGCATATTTTTTTAAAAACCATTAACCTATCAGAAACAAGCTAGTTTTGTTTCCGATGGAAGCTTTCCAACTGTAGTTTGGATCCAGATGCTTCCAATTTGAGAATAAATCCACCAATTATAGTGGATCAAATTAGTGACGACTAACAGATTTAATTAATGTCTGTTCTAGGTACACAACTGTCTTTTTGTGCCCTGTTCTTTATATATATATATATATATATATATATATATATATATATATATGTATATGTATATGTATATGTATATGTATATGTATATGTATATGTATATGTATATGTATATGTATATGTATATATACATACTTTATTCCGTTTTTCATGCAAGTTAAATAAAGCAGCTACATGAATACATGAAAATTCTAAATTTACAGATTTCTGGTTTGCTAATGTGAGCAACCATGGGGAATGAAATGTCTTCTGTAACTCAGCACATAATGGTTTTATAATCCATCAAATGATAAACTGGGAATTGTGCCTTATTAGAACTTGCAAATTCAGCCATTGTAGTGTCAAGCTATTAATACAGCAATCAGAAACTATGTCTTGATTAAGAATATGTTTAATTATTAAGCTAGTCACTATATGTGGCAAGTAATTCTATCTAGGAATGTGGAATAAGAATAAATCACTTAGTCTCTTCTCTGCTGCTGGTAAGCAAGGTAAACTCTGCTTTATATTAGAAAGGAAACATAGGGCAGTCTTTTCCAGAACAATTAGCCTTCAAAGTGTTAGATCCCTTCTCATTAAAAAGTAAAAATATTATTTTCGTTAGCAAATTATGAAGTTAGCAATTTTTCTGACTTTGAGTAAGAAACTATATACTTCTCTAGTTATTTACCACTCATTACCCTTATTTTTCTTTCTGCTAAGACTTTAATGCTTAACTCATAAATTAGACGCTGGATAAGTATTGGGATTCTATAATCGAACAGAATATTCATGTTATACCCTATTTTTATGGGGAGGGGCTTACAAAGATGAATTTCCAGATGTTGAATGACAATTTTAATCACTCCCTGCCGGTTGGAATTCTGATCCAATTACATTTCATAATTTAGATAAACTTTCTCTGTATCGAGTAGAAACCTGACTAAATGCTTACCTTAATAAAAGCATCTACTTGCTTAGCTGAAATACCGTATATTTTTTCAAGGTCCTGGACCTATAAAAAGAAAAAAAATTGATACAATAAGGCAGTGTTGGTGAACCTTTTCGGCACTGAGTGCCGAAACAGGAGCACTGGAAACTGGAAGAGGAGCTCCCAAGCGTGCACGGGTGGGAGCTCCAGAAACCGGAAGAGTACCTCCCCAGAGTACATGTGCACGCCGGGAAGCTGAGCTTCTGGTTTCCTGCATGCGCATGCGCCAGCCACCTGGTCTTCCTGTTTCTGGTGTGCATGTGCCCAAGAACACCAGCTCTCTGGCACACATGCATGCGCCAGAATCCGGGAGATCAATGGACGATGGCTGGTGTGCCCAGAGAGATGGCTCGGTATGTCACTTCCGGCACATGTGCCATATGTTTGCCATCCTGGCAATAAGGATTAGCCCATCATTTAGACTGGGCAAAAATATTAACTATGTTCCACACAATACTCCCTAATACAGATAGTCCTCAACTTACGACCTCAACTGAGCCCAAAATTTCCATTACCAAGGGACGCTATTGTTAAATGAGTTTTGCCTCATTTTACAAATCTTTTTGCCAGAGTGGTTAAGCAAATCACTGCAGTTGTTAAGTGAATCCAGCTTCCACCATTGACTTGGCTTGTTGGAAGCCAGCTACGAAGTTTACAAATGGTGATAACACGACACTGCAACTATCAATATATGTCAGTTGCCAAGCACATGAATTTTGGTCACATGACCATAAGGATGCTGCAACCGCTGCAAGTGTGAAAACCTGTGATAAGTCTTTTTTTTAAAATGCCATTACAACTTCAAGCAGTCACTAAATGAATGGTTATAAGTTGAGGATTACCTGTATAGTGCCACCAAAATAATCAAATTGTGGTAGAATATTGTCTTTGCTTGTTGCAGTGAAAGATCAATAAAAGGATATAAATTACCCTATTTTTCAGTCCATAAGATGCACTTTTTTGTCTCCCAAAAATGGGTGGAAATGTCTGTGTCTTATGGAGTGAATATTGCTGAAGTCCTGCCCACCTCCACCCTTCGGCTGTTTTTGGCCTCCGCACCCCAAGTTTTTGGCCTCAGAAAACGGGACGTGGAGAGGCCAAAAATGGGGCACATGGAGGCCGAAAACGGGAGTGTGTCTTATGGCCAGGTGCATCTTATAGTGTGAAAAATACGGTATACTAGAGGTTAACATATCTATCACCTATTTTCAGTACAACACTTCCATGCTCTTCATGGAGGGAGGAGGAATTGGGAAGGATTACAAAACACTCAGATTTGCAAAGAAAGATTGCAAGCATTTAAAAGAAACCAATAGCAGTACTGTTACTATTGGAGCATAAAGTACAATACCATGAGGATTTTGACTCTGGATTATCTAAATTTTGAACAATTTACAGCAGCCTAACTATAAATAATAGCACTGTTGGGCATCCCATGCTTCAGCAGATGTCACCTTTATGAGTTCCATGCCCCAAACAAAGCTGGCACACAATGGCTGCAACACACGATTAATGGAATTGGATTGTTATTGTTTAAAAAAAAGCGTGGAGCTCAGGTAATAAAAAGTTGCTTGTCTCAGGTGAGAAATTAGGGGGGCAGCAATATGTCCAAAATAAACTCTGCCCTCTGAGACCACCAACCTTCTGAAAAGATCCATAATTTTCTCTCCAGTTCACAATGAGCTCTGCTTTCTTCTTGCCAATGAGGTATAGGCCCATAAGATCCTTCACAGAACCTGAGTTCAAGAGGGGCAGGATTTTAGCCTTGGTATGAGCCAGTTGATCTTGATTGATCTCCACTTCACATTTGGAGGGAGCCTTGTTTTCAGAGTTGAGGTCTAGAATCTGAAGAACAAACACAAAAAGAAAGTGACCAATGTGACTACCTTTTAAAATCAACCCCACCTCCTATTAATATTGACAAGAATCATAGCAAAGAAATGATTGTCTAAGCTATGAGATCTGCTCAGAGCTTTCCCCAAAAGGACCAATTATCTGCTGATCCTGTTCTAACCTAGACTTCCCTAAAAAGCATGAGGTAGAGTCCTGGTCGTGACAAAACCCCTTTTATTAAACAAATGTGAATTCCTCTCATTTACATTCAGCAAGGCCTGAGAAACAGTCTTTCAAATGAATATTTATGATTACAGACTTTATCTATCTTGCTGCCATGTAAATATTTTCCAAATGAAGTGCTGTGCAAGGAAAGATTGGGCACAGTCTCTGAGATTCACAGACAGATCTTCACACTCCTGAAATGAATCTAATGACTGACCAAACAAATTGTTTCCTGCAAAAGCCCACTCCCCTTTCGCTCCTCTTTTATGTCCTATGGGAGGGGCTGATCACTTTTCACCTGTGACTTTACTCCCAAGTCTACCTGATTTCTGAGTTGTTCTTTTCTTCTGGCAGCTCTGCACTTCTGCACACTGGGGACAGGCTCTAGCTGTTCCTCTGTCTTACTGCTGTGTAGCTCCATAGGCTCCTGATCAGTCAGACAGCCCTGGCCCCATCTCTGCCTCTGACACAGAGCCCTCATCTGAGCCTTCCCCAGCCTCCAGGATTAGCCCATGCTCCTCCCCAACCTCCTCATTGTCTGACTGTGCTGCCAGTTCTGCTAGCCATTGGCAGGCCACAACAGATACCATCAATTTGACTGCATCAGAATACACTGTGGAATCAAATGCAGGATCTCAAAACCAAGAATCAAGGCTCACAAAGTAATTGTTGATTCAGTCTGCGCTGGAGCAATTCCCTCCAGAAAATAATGGGAGGGTTTGGGAAACACCTGACAAAGGGACTCTCACAGACAAAAGGATGCATATTTATACATTTCAGGAAAGGAGAAAGATAGTCAAGGTGCATAGGTAAATTATGTATACCTATTACCTATGCAGAGGTAATATATGACCTATGCCTAAATATTCATAATTAGCAAGTCTCAATTTACTTCCCTACCCACCCACTGTTAACTATCCTCAAGAGTTATTGTCTTAATAGAAAGAAACGTATCAGTTACATTCATGTAGCAATTGTGATAAAGCATACCACAAAAAAGATTTCAAGCTTGCCCCAGCTAAGACACATTCACATTTTTATCTTGCTAACATGCTCCCACTCCTCCCAAATTGTCTTTTCCTCCTAACTGTTAGGTATCTGTGTTGATCTTCAATGGTTGCAGAATTAGTGACCAACCTCTACTTCTTCTACCTGGTGGTTCCCTGTACATTGAAGCTATGACAAGACGCAGAAGCACTACCAGGTTTGAGAAGTCTCTGGACAAAGCTATTTCTCAGGACCCTAATAATCTTTGTTGCTCTTCTCTGTACTCTTTTGAGTCTAAACCTTTTTCTTACATTGTGGCGTCAAAAATTGGGTGCAGTATTCCAAGTGTGGGCTTACCAAGGCATTAAAAATTGATATTAACACTTCATGTTATCTTGATTCAATCCATTAATGCGGCCTAGAAGTATGTTGGGTTTTTTGGCAGCTGCAGCACTGCTGGCTCATATTTAAGTGATTTGCCACTATGATTCCAAGAGCCCTCTCACAGTTACTACTATTGAGCCAGGTGCCAGCTATACTGTACCTGTGCATTTGGTTTTTCTTGCCTAAATGCAGAACTTTACTCTTTTCACCATTGAATTTCATTTTGTTAGATAAGGCCCATTGCTGAAGTCTGTCAAGATCCTTCTGTATCTTAAACCTATCTTCTGGAGTGTTGGCTATTCCTGCCAGTTTGGTGTCATCTGCACATTTGATGAGTTCCTCATCTATGGAGAACGTAGGCTTCCAATTGACAGGTTGAAATGGCTCCTTCCCAGGAGATACCTCTGTTCTGATTGATTGTAAGTTATCTTAAAAACTGTGATACATATAGCAAATTGGCTGGAGAAAGATTCTGCTACTCTTCCTGTTCTTCACCAAAATGAAGCCAAAACCTATTTACCCACCTTTTTCTTTCTGCCTCTCTTCTTCTGTTGCTTAATGACACTCTCCTCTTCTTCCTGACTCTTGACAGGTATTTGCACTGGAGAGAAAAATAAAACAAATTGTAACACAGGAGAAAAAGGAAGGCCTGGCTTCATAAACCTTCCCAACCTTCTCACCTTGTTGGAGAGGCAGTACTGTGGCCTGTTTTCGGGGTTTTGAAGCTTGGGGGAAAGGTGCACCCTTGTTCTCCAGAGTCTGGGCTTCTATTTCTAACTGCTTTTCTTGAACGTTCTGGAAGAAGCAGGGGCAAAATAAGTGCTAATTTAAGGTATAGGTGGGGTAAAGGGGAAAAAAATCATGATGTCTTTGTGGAAAAGAAAAGACTATTACTGGACTAATAGTTCAATCATGATCTTATGGCAGTCAATCATTACCTCTATTGTTATGAACCTCACAACTGGCATAGAACGACTGTTGACTTACCTGAACAGTCCTTCTATATGCGTTGCGAGGGGAATCCAAGCATGGGTTAACTTTGTCCATTAGCCTAGAGACTGAGTTATGCAATTGTTGACCATGCCTCCTCTGACTGGGGTAGTTCAGTTTTGTATGAAGGCTCAGCCGATCCAAGAGATGTAATAGAACTGGCTCGGAATGTGAAGACAATTAATCTGATAACCAGAACAATGTGTCCAGTGCCCAGACCAGCTGAAGCCGAGGGCGGGTTTGGATTCCCCTCGCAGCACACATAGAAGGACCGTTCAGGTAAGTCAACGGTCGTTCTCCTGTGCGCTGCTTGGGGAATCTAAGCATGGGACATGCCAAAGCAATGAGTCTCAAGGGCGGGAGCCAGGCTGGTCAGGGGCCCTAGGTGGTGCTAGCTCTGCAAGACTCGCCGCCCAAAGGAAGCCTCCGCTGAGGCATAAATGTCCACTTTATAATGTCTGACAAAGGGAGATGGTGATGACCAAGTCGCCGCCCTGCAAATGTCCTCCACCAATGCTTGCGTCTCCCATGCCGCCGTGGTGGCCGCACTCATTATGGAGTGGGGGGTGATGCAGCTGGGAACCAGTCTGGATTGACTGTCTTAAGCGAGGGCAATACAAGCCTTCAACCAGTGTCCAATGGTATTTGAGGACGTCTTCTGTTCCATGGATGCTGCCTGAAAGGACACAAACAGTGCCTCTGACCTTCTAAATGATGCAGCACGTTTCACATAGCGACGGAGCGCCTTTCGAACGTTGAGGTGGTGCCACCGTCGCTCCCGCAGATGCAAGGGCTGAAGACAGAAGTCCAGGAGGATAAGTTCCTGGGCCCTGTGGAACCATGAATTAATTTTAGGGAGGAATGTTGGGTCTAGCTGCAGGACGACTCTATTCAGATGGAAGATACAGAGGTCCTCGCGGACCGACAGCGCCACCAGCTCCGACACTCTCCTAACTGATGTGATAGCTACCAAGGAAATAGTATTAAGGATCAACAATCTAATACTGATCGTGCTAATAGGCTTGAATGGTTCTGCCGTGAGGGCCCTAAATACCAAGGATAAGTCCCATGTTGGGTAACAGAGTACCACCGGTGGCCTGAGGTTTGAGGCGCCCTTCAGGAATGACCAAATCCTTGGATGTTGAGCCAAGGAGCGAACTTGCCCGCCCCCAACAGTCGCTAGAGCCGCAACCTGGCGGTTGAGGGTGTTGGGTGTCAGACCCTTGTCTAAGCCCATTTGTAAGAAATCTAGTACCTATGGTACTGATGCCTTGACTGGGTCAACTCCGGCTGTGCGGCCCCAGCTGCAGAAGGCCTGCCAAGTAGCCTCATAGATGCATGTTGTGGATGGGCATCGCGCTGCTTGGATTTTAACAATGACTTTGTCAGAAAAATGCAGTCAAGTCAAGATATCCTGCTCACGTGCCACACGGCTAACTGGTATAGTTGGAAGTTTGGATGAATGAGAGCCCCCTGGGAGAGGCGTATCTCATTGTCTGGAATTCTCCACGGGCGTGAGATGGACAGATGGATGAGGTCGGCATACCAAGGACGACGGGACCACAACGGTGCGACCAGGAGAACTTCCACCTGCTCCGTTAGAATCTTCCGGATGATGAGCAGAATGATTGGTAGAGGCGGGAAGGCGTAAAGGAGTCCGCCCGGCCAAGAACAGCGAAGCGTGTCGGTTCCCTCTGTCCCCGGATTGTGGAACCTGGTGTAAAACCTTGGCAGGTGTGAGTTGTGAGGTTGGGCAAAGAGGTCCACTTTGGGGTGGCCGAACCTGCGAAATAGTTCCTGGAACAGATCCGGATGGGGCTGCCACTCCGCCTGGTCCACTATGGCTCTACTCAGCCAATCTGCTGTGTATTGGCTGTGCCCGATATGTGTTCTGCCCAAATCAATAGCAATCGGTTCTCCGCCCAATGGTGGAGCCTCTCCGCTTCCAGCATCAGGCACTTGGACACCGTGCCGCTTTGGCGGTTGACGTGAGCCTTTGGAGGCCACGTTGTCGGTGAGGACCAATACGTGGCTGGTTGTCACCAAGTCCTGAAATTCATGAAGGGCTATGTGGATGGCCTGCAGCTCTAGCCAGTTGATGCTGTTCCGTAATTCCTGGGCTGTCCAACGACCCTGCGCCACTCGGTCCAAGCTGTGGGCTCCCCACCCGAATAGACTCACATCCGTCGTCACTACAATGCAGTCTGGCTCCTTGAAAAGACATCCCTTGAGTACCTTGGAGGATGTCCACCACCGAAGCGACCATAACACCTTGGGTGGTAGTTGTACTCTGGTTTGCGAGTGACTGGTATGGGCCCTCTGGAAGGGGAGCAAGAACCATTGGAACAGTCGTGCATGAAATCGCACCCAGGGAACAATGTCTAAACAAGAGATCATTTTCCCAAGCAGCTGGGAAAGAATTGCCAGCGGCAACGACCTGTCACAGCACGTAACTCACCAGAATGTGTAGACTTTGTAGGCGGCTCTCCTGAGATAGTAACACTTCACACATCTCCGAGTTGATGATGGTCCCGAGGTGTAAGAGGGACATGATTGGTTGCAGGTGACTTTTAGGAAAGTTGGATGATGTCGTGACACTGCAAGGTGTTGATTGTGAACTGGAGGTCTCGAACTGCCTGGTTCCGGGATGATGATAGGACCAGGATGTCATCCAGGTAGCAATTGACTCTTATGTACACTGACCGAAGAGATGCAGCTATTATTGCCAGCAACGTTGTGAAGGTTCGTGGGGCCAATGAAAGGCCAAACGGCAGGGCTCGATATTGAAAGTGACGCCCTGCGAACTGGAACCACAGGAACCTTCGATGTGCTGGATGTATCGGCACATGGAGATACGCCTCTTTGATGTCGACTGAGGTCAGCAGATCGCCCTGGCGGATGCAGGATAAGATGCTTTTGAGCGATTGCATCTTGAACCTCTGATATTTCAGGTATAAGTTGAGCCGTTTCAAGTCTAGGATCGCCCACTGTTAAGTAAGTAAGCTCCCCGTTAGGAGAGCGAATGTGCAGAGAAGGGTAATTAGAGTGGTATGGAAGAACACACACAAACATACAGGGATACTGAATAGTATAAAATATAGTCGTTTACTATGTGGAAATATAGAGGTATTCAGAGTTCAGTTTACAGTCCAAGTCATACACAGTTCAGTCAGTCAGTTATCAAATAAACAGTTTAGCACTAACAGTAGCTAACAGTAGCAAAAACACACAGTACCTCACAATACACTGATCAGCGTCTAACTGAGAGCTATCAGTCATTCTGGCTCCCTCTGATGGCTGCTTGAGATAACAGCAACCAATTACATCTCTCTAGCATTTAAAGTAACATACATTTGTTACAATCATGGCTTATATACATAGCCAAGCCAAGACTAGGATTACATCTCTAACACCCGCCATCCTCCCGAGTTTTTGGAACTAGGAATAGAGTAGAAACCTAGCCTTTCCTGCCCTTGTGATACCGCTTCTATGGTGTTGATTGAACAGATGTTGGATTTCAGTGTCCATCAGATGCCTTTTTACCCGACACCTGGGTATGGGCACTTGATGAAACACCTCGGGGGGATGGTGAGAAATTCTAGTGAGGCCCAGCCTCACTGTCTGGATGGCCCTGGCGTCTGAGGTGGGCCAGCCACGTACGAGTCATCAGTATCTACGAAAGGACCTGTTGTTGGCACCATGAAATGGCCGCCAGTCTGAGACTGTTGTTGGTTCTGTTGCCGGCCACTATCCCTGGCACCAGAACGGTCCTGGGTCCTGTCCTGGGATTGAGCGTAAGACATGTTGTACTGGGGAGTATATGGGACTGCAGTATACCCATAGTCCCCCGCCCGAAAGGATTGCTGTCTATTGTAGGGCTGCTGTCTGTCTGTGCGTCTACTGACCCACAGGAGCACTTTGCTTTTATCCCTTGTTTCGATTAGGATAGGGTCTAACACAGCACCAAAGAGAGCCCCGCTTTTAAAGGGGGTGGAAGCAAGCCGCCATTTGAATTGTAGGTCTGCCTGCCAATGGCGAAGCCAGAGGAGACGGCGGGATGCAACATTGGAAACTATCGCTCGAGATGCGAATTTGGCCGTGTTGAGGGTAGCATCAGAAGAAAATTCCAATGCTGCCACCAGCTTGTTGACATCCTGGTGTAGACGCATGTCATTGAGCACAAGCCTGGCCTGTAATTGCTTGAGCCAAACCAATGATGTTCTATTAATAAATGAGGCTGCTGCAGCCTAGGGGCCTTCCAAAATTTCGGATGGAATCAATGCTGGGGAAGCCAGTGCCGCCACTGGGGGATCTACTGTAGGAAATTGGAGAATTCCATCCAGTTCCGGTGTAGAAGAATGGAGTTTCATGTCACCATTACTGGGTGGAGGGACAGCTGTTGGTTGCGTCCATTGCTTTTGGACAATGTCCATAAACAGTTTCCGACAGGGTATAGTATCCTGTTCCTGTTCTGCAAATAGGCGTTCTGTGGAATCTAGGCCCACTGCAGTGCTAGCCTAGGTAGTGGCGCCCCCCATGTTGGTCGTAGCCTTGGCCTTAAATAAAAGTGATTCAAATAAGGTAGGCTGAAATAATCCTGAAGACAGGCTTGTCCTGAAGCGGTGATGGGGGGTCAACTAGGGACATAGATAAGTCCCTAGACAAGGCTGAAGCCCGAAGGCGCTCGGTTCAGCATCCACACCGTGAAATGGCTACAGATATATCGGAAAGTTCAGGAGGAAGGCTGAAAGCAAGGCCTTCCTCAGGCCTCAGCCCTGCAGCTGTGGGAGTGAAGGTAGGTGAGGGGCCTGGGCACGTGAGCGCTGGCGCTGGGTTAGTCTCAGAAGAACTCGAGGGAAACTGGGGTCCCAATCCTTCCTCTGCAGTGGGCACTCCTTGGGGAAGAGGGAGGTCAGGAGACCAGCCCTGGATCCCCGCCAGGGGAAGAGAAGGGCCTGGGGAGGTCCTTCAGGTAGCAAGGTTGGTGGTGACCTACTGATGGGCACGGGAGTCTTGGACGATGACTTGCCCTTGTCCTTGCATTTTGTGGCCCTATCAGGAGCCACGGAGGATGCGCGAGACCTGTGGCTGGTGGCTCTAGTGGTGCCCTGCCCACCCTAGCGCTGGCCCCGGCGGGTTCAGAATGCAGTGGGGAAGAATTAGAATTCCCGGTGCTGGGACCAGAGATAGAACTATCTGCCATTATGTAAGTATAAGGGAGAGTGTTGAAAGGCTGAAACTCATGACCTGATATCAGTGCTACGTACTGATCGAATAGATGCGAAGGCTGATTCGATCGCTGTGAGGCAGAGACAACCGCATGCACTATCGGACTGGTGGCGAACAGACCTCCGATGGCCAGATAAGGGTCACTATGACGTCAGCAGTTTAGGCACGGAGTACAGACCGCGCCCTTTCATTCACTTTTGGTGCGAACAAATGGCACCTAAAATGGCCGCCACCGATAACAATTTCGGCACAAGTTTCAAATATGCAGCAAAATGGCCACCTCCTTTGTCGGAGCGCCTGACTCCTGACAGTATGGTGGTGAAAACAAGCCTCATCGGAAATGGCGCAGTAGTGGCGGAACGAATTAATCACTCTGGGACTGACCATGCTAATTCGGGCGGGTCATGCTCACTCTAGCTGATGCAAGAGTAGCGAACCTGCTCTCAACCACATTAACGCATCGAGACCAGAGAGTGGCGAATCGACTCTCAGCAGACAGCACAGACAAACAAGCACACGGCTGCATTCTCTTTCGCTGAAAAACCTCCCGACTATGAAAGTCACAAGGTCTCGCTGAAGCCGCAGGAGTCTCGCTAAGCCTCAAAAGAACTTGCTGAGGCTATACATCAGGGAGCCATCATTCAGCGCAGCTGCTGCTTGTCGGAACAGCCAGACAACGGCCTGTGCTCTCAGCTGCCTTCGCAGATATTCAAGCGAAAAGATGAGGAATCCAAACGAATAATAAGACATTATCTTTGTCTATTATCCTAGAGAGATAATTTTTTTACTTCTCTTTAGGCTGGATCGAGTTAAAAAACTGAACTACCCCAGTCAGAGGAGGCATGGTCAACAATTACATAACTCAGTCTCTAGGCTAATGGACAAAGTTAACCCATGCTTGGATTCCTCTCGCAGCACACAGGATAATTTATTTAACAGCGGATGCCGTATCTCCTTGGGGTTACCTGCTTCATCTAAATACCTCCCTTTTTAATTTCTCTCTTTACCATTCCATTAAAATGGAACTTGGCCCATGCATCTCTGATTCATTGGCCTCCATTTTATCCTTCCTCCAAGTCTCCACTCTATTAACCTTTTGCTTCTAAGTGCTTCCCTCCTTTATTGCTTATTGTGAACATGAATACTACCACATGGTTACTTTTTCTGAATGTGTGAACTGGACAGGATCAACACAGCAGAAATAGAACGTGAACATGTCCTTTAAGTAGAGTAGAGGGAGGGGTCACGTGAGGGTTATAACAGCCTGATTGGTCCATTAGACTGAGAGAAAACGTCTTAACCTTCTGTCTCTCCTATTGGTTCCCAGTTTCCTTGATGTCGAAAGTCTGCATCTGAAAGTCAAAACAAGAGGGACAAGCCCCGGGGGCCACCCGGTCCTCCCCCACCCAGTCCCTGTCTTAACTAACTAGGGAGGGATGTGACCCCTACCTCTACTCTACTTAAAAGATACATTCAGGTAAGACCAACATTCTTTTTCTAGTAGAGTAGAGGGAGGGGTCACGCAAGGGACATACCTAAGCTACATCCCAGGGAGGGAAGACTGGTGCCCAGGGGGAGGATCGGCCGCCACCCGCTGAAGGACCCTCTGGCCAAAGGACGCCTCAGCCGAGGCGTAGACGTCTAATCGGTAATGGCGAATGAACGGCGTCGGGGAAGCCTAGGTGGCTGCCCGACAGATATCCTCAAATGGAGCTCTAGTAGCCCAAGCCGCCGTGGTAGCGGCGCTATGCGTGGAGTGGGCCGTAATACCAGGAGGGGGAACCTGATCAGAGGCCCCATAAACCTCGACTATGGCCTGTCGCAGCCACCTACCGATGGTGGAAGAGGAAACCTTAGTCCCAAGAGACCCCGGCTGGAAAGACACAGAGTGCCTCCGTCTTACGGGTACCCTCCGTCTGCCTCAGATAAATGCCAAGAGCGCGGCGGATGTCTAACCTATGCTACAAACGCTCGCGCTCGTACGATGGATTGGGATAAAAATTAGGGAGTATGATTTCTTGGGCTCTATGGAAAGGTGTGTTCATCTTTGGGAGGAATGACCAGTCGAGGTGAAGGACCATCCTGTCCTGATGGAAAAGACAGAGGTCGTCCCAGGACGAGAGCGCTCCCAACTCCGATATGCATCTGGCCGAAGTGATGGCCACTAAGAACAGCACTTTAGGAGTGAGCAGACGCATATGAACCTTCCAAAGAAGTTCTAACGGAGACCCCGTTAAAGCCTTAAGGACTAGGGGAAGGTCCCAGGTCAGGAATCTATGGACTGGCAGAGGCCTTAAGTTCGCCGCCCCTTTGAAGAAACGTTTTCACCAGGGGTGAGTGAGTGAGTGTGTGGGAACCCCCCCCCCCTAGTACCGTGGCCAGGGCAGCTACTTGGCATCACAGGGTATTATGTGATAAGCCATCCTCCAAACCCTTCTGAAGGAACTCTAGGACATTCAGCACCGTGGCCCTGGAGGGATTGAGGCCGAAGGAAGAACACCCCCTCGCAAACACCGACCAGGTAGAGTTATACATCCTGGTGGTGGAAGGCTGTCTGGATGCCTCAATGGTTGCTATGACCCCTGGGGAAAGCTTCGCCTTCCTCAGTAAGCGCCGCTTAAGTGCCAGGCGGTTAACTGGAGCCACTGAGGCTCCGGGTGGTTCAGGACCCCCTGACACAAGGCAACTTCCCCCTCAGGAATCATCCAAGGTTTGGACACTGATAGTTGGACTAGGTCTGCAAACCATGGCCTTCTGGGCCAGTACGGGGCAAGCATGATGACGAGGGGCCTTTCTGCCACTATCTTCCTCATGGTCCCCGGGATGAGGGGAAGGGGAGGAAAGGCGTAAAGGAGGCCTGGCGGCCAACGGCTCCTGAGGGCATCCGTGCCCTCCGCTGTGAGAGTCCGGAAACGGGAGAAGAATCTCGGCAGTTGGGAGTTGACGGGAGAGGCAAAGAGATCCACTAAGGGAGTGGATTTACCCGGCTTGATTACTGGGGTAAAGTGCTCCTTGGGGCCTGTAGGCCTGGCGCACGTGGCGGCTCTCAAAATGGCCGCCGGAGCCTCTCGCCCGTTCGTTCTTCAGGCGTCCGCTTGCCTTTGCTGTAGCGTCCCGCCCCTGAGTCTCCCAGGCCGCAAGGATTGCGATTTTAAGCCGTGCGGCCGAGGGAGGGTGCTGGGGCAGCAAGGACAGCCGGACTAGGCAGCGGAGCGTCGGCTTGTTTTCGCGTGCTTCTCCACGCGCCACGGCAATCGGTTTACCGATACGAACTTCAGCCCCGTAGAACGAGGCGCGTTGCGGGTGGCTGAGGAAAACTCCTGAAGCTGCAGGGGTCACCCGGCACACCTGTCAGCCCGGGAATCGGTCCAGGGCACCCGGTCCGCGGACAGGGAGAGGAGATTGCCCCACGGGGCTCTCCCTGCCTGCAGAGGACAGGAACAAGCTGTCCGTCTGGGCGCAGCCACAAATTTTGAATTTAGTTTAGCCAATAGTCAAATCACAATAATTACACTATCTAAATAATTTATCAATAATTAAAGTAATATTTCTATCTAGGAACCAAAAACACACAGTGCTTGGACCAGACTGAGAGGAAACTGGGAACCAATAGGAGAGACAGAAGGTTAAGAAGTTTTCTCTCAGTATAATGGACTAATCAGGCTGTGTTATAACCCTCGCGTGACCCCACCCTCTACTCTACTGGAAAACAGATTATTCAGTGTTAATTTTTTTAGAAGTATAACATCTGCCATTCCCACAACACTGAATAATTCGGGAAGGAATTATAGGTCTCATTAGAACAATTAATCAGTGGAATAATTTGCTCCAGAAGTTGTGAATGCTCCAACACTGGAAGTTTTTAAGAAGAGATTGGCTAAGCAGGGGGTTGGACTAGAAGACCTCCAAGATCCCTTCCAACTCTGTTATTCTATTCTATTCTATTCTATTCTATTCATAAGCTTCCAAGAAAGAAGAACTTCCATCATAACGGGATAGACAGACACTGCAATAACTTGTTCAGGATCAGAACAGAGCAAATATTTACTCTTTTAGTCTGGTCAGCTTCAGCACATAAATTTGCTGGTTTTGAGTGTGCGGGCACGTGCTTTTTATCCCCTAATTGGGGATAAAAGCATAGCTGATCGTAGGAGAGAAGCAATGAGAAAAGCAGGCAAAGCACGGAAGATTGCTTCACTCGTTAGCACCTCGTTAGGGCTGAAAAAAAGCTTCAAAAAAGTTACATTTGGAGTATAAGTTGCACCCAAATTTTCAGCCTCTTTTTGGGAAGGAAAAGTGTGTCTTATACTATGAAAAATACAGTGGCTTATTGGTCAAGCTTACTAGTCAAGGCTAATGGGAGATTCAATTCTATCTTCAATCACTGGTTTAAGGCTAGCAAGATATAGATGACGGGATGGATGAGGAAGACACCATAATATATTTCACTAGGCTGTTGGGACCAATACATTTACATTCTATCTTTCTCAGAGGAAAGTCTTTGTAGCTGGCAAAGAGGTCAAGATGACAAAAGAAAGAAAAGAGCAATTATCAGATGAAATGCTTAGGGTTTCATATATTTCCATCAAATGAATCCATTTGTGATTCTCATACAGGCTTTGAAGACAATACACATTTCTTTTAAAAAGCTTCAACTCAGCAGAATTACTCCTATCTGTATAAAACAGGAAATAAGTGCCTCAGTTATTTTGCTCAATTGTCAGCATGGGTGAATTTTATTTTAAAAAATATATAAAAGCCCGGTGTTCTTCTAAAAATCTGACTGGTTAATGAGGGCCAGTTTTTTAATCAACCAAAGCACCTTTTAACCAATTAATCAGATCATCCAACTATACATTGCATTCCTATTACGATGATGCCCTGGTACTCACAACTAATTGGTTCCAGGAAACGCGATGAGTACCAAAAACGATGAGTACCAGATTTTTCCCATAAGGAATAATGTAGTGAGTCACAAGGCAACCAACATTGAAAAGTTCTAGCTTGTGCACTGAGTACCAAATTCGATGAGTTTCAAAGCAATTGAGTACCAAGGTACCATCTTACTTATTCACACCAAAACAGAGCAACGGAAACACAAAAGACAGACCTTCAGCTCACAGCGTGTCTCATGCAGGAGTTTCAGAATATTCAGCCGTTCCCTGCGTGGTGTGTCAAGGAGAGGTAATGTATAACCCCAAGCCTTTTCTTTCTCCAGGGCCTCTAATCGTAACAGTCGTTCAGCCAAAATGGGGTCAAGATTCTCAAGAGGCAGCAAACAACTGGTACAAAAAAAAAAGCAGCTCTGTGTCAGATTCTTTCTCTCTCTCCCAACACCCCAGCCAGACGAACAATCCCTTCTCGATTCGGCATTTGGGAAGTAGTTTGGCTCTGTGGAATGAAAGAACCAGACTACACCCAAATATACCAAATACATGATGATTCACCTGAGTGGCTTCTCTTCAGATGGTCCTGGCTGTTCCTCTTGTAGGCAAGGTCTCTTGGCCTCAGGGCTTCCATCATTGAAGCCCGGACAAGGCCTCTTGCCATCTGTGGAAGAAGAGGATTAGCTATCTTGGTTCAACAGTCACTGTTTAATGGTAGTTTTCAATTTACAACCATTTGTTTAATGGGTGTTCAAAGTTACAATGGCATCAAAAAAGTGACTCATGACTGATTTTCACACGGCTGTTGCAGCGTCTTCCCTGGTCCCGTGATCAAAATTTGGATGCTCGGCAGTATGAGATCGTCTTTTGTGACTTTCTTACAAGCAAAGTCAATGGGGAAACCAGATTCATTTAACATCCCTGTTACTAACTTGAGAATTGTTGTGATTCGCTTAACAGCTGTGGCAGAAAAGGTGGTAAAAAGGGGCAAAAACTCACGAACTCTTTTTGCTTACCAACAGAAAATTTTGGGCTCAACTGTGGTCATAAGTCGAGGTCATTAACGGTATTCAGTCAATTCAATTCCTGCCATCACATGATAGGCTGATCCATAAAACTAATCACCAAGGCTTGATTTGTACAATTCTGTAGGCTAAAACTGGCTGGCTCTTTTGTGTCTCAGTGCATTGTCAGAACATAGCCATTTGTTTTATCTGATATAAAAATAAAATACTCAAAACCTGTCTCTTCCCTATTGTCCAACTCCATTGGTCGCTTTTAGGAAAAGGAACCTTATATCTTACATTATGATATAGCCCTTTATGTTGTACATTATTCAAAATTAATTTACATCCCATCTATCCGATAGGAACCTATACAATACAGATTAAGACATAAGAATAATACAGATTATTATTTCAAAGAGAAATCTTTAAAATAATTTTCAGATCTCAGGGAACCATCAGATGTTTATGGTGGCATAAACATCACCAGAAAATATAAAAACTTAACAATGCAAATATGCTTCTAACCCACACGGGTCCATGTTTTACAACATTTACAACAACAGCAAATCAGCAGCCAAATGCAGTGTGTAAACATTCCATCTCTGTGATTGCTAGCATTGTGCTGTGCACGGAAATTGAAATATATATACAGTATATATATTTTCAATTACAATCTGCGGCAGAACTCCTAGTGATCTCTCAATTCTGACTGAGAAATGCTAAGGCTGAAGAAAGATCTCACTTCCACAAAATGGAAGGTAAAATGAAGTCAGCCCTCCTCCCTTTTCATGAACTCACCTGAGAGAGATTTTCCTGTTTCTGGATGGTTACTCGGAGTTTCCGTTTCCCCAGGCTCTGCTGGTTTCCTACTACCTACATGAGGTTTAAATTTGATTAACTTCTTTTGTCCCTGAACCTTTGGAAACATCTTATTTACTAGATCCATTAAAAGCTTGTGTAAACTCAGCTGTTTCTCAGCTTGGAGATATGTGGACTTCAGCTCCCAGAATTCCCCAGCCAGCATGGCTGGTCTAGATCTTGGGAAATTGTTCTAGAAAATAGGTGCCATGATGAAGAGGTACATTACACTACCACCACTTGCCTGGGCTTTCTGGGTAGAGCAATTAACTCCAATATTTTCTCATTTAATCTAATCATGGAAGGTTTTTGCTTGGTGCCTTCCGAAACTGTCAAACTTCCAGAATTCCCAATGCTTTCCCCAAAGCCCAGACCTCATAATTCCTTACCAGTTTGTGGTAGGACTTTCTGGGTGAAGGGTTTATTCACAATTTGCCTGGACTTTGCAGCAAAGTTGAGGCTTGTGAGCGTATCAAAATAATACTTCTTCTCTGGAGCGATATTTGCAATAATCAAGCTGTGGGCACTGCCTCCCAGAGAATCCTAGAGGAAAGAGAGATTCCGGGTGAAAGATCAGTCTCTGATGCCAACTCCTTCCGATCCCAGTGGCGGAAAAAAAAGAACCCCAATTACCTGCAGCAATCGGGTCAGCTTGCTGTCTCTATAGGGAACCCGAGGCAAACCCTGATTAAGGGCATCAACCACCTTGCTGAGCACAAAGAGGGAGCTGTTGATGGCTCCACTCTCTTTCAGGCGTAGGCCTTGGTTGCCCGTTCGTCGATTGTCCTCGGAGCCTGCTAAGTCGATGAGGCACAGCTTCGCAGTCTGGTGAGAATATGTGGGAAAGTCCCGGATACGGTTCACCAGAACCAGCAATACAGAATGACTGCGGCTGGAGCGCTGATTCAACTGAGTTGATGCCACTGTTCGCTTTCTGCTTGCAGGCAGAAAATGGCTTTCAAAGTCTGCAAAGCTAGTGATCTCTTTCTGGGTCAGGTCTGGCACCAGGATGTTGTGGTTACGATCCTCTCGGATAGGTAGGTCTCGGAGGGAGGGCAGAAGCAGGTCCAAAACCTGAGAAATGGAGGAAAAATTGATGGTGGATTTGGAATTTTACACACACCCCTCCTCAACTGCTTGTTTAACTTTCCCCCAGATTAGCTGATGCATTCCAGCAAGAACATTTTCCCAAAAGTGAGTAATCTGGGCACTGATTTTTAAGTTGTTTTAAAAAAAACTTTTTCAAATCTCGTTCCTCAAATGCCAGGGTCCTTAATCAATTCTACATTGGTTTTTCATTTTTCTTTTAAAATACTCATTTCAGTCTTCAGTCAAATGAGCCTTTTTCCTGTCTATTATACTAGTATAATAGTAGAAAAAAGCCTAGTATGGCTTTTTTCTCCTTAATACTCTCCGTTAGATTTCTGTTGTTGCCATGAGAACCATCATCCTTCAGCAATAGCCATTAGAGCTGGGGTGATGGTAGCTGGAATCCAGTAAAAGAGTCTATTCCCATAATGTTTTAAATCCCCTTTTCCCGAAAATCCTGTCATTCTGCGCCATTATACTTACCGGGCTCAATTTCCCCCTTGTACAATTGGGTAAACAATGCATTTTACCTTTTCTTGATAGATTTCCAGGTAGGACATAGAGACAGAGTATTGGCATTTATCTTCTGAAGCTTCCCTTGTCATCTGCAAGACATCTCGAACAGCTCGAGGAATCACTCCTGGATGATCTGGATTTCCCAGCATAGTGTGTGTCTTGCCTATGATTTGGCAGGAGACAAGGTGAGAATGGTATGGCATCATCATTATCATCTCCTTTTAGCCCAATTCCTCCCCCCCCCCCAGATGCTATGGTTTCATTTGGTTTCTTTGTAGCACTGCCTTATATTCACCTGCTCCAGTTGGTCCATAAGCCAATATGCTAGCATTCTGCCCCTTCAACAGATGGTGTAAGAAAGGCTGAACTGACCCCGTGTAGACATCACTTTGGGTGGCTGCCTCACCATAAAACGCATCAAACCTGGTGAAGAATGGGTGAATGTGAAAGGAAGGCAGGACAGAGCCTTACTGGCTTCTCTGAATTTTTTTCTTTAGCTGTCTTGAAAACTGGAACAGCAAATCCAGATATAAAGTTTGTTTTAATACAAAAGTATATAATCTGTTTACAATTCCTCTGCAATTAGATATGTTTGCTGAAGTTTAATGCAAGGCATAAATTACCCGCCTTCATTTGATATATTAATAAAATTATCTCTCCCATGTGTTTATTCTTACGTGGCTCTTGGACTCCTTTCCCTTGCAGCTTTGAATCACAACAGATTACTAACATTTTATTATTTATATCCTGCCTTTATTATTATTAATTAATAACTCAGGGCAATAAGCATACTCCTTGAGTATGGACACCTCCTTCCTTCTATTTTCCCCACAGCAATCCTAGGAGATTGGTTGAGCTGGCGCAAACTCACCCAACTGGATTTCATTTCTAAGGCAGAACTAGAACTCTGTGTCTCCTGGTATCTTAACCACTAGATCAAACTAACTTTTGTCCATACAATGCATCGGAGTAGTTATTCCCATAATATGTGCATGTAAAGAGACTAATCATAAAACGTAGCATGACCCAGAAGTAAAAGCATCTGTCATTGCTCATGTAGCAGAGTTCAACCCTATAGAAAATTAGGCACACTAAGAGTCATTCAAATTTATTGAATCCCCTGCCCAACTTACTTGTATTTCACAGACTCCATCTCATTCTTCCAATTGAGAATTTCCAAGGAATGGGAGTCCACACCTCGTACACATGGAGCTTCTTGACCTTGTCCAGTCCCCACAGCTGGACGCAGTCGTACACAAACCTGTACTTGCTCTGAGACATTATCAGAGCGGTGGAAGTCAGCCCGGCTTAATCGCTGCTGAGTTGTCATGAGTACCTGTGAGGGGGGGGAAAATTCAGGATTGAACAAATGTATTAGCCAATGTATATATTACAATAAGGGAAACGGTGGCTCAATGGCTAATTAGCTGAGCTGGTCGATCAGAAAGGTCGGCAGTTCAGCAGTTTGAATCCCTAGCACCGTGTAACAGAGTGAGCTCCCGTTACTTGTCCCAGCTTCTGCCAACCTAGCAGTTCGAAAGAATGTAAAAATGCAAGTAGAAAAAATAGGAACCACCTTTGGTGGGAAGGTAACAGCATTCTGTGCGCCTTCGGCGTTTAGTCATGCCGGCCACATGACCATGGAGAAATCTTCGGATAGCACTGGCTCTTTGGCTTTGAAACGGAGATGAGCACCGCCCACTAGAGTCAGGAACGATTAGCACATATGTGCAAGGGGAACCTTTACCTTATACTACAATATCCAACGGAGGACCAACAAAAGGCAAGAGTATCATTTTTAAAAAGTAATACACATGTTCTCCTAGGTTTGGCTTATGGTCACTCACTCACTCACAGCCCTGGAAAGTTGTCACTCAACTGGTTCTTTAGAACAGTGCCCTCAGCCTTTTGGGCACCAAGGATCAGATTTCCATGGAGAGGTTTTTCCATGGACTGGGGCATGGTTTTGCATGCTGGCTGGATCCCATGGATGGGGCTTCGCTTGTTTGTGCAGCCTTGTTTCTGGCATGCCGCATCCCAGTGCCAGTTCACAGACTAGGGATTGGGAAGCCCCTGCTTTAGAATACATGAAAACTCAATAAACAGCAAACATTACTGGTTGCAATGCATGTCTATTTGCTCTTTCATACATGGGCACACACTCACTCATCCACCCTTACCCACATCCCCAACTAGGCTGGTAGGCATTAGCCAAAGGGACAAAAGCTGCCAACCCTGGGCTCAAAAACAAAGAGTGGGCAGACTTCAGGACTCTTTTTATCTCCCAGTCCTTGCTTTGCTCTGGGTAGCTGTTGTTGGAACTTGGAGAAGGGTTCCCTGTGTGCCCAGGCTGAACTTTTGTTTGATTCAGGTGACATTTTTTCCTGTTTCCATAACAATTTGGTTCCTTCTTAACTATTTTCCCAGAGATAACTTCATCCCCTGCTTGCTTACCATCATCATCATCGGGAATTGCAGCTTCAGCCTACCATACAAAAGCCTCAACAGATTTTAAAGTTTAAAGCCTAAATTTGACTCCCAAAAGCAACTGAAACTATTCTTATTTATCCTGAAATTTATTGGATAATTATATCAAAACTTGATTGCCTTTTCACTTCCCTGTTGTTTCTTTAGGGGAGGAAATAGTGTTTAACATGTTTTCTTGTAAGGTGACCAACCATCCTCCTTTAGGGAGGACAGTCCTTCTTTTGTAAGTTTTGTCCTCCCTCGAAAAGTGTCCTCCTACATGTCCTCCTTTTCGATATTTGAAGACTAATCTGTTGCGCGTTATGTGACGTATTTGTATTTGACATGACAATTTGTCAAGGCTCGGTATAGTGCAGTATAAGATGCGATTATGAGACGCATGCACTCCGCATGGGAGACCTTGAGAGAGAGCGTCGCATGCAAGTGGCTTTGTTTACTTCTTACACGACACGGCACATACGCACGTAGTAGACTGAAATTGAGATTGAATGTTGATACTCTAGCTGCAGCACTTGCTGTAAAATTCAATATGAAGGATATTTCTTGTTCAGATATTTCCAATATATTGTTAGAAGATGACACATTGACAAAAAATATTAATTCAATGGAAAAGTACTCATTTAAATAATAATTAACAGGCATGTAAGCATAATTACAATATAAAATGTTACAAATGTTTTTATTATGCATATATATTTTAGTGTATTATTGTTGCAATGAATAAAATATTTCTTTTATTTACGATATTTTTTCCCCAATTTATTTGTCCTCCTTTTCATTGTAAAAAAGTTGGTCACCTTATTTCTTGTGATCATTTTAAGGCATCCCTCCCTCGCAACTATCTTTTTAAAGTAAGAATCACAGAAATAAAATTCAATTGTTCATAGGTATTAGCCCTTTCAGAATTTAACATCAATACTGTAGTGTTCTATCAGTTTGATCGAAAAAAACACGTCTTTTTTAAATAATTGGAATAATTCCTGAACTTTACATCATACATTTCCATAGAAGCATACAATATGGATAGAGGGTATTATAAGCAATCAAGGAAAATGGAACATGCATTTCGAAAAAAAATCGACGGGCGATCAATCTTGCATGAAGCTACTTAATGAAATTTAAGGAACTGACTTTATTTTAGACGCAAAAACCCCTCTGATGTCTGATCAAAGCTCTATTTTGTAAGGATGCTTTTGATGGGACTTGGATTTCTTTGTAAGCATCTAAAATGGGATTTACTTCCAAATGCCAATTTCAAAAAAATTAAGTCTCCCATCCACACATTGCACTCACCCTTTACCAAGTCCAAACTCCTTCGCCCTGTGCACAAATCGAATCCCAATCTTCGTTTTTATTTGGCGCTTAACCTGCCCCGTAACGGGAAGCTGACCAATGGGAGAAAAGAAAAGAAACGAGCGTTTGCCACCTGCGCACGCGCATCGCTCTCTCAAGTGTGGAGCGCTATAGAGCCATAGGAAGAGGGTGGGGAGGAAACTAGAAAGGAAATGTGCGCGTGCGCATTGGAACAAAAAGCCGTTTGGAGAGGATACGCATGCGCAGTAAAACAACGATAAATTCGGAACGGAAATACTACGTAGAGCGTGGGAGACATGTCACGTACTCATTCTTAATAAACACCTATTTGACATTGAACGAATTTTCCAGATTCCTTTTTTTGTGTGTATTGCGATTAGAAACCTTAAAAGAACCGATCTCTCTTCTATTGGGATATGATTTCTGCCACACCAATGTTCAATAGCTGGAGCCGCTCCTTCTCGCACTTTTCATATAAATACATTTTTAAATGTCCAGTGGTGGTTTTTTGGTGTTTCGCAATCGTTTTTAATCTCTAATGTTGTATGAAAACATAGGAAAATAACCGTTGAAATTAAAAAAAGATGGTTGTTACAGAGACCCGACAGAATCCGATTTTTAAAAATGCGCATGCGCAATGCACCACCCAAGCCAGGCGGGCGCGTCTATGCCTTTCCCCCCCCTAACGCTCAGGGTGGGGATTGGATTCAACGCCTCTAAGTTGCGATCGATTGTGCTGGGCTCGACTTTTACAGCCTCGCTAGAGGGGAAAGTGATGGGGGTAAGAGCTTTCGCGAGCTCCGATGCGTCGATGGCGCGGTGGAATCGCCGACTCCGTTTGTGTGCTTGGGGATTAGCGCCGCCCCTTGGGACTGGGGCCGTAAGTGCCTCTGAGCATACACAGAATGCCGTTTCTCAAAAAGGCAGCGGGTTCGCCGCTCTTTTATTGGCCTAAGATTTAAATCCGAGGCATCTGCTTTTTTTGGAAAGCAGTTAAATTATTTTGGGCCCGTGAGTATCTCATGTACAACCATTCCGGACTTGAACACAGGACTGGAGCTTTTAAGGCTGCGCTTTTAACTTCTGTACCGAAATCCTTAACTTCGTTTGACACGTCCTCACGGTTAACATTTGGAGATTTGGGGGTAGGTCTTCAGGAAAAAAAACACGGCTCCAGGGGTTTTTATTTTATTTTCTTCAAGATATGAATGTGGTTTAGTATGATGCGGATGTAAAAAACCTGTTTAGCTTCTGTTCCCTCTGTTCACTTCCATTAAGTGATAACCATGAGGAAATACAGGTAGTCCTCGACTTACGACCACAATTGAGCCCAAAATTGCTGTGGCCAAGTGAGACATTTGTTAAGTGGATTTTGTCCCATTTTACGACCTTTCTTGCCACAGTTGTTAAGTTAGTTGTTAAGTTAGAGACATGGTTATTAAGTGAAACTGGCCTCCCCATTGACTTTGCTTGTCAGAAGGTCGCAAAAGGGGGGCACATGACCTTGGGGCACTGCAAGCTTCATAAAAAGGAGTCAGTTGCCAAGCATCTGAATTTTGATCACGTGGCTAGAGGATGCTGCAATGGTAGTAAATGTGAAAAAAGTTGTCACTTTTTTCAAGTGCCATTGTAACTTTGGTCACTAAATGAACTGTTGTAAGTTGAGGACTACCTGTATTTGTACAGAGTTTTCAAGTGGGCATCATATTTTGTGTATGCATTTTAGCTATTGATAATTACATTTTTATCCTGCCTTTATTTTATAAATAACTCAAGATGGGGGACATACCTAATCTCCTCTTATGTTCCCTACAACAACAAACTGTTAGATAGATTAGGCTGAGAGTGTGCGACTGGCCCAAATTCACTCAGCCAACTTTCATGCCTAAAACAGGACTAAAACACAAATTCTCCTGTTTTTAGCCTAGTGCCTGAACCACTACGCCAATTTGACTGAATTGGTACAACAATTCTAGTGAGTTGTTATATTAGTATTGCCTATGATTAAATATAAGAGGCCTGACATGAAGAGATCCTGGTTTGAGATCCAGTGAACTCATGGTTCATACATCTGTTGTATATCTCTCTACTGCCCTCTTCAAACTTGGAGTAGGTGATTAATTTTGAATAATCAGACTACTGGTATATATACTAATTTGACAGAAATCCACCTGAACATGAAAATATTTAGACCTGTTTAGATTTCTTTAGGATTGTGATGTTTGTCTCCTGCCAGTATAGCAACTCTTTAGCAACTGAATGGCAAAGATTGCAATTTCATCTGCATTTGTAATGTTTTTAAATGTTTTTTGTGATAATAGTATATATATATTTCTAAATTACTATAGGCTTTCATCATGACTTCCATCTCTTGAAAAATCACTGGACTCAAAACCATCTTTATATACTGCTTTTAATTCCCCTGGTGGAAAGGCCTTTTAAAAAACCTTCTTGCCCATTCTTGCAATATCTTGGAGGCATAATACTGTAGTATTATTAAAACCTAACCAAAGAAAGTATGTTTTGCATGAGAAGTTGCTTTTTTGTGTAGTTGATTCCAAACGTTTATAGCAAAAGTCAATATTCCAAATTACCTGAGCCCTTACATCCATTTCTGACTTTTAGATCAAAATCATATTTAGCTTTTTGCTGTTTATTTCAAAATTTTTATGTTCTTAACCTTGTAATTAATTTGTTTGTTCAGAGTTGAATATAAACCCACCCAATGAAGACTTTTCAAATGCTGTCATTCCAAAGGCTTCTAATATCTTCTGAATAGTTAGAAGAATATTTCTGAAAGTCATTAGAAAGTGAGATTTGTAAATGTAGTGTCCTTTACAAGGCTTCGCCATGATTGTGAACAAGATGGCTAATTCCTTTGTCTCCCAGAACTCAAACACATGGGCAACTGATGTCCTGCTGCCTCTTCATGAAAAGCAGTTGTCCGGAGCATAATGTGAGTGATCTCTTGTCCTTTCCTTATCCAGAGAAGTTCCAAGGAAACAGTCAGAGAACTGTCTGTGAAAGAGTTCACCATACTTCTCCTGGAAGCCATTTTCTTTGTTATTTTGATAGATGATCCATTAGTGCATAAATCTATTTCAGATTGGTAGATGATAACAATTCTGCTTATTGCGAACCAGAACTTAAGATGCTTGGTTTGTTGGTTGTTCAAGACCTGAGCACAAGACAGGGCGAGTTCCCATCCTCGTCCCAGCTCCCGCCAACCTAGCAGTTTGAGACATGCAAATGTGACTAGATAAATAGGTACCACTTTGGTGGGAAGGTAACAGTGCTCTGTGACATCATGCTGGCCACATCACTGTGGACATTTCTTTGCTTTGACAGTGCTGGCTCAATGGCCTTGAAATGGAGATGAGCACTGCCCCCTATAGTCAGCAATGACTAGTGGAATAAACTCTGCAGGGACTCCTTTACTTTACGTTTTCAATAACACAACATTATTTTGTGCTTTTCTTCATTTTGGGATGCGTTACTGTAGCTATAGAGTAGCTACAGTGTTATATCTCGTTATGTTTTGCCAGTTATCTCTGATTCTTGACACCCCAGAGTTCGCCATATTTGCACTTCTCCTCTGGTCTCATCTTCTCTTTATTATAGCCATGGAAGAAGCCAGCACTGTGGAGGAAGGGGAAGTGACCTCAGGGATGCAATCCTTGGCAGTAGAAGATGGGCCTGGTCCGGATTTAGCTTCTGCCACTGAGGAACAAGATGACGCTGCCAGAGAAACTGAGGGGGAATTATCAGGCAAGGGAGAGGAATCTGCTGAAGAGGATTGGTGCGTCCCCTGCAGTGATGAGGAGCTGGATTCTCCAGATAACTGGATGCCTGAACCCAAGGAGATCCGCCGTTTATATGAGCTCATTGCTGAGCACGGGACTCTGGAGATTCAGGCCGAAATCCTCCCTCGGCGAAACCCAACCCCAGAGCCTGACAGTGAAGATGAGGATAAATCTGATGGACAATCTGAACACCAAGAAGAAGAGGAGGAGGAGAAGTGAGAAATTGGTTTTTGTATTTGGCTTAAAGGAGGGAGGAATCTTAAGATTTGAAGTTATGTTAAAGGGAGGAATGGTAGGCTTGAGAATATTGCCAAGTTGATTCTTTTTTCCCTCCCTCTGTTTGTTCCAGGCCTCATGTACCTACTGAATTCGACTTTGATGATGAGCCTGCCACTCCCAAAAGCTCCTTGATTGATCGACGGAGAACTCCTGGTATGTAAGGAAGGCAGTTGAGTTTCCATAAGAGGAGCATTGCCAGGCCAATTAATTATGGAATATATCATTCTGCTCCCCCAAGCTGGCCCACCAGTTGCTTATGCCCACAAGCTGGGTGTGGGTGCAATAGGACCTTCCCTCTGTGTTCCCAATTGCAAATAGGAATAGCGCTTAGACTTATACACCGCATTACAATGCTTTACAGCCCCCTCTAAGCGGTTTACAGAGTCAGCATATTGCCCCCAACAATCTGGGTTCCCATTTTACCCACCTTGGAAGGATGGAAGGCTGAATCAACCTTGATCAGTCAGGATCGAACTGCTGACAGTCGGCAGAGTTAACCTGCAATACGGCCTTCTAATCAACGCTCCGTCATATTCAGATCATCATAGATCCAAATATAATCAACCGTTTGTTTAGCAAGTCTGGAGAGGAGCAGTGGTTGACTAATTTCACTTGCCGTATACAGAGAGTCCTCAACTTACAACCATTCTTTTAGCAACTGTTTGAAGTTACAAAAAAAGTGATTCATGACTGGTCATGTTCAGCCATCATGAGTAGTAGGTACTGAACAGTATAACCATTCTCCATGACTTGGTATCTGATCCTTGTGTAATGCAAAGTTGGTAGTCATCCCTCCTCTGAGTTGATTGAAGAACCACTTCCTCTTGGCTGTCCTGAATCTCCCACCATTTGTTGGATGACTCCGACTTCTAGCTTATGCAAGTGAGAAAAGGAAAGAAACACTTCCTCCCTTGCATAATTTTTATGCATCATACCCATTTAATCATTTTTATTGAAGTCAAAAACTCCATAGAGGTGAACGGTTAAGGGACCAGGATAGAAACTGGGAGACCAGGAGCTCTAGTTCCACCCTAGGCATATAGCCAGCTGGATAACCTTGGGCCAGTCCCTCTCAACCCTAGGAAGGAAGCAATGGCAAACCGCTTCTGAAAAACCTTGCCAAGAAAACTGCAAGGACTTGCCTAGGCAATCCCCAGGGATCAATACTGACTCAGTACGTGTGTGTGTGTGTGTGTGTGGAAATAAAATGGTTATATTTTCAGAGTCTGTAATGTCTTTCGTCCACATTTCTCACTAGGGTTTATTAAAAATAGTAGATTTTTAGAAAGAGGATCCTAGACAAAAATAAATAAATAAATCACCTCTTGTGTTGTAACATTCACTTTTTGAAGTACCCCGATTGCTGAGAAGTAGTACAGGCAGTGCTCAACTTGCTTCAACAATTAGGACAAGAATTTCCATTGCTAAGCCATTCGGTTGTTAAGTGAGTCGCACCTGATTTTATGACTTTTTTTTTTTTTTGCCAAAGTTGTTAAGCAACTCACTGCAGGTGTTCAGCGAATCACATGGTCATGAAGGAAATCCAGTTTCCCGCATTGACTTTGCTTGTCAGAAGCTGACTGGGAAGGTCGCAAATAGTCACGTGACCCCGGGATGCTGCACCTGCTTGCCAAGCATCTAAATTTTGGTCATGTGAGCCCAGGGATGTTGCAAAGGTCCTAAGTAAGAGGACTAGTCATAAGTCACTTTTCTCAGTGCCGTAACGTTTGAACAGTCTGAACCAATGGTTGTAAATTGAGGACTATCTGTATAAAAAGTATTATTTAGGTAGCAAAGTTGTCAGTTTCTTAACCCAACAAATAAATTCTGTTGCTGGGCAGTTTTCTCCCACCTGCTTCCTCATGGTTTTTAATTATTTTACATTTCTCTGTAAGAACAGCAAAGATTGCACTCTATTTTTGCCTCGCAGGCCTATTAAGCTAGTTTGATGTATGAATTTCATCTTCCAATCCTGATTTCTGATTAATTTCCAGGGACATTAGCTAAGAGTCAGAAAAGAGAAGCTCGCCTGGACAAGGTGCTGTCAGACATGAAGCGCCACAAAGTGCTGGAGGAGCAAATTATGAAGACCGGCTGTGACCTCTTTGACCTTGATTCAGATGATGTACCCACTCCAAAACGACCCTCTGGTCTCTTCCTTCGTCAGCGCAAATACTAACAATAATGAAGAAGATAAGCCGAGAGAGGAGGATGGAATGGAACTATTGGGTGCAGATACAAGGGGAAGGAACTCCTGCCTAAACCCGTTAGTACCCTGGACTTAGATTCTGATCCCATACAGGTTGCTGGAGGTACTTGCTTTCATGTTTCTGGGTGTAATAAAACTCTGTGAGTTTGCTTTTAATTTAATTTCTGTGAATTATTCTTATAGTAATGGAAAGAGTTGCCAATCAGGAGGAGAGGAGTGGTTGAGCACCTACAATTTCACTTGCCCTATATAGACAGTCCTCAACTTAGCAAGCATTTGTTTAGCAATCATTCAAAATTACAACAGCAGTGAAAAAAAATGATGACTGGTGCTTGCAGTTACAATCGTCCCCATGTTCACATGATCTGAATTCAGGTGCTTGGCAACTGGCACGCATTTATGATGTTGCAGTGTCCCAGGGTCATGTGATCCCTACTTGCAGCCTTCCCAGCCATCTTCCAGCAACTGAAATCAATGGGAGAAACTGGATTCATTTAATGACCAAACAATTCATTTAAGAATTACAGCAATTCACTTAACTGGAAAAATGTCATTAAACAGGTGTAATTCACAACAACTGTCCTTAGCAACAGAAATTCTGTCCCAATTGTGGTTGTAAATTGAGGTTGTGTTTACCCCGTTTTGTCTGCTTACCCTCAATCTTTTTGTGATCTTGGAATTGATAAAGCTATGCTGTTCCCTGTCACAAATGTCCTTCTCAAAAAAGCCAACACAGTTCTAGGCTGCATTAACGGATAGAATCAAGATCACATGAAGGGTTAATACCACTTTATAATGCCTTGGTAAGGCCACACTTGGAATACTGCATCCAGCTTTGGTCGCCATGATGTAAAAAAAATGTTGAGACTACGGTAGAAAGAGTGGAGAGAAGAGCAACAAAGATGATTAGGGGACTGGAGGCTAAACATACAAAGAACAGTTGCTGGGATTGGGTATGTCTAGTTTAATGAAAAGAAGGACTAGAGGAGACACGATAGCAGTGATCCAATATCTCAGAGGCTGCCACAAAGAAGAGGGAATCAACCTATTCTCCAAAGCACCTGAAGGCAAGACAAGAAGCAATGGGTGAAAACTAATCAAGGAGAGAAGCAACTAGTACTAGGAAGAAATTTCCTGACAGAACAATTTATCAGTGGAATAACTTGCCTCCAGATGTTGTGAATGCTCCAACACTGGAAGTTTTTAAGAAGAGATTGGACAACCATTTGTCTGAAATGGTATAAGGTTTGCTGGCTAAGCAGGGGGTTGGACTAGAAGATCTCCAAGGTTCCTTCCAGCTTTATTCTATTCTATTTTATTCTGTTCTTTATTTTTACTTATTTATTTATTTATCAACATGTACACGGTAACTGGTATTAGTATAGACATGGACATTTTTGCATGAGATTGGTACAAATAGATGGATACAAATAAGTATAACATGGCCATGAACACATAAAATGAGTACATATCAATGGGAACAGTAGAACAGGAACAGTAGGCACACTAGTGCGCTTATGCATGCCCCCTTAGGGATCTCTTAGGAAATGTGAGAAGTCCACAGTGTTTAAGGTCAAATATATGGGGGTTTGAGGAACTAACAACGGAATTAGGTAGAGTGTTCCAGGCATTGACCATTCTGTTGCTGAATTCATATTTTCTGCAATCGAGTTTGGACTTTGGAGTAGTTTGAGTTTATATCAATTGTTTGCCCGTGTATTATTGCGGTTGAAGTTGAAGTAGTCATTTACAGGTAGGATGTTATAGCAGATAATTTTGTGTACTATGCTCAGGTCGGAATGTAGGCGGCGTAGTTCGAGGTTGTCCAGGCCTAAAATTTCAAGCCTGGTGGCATAGGGTATTTTACTGTGAGCAGATGAGTTAAGTACTCTTCTTGTGAAATATCTCTGGACCCTCTCTATTGTATTAATATCCGATATACAGTGTGGATTCCAGGCAGGTGAGCAGTATTCAAGGATTGGTCTAGTAAAGGTTTTGTATGCCCTAGTTAGCAGTATCGTGTTACCAGAGAAAAAACTTTGTAAAATAAGGTTGGCAACTCTTAATGCCTTTTTGGCATTGTTGTTTCAGTGAACTCTGGGGCTTAGATCTTTTGAGATAAGTACTCTTAGGTCCTTGACAGAGTGTGGTTCATCTATTAAGTCATATCCGACCAACTTGTATTTGGTGTTCTGGTTTTTGTTGCCAATGTGTAGGACAGAGCATTGGTTAGCAGAGATTTGGAGTTGCCAATTGTTTGACCATTCAGATACATAATCAAGACTGGTAGTATTGCCTGTGATGTTAAATAGTTTTACGTTGTTGGCAAAGAGGACACAGCTGCTTATAACATGATCGCAGAGGTTGTTTATGTAAAGCAGAAAGAGTGTGGGTCCTAATACGCTGTCTTGGGGAACACCACTATTAACTGGTGCAGGGTTTGATATTGCACTTCCAATTTTGACTACTTGTTGCCTGTTTGATAGGCACGTAGCTATTCCTTTATGCAAAGATCCAGAAATGTCGTAGGAGCTTTGTTTTAACAGAAGTTTGTCATGTACCACTGAATCAAAGGCTTTGCAGAAGTCTATGTAGATTGCATCTATTGCTTTACCCTGGTCGAGTTGTGTGCAAGTATAGGAGCTGCAGATTACAAGACACATTTTTTCTAAAACCAAATTGCTTGTTAGAGAGTAGGTTATTTGTCTCTAAGTGGAAGGTAATGGATTGGTTTATGATGGATTCCATGACTTTATAGGAGACACAGCAAAGGGAGATTGGTCAGTAATTCTCAACTAGGCTGGGGTCTCCTTTTTTGAAGATAGGAATGACTGTTGCTAGTACTGACCATGGGTAAGGCAAGGAGCTGGTTGTAAAAGATACTTCATTAGAGGTTCGGCTATGGCAGTGGAGAGCTTTTTCAGAAAGTAGGCAAATATTCTATCAGGACCAATAGATAGAGATGGTTTTAGGTTGCGTAGGGCCCTTTTGATAGAGTCTTCAGTATTCTATTCCTATTCCTATTCCTATTCTAATGTCCTGTGATGTAAAAGGGCAATGCAGCTGCTGGGATGATCCCTTGACAGTTCCGAACTTAAAGGAAGCAAAAAAAGCAATTCCTCACTTTGTGTGAATGAAAAGCATGTACCGTACTTAGAGTTGCCAGGGAACATGGCCTGGTGAATCAGAAATCTTAAATAGTAACCAAACTTAATCAACTTTAATTTATAAACAATTTGAAAACATGTTTACATGCATAGATAGAAATTGTAGCTGTCATCTTCACAAAGCAAGGAGAGGATGGGGTGAGTCTTTTGTTCTGCTCTTGGGAATTTGATGAGTAGGAAAAACAAAAAAACATTCAGAATTCCTGCTGAGCATAATTAGACTTGTACAAATAGACAAAAATCTGGCAAATAAACTATCAGATTCCACTTCAAAAATTTGAGATGCTCTCTTGTGTGTGTGCGCCGTGCGCTTCTTTTAGCAGATTATCCCTGTATGTTTTTAAATTATTCTATGAAGGATAATAAGATCCCATTGTCAAAGTTACAATCTTAAGAACAAATATAAAAAGTGAACAACAGTGACTCATGCTGTGTGGGAATTTAAAACAAAATGTGTACAGGAATTTGATGAGGGGGGAAAATGACAAAGGCTTTTAAAAGATTGGAAGCCTTATATGGAGTTTTTGTTGAAAGAAGGAAAGATTGAAATGATGTCTTAGGTTTGGGAGCAGAAAGAGGAGAAAGAATATGATAAAAGTAGGATGGCAAATTTATATTTTTCTTTTTATTCATTTTTTATTATTTTTTTAAAAAAACTTTATACTTTTATTGTACATAGACTTACAACAGTTCATTTAGTGACCATTCAAAGTTACAACGGCACTGAAAAAAGTGAGTTGTGACCATTTTTCACACTTATAACCGTTGTAGCATCCCCATGGTCACGTGATCAAAATTTGGATGCTTGCAACTGACTCATATTCGTGACGGTTGCATTGTTCCAGGGTCATGTGATCAACTTTTGCAACCTCACAAGCAAAGTCAATGGGGAAGCCATATTCACTTAACAACCATGTTACTAACTTAACAGCTGCAGTGACAACTGTGGCAAAAAAGGTTGTAAAATGGGGCAACGTTCACTTAAGAAATGTCTCACTTGACAACATAAAATTTGGGTTCATTTGTGGTCATAAGTCAAGGACTACCTGTATATTCTAATTAAAAATATTTTTAAAAGTATACAGGAAACATGGATAAAAAAGCTTGTCTGATTTGGGATAGTGATATTCTAGACAAATAAGCATTCATTATTATCTTCTCCTCATATACTACTGTAGTACTATCCTGTCAGTGATTTCTATAACTTCATCCAGTTTGGGTTACCAAACTACAAAAAGATATTGAGACTTTGGAAAAAGTGCAAAGAAGCACTTAATTAAAGGCCTGGAGACTAAAATACATGAGGAACAGTTGCAGGATTTGGATTCGGTTAGTCCAAAGAAAAGAAGGCCTAGGAGTGAAATGATAGCAGTATGCCAGTATAGGAGAGGTTGCTACAAAGAGGTCAATTTATTTACTAAAACACTTGTAGGCAAGAGAAGAAACAACGGATGGAAACTAATCAAGGACAGAAGCAACCAGGAACTAAGGAGAAACTTTCTAACAGTAAGAACAATTAACCAATGGAACAGCTTGTCGTCAGAAGTTATAGGTGCTTCATTACTGGAGGTTTTTAAGAAGAGACTGAACAGTCATTTGTCTGAAATGCTGTAGGGTCTCCTACTTGAGCAGGGGGTTGGACTAGAAAACCTACAAGGTCCCTTCCAGCTCTATTAAGATCGATATTTACCTTACTCCCTGCAGCTTTTGATCTCCATCCCATGTGATTTTCCTTCTACTCTGCTTGGTTGTACTTCCTGACATCAGAGTTTAATGCACTTTTTAAAAATAAGCCTGGCTGATGTTCAAGAATAAAATCGTGGCTAGTGCCTTTAATCTCATTACTCACATGAGTAAATTCCTAATGGTTTCTCCTGCAAGAAAGAAATGTCTTGACAAAAAACATGAGTCTCTAAGGATTTTATTGGAATACAGCTGGCTAGAATTTTTCAAAATTAAATCCTTGACACAAATGTTGAGCTACAGATATTGTGAAAGAACAATAATTTATCACAGACAGGTGTAGAAACAGACTATTTTACTTTGGTTAATTTCTTACCCTCCTTTTCTTCCCAAAATAACCCTGAAGAAATCTATACTAATAATACAGAATGTGGATTTCATATACTTCATTAAATTTGAGGGTAACTAGTACTACAGTGTAGTCAGCAATATTCCCACCTGCACAGGCTGAACAGAACAGTGCTGTGAGAGGGAGGGGGGACCCAACAAGGAACTATACAGTACAAGAAAGAAAACCAAAACGTCCCAGATCACAAAAATCTCTAGGATGAGTTTTATGAGAGGGCACAGAATCACCTTGAAGAAAAAGATATTTTCATGGCTTTGCAAATCTCTCTGTCGTTTTTGCATTACACATTGGGCCCTATTCCGTCTGCAAAACAATGACTCTAGGTCCAAGACTATTGAGTGTAGGGAGTGGTTGATTTTTGTGAGGAGCAGCAGATACTTTGAGATTGTGTCCATGCCCCCAATTCTTGTTGGCTCAAGCATCTATCGTCCAGGGGCAAAGATATAATCCAACGCCTGTCGTTCAGGCCCTGCTACGTTGGGATGCCAGAGATCAGCAATAAAAATCACCTGAGGTCCATCGCTGGGGGAACCTGTAACAAAGATGGTTGCAGTTATCATCTCAATTTAATTTCAAATCCTTTCCAACAATCAGAGCAGATCAGACCAAAACAAGGTGTTTCTCCCCGATAGCTTGCCAGATAAAATGAAAGAAAAAAATATATTAAAAAGATTGCATTAATTTGGTGTAGCAAACATATGAGATATAAATGGGATTGGGCTAGTTTGTGGTTTATTGTGATACTTGCCAACCATATTTTAGACCAGCATGTTGCACCATAGCTAATGGTTTCAAATTGTAGTTAATCTGCTTTGTGTACACAGATAATCAGCAAAACCTGGTTCAATTAACCCTGGCCGAATGTCAAAAAAATCATCAAAATAACAGAATACCTAGAAAATGGGTAGGAGGATTTTGGTGCTACCTACGGTATTTTATCTTTGGACTTCACCTTTCACTCGCTTCAGCTCTGCTCATCATTGTTCCACAATGCAGCCCTGAATAGATGATTCCTCAAGAAAGACCTTTCGCCAAAAATAAATAAAATACCCCAACTCTCTTTTAGGTGCTTAAAATTGTGCAAAATACATTCTCTTGGGGAAACGTCCCAAAATCCTACACAGAGAGAATGGTAGGAAAGAAAATTGCCTAGAGGTTTGTTTGTTTGTTTGTTTTATTGGATTTATATGCCGCCCTTCTCCCAAAGGACTCAGGGCAGCATACAACATTAAAAAACACATATTACAAAACTTAAAAGAAAATTAGAAACAATCCAAGAAACAAACCGAATTAATATAACACTAACATTTTTAAAATTAGATAAAATTAACAGCCCAGGCCGGCTTGCTGGAAAAGCCAACTTTTTAGGGCGCGTCGGAAGGACCGGAGGTCGGGGATTATGTGAAGCTCCGGGGGCAGCTCATTCCAGAGGGAAGGCGCTCCCACAGAGAAGGCTCTCCCCCTGGGGGTCGCTAGCCGACACTGTCTGGCCGACGGCACCCTGAGGAGGCCAACTCTGTGGGATCGCACTGGACGGTGGGAGGCTATTGGTGGCAGTAGGTGGTCTCGCAGATGGTCGTGAATTTAGGATAGTATTGGACAGGGGTGGGATTCAGCCAGTTCGGACCAGTTCGGGCAAACTGATAGCTCCGATGATCAGCTGGGGAGTGAACCAGTCAGCTCCGACGATCAGCTGAAGAGAGAACCGGTTTTCTCTGACGATCATATGGGCCAGCCCGCCCCTGTGTTTTATTTACTTATATCTTCTCAGCTGATTCACGTGGCAGAGTGGATTTCCTCAGCTGTATTACTCCCCAGAAGTAACGTGGAAGGTAAGCTTTGTTAAAACTGCATACATGCAAAGCACGCAATCACCGAACCGGTTGTTAAACCAGCAGGATCCCACTACTGGTATTGGATCTCTCATACTCTGAGACTTTTTAAAGAGGCCAAAGCTCACTGGAGAAGTGGGATAAGACAGGGGTCCCCAACCTGGCATGGTCTGTAGACTGGCACCTGGCTGCGGCATACCAGAAACCAGGCCACACAAATAAGTGAAGCCCCATCCCTGGTGTGCAGGTAGCATGCGAAACCACGCCTCTTTTGGTCCAAGGAAAAAACTCTCTTTATGAAAACAGTCCCTGGTGCCCAAAAAGTTGGGGGCCACTGGGATAAGAGACAACCACTCAACCTTTGTGTGACATTCCTAAAGCTGAGATGTTCTGATGAGCACTTTTATTCAGAACAAATCTATACAATGGGGAGCTTTCAAGGAAGTCCTAGCCTCCAACTGCTTTTTGGGAAGAGAGGTTTTTGAAGACAACTCTCTTCAGTCCTTACGCCTGCTTTTTTTTTGAACTCTTACCATTATGCGCTGTGGTGTGCAAGAAGGAATCATCCACCAGAAGGCAGTATCCTTCAGACCAGCACTGTGGCTCACCACCCACCACCAACTCACAACCAGGTGGCACTTTTAGCCCTAGAAGAAGAATGAATAAGCTGTGAGAGGGAGGCTTACTGAAGGATGTTTCATATCCCACCCACCCCTCACCAGAGAGAGAAGAGAAACATGCTGATGTAAAGCACTAATTATGGAAACAACTTCCCACAATGGGAGCAAGAGAAGCTGTCATTTGCAAAACCAAGAATGGGTACCCCATTTGCATATAGAATTTTTATCACCCCATCCAGAATCGTGGCCACAAATTGGTGTGTGTGTGTGTCTCCTTCTTGGTTCAGCATAAAGTAAACTCTTTGCCTGTCTTGCAAAGAACAGTCATAGCAGGAATATAGAAATTACAGAAGATAATTGTCTTTGGAGACCCTCGATCATTCATGGTTGTCCTATAGCTGCTTTCTCCAGAAGGCAACTGGACTTACTTGGTTTTTTTTTTCCTTCAAAAACATTTAGCTTCTCATCCATGAAACCTCTTCAGTTCTAACAGTTAGAACTGAAGAAGCTCCTTGGATGAGAAGCAAAAAGTTTTAAAAGAAAAAAAAGTAAGAAAGTCCAGTTACCTTCTGGAAAAAAACATCTTTGGGACCACAGAGACAGGGAAAAGAAGATCTACACAACATTTTAAAAAATGTTTTCTGAAAAACCCTGTTCGCATCCTCCTGCCTTCACTTGAGGTCAAATGCCTGAGATTTTATTGTAAGCTATTGAAAAACTTTAAACTTTTCAAAAACTTGATTAGGAGCCACCCAGAATTGGTTATAAAACTGGGGTTGGGGGGGCTATATAAATGTTGTAAATAAAAAGGTAAAAAGAGTTTATTTGATTCTCCTTGTGCTACCTACCCACCTACCCGTCATACTTGCACTGTAGATCAAAGTGTTGGCCAATGATGCATGTTTCTCATAGCACCTTCCTTGAAGAGGCATCCTACAAAGAATGCCTCTTCTGAAATGCCACTTGTCAGACTTTCTAAAAAATAAATTTTGTTTATAATTTGTGGAGCAAATTCATCTGAAGCAGTGCTGCAGTTCACAACAATTATTCCAATCTGCTTGTTTGGCTGCTTCTAAATATAAATAGCACAGTTAATAAAATAGAACAATAATGATAAACCAAGCTTATAAACCGCTCTTATTTAGGGAACAAAAGAGTTCAGTAACTAGACAGCATGTATTACGCTGAAAGGAGATGCTGGCAATACAGGTTTTCAGATACTGGTGCCCCTTCCCCACTAAGTAGATGCTGTGATCTGACCCATTCATTGCTCCTCTAGTGTTTGCTCACCTAGGTGGCACCGTACCCTGGTGTTTGTTGGTCCATAGGTGCCAGGTAGCACAGTTCCAGGCTGCAAGACATTAAAGCAGGCGTTTCCAAAGCAATTGGCGTTGATAAAGGTGCGTAGTGCGCTGAGTGCCCGATACGTCCATGGGCAGCTGCGACAATTCTGTGCTATGCACTCCCCCTGTCGGTAGAGGTAATAACTATGCCAGCCAGGGTTGGCGTTGACCATCCATCCCCGTGGCATTGGGGTTCCTGGTTCAAAGTCCCTTGCAATGCCCTCGAATTCCCGCAGGATGGCTGGGAAACTGAGTTCAAGAATCTCCACATCGTGACGCTGGGACTCGCGGGGAAAATAGGGGGCGGAAGGCAAGTCGGGGAGGTAGAAGGCGCTGGGCTTCTGGATCGCCATCCGTTCGCCCAGCTGATAATGGGCCTGGTCCCGGATACCTTTGTGCAGCCGGTTCATACCTGACCACGAATAGCGCTTGGCGTAATCTCGTAGGCTGCGATACAGGCGCTGGTTGATAGCATCGCCCCTGAGGGTACGGCGAGGGCATCCTTCTTCGGTTGGCACACCTTGCGGATGAGACACAGGGGCTACCTGCCCTGTCCCCACACGATAGCAGTACCAGATGAACAAGAGGGCCAGAGAACCTAGCACAGCTATGGCCGGCTCTGGCCGAGAGTGCCATGTAGAGGGGTCAGGGAGGAGTGGGGACAGAAGGCCACGGAGACCCCAATCAGCCATGATGCTGGGCATCTTTGGGCAAAGTTAGAGCATCTTATGCAAATCTGCTGGCCTCCCCAGCCATTCTGAATCGCCCAGGCCAATTCATAGGGTGCCCTTTTCAACCCTCATTTTCTATTTCTTCCTATTTAATACTTTGCTCCGCTGCTGCATGAATCCGTTCTTTAAACGGATGCCTAATTTCTGAGCCTTCTGCCAATCATTTTCACCATGTCTGTCCCACACGCCACCCCATTTCTCTCTCCCTCTGTCACTATGTCCTCTTCTTCTAAACTGGTCATCATTCTGCCTTATCAATTCTGCTTATCTCCTCTCATCTGCCTCCATTGCTGTAATAGCCCACCCACGGTCTGTTCTAACTCTGTCCTCACTAGTCACCTTCTCTGCTGATGTCCTCCATTTATTGCAAGACAAATGATACCTTCCCCAGACAGATGTGTTTCCCCTCCCCACCCTTTAAAAAAAATCTCTACCTGTTCATTTGTCCATTTCCCAGTCCTTCCATCTTCTAATATTCTTGCCTTGTCTGTCTCTCCCCCAAAATGCCTTTATCACCCTGTGTGATTTTCATTCTATCTCCTCCTGGCTGAACTCCTCCGTTGCCAATTGTCTACAGTAATTTCTGTTCATGCACATAGACTACCAGAGGCATCCGGAAAAGATTAGAGCTTCCCCCTCCACCACCACCCCATTCCCCCCCTCCCGCTGCTCTAATCCGCCATCCCTCCCTTTGACGTCTTCCTCTCCTTCCTCGTATCAGCACAAGCCGAGGTTTCACTGCATAAACAGCCACCCCAACCACAGCTCGGAACCCCCTGTATCAACCGTCCTGGGATGGGCATATGGTCACCCCGATGATTGATCTCATCAGTAAGCAATCATTTCTAGGGTTCTGGGGTTGGGCGTAGGATTGAAGGATGAATTGTTGAGGGCGCCAAAAGGTAAGCTGTCAGCTAGGCCCGCTTTAGTCTAGGGCCCCTCCTCCTCCTCTAACTGCAGCATAGGCTCAGCCACATTGTAGGCAACCCCTGCCTGCAGCGCAGCCATCTTTCCACTCCCCTTCCCTCCCCCCCCCCCAACCTATGCATTTCAGGCTGCAGCTGATTGCTGCATCAGTTGTATTTCTGAAATAAATTCTTTAAGCTGCACACCAATGGTTACTACTAATCGGAACGTTCCCATCCTTAGCATCTCCCTTAGCAGCTCCTGGTACCTATATCCTAGCAACTGCCTGGCAACCACAATGTCTCCCTAGCAACCATCCTCCCATAGCAACTTTCATAGTAACCATTGTGAAAGGAGATTAAGTTGAAGCTGCCAAAAAGGGGAGGCTCCTTCTTTTGCCACCGCCCCCCCCCCCCCACCGAAGAGCGATCACGTCCCCACCTTTATAAGCTCTACATCTATCCCTCTCTAATTATTTTAAAAATGCATTTTTTTGCATCTTGATTGTGTGCCTGGCTTTTGTAGCCTCAGACAAAAAAGGCCCAGGATGGGAGGGGGTGAGGATGGTCGTGTTGGGGGCTGTAGAGTTTTTATAGCAGAGTTATAATTGGGAGGTCAAACCTTGGAGTTGTGAGGACGAAGGAGCTGAGATGGGAAGTGGGAAGTTGGAGGATGGAAAAAGTTACAAATAATGTTGGTGCAGAGAGGAAGAAAGAAGAGCAATTCTAAGATGGATTTTGAGGAAGGGAAGAAAAAAATAGAAGAATGATGCACAATATGGGAATATTTTAATAATAAACACAACATTTCTGTGAAATGCTAAATAAATATTACCTTAAAAATGCTGTGGCCTGTGATTTGCAAATATCTACAGAAATGAGGAAGGTATTAAAGTACACACAAAAACACACACAGACACACAAAACCCAAACCTAAACCCACATTGAGAAATGCGTAAGTTCAAATGGAGTCAGAGATTCTGCTTACATGAATTTTCCAAAAATGGCAACATAAATATTTGATAGTTTCTTGCTGTACCTCTTTTGTAAAAAAAAAGATAGGTAATCTAAGGAGCCGGTCATGTTTTACTCTTCTCATCTGCTTCCTTACAAGGAATGACCAAAATATTATTCTGTATTTTTGTAACAAAATGCATAACTTATTTCCAGAGTTCTTGTGGGAGGTGAGGTTACAAATCATTAAATAATATTTGCAATATCACTAATAAAGTTTGCATCCGTTTTCCTCCAAAGAGGGTTTATTTTCTGTAAGAGAATAGGTATTGAACAATTTCCCTTTATTATCTAGAAAAGGACATTTATTTATTATATTGGCTTGGCAAATCAGGAAGCTGTATTTTTTTAATAGGAATGGACTGTTACATTATGTACCTCATTTTTAAAAAAATCAAATAATTTATTTTCCATATTGCGCTTTCAACCTATACTTATGGTCATTTGCTAGGATGCCGGTGAGGATTTATATTCCCCCATCTCTATAATATTCAGAATAATGCATAGATCCCATCCAAATTGCAACTGCAAATACACATTGGATTTCATTGTCAAGGATAAAAGGGTGGGGGGGGGAGAGAGACTTGTTTTGCCAACACACTGAAGGTTTTACATTTTTAAAAAAGAACCGTTCACGATATCCTTCTATTCTTATTCAAGTTTTTTCTGGTTTGATAAGAGAATCTATTGCAAGAAAAGAATAGGGAAGAGAAACCATATGGTAATGGTCATATATCTATAGGTGACTTTCCAGATGGGTATGTAGGTGGCAGAGGAAGAAAGATACGATGCCTTTTCTTAAGCAAAGAAATTCATTTTGGCCTCCCCTGTTTCTCCATTCAATTGGGCGAATGTAAGACATGGGAGAAAAAGAGGGGTTCTGGGTGAAAGAGGCCTGACATCATGCCTGCTCTGAAAAATAATTTCACTGAAAGGAAGCAGTCCGCTGCATTTCTCGTTCTATAAACGAAAAAGGGAAGAGGGGGTCCACATAACACAGTTAATCAGCTATGCAGCAAGCAGGAGCAGACTGCAGAAAAGGCACATTTCCAAAACACAAATAGAAAAAGCCTAGGTTGCTTTGGAAAGGCAAAAGGGAAAAATCCTACAGAACTAGCCCTTGTAAAGAAGCTACTGCATTTTCATTTGCTAAGCAGACTCCTAGCTCCACGGCTCCCTTGCCTGGCAGGAGAAGGAAATAGCCAGACTAGGTATTCTGCAGGTCTGAAGAAATCCAAAATGCGCTGTTTGGAAAAAGCAGGACTCAACATGCCTCTTCTGCTGCTGCTGCTTTGCTCCCTGTCTCTTCTACAAGGTAAGCGGGAAGCTTTTTAGCACAAGGGCTGGGGAGGGGGCGGCCGGTGACCCAAACGGGAAGGGGCTTATTTCAATTTAACCATCTTTTGTATTAAAGAAGAGGGGGGGTTGAAAATCCATCTTCATCACTACCAGCTTCTCCCCACCCGCCTTTCCCCAGCGCAAATGGCAGGTGGGCATGTTGTAAAGATGGTGTTGTAGGCAAGGGAAGCCTATTTGAAAATACATCTTGACATGGACCAAAATAAAGGGGGGGGGATTCGTTTTCGTTGCTTGGGGATGCACACATTTTTAAACAGCTATAGGGAAACGACAGTCGCTAGAGGATAAAAGAAGGGAGTTGATATTTGATGGTCTGTGATATCTCCTAAGGTGAAAATTGTGGAGGGGAAGGGAGAGAGGGGTTGTTCTCTGTGTTGTAGTAAGCAGAATGTAGAAATCTGATGAGGATCCCAGTCAATAGCAAGGAGGATGTAATTTGGGGTGCTCTTTGGAAAACGGAGAGGAATTCTATTTTTAAAATCTGTAAAATCTGCTAGAGAGAGAGATTTGGAATCATCTTCACTTTACCTTCTCCTATATCTTTGAGGCATTATAAAGGTTGGCAGTGATTTTAAGGGAAGTGATTATCTACAAGGGAGGGTTGTCAGGTTGTTACAGAAGGTTGCAAATGAAGCACAAATTTGAGGCTGACCCTTGACGGGAAGTTACAGAAATGACTGAAGATTTGATAGTTAGATTTGAAAGCTGACCTGAATTTTTGAACACCAGGATCCAAGAAATGGAATGGAGTGAGATGTGCATTAATTGAAGTAGGCAAAGAACAATCTTTCCCCCACTGGGGGGGGGGGGGGGAATCCCTGGGGTTTTGTATATAGAAAGAAAAACAAATTCAATATTCATGCATTGCTAAACTGATAAAGCAGAGTCCGGGTCAAAATGAGGGTGCCCCAATAAAGGTTCACTCAGAAGGTTCGCAAGCATAATGGCAAAGACTTAAAGAGCTTGAGGGAAGGGTGGGGGGCATTATGAAATCATGCAAAAGGGCGAGCTGTTTGGCGACAAATTTCCTAAAAAAAGGAAGTTGGCATCCTGCAGCTCTGCAAATTCAATGAAGGATAAGAAGTTCAAATTTGCTGGATAGGTTAAGGTGAACCCTGATGCAACAGGGAGTCACCCTGGCAAAGGCCATTCAGAAGGATGGTGGTAGGGAAGAAGGTCTCAGACTTTTGTGGGGCACAAGGATGTAAGGAGGAGGAGGAGAGGAAGAAGCAGCTAGGCCTAGGAAACCAAGAGGGAGGGATAGGGGTGACATTCTTGAGGCAGGAAGATACATAGATTTTCCACGTAGATGTTAAGGACACAAGGTTTTATTTCTGGGCTGCAGTTAAGAGCATATTTTTCTCCTCCTCCAACACCACCACCATCATCCTTGTTGACTTGGGATGGGAGAGGTTGAGATACAGCACCCAGGAGGTGCTGAACGTGGCATATGAAAACCCAGCAAGATGTCACCTCACAGAATTTTCTGTTAGAGGCATTTCCCTCTCCAGAGGCATCACCACTAGGTTTTGTTCAGTTGAGCAAACAAAGGTGGGGAAACCCACTTTACCCCAAGACCAGCAAGTCAGGCCTTTCCACTTCTCAGAGTACCAGCCATTTGACTGAGGGAATAGCAAATGCACAGGGCACCCAAGCCCGTGAGGCAGCTGGCCTTCTTAATAGAGGGAGCTCAGAGCAATTAATGGTTTGTCAGAAGCTGCCCAGATCCCACATGCTGGCAGTTGCCTGCAGCGGCTACAGCTGTCAGCCCTGAACATGTCATATCAGGCAATCCTAGTGATGTGCGGCACTCATCATTTGAGGCCTTTTAGCTCTCTGATCGGATCTGCAGGCTTCTCTGCTCTTCCAAGCAGGAATGGCCTCTTCAAGTTGGCTATTACCCTTCCCTCAGCAGCCTGCCTCCTAACCGTAGGCTTTTGCTAACCTCCATGTTCCCTTCTATTTATTCAGCATGAAGCAAAGTTTAATGTATAAATATGAAGCCAAATGACGCAGCTTTCTGCAGCAAAAGTGAAGGGAGGCAGCATTCACAAGATCACTTTTACACCCGTAGGTCTCCAGTGGGTATATGAGCTACCCGATTTCCCCTCAAGACATCATAGCTACAAATTATTTGCCTCTTTTCACAAGGGAGCGATCCAGGTTTTCTGAGAAGACCACATCATTTAGACAAATCATTTCATCTTAATTCACTTTAATCACCAGTTCTGTTAGATTGCCTGAGTTTTAACAAACCATTTCTATTTTGTACTTTTAATTGCTTATTTAGTAGGCATGAATAAAGAGGAATTTTTCTCTTTCCCTCTAAATAATAAATTAGCAAATGGATTTGTCTTTTTTATGTTTGTGGAACAGTTTAAATTACTTCTAGAGGACAACATACAGATCATCATCATAAGTATATATGTGTGAAATTATATTTTATGTTTTTTAATTATGATTGTCGATAAAAATATGATTAAGCTGCAATTCGAAGTACTGTACTCTGGAAAGTCAACATAAGTTTGTAAATGTTACTGTTTATTTCAATTAATTTGGGCAAAGAAATATGGAAAATAAGTTGAGGGGATGATGTTGAAGGTATATCCCAAATTTTTTAGGGACTAGTATCCCATGTTCAGGATTTTCACTTAGAGAATATAAGTTTGTAGAATCAAGTTTCTGATTCTTATTTCTATGTCAATTATTTGCCTGGGAAAAGAGATTATATCTATTTGGAAAAAGAAAAAAAAGTATGTGGCCCAATTCCCCTGTTGTAATGTACAGATTGCTCTCAATGCAGTTTATAAACTCTGTCGAAAGAACCTGCCCTCTAAAACCTTCCCCAATGTTAGCCATTTTAAGAAGTGTGGACTTCAATTCCCAGAATACCTCAGCCAGCATTGGAGGGAGATTATTCTAAAATAGCAGTGAAAGTGTTCATAGTGCAAAAGAGAAGGCCTCAACATGGTTAGAAGAACTAGCATAGTCAGGAATCAGTATACAAGCACTGCATAGTTTTCCTGCGGAATTTCATCTTAAGAAATTATACAAAATAAGCCAAGAAGACCCAGAGGACACATGGGTGCTGCTGGAAAGCCTAGCAAGATCACACATAGCATCATAAAGCCGTCCTCAATGTATGACCACAATTGGAACTTTTGTCACAAGCAGTTAGGTTGTTAAGTGAGTCATGCCCAGCTTTATGACCTTTGTTGCTGTGGTTATTAAGCAAATCACCCAATTGTTAAATGAACACATAGTCATTAAATGAACCTAGCTTCCCCTGTTTACTTTGCTTGTCAAAAGCCAGTTGGGAAGGTCACAGATGGAGATCATATAACCACAGGATATATAACTTTTGTAAATGCATGTTGGTTGCCAAGTGCCCAAAATCCTGATCCTGTGACCACAAGGATGCTGTGTGAAGACCAGTCATCACTTTTTTCAGCCCTGACACAATTTTGAATGGTCCCTAAAGGAATGATAAGAAGGCTATCTATAGGCAAGGGATGGTGAACCTTTCCGGCACTCAGTGCCAAAAACGGAGTGCACACACACATACAAGGCACCAAGTGCCGAAAAGGGAGCACTTTGCATGCATGCGCACACTTTGCGCTTCACACATGGTCATCTGGGCAGCGTCTGGGAAGAGGAGCTGCGCAGAGGGATGCACGAGCCAGGAAATGAATTTCCAGTTTTCGATGCGTGCATGCGCACCAACCAGGAAGTCTTCCGGTTACACACCGATCGGCTGACTGGTGCACATGCTCATGCCGGAAAATGGAAGACCAGCTCTTCCAGTTTCTGACACTGCATGCATGCATAAAGGTCAGCTGACCATCTCATGTGGATGTGTGCCAGAAACCTGGAAAAGGAAAGGGCAACGCCAAGTGTGCCAGGCGATATGGCTTCGCGTGACACTTCGTGCCATCATGAGTCTACGCTAAACCATAGGATGGTGGCTTTTATTGAATGCTCCTCTTTTTCTATCCATGTGCTGTTCAAAGAAAAGGGAACCAAGGGGGCCTGTGGACAGAGAAGAGCCCTCGGTGTACAGGTAGTCCTCGGTTTAATGACTGTTCAAAGTTACTATGGAACTGAAATAAGTGACTTATGACCATTTTCACATTTACGACTGTTTTGCAGCATCCCCATGATCAGATTATCAAAATTTGGACGCCTGGCAATTGCATGTATTTATGACAATTGCAATGCCCCAGGGTCACGTGATCGCCTTTTGCAACCTTCTGACAAGCAAAGTCAATGGGGAAACCAGATTCACTTAGCAACGGTGTTCCTAAATTAACAACTGCAGCGATTCTCTTAACAACTGTGTCAAGAAAAGTCATAAATGGGGCAAAATTCACTGAACAACTATCATGCTTAACAACGGAAGTTTTGGGCTCAGTTGTGGTTGTAAGTTAAGGACTAACTGCCGTTGCACAGGATTGGACCAATGTGTAAGGGTGGCAGGCCAAGATTACAGGCCTGGATGGACATTAGGCTGTAAAGCATAAATAAACAACTAAGATGTAGGCCTGTCTGTTGCTATAGAAACCACTTAAGTGATTTGTGCCCCCCCCTCTCGGATACATACATACATACATACATACATACATACATACATACATACATACATACATACGCATAGAATAGTTAATGTAGATAAATAAAATTAACATGTTTGGGCAGAATTAATAGTTGTCCAGGACTACATATAGTCCACAGACCGTGAGTGGAACCGGCCTGATCTAGAAGGTTCCTTACACATCCTTAGATTTCTGTAGCTCTTCACTGCCATCTGTGGTGGTCTGGAATATTGCAGCCCAGAAAGACCAGTCCCAGGAAAAACGGTGGGAACCAGTGCTATGCCTGCTGGTCCAGGAGGGAAAGTGCACCCTTGTTAAATTTAACAAATTTACAATTTGCAGTGCATCTTCTTCTCTGTGGACTTATAATGTGAGAAGAATATGGAGGACAGGCCACTGTTAACCCTTTGTCCCCTGCAGGCCTGCCTCTCTGGGAAAATGAGGAGGCTACCCCCTCCCCGCTGTTGGAGGCCCTCTCACCAGAGGCCATGGAGGGACCCAAGGAGGAGGAAATGGAGGTCTCGGCGGAGGTGCGAGGGTCCTCACCCCCCAGTCCTGAAGGCCTCTCCGAATTGCTTCAGGGGACACTACTGAGAAAGGAGTTTCCCGGGGGTGAGGTGGTGGAAGAGCCAATTCCTGGTGAGAAAAAGAATTTGGGGAAAGGGATGGGACTAGATGTAGAGGAAAGGGTGGGTCGGGTTGAAGAAAAATGGAGGGGCAGGGGTGATTCCGTGGTGGCACAGTGGTTAGAGTGCAGAACTGCAGACTACGTCTACTGACTGCTGGCTGCCTGCAATTCAGCAGATAGAATCTCACCAGGCTCAAGATTGGCTCAGCCTTCCATCCTTCCAAGGTAGGTAAAATGAGAACCCAGATTTTTGGGGGGCAAGAGGCTGACTCTAAACAGCTTAGAGAGGGCTGTAAAAGCACTATGAAGCGGTATGTAAGTCTAAGTGCTATTGCTATTCTTGGAGGGGGGCTGTGTGCCTATTATAAGGGCAAAATTTAACATTTGGCATTGCACTTTTAAAAATTGGTTATCAAATAGTTCTATAATAGCACATTCTTTTTTTCTGTCAGGAAAAAACAGCAACAGGTGGTAGAGAGGACACATTTTTTGGGGTGGGAGGGTTTGAGAGAGTTCCAGTGTTTTCCCTCCTCTGTTCTGACTTCCATGCACCCCTTCTTTTTAGGAGGACAGTCTTCCACTCTGCCCCCATTCCATCTACCCATCCAGCGTCTAGATGGTGGGACAGTCCTTGAGACCTCCGAAGCCACAGCCACTGGCCCCTCCCCATTGACCACTGCTGCCCCTCCCACTGGCTTCCTACTCACCACCCCTCCAGCTTCAACGGCAGCTGCTCCACCCCGGTTGCCCCCTCCACCAGATGAGGTTGGGTCTGCCAACCACCCTATCTCAGCCACCACCACCGCTTTCATCCCCGAAGGTGATGAAGAGACAACGACTACCCTGATTACTACGACGACTATCACAACCGTTCACACGCCTGGTAAGTCATATGAGTGAGGTGCAAAGGTTTTAGACTTGGATGTAAGCCTTCTCCATCCTGATGCTCTCCCGTTACTTGCTCACCTAGCAGTTTCAAAGCATGCAAATGTGAGTAGATAAAAAGGTACCACTTCAGTGGGAAGCAGAGTTCTATGCGCCTCAGCCTATAGTCATAATGACCACTGACCACCGAAGTATCCTCTGTTGTGGCCCACCAGCGTCCAACAGAGCTAGCAGCAGATTCGGACAGTGAGGGGGTTGAGGAGGATGTGGGCCAGTCTTGGAGTCTGGGGAAGGCTCTGATGAGGGCTCTGTGTCAGAGGCAGAGAGGGGGCCAGGGCTGTCCGACATTATCGGCTGCCTTCAGAGTCGGACATCAGTAAGGCAGACAAACAGCTGGAGCCTGTTCCCAGTGTGCGCATGCACAGAGTTGCCAGACGAAGGGAACAGCTAAAGAACAGGGGTTGACTGGGGAGTAAGACCACAAGTGGATGATGAATGGCCTCTCCCAGAGGAAATAAAAGGGGAGCGAAAGGGGAGTGGAGTTTGCAGGAGACAATTAGTTTGCTTAATTGGTTCGTGATTCTTCGAGGCTCTTTGACAAGTTTTGCAGATATCGGCCTACCAGCTCTCCAAGCCAGATAAGGTCTGTGACTGTAAATCCTCCTTTGAAAGACTTTGCTGGAGGTGAATAAGCAGAAATCACAGTTAAATTAATAAAAGGGTTTTTTGTTGGGACAAGGCGTTTGCTTCATGCTCTTGGGAAGCCTCAGTCAGAATATCTTCAGATAACGCTGTGTCCCTTGGCTAAGAAATGGAGATGAGCACCAACCTTTGGACTCAGGTATGGCTGGGCATCGGGAAACAGTTACCTTTACCTTTATAATTCACCAGCCCAAAAAGTCTGGCTGGCCCACATGGAGTCACCAAATAGTGGTAAGCTGAACTTGGTTGAAAAAATTACAGACCATCCTGGACTAAAATAAGCTTTTTTGTCTCCTTTTCTGCCTCCCTTGCCAAGTGCTTTGCAACAATAACATCACCGACATAGAAGGCTACGTTGAATCTCCCGATTATGCTGGCACTACCTTTTACGGAGGCCTGGACTGTACTTACACGATTTCAGTGTATATGGGCTATGGGATAGAAGTACAGGTAATTGGTATTAATTGGTCAGCACTGACGTAATTAAAACGACATTGGGAAACGACATTGGGAAACATGTGCAATGAAATGTCACTTTAATCAATGTATGCCGATTAGTGTCCATTCAAAGTGACAATAAAGTTATTCTAAAAAGTCATGTGGATTAATCATTCCCCACCCCCACCCCCAAAGTGTTTAGAAGGTGACAAAAGCTCACCAATAGCTGACCACATTATAGGTAGTCCTTGACTTACAACCAGAGGTGGTATTCAGCCTGTTCGGCGCTACCGATTCGGTTGGCCCCTCCCACTCGCCCCTGCCCTACCCCGTCGTTTATTTCCTGCTTTCTAGCTCATCTCAATTGTGCAGCACAGCTGATTCCCCCCCCCCCTCACTACTTTGCTGACTTGGAAGGTAAGCAGCTGAGCTTCTAAATACTCCAGTTTCAGCACTGCACACAAGCGCTTTAGGCGCACAAAACACACCGGTTGTTAAACTGACAGCATCCCACCACTGCTTACAACCATTTGTTAGTGAACGTTCAAAGTTATAACGGCAGTGAAAAAAAGTGACGTACAACCGGTCCTTGCATTTATGACCGTTGCTGCATCCCCACGGTCACATAACCACAATTTGGGTGCTTATCAACCGGCAAGTATTTACACCTCTTTCCGTATCCTGGGGTCATAGTGATCACCATTTGCAAGCTTCCCAGCTGACCTCTGACAAGCAGAGTCAGCGGGGAAATTCGATTTGCTTATCAACCACACAATTTACTTAACACCTGCAGTACTTCGCTTAACAAAAAAAAAAGGTTAAATCATAAAATTGGGTGTGGCTCACTTAACAACCACCTTGAAATTCTGACCCTAATTGTGGTTGTAAGTGGAGGACTACCTATATGCTTGAGTGGGAAAGCAGGAGCATAGCACTTCCCAGCTGTTTGGAAAAGCTATCTGTTTCAGGCTTAAAGCTGCTTTAAGAAACACCAAAGTGATGTTGTCATTGTTCAAGAATCAAAGGACTTTGGAAACATTTCTAAAGCATGTCCAGCCCTGTCCATTAGTTGAATATTTGGTTCAAGTCCTGTTTTCCAGACGTGCTTCCCTTTGTCCCCTGCCTTCCCCAATAATTTTCCTGATAATATTTGCTCTTAACTTTAGATTCTTGAAAAATATTAAAAAATATGTGAAGCTTTAAAAGGTGTGGCCGTCTTCTTAACCTTCTCCCTCCCTTTGTCAACTCCCATAACTTCCAGGTGCAGACTCTGAACTTATCCAAGGAGGATTCACTGACAGTGGAAGGTCTGGGAGGGGAGAAGCCTGTTGTCTTGGCCAATGAGTCATTGATGGTTGAGGGGCAAGTGATCCGTAGCCCAACCAATCAGGTCCTGATTCATTTCCAGAGCTACCACACCACCACCCCTGGGGTCTTCAGATTCCACTACCAGGGTAAGGCATGAATATCTCCTCATTCCACCTTCTTTTAAAGGACCTTTCCCTGCTTAATCCTCCTCAAATGGTTGAGATTTCTACTCAAAACACTTCTAGGCTGATAACGGATGCCTGGCAGGGGTGGGATTCAGCAGGTTTGGATCGGTTCGGGAAAACTGGTAGCTCCGATGATCAGCTGGGGAGCGAACCAGTTCACTACGGCGATCAGGTGGGCCCGCCTGCCCACCCCTGCACTTTACTTACCTATATCCTCTCAGCTGATGCGCGCTGCAGAGTGGATTTCTGTGCTTCAGCCGTGTTACTTCCCAGAAGTAACATGGAAGGTAAGTTTTGTTAAAACTGTGCATGCATGCATAGTCAGGTGTGCATGCATGCCTGCCAAGCACCCAATCAGTTGTTAAACCAGCAGGATCCTAACACTGGTGCCTAGACTGCATATTGTGAGACGCATATCCCAAAGGTTATTTTTTTCAAGAGGCAACTGTACTTTTTTTGTTTTTCCTTGAAGATGTTTCCCTTCTGTCCAAGGCGCTTCTTCAGTTCTGTCCTCAGACGTCAGAACTGAAGAAGCTTCTTGGATGAAAAGCGAAACATCATCAAAGAAAAGCAAGGAAGTTCAGTTGCCTCTTGAAAAAAAGAAGCTTTGGGACAACCATGACCTGGATGACTGAGAATCTCCATAGTCATACAGGAAGCATAGTTCCATACCTAGATAAGGTAAGGAGCAATTTCTCACCCTTTTGAGCAGTGGGAGATTTTCCCAATAAGACCTGAGGATGAAAGAAGGCAACGAGACAGAGGATTGTAATTATTTTTTTCTGGGTTGTGCTTGAAGTTTTGGGCCATTCTAATACCTGTGTCACAAAGCCAGACCTGACAAAAGCTGATTACCACTGGGCTTATTCAGAACAAAAGTGGGCATTTATTCATTTATTGAATTTATATTGCCACCTATTTCCCTATGGCGACTCAAGGCGGCTTACAAAATAAAAAACCACATTGAAAACAACAAAAGCTAACAAAAAGAATCAAATAAATTAATATAGTACAATTTAACAAAATCACCCCACCTCCAGAGGTTGTATTCAGCAGGTTCCGGCCAGTTCTGGAGAACCGGTTGCGGAGATTTTGAATAGTTCAGAGAACCGGTAAATATCACCTCAGATTGGCCCCGCCCCCATCTGTTCTCTGCCTCCCGAGTCCCAGCTGATTGGGAGGAAATGGGGATTTTGCAGTATCCTTCCCCTGCCACGCCCACCAAGCCACGCCCACAGAACCGGTAGTAAAAAAAATTGAATCCTACCACTGCCCACCTCCCACCCACCCCCACTCCGGCAACAGCAGATCACACACACCATTTAATGGACTCCATCCCACTCTGGGTTCCCCAGGCCCACTGGCAGAACCAGGTCTTCAGCACCTTCCGGAAGAGAATTAGAGTGGGGGCCATTCTAATCTCCGGGGGAATGATGTTCCGGAGAGAGGGAGCCACCACGGAGAAGGCCCTTCTTCTGGGTCCCACCAGGTGTATCTCCCTTTGGGATGGGACGCGCAACTTTCCCTGCCTCCCCGCTCTGATGGATCAGGTAGGTGCGACCGGCAAGAGACGGTCCCTCGGATAATCTGGTCCCAAGCCATGACATTATGATATGTCTACACTATACATATTTCATGTATTATTCGGATAGATTGTTTTTTTGTCTTAGTGTGGCTCTATCCAACTACATGCACATTTCTCTCAATTCAGGCTGCTGTATGTATGCATGACATAGGGTGGGAGCACCCCCCCCCCAAAGCAAATGAGACACATAATATGATTTACCAGAAGCTCTTTTCCTTAGATGTGATCTAATCCCAGAAGCACTGGAAAGAAATCTCTCGAGGATGATGGCAGTGGGTTTAACAAGGGTTTATCTGCCTTACAGCTTGACTAATTTACATAAGAGTGAAAGAAAACCCCTCCTGTAAATCCAAATCAGAAGGAACCATACCTCACTAAAAAAAGGGGGAGGGGGAGGGAAAGAAAGCCAATAAACCTGTTTACAAATTAAGAATATCTGCACCCGATGATATGCAGAATAGATAAGAACTTCTTTGGGTCCATCATATCCTATGGCCAAATTCAATGTGTTCAATTTTGTGTGTTAAAAAGACTATCCGAGGCAGCGAGCATACTAAAAATGAACAAAAGCCTATTAATTATTGTCTAGGCGTACAAATATTTATCAAATACTGGCAGAATTGACCATGTTTCTTTATGAATGCTTATCAGTTGTTGAAGGCAGTTTGTTAGCATAATTACCTGTTACGTTTCCCTGTCTATAACCTTCCTATCTCCCAACTCCAGCTTTCCTGCTCAGCTGTGGCTTCCCAAGTAGGCCAGAAAATGGAGATGTCATGGTAACTGATCTCCATCCGGGGGGCTCTGCCACTTTCAAATGTGAGTCAGGCTTCCAGTTGAGGGGTGAAGAGATACTCATTTGCCTCAACGTCAGCCGCCCACGGTGGAGTGGCACCAGCCCTGCGTGTGTGGGTGAGTGAAGGAATAAAATGGACCTGAAAATGCAGCCTTGTCAAAAGATTGGAGTGGTAATGGACAAAAGAGAGAGCATTTTAAAGCTTTTTGAGTCCCAGGGGCAAAACATTTTTTTGAGAACACTTTCTTCCTTCATTGTATGACAATGTATTTTTGGGGAGCATTTTTTTTAATCCACTGATACCAATAGCCCAGTTAATGGGGCTATGAGTGGAACTTCAAAATTCCATAATAATTGTCTGTGTTTGTATGTATGTATATGTGTGTGTGTGTGTGTGTGTGTGTGTGTGTATGTATGTATGTATGTATGTATGTATATGTGTATATATATATGTATTTGTGTTACAACCCCTGGTATGCCTAAATATGGGAGGAAGGTCACTACTAGGGTATGGCTAATTAGCACGAAATAGATCTATACTAGTCTCCCTTTATTTATTTATCAGTACAATCACAACACAAATATATATATATATATATATATATATATATATATATATATATATATATATATATATATATATATATATATATATATATATATATATATATATATATATATATATATATATATATATATATATATATATATATATATATATATATATATTGTGTTGTGATTGTACTGATAAATACAGGACACGAAATCAACTTTGAAGGAGCCAGGTTAATCTCCAAAACAGAACACCTCCACAAGAGAATAATCATGGAAGCCATCGAAATAGAGAAACACCCCCACAGCATGAACAAACGTGATGATACCTCCCGCCTACCAAACATCTGGAAACCAGCCCTAGCCAACAAACGAACACCACCCACCACCCAAGCCGTTAAAATACAAAACAACAATGCACACACAACCTGCACCAATCTACCAATCATGATACAACCACACAACCAATCATTCCACTTACTGAAACAAAGCCACCACCCCATCCCCTCCCACCAAGACTTACAGAAAGACGGCAGCTCCGTTCCCATTTTAAGCCCACAGCTTGAAGATGGCAGGTGTGATCCTGCCGAAACGTTGCAAAGACAATCTCAACCTGGTTTTGTTGTATTCGGGTCTTTTCCCGTGTAAGGTTGAGATTGTCTTTGCATATAAACATACATACATACATACATACATACATACATACATACATACATACATACATACATATGTTTTCATAGATTTTCATGGGTGTAGGTATGCTGGTCTTGTTGTATTCGGGTATTTTTTTTTTTTATCTTATACGGGAAAAGACCCGAATACAACAAGACCAGCATATATATGTATGTGTATGTGCATGTGCATATGTATATGTATGTGTGTGTATGTATATATAAACACTGTATGTGTGTTGTATTTGTGCTGATAAATAAATAAAGGGCAAACACAACACAACTCAGCACAAACACAACACAAATGTAACAAAGGCAACATTAAAAATATGGTTTTCTGCCTGGATGGTCTCTTGGAGTGAGCCGAAAGGACAGAAAAGGGAAGCAGTGTTCCCTCCCATATTTGGGCATATCAGAGGTTGTGAGACAATACACACACACACACACACACACACACACATCTCCGAAAAGCCTACAAACGTGAAATACGGCATGTATGTTCCTCATGGCTTCTAGGTGCTCGTTAAGAAAGGATTTTTTCGAAATGACCATCAGATCATCAGTATTTGTTATACAGTATTATTTTCACATGTGTCAATGCTAAGAAGTTAGATGTTCTACTCACCCTCCCCACCTGAAAGGAATTCTGTTCCAACTGCCAGTTGTCTTATATGGGCATGGCTAACGCGTGATTCATCTGGCCTGTGGGCTGGCTTGATCACATGGTTTCGTAGCGAAGCATGGAGATATATATCAAAAATATCCATCTGGTTGTCCCAAAGGTGCTTTTTCAAGAGTCAACTGGACATTTTTCTTTGATTATGTTTCATTCTTGCATGAGAAACAAAACGTCTTCAAAGAAAAACTGGAAAGTCCAGTTGCCTCTTGAAAAAGCACATTTGGGACAACCATGACTTGGATGACTGAGAATCTCCATAGGCATTTATCCATCAGGCTGTTTGTCTCAAATACTGAATGATCATTTGGAGGCTAAGAATTTCTTGGCCCACCAGGGGACTGATTTAAGAGTTTTCTATTGTGGAAAAGAGAATCATTTTGTTTACTTTTGCCATTTATAATACCGACAGATGAATTTTGTTTCCTCCATTCTGTGGTCTTAAAGTGTAAAGATTTATACGGTTATGAATGATGCAAGAACAAGGCAAATAACACTTTTTCCTCTAAATGTTAAAACCAGGCAGTTACACAATGAACAGATTACCAAAATGTTCAGAATTAAAATGCTTCTTTGCAGAATGCATAATTTATTGTCACAAGGTGCAGGGATGATAGTAACTTTTATGTCTTTAGAAAGACATAAAATTAGACAAATTAACAGTGGAGAAAGCTTCAATAGCTATTTTGTCATTAGAATGGAAGCTTTATATTTAGTGGTATTATCCCTCTGATTGCCAGACATTCTGGGCAAACACCCAAGGCTTTTACACAGTAATATTCTTCGAGTGATTTTCTAAGAGTATCTAACTGGCCTCAGTTTGAAGAATAATGTTGGCCAAAATAAGTCTTTCAATAAAGCTCAATTTTTCCTGTAAGTTTGGACTCCTTCAACAATTGCAAATGCTCCAAAAAAAGTCCAGGATCCTATAGATCCAGGATCCTTGGGGTTTAAATTTAAAATTTCCAGAAATCCTAGTCAAATCAAGACATCCATGATAAGGGAAAAATATGACTTTTATATTCTTTGCCAATCACATGAAATTGTATCTTGGCTAGGGATGACAAACGTAATAGCCCAAAATATATTTGCAGAGAATGAGGACCTTAATGATATTTGGTGAATTTTTTTGTAAAGTGGCTTTGAACTCAAAAAGGCAATGTTGAACTTAGGAACATGGGAAGTGTCAGGGGTTGGATTAGCCAAGGATTCAGGATATTACCTTGAGAAAAAGTTTCTCCTGCCAAAATGAGATCTGAAGGACCTTTCTAAGGAGGCAAGAAATGTTAAGCAGGATTCTGGATCTGAAGAATTCCAGGGGAAAACAGGACTTGTAAAGAACATCTGGCCTTCCTCCCCTTAGCTTCTTGTGGAGGAACAGTTCACAACGCCACTCGTGGACGCATTGTGGCTCCGGAGGCCCCAGGAGGACCACGTGGTCGGAACCTGACCTGCCGTTGGTTGGTGGAAGCACCTGAAGGCCAGAGACTCCATCTACACTTTGAAAGAGTGGCACTGGATGAGGATAATGACAAGTGAGAAAATGGGGGTGAGGGGGTGAGAAGATGGGGAATTGACAGGCAATCAAGCGTTGTCATGAAGGTGGGAGTAGAGAAGGGAGAAGAGAAGAGAGAAGATGGGGAGGCATCAGCTGATGACAAGCAGGAACGGTTGAGATATATTTTAGAAAATGTCAAGAATTTTGCCTGCTGCAGGGAGGAGGGAGGAGAGCAACAATCTGTTGTGGTCTGCCAGCAACCAGTGGAGCTGGCAGCAGATTCGGACAGTGAGGAGGTTGGGGAGGAACATGGGCCAGTCCTAGAACCTGGGGAAGGCTCTGATGAGGGCTCTGTGCCGGAGGCAGAGATGGGGCCAAGGCCATCTGACAGTTATCAGCTGCCTTCAGAATCAGACAACAGTGAGGCAGATGAACAACTGGGGCCTGTTCCCAGTGTGCACATGTGCAGAGTTGCCAGACAAAGGGAACAGCTAAAGAACAGGGGTCGACTTGGGAGTAAGGCCAAGGTGGATGATGAATGGCCCCTCCCAGAGGAAATAAAAGAGGAGCAAAAGGGGAGTGGAGTTTGCAGGAGACAATTAGTTCACTTAATTGGTTTGTGACTCTCCGAGACTCCCTGCCACGATTTGCAGATATTGGCCTGTCAGCTCTCCAAGCAGATAAGGTCTGTGACCGTAAATCCTCCCTTGAAAGACTTTGCTGGATGTGAATGAGAGGAATTCACAGCAAATTAATAAAAAGGTTTTTTGCCAGGACAAGGAGTTTGCTTGGGAAGCCTAGGTCAGAACACAGTAAGTCTGTAGGACATAGAAGCAGCAAGAGGAAGAAACAGGAGGAGAAATATATTTTTTTACTGCCGACAAACATATGATGGACACTCATGAAACACTTAAAGTAGAGAAGTCCAAAGGAATTTAGAACTGTCCCTGGAGAAGGGATGAGTGAACTGTTATGGAAAACCTTAAACAAGAGATTACTTTTAGTTGAAGTGAGAGATTACATTTAGTTGAAGTGAGAAATTTGGACAAGTTTTCAAGTTTGAAGCCAGCTTTTCACAATTATGACACCACTGGTTTTCCAGGAATGCCATTTTATTGTTGGAAGGTATAATAACAGAATCTTGCATTATGTAATCTCTTATCTGAATCTGTTACCGTCCACTCATACCCTTCTCAAGGTTTACTCAAAATTAGTTTACACAGAGTTGAAAAAATCTGCTTACCCAAATCCTTTCCCTTTTCCAGGCTGATGATTCGCAGTGGGAGTAGCACTTTCTCCCCTATCATTTATGATTCTGACATGGATGATGTCCCAGAACGGGGATTGCTAAGTGATGCTCAGTCTCTCATTGTTGAATTGATCAGCGAGGGACCTGCTACGCCCCTCATCCTTAGCCTGCGCTACGAAGGTGAGAACGTAATCTTCCCCCCCCCCCTTCCCAACATTTTACCTGCTCAAAAATAGTAAAGGCAAGAAAACATGATGTTATCTTCCCTCTTGGCAGTAGATTCTGACAGTTGCCTATTGGTAACTTTGGGAAGTCATCAAATCAAACAAGCATAATTATATGCAATGCTGTTTGTGAAGCTTATTTTAGTAAAACAAATTTCTGCTTTGCATTTAAGGTTGGATAAATTACTAGTGTGCAGCATTGAGGCCTCATGACACTGATAAACTGTTGTGGGGCTACAGAAAGAATAACGGATCTGGGAACTCATTGGTTTCATGCCAGATTCTTTCAAGAAAAGAAAAGTTTTCAGTCTGGTTAGGACAAAAAAATGGGACTGAGGCATAAAGAAAGCAAAGAAGCGAAGAGTCCACAAGGAAGGATACAAGAGGAAGAGTGGAGAATGGGAAAGTCGGGAACTTCAGCAGAAGTTTGGAGGCAGGGAACTGAGACGAGAAAAAGCTCATCATAGAGAAAGGCTGGTGCTAGCTGGAGGGAGAAATGAGTTTAAGTAACACTGATTCGGGACTTGAACACATGTCCCAGAAGGGTAGGCTGAAAGAACAAGGAAGGTAAGTGTGCAGAAAAAGAAGACTGGGGAAGATTAGAAAACCAGGGCTGGGATTCAGCCGGTTTGCACAGGTTAAGTGGAACCGGATATTAATTTTGCATCTGGTTTGCCGAACTGGTAGTTGCAAGGACAGGCTGGCCCTGCCCACTCTGCCCCTCCCCTCTCAGGAATTTCCATGTGGCCTGTTCATCATACCAGGTAAGTGCCCGCATGGAAGTTCTGAGAGGGCAAAAAATGGGCCTCCCGGAAATCTGGAAACGGGCCTGTTTCTGGCCTCTGGAGAGTCTCAGGAGCTTCGGAAGGCCATTTCCGACCTCCTAGAGGCTCAAGGAAAGCTTCTGGAGCCTGGGCAGGGCAAAAATCCCCCCCCCCCCGAGGTGCAGGAGGCCGAGTAGGCCACGCCCACCATACCCATGCCCACCAAGCAACTGGGCATAGAACTCTTTGCTAACATTTTTCAATCCCACTCCTGCCCAAAACTATTTTTCATGGCCAAAGAAACTAGCCCCCAAAATAATAATTTGTGATCATAGAAGTGATCAGACATAGAAGGTTGCTGAATGGATACAAAATTTTAGACAAGGAAATAGGTGCAATTTGATTTGACTTGGCCTTCTTCTTGTAATTTGACCGAGATGTGGTAATGTGGTAGTTGAATCTATGGTATATACCAGGTCAACGAAAGAGGTAGGGTTGATCCCATCTTCAAGGAGATATTACTGTAATACTTCACTGCAATGGGAGAGATCAGAAGCTATAATCTTGATAGGGGCAGTTTTCTGACTTTTTTGCTCCCCCTGGTGGCAGCTTTTGATGAAGACCGATGTTATGAACCCTTCCTGGCCCATGGAAATTTCAGCACATCAGACCCTCTGTATCATACAGGGACCATTGTAGAGTTTGCTTGCAGTGCAGGATACATGCTTGAGCAGGGTCCTTCGGCCATTGAATGCATAGATTCAAGAGACCCCCGCTGGAACGAAAGCGAGCCCACCTGCAAAGGTAATCATTCTTCACCTCAAACTCTCCGCTCAATTTTCCTCTGGAGCCTGATGGGTAATGTCTTTTCTCCTTGATTGCTCTTTTGTGTTCCTGCCCTGCTGCCTGAAAGAGTAATGGTGCATGCTGATGGGGCACAACAGGCCTGAGCAAATGACTGTTATGCACTGGGTTTTACGAACTCAGGCACATGTTTGCACAGCTGAGGAAATGGGGGCAGAGAGAGAAGCCAACGTGAGTGGAAGGAGAAGGAAGTTGTGGCAGAGTATGGATCTGCCATGGTCTGCACAAAGTCTGGAAATTAAAACGGGAGAGATGCAGTTCTAAAAAAGCCATTTTAAAAGCAAGAACGGTGCATGACCTAGAAAGCTTATTTGCATAGGGCTGAATGGTTCTGGAAGCAGACAGTCACATTAATTGGGTTATAGAGTTAATGGAGCCCCACTTACCTCCTTCAAAAAGGGACTGATATATCCTGTGTCAGGAAACTACTGATAAGGCTAAATGATGCCACTATGACTATCCCTTCATCATTGATCAGAAGTAGGTACGGCTTAATTACAATAGTGTTTGGAAAGCATATTCTGAAATCTTCGCTAAGTATGGGAAGATGGTTACTTTCTCTCCCCCCCTTCCTCCCCCCTCTCTTTTTGGAGGATTAGAGATGCAAACCAGACTAGATGATCGGATTTAAATGTTCTTACAACACTACTGGCTGAATGGAATTACTTAAACTCTGAGTGCCTGGCTTTGCTTATGACTAATTTTTAACCTCTAGGGCAAGGCTCTCTGAGGAATTCTGGGGGTGGAAGTCCACAAGTTAGATTTGGAGACCCCTACCCTAGGGGATAGGGCAGCTGACTTTTTTTTTTTTTTGTGATTCTCCCAACATAGTACTGTAACATCTTTCACCCACACTTTGTGATACCACTATTATTTTAATCCAGAAATATAAAATACTTTAACTAAGGTAATTTGGCCAGAGCCTTCAGTTTCCATCCTATGGACTCAACCATAACTTTTTGAAAAAAATTAGAATGACTTACAAACATACAACTAGGAATGGAATGGAATGGAATGCCCCTTCGTCCCCCTCCCAATGCAGTAGAAGTGGGACATTTGTGATGCTTCAGATATCGCTGAACCCCAGCAGTGTCAGCAGAGGTGGTATTCTACTGGTTCGGACTGGTTCGAACCAGTAGTAGAGATTGCAGTTGCCCCCACCCACTCACCCAGCTGTACGGCATTCCATTTGGGCCCTTTTTTCACCAAAAGCGCATACGCGGAAGGCTGTGTGCATGCAAGGAGGTGGTATGTGCAAGAAAAGCGACCCCCCACGAGTGCGTGCTCACATTTGCGAACCGGTAGGGAAGGTAAGTGAATACCATCCCTGAGTGTCAGCAAGAATGGCTAAATGTGCGGTGGAGACTTTCAGCATCTACACGTTTTGAAAACTGAGTTCCATACTTGCTCCAGTAGGCAGGACTAAAATATTTCCAAGAATTCCTAAAAACAAGAAAGACCACCACTTGTCTTTCCAAGGTATCTTCCAGCTAGTTCCAGTTCAGGTCTTTTCTTTAATGGCTGGGGAGCACATGGACACTGCGAAGAAGTGGGATTCTCCAGGTAGGGAAATCTTATTCCCACCATTACAAAACTATCAATTCCAGCTATGAACCACACGCCTCTGGAAAGTTCGCATTCTCTCCTTCAGGAAGCTGAGGAACTAGGCGATTGGACTAGTAGAATAAGTAGGCAACTGGTTCCCCCCCCCCCCATCACCCATCAAAAGGGCACCAGTGTAGGAATTCTGGATTTGGACAAAGCAGACAACTATTGCTGGGTTTTGCTGTCCATCTTTGAAGGCCTTCCCATGTGATGCTTGTTCGATATGATGCTCTTATGCTTCAGCTCAGCATCTCAACTCTTGCTATAAATGAGGGTGAGAAAAAGGAGCATCCACTTCCAGTTGCAAGGGTGGACATGGGCCTTCCTCAATCTAGTGAAAAGAAAATGGGCTCTTCCCAATATTCTAGTCACTATTAGTCATCTTATAGTCACTACATCAGATTTGAGAAGGGTGAGAGAATGATACAACCTTCCGAATCTCTTGTTCAGAAAACATCAACTACCCTCTGCGGTCTTCATTCTCAAGACATTTAAATACTGTTTTCCTTATGGGAAGCTCACAAGAGTTACCCTGAGTTGCCAGGGAAATGCACTATAAATTTGCCATTTCTTTCTTTCATGAGCATATTTGACATTCATCCCAGTCTTAACTGAATTAGAAGAACAAACTTGGAAGAATCCCAATGATTTATATGGGATCTGGCAGCAAATACAAATAAATGTTGTAGTATTTATCTCTTAAATTGGTTTAGTTGACTTTCATTTGACTTTCACCATGGGGTAGATATGGGTTATTTTGTCCAGGTGATATTTCTCAGTGGCGAAATGCAAATTTTTTTGCCACTGGTTCTCTTGTGGGCATAGCTTGGGTGTGTGTATGTGTGTCATGTGACTGGGTGGGCGCGATAAACTTTTAAAAAAATTTAAAGCATTTTTTTACAACCTATTTGCCCGAACGAGTAGTAAAAAATGCTTTAAGAAATGAAAAAAAAAAGTTCAGCTGTGCCATGCGATCATGGGAACCTTCCCCCCCCCCCCTTTTAAAGCATTTTTGTACTACTGGTTCTGGTGAATAGGCAAAAAAAAAAAAGCTTTAAAAAGTGGGGGAGGGGAAAGCTTCCGACGATCACATAGCTCACGGCTGAGCAGTGCAATCCTCGGAAGCTTTTTTTTAACTGCTGGTTTACAGAACCAATGACAATCGTCCCTTCCAGTTCACGCAAACTGGTAGCATTTCACCCCTGATATTTCTGTTCTGTGGGCCAAGTGACTGGATTTTGTTTTCGGGCCTTTGGGTTGTGACCTCATTTGAGTTACTGCTGCAGACCTGCTACGTGGATTTTGTCTTCCTATGTTGTCAAAATAATGCTGCAAGTCCATGCAAAATTGTATCCCCAACCCTCCCAGGGACTTCTTTTTACGCTCGTCCCAGTTTTCAGGCTATTCTCTTCCAGTGGAAGAAAAGGAAATATACTGAGGGTCCTCTTCTCTACTGTAGATTGAAGATACTCCCTGTCTTACTCTATCCATTTTGTCTTTTGCATTTTCTCTGAAGATCCTATTCACTCTCTTAAGTGGAAGGGCCGGGTAGCTTTATTGCTACAATCTTTTAGTCCTGCTTTTTGGAACAAGTCGAAGGAACTATCCAGTTTTCGATAGCCTCCATCTCTGCAAAAAAAAGAAATGCCATGGCAACTCCAATATCCTCTTCCTTACCCCTGCAGTAACATTTTCACAGCTAGTCAGTGTCATGACCTAGAATCCAATTTCTCATATTTGATTATTGGGTCATTTTAACAGAGTCATAGAAAGAGGAGAACCAGAAACATTGCAGTGCAGAGATGAGAAAAGATGGCTTCATTGCCTTTGCTGGGAGGCACATTTTACCTCTCTTGAATTCTAGGGCAGGGCGTGGTGTGTGTCTGGGGGAGGGTCAGGAGGTAACGGGGCAGTTCAATTTGTCTTTCCCTATTGCATTTTTCATAATCTAAAAGAAATAAGGGGTTCTTGGTGCTGGCTGAGCTTAGTTCTTTTCTTGCAGACGTCTCACTAGATCATCAGAGCTCGGATGACATTAGAGTAGTAAGATAAAGGTAAAGGTTCTCTCGCATATATGTGCTAGTCATTCCCGACTGTAGGGGACAGTGCTCATTTCCCTTTCAAAGCCGAAGAGCCAGCACTGTCCGAAGACATCTCAATGGTTAGGGGGGGGGCATGACTAAATACCAAAGGCCCACGGAACACTATTACCTTCCCACCAAAGGTGGTTCCTATTTTTCTACTTGCATTTTTATGTGCTTTCTAACTGCTAGGTTGACAGAAGCTGGGACAAGTAACAAGAGCTCACTCCATTATGCGGCACTAGGGATTTGAATCGCCGAACTACTGATCTTTCTGATCGACAAGCTCAGCTACCGCCTATCTTGGTACTTATCATTAATTGGTTCCAGGAGGCACAATGAGTACCAAAAATGATGAATACCAAACAATTTTTTCTGTAAGGAATAATGTAGTCAGTCACAAGGCAACCAACACTGACAGGTTCTAGCTTGTATATTGTACCAAACAAAGGATGAGTACCAGGACAAAAGTTTCACAACAGAATGCATTGAGTATCAAAGTTGGGTGAGTTTCAAAGCAGTTGAGTATCAAGATATCACTGTACCTAGTTTGGGTAATGAAATGTCTGCAAGAAAACAACGAAGCTGAGAGAGCATCAAGGACCCCTCATGTCAACCCCGAACTATTCTCCTCTATTGATACCAAAAAATTTGGCTTAAACTGGTTGAGTAGCTGCACTGCTTCATTCAAGCTATAGTCTTCTCCTGATTATGCATCTTTTCTCTCCAGCATTGTGTGGTGGGGAGCTCTCTGAGCCAACAGGTGTTGTACTTTCTCCTGACTGGCCCCAGTCTTATGGAAAAGGTCAAGACTGCGTATGGGGCATCCGGGTGCAGGAGGAGAAGAGGGTGCTGCTAGACATTGAGATGTAGGTACTTCTGCTACTACCACCATCAATACCATCCCATTTTCTTGAGGGAGGCGTCCCAAATCAACCAAAGCAGTGTTGTCCTCATGGTCCCTGAAACCATCATCCATCATTAGCTTAATTGTTTAAATCATTCATACCATCGATTCATGGAAAGATGTCTATGTACTTTGAAGATAATCTTCTGTTATCAAATAGGATTCCTACTTAGAGGTCATCAACCAGAATGATACAGCAAATTCCTTATACAGTATTTATGGAAGGAAGCATCTGGATGGCGAAACATTTTAAATCTTCAAGTGCAAGAAAGAGTGGTCTATGTTTAATCTAGTATTTATGCTGCTAGATCTAATTATTTTCTATTCCATGGGGGTTTCAAAGTTAGGCTAAAATGACAATAGAACAGATGGAGGGGATTATTTAAGTCTCTTCTTAGAATCATTTCCCTCACAACAGTTCTAAAAATTTAGAGGCACCAGGAAGCTTGTCCAAAGCAGCAGACTGAATTCATATGTGTGTCTACAGTCACATAATAACAGAATCATTCTGGAGAGCCAATAAGTCAAGAGAGGTCCACTCAAGAGTTAGAAAGTTCTCCACAAATCAAAGTAACATCACTACAGTGATATTTTTTTAAAAAAAATCCTGAAGAATTTTATGCATTTACATGTGGCTAGGCACTAGATCAGGGATGGCGAATGTTTTTTTGCTTGGGTGCCAAAAGGGCATGTGCGTGTGTGATAGTGCACGTATGAGTGCCCACACCCATAATACAATGCCCTCCCCCCTTGCATGTGCGCACAACCCTCCCATGCATGCGCACAGGCCTCACTGAAACCTCCGGACTTCCAGTAGTCCAGTTGGGCCATTTTTTGCCCTCCCCAGGCTTCAGGAAAGCCCCCTGAAGCCTGGGGAGGGCACAAAATGGCCTAAAGAGCCTACAGGAAGTTCGTTTCTGAACTTTCAGTAGTCCTGTTGGGCTGTTTTTTGCCATCCACAGGCTCCGGAGGCTTTCCTGAAGTCTGCGGAGGGTGGAAAACGGCTTCCCCCTGCCCTCCGGAAGGCCAGTGGTGGGTTTCAAATTTTTTTAGAACCTCTTCTGTAGGTTTGGCCTGCTTTGTGGGAGTGGCTTACCAGCCATGTGACCGGGTGGGAGTGGCTTGCTGGCCATGTGACCGGGTGGGAGTGGCTTCACAGCCATGTGACTGGGTGGGCGTGGCCAACTTGTAAAATGTGGTGAAACTCACTTAACAATGCTCTTGCTTAGCAACCAAAATGTTGGCTCAGGAACTCTGGCATTTGAAGCACGCAAGTCTTAAAGCTGTCAAGTTACAAGACCCTCGCACCCCTACCCCTTTAGGAAAAAAAACCCCAGGGGTGTTCAAACTTGACAGCTTTAAGACTTTAAGGTTTAGCTAGGACTCTTAGAGGCGAGCGGGGCGATTGGTGAGCCAGCCAATCATTGAGCGGTGGGCAGGGCAAGCGTGGTGCGGATGGTCGGGGGGAGGGAGCTGGAACTGGTTCTAAACGGCACGGTAGATTTGTGGAACCTCTTCTATAGAAGAAGTTAGAACTGGCAGGAACCCACCCCTGCTTGGAGCTGACATAGGGCAACGCCTCGCGTGCCCTCAAATATGGCTCCGTGTGCCCCCCGTGGCATGCGTGTTATAGGTTTGCCATCACGGCACTAGATATAATGTGTTTGTTATCCTTCAACAGTCTTCTGAATCTAGATAGTATACCAGGCAACTGAGGTAAATTAGTACAAGAAGAATGGAAAAAGAACTAGGCAGCCGTTTGTAATCTTTGTTTCAGGCCAAAGTCCTGCTGGGAAGGAATGCTTTTAAGTCCCTTCTAAAATCTCATGTGTGTGGGTGGAAGGTTTCCACCATGCAGGGGGAGCTACAGAAAACTCCTAACTTTTGATTTCATACCCTTTGTACTAACATACAAACTGGCTCTTGACAACTAGACAGACAGGCATGTTTTATCGAGGAGTCTAATGGGAACCAGCACCATGTCATATGGGGCTTTACAGGTACGGGTAGTCCTTGACTTATGTCCACAATTGGGACCAGAATTTCCATTGTTAAGCAAAGCAGTTAGTGAGTCGCACCCAATTTTACAACCTTTTTGTCATGGTTGTTAAATAAATCACCCTGTTAAGTGAATCACATGACCGTTAAGCAAGTCTGGCTCCCTCCATTGACTTTGCTTGCCAGAAGCTGGCAGGGAAGGTCATGAATGGCGACCATGTGACCTAGGATGCTGCAGCCATCGAAAACATGCTAGTTGTGAAGCACCTGAATTTTTATCGTGGGACTGTAGGAATGCTGCAGTGGTTCTGAGTATGCTAGCTGTAAGTCATTATTTACAGACGATCGTAAGTCAAGGACTGCCTGTAATTACACGTATTCAGTAACCATAGCAATGGTGTGATTGTGTTTGGTCTGCTGTATGCTTTTCCCATATCAGAAATCTGGTTGCTGTCTTCTGTACCATTTGCAGCTTCTGAGTTGTCTTCAAAAGCAGTCCTCCATTATAGGAATCTGGTCAGGTGAAAGGAGGTTGGTGTCGCTAAAGATTCCTTGTCCAAGTAGGAGCATATCTGATATGTCAGCTGAAGATGTTTAAACAGAGCTTTGAATCCAAGAGGATCCCCAAGAATCTCTTCTATCAGAGGGAGAGAGGGAGCACAGTCCTATCTAGAACAACCATCAGAATTGACATTTCCAAGAAACCAAGAAGTTTACACACAAAGAGCACGTTTTAGTAGGGTTTTGTCCGAGCTTGTGTCTCTCATGCAGTACAGTATGGCTGCTTAACATGGATTCAGATTTCTCCAATATCACTGGTGATTACAGGCCTAATGGTGCTTCCCACATAACTGTTGACTAAAACTCTCTATTCAAGTTGGAGAAGAACCACAGCAAAGCAGCCCCCTAGCCTTCAACCCTTCCAGATGGTTTAGAAGATACCATGGCTAGTGGCACTTAAATGTCAACGAAAAAAATGTAATATGATTAGGAGGGGCACACCATCATGTAGATCAGAGGTGTCAAACTCACAGCCTGCAGGCTGGATGCGTCACATGCTGGCCACTGCCATCCCCCGTTTTAGCGAAGACAAAAAAAAGTTGCGATATGTCACGTGTCGACAATGTGATGCTGTGAGTTTGACACCCTTAATCCAGATGAAGATTGTCTACTTGTGTGATCAGTGCTGTTTCTGTCCAATGATTGGACAGAAAGGATCCAATCGATCCATTTCCTCTTAGACACTCTATGATTCCCCACCATGTTATCAATAAAGTGAGATTATGAAAATACTCTTCTGTTTTCCAAAACGTATGGTTCGGGAAAGCGCTCTTACAAGTTGCATTAAACCTTAATAAAGACTATACCTGGAAAAAAAAGACGCTGCTGCTTTAAGGAATCCGCTCATTAAAGTTAATACAGCAATTGACATAGAGAATCTTGAAGCCTGAAAAGAAAGCTGCATATGTGAGGTCAAAATAGCAGGCGCCGACGATGGTGAATGTGTGTGCCTATGTGTGAAGAACAACACACGGGATTACTTCCAAGTAATTCATTCACTGTTGTTCACCTACAGACAGAATCTTCCAGACTAAAGCAACTATCTATATACCATATTGATCGGAGTATAAGATGCACCTCCCCCCCCCCAAAAAAAGAGTGTGAAAATCTGAGTGCGTCTTATACACTGAATACAGCATTTTTGGCCTCTCAAAACCCAGCCCCCTTTGCAAAAATGGTCATGCCTAGCCTTTAGGAGGCTTCCAGAGTGCTCCTGGGGGGCCTGGGAGGGCACAAATGAGCCAAAGATGGGCCGTTTTTTTGCTCGTTTTTGCCTCCCCCCCAGCCACCAGGAGCACTTTACAAGCCTCCTAAAGACTAGGCATGATGTCCTTTTTTTGACAAAAAACAGGCCCATTTTCGTGAAAAACAGACTGCTTTTGGGAGGTCTGCAGATTGCAAAACCCCCTTTTTTTAAAAAAAATTCCCTCTTCAAAATCTTGGTGCGTCTTAAACTCAGAAAAATACAGTAACTGCAGATATACTCTGCAAACTGTCTGTCCTTGCCCTCCTCCTGCCTATCAGACATTTTAAGCTGCTCTGCCGTTTTTATCTTCGGGAGGCAGCCCCTCCCTTCTGTGTCAGCCCTGACGTTCCATTACAGTGTCAAAATGGAGGGTGTGACAGGCAATTGAAACCACTTCTTTTTAAAGTATATCACATGCATGTAAGAAAAGTGAAGAAGGGCTTCGACAAGTCAATTGCACATACCCTTTTAACATTATTGACATCTGTCTCCCATCTGGGGATCCCTCTAGATCCAAAGCACTAATTCAGAATCATTTTGGACTCGGCTCAAACCCTATATTAATACTTTCTTTCATTTAGAGGTTCCAATATTACTTCCTGGTTGAAGAAAAATCCATGCTTGTCTTCTCATCCGTGTGTGTGTGTGTGTGTGTGTGTGTGTGTGTGTGTATCTGCACTCACTTGCCCTTCAGTTTAGAGCCATGAAATAACAGAAATAGGCTGTGGACTCCTTCACTTTCCTTTCCCCCTTTCAACAGTCCTTTCTCTTTGTTTTCTCCTTCTCCCCAATTCCCCTGCTAGCCTCAACATCCGCAAATCTGATGTGTTGACTGTTTTCGACGGAGGAGACTTAACCGCCCGGATCCTCGGCCAGTACCTGGGCCTACATTCTCGGTTCAGCATTTACTCTTCAGGCCCAGCAGTCACCCTGCAATTCCAGTCAGACCCCGGTGACCCCCTTTTCGGTCTCAGCCAGGGGTTCCTGGTGCACTATAAGGGTATGAGAAAAGGCTATGATATGCCTTGGGTAAACTGTGGATAGCGAGATAGAGAGAGGGAGGGAGAGCGTGGGGGAGTGAATGAGTGGGTTAGTGGGAGGGAGAGAGGGTGAGGGGGGAAAAGATGGGGCAAGAGAGAGGGAGTGAGAGAAAGGAGGGAGAGAGGGAGGGAGGGTAAGGGAGAGAGTGGGGGAGAGAAAGAGGGTGAGGGGGGAGGGGGGAACGAAGGGGAGGGAGGGAGAGGGTGGGAGAGAGCGAGGGGGAGGGAGAGAGGGGGAGGGAGAGAGAGGGAGAGAAAAGTTGGTGTAAATTGATGGCTGATGACTCATCCTGTGAAGATGGTTTAAATATTTAAGCCGCCTTCAAAAAGGTTTCCAGAAGCTGCTAGGGCTGAGAATGGATGGGAATGTTGAACAATGCATTTATTTGAGATCAGAAACAGGAGAAGGAAAAGGAAAGAGCTCAAATGCATCTGAATAAAACCAAGGTGATATTTCTGCCCAGTTGTAATTTTAGCAGCAATAGATTGAGGAAGAAAAAAGACAAGTTTTGCTTAAATGCCAGCCTGGAGGACAGTCTAAAGTTTAAACACAGAGTGTGCGTCACAGCAGTATTCTTGTAATTGTGCAACTGAGCGTTGGTTGGGGATCCTTTAATTTGGATTTCTGAGCAGGGGGTTTGGTCCTTTCTAACAATATGATTGTATGAGTTGCTTGTAGAGAGGAACTCCTGACATGAAGTAGAAAAGTGGGAAAACAGGTGAGATTTGGTGAGGAGAGGTAGGATAGTACATTGATGATGTTACTTAGTTTGGTAATGAAATGCCTGCAAGAAAACAAACAAGTTCAGAGAGTAACAAAAGGCCCCTCAGTTCAACCCCGAACTCTTCTATCAGACAGGACAATGCCTGGCAGAAGGTAGTTGTTATATCCTCTCCTCTCCTCCCTCCCCTCCCCGCTTTTTCTCCTCTCCTCCTCAATTCTTCTCCCCTTCTCTCCTTTCCTCCTCCTCTTCTCCTCCCCTCCCCTCAATTCTCCTCCTCTCTCCTCTCCTCCTCCTCTTCCCCCCTCCCCTTCCCTCTCCTCTCTTCACAGAAGTTCCACAAAATGACACTTGTCCCGAACTGCCAGAGGTGGAGTTTGGTTGGCGCACAGCTTCTCATACCGCTGTTATCCGCGGCACAGTCGTAACCTACCAATGTGAGCCAGGCTATGACATTGTTGGCTCCGACATTCTCACCTGCCAGTGGGATCTATCATGGAGCAACAGCCCACCTACTTGTCAGAAGAGTAAGTCTTTCTGGTGCTAAAACAGGTGATAAGGATACTCCACATTAGGGCTTATCTAAGCATGAAGGAGGAGGTGTGAAAGAGAACCGGAGGCAGGCGCAAAAAAGGGGGAGGAGTTTAGTGGGCATGAGAAGAGACACACAGCCTAGAGGTGGGAGCTGTGGGAACAGAACATTAGAGTGACTATACTTTGCTGTCACTTTGACTGGAAGCTTACTTTTACAGTTTTTAAGATTATGTTGTTATCTTAATTAGCATTACACCAACTAGCATTAAAAATGCCTTTCTTGAATCTGCTTGGTTTTCACTTTTTGTGTTGGCCAGCTATGTCGAGCCTGGTGTGTGTGTGTATGTGTGTTTGTGAACTTTGATGTAGTATTTTAGACTTTCTAATAGGAGAGTTTTTGGTTCATTGTTTGCAGTTCTAAAGCAGTGATGGTTAACCTTTTTGTTGTCACATGACAAAAGTGTGCGTGTGCACCGACACTCATAATGCAATGCCTGTGTGATATCCCCCCCATGCACCCCATACCCCTTTGCATGTGTGCGCCCCCCTCCCCGCGCCCCATTTTGGACCTAGTAGGCCTCCCTGCAGTCTCCTGGGACCCAAAACGGGCCGTGGCGGGGGAGCACCTAGGAGATCTTCCTGCAGGCTCCCTGCCACAACCCCCTGCACTCCCCCCGTCCTCTGTGCATACATGCACACACACACCGTCCCCGTGCATGCACGCATGTCTCCCGCATGTGCCCCCTCCCTCAACCATGTGCGGCAGAGACATGAAAATCAGCTCGCCGGCAGGAGGCACGCGCAACAGCTCGTGTGCCCACAGAGAGAGCTGTGGGTGCCACCTGTGGCACGCATGCATAAGTTTGCCATCACGTTTCTAGAATATTTGTGTCACTTTAGAAGCAAAGTTGAAACATTCCCGGAGTAGAATGGCACTCTAAAATATCCACATAGTCAGATATTATTCCTGAATTGGGAATTAGAGGGAAATACAGAGGCCTCTTTTCATACTTTACTGCAACTTCTCTTTCCCCAAGTTATAAATTGTGCTGATCCTGGAGAGATTAGCAACGGCAAGAGGAGCATCACAGACCGACATTTCTCCATTGGCTCTCACGTCCAGTACTTCTGTCATGAAGGCTACGTAGTGGAAGGGAGTACCACACTCACCTGCTACAACCGGGATACGGGTACCCCTAAATGGAGCGACCGAGTACCCAAGTGTGTCTGTAAGTAAAAGTGGGGGAAGGAAAAAGCAAATAGAAGGGAGGAAGCTAGAAGTGGGAGGGTCTTTAAAGCAGCAAAATACAGGACTGTATATTTTGACAAGAGCTTAGCTGGTCTGACTGGTTATAGGGAGATCTCAACCTATCACTGGTCACTTAACAACTGTTCAAAGTTGTGGTGAAGCTATCTTGGAGCTACTTACAACCTGGATTTCAAGTTCTGATAGTCCCCTCCCCCACAGTCACATAATGAAACTTGGGGGGGCGGTCAGAAACATGGTCAGCCATTTGCAGTATCCTGCAGTCACCTCATTGCATTTTAAGATGGTTTTCTCAAACATCAACACAGACTTCTAGTTTCCAGCAAAACTGCGGCCATTATAAACTCTTTGTTGCCCCATTTTCCTTTTCCAGTGAAATATGAGCCTTGCCTGAATCCTGGGGTTCCAGAGAATGGGTACCAAACTCTTTACAAGCATCATTACCAAGCAGGAGAGTCCCTGCGCTTCTTCTGCTATGAGGGTTTTGAACTTATAGGGGAAGTGACGATCACCTGCATACCAGGACATCCATCCCAATGGACCAGCCAGCCACCCCTCTGCAAAGGTATGGGGAGAATATTCCCCATCGTATGTGGCTTTCACTCACTGTTTTGTGACCCTCTGCTTTGTTTGCCTGGCATTTTTTAAAATAGTCCCTTGGTCTCTTTCCCCCCACCAGTGGCCTATGAGGAGTTATTGGATGACCGGAAACTGGAAGGTGAGTGGAAAGAAGTTTGGGAAGGGATTTTTGGAGGGTGGTAAACATTATTTTCCTTCCTTCCTTCCTTCCTTCCTTCCTTCCTTCCTTCCTTCCTTCCTTCCTTCCTTCCTTCCTTCCTTCCTTCCTTCCTTCCTTCCTTCCTTCCCCCCTCCCTCCCTCCTAATTCTCATTTCTTCCTTCCTTCTTTTCCTCCTCCCTCCCTCTCTCCTAATTCTCCTTCCTTCCTCTCTTCCTCCAGCCCTCCTAATTCTCCTTTCTTTCTCCCTCCCTCTCCCCATCCTCCCTCCCTCCTTTCTCCCTCCCTCCTCCCACCTCCCTAATTTTCCTTCCTTCCTTCCTTCCCGGGGACCATGGGTGACACATTTGGTTCTCTATGTCAAAACTGGCTGAGGAATTCTGGTAGTTACAGTCCACAAGTCTTAAAGTTGCCAAGGTTGGAGACCCTGCTCTATGTAATAGCTCCCATCCTATGGAATATTCTTTCCCAAGAAATACATCCAGCTTCCACTTTGCTGCAATTCTAGAAACAGGTTAAGACTGTTTTATTTTAATGATCTTTCAGTCCCAGCTGACTGACTGTGGGCAACTATCATGGATTTTATTTCATAGTTATCTTTGCTTTTTGTGGCTGTTCCTAGTCTTTCATTATGTTTTAATTCACTTATTGTTATACTTTTGGGTTTTTACAGTTCTTTTGTGATTGGGATGGACTATAAATTCTGAAAAATAAAATTTAATTCAAGGTACAGTGTTTGATACATACATCTCACACATACCACTTTTTTCTTGTAGTCACCCAGACCACAGATCCTTCCCACCAGATGGAAGGTGGCAACATTGCCCTGGCAATCTTCCTCCCCATCATTCTCGTCATCCTGCTGATTGGAGGCATCTACATCTACTACACTAAGTGAGTGATATCAAACTAATTTATATTTGCTTTGCTCAGTGGGCAGTGCCATTCGTCTCTGTGGTTTGATTCCAGTTAAGTTGCATTTTATTTATTATTATTTTTTATTTTATTTATTTGTTTTATTTTATTGTACTATACTGTATTGTATTGCATTGTATTTTCTTATATTTTATTTTATTTATTTTATTATTTATTTATTTTTATTTCATTTATCTGTTATTTAGCCCAGCTCCCTCACAATGTGACTCTGGAAGACAGACATGTTGTTTAATTGCAAATAGAGACGAATTGGAATTTAATTCCATTTCGAAGATTTTAACCTGAAACCCTACACAGTTTAAATTTCCAGGTGCAAGGAGACAATTATAATAATTTGTCTACTTAATGATGTTGAAAATGCCTTAACACTGCATTCGTATAACCAGTTCACAACCAAGATCATAGGTATGTCAAGTGACAATAAAAAAACTCTCCATATATGGCTAGAAGGAGCTTTGATTCCTGCCGAATCAGTAAGTTTTATGTTTTACACTTTCAAGAACAGGGTCCACAATCCCGGGCTACAAGCTGTTTGGAACCAGGCTGTGGAAATCCCCCGCATACACAGGCTGGCCCGCAAAGTCGAAAAGAGCGGGGAACTCTGTTCTAGAAAGTATTAACCACTGTCCATACCTGCCACTAAAGATAATTAGAGTAGCTGATTGATTGTTTATCCATTCTGTTTCTTTGAATGGCCTTGGCCTCAGGTATAAAATGAAGTCAATATATGGACAAAAATGTGATTGATGATCTGATTAATTTTGTTGAGATAAATATGGCTGTGATGACATCTGGGAGAGTGGGGGGGGGAGCCTCCCACCAACACTGCTACTGGTTCGCCCGAACTGGGGCGAACCGGCACAGTGCCACCTCTGTACTGCACCAAAAAAAGTTGGAAATCCCTTTTTTCCCTCTTTTACCTTGCACTCCTCTCTTTTCTTTACCTTGCTCCCTTCCTTCATTATTTTGCTTCTTCTTGTATTTTATAGTATAATAAACTTGAAGAAAACTTTTTAAAAAATGAATACGTGATTGAAATGTTGGATGTGCCCAGAACATAGGAAGCTGCCTGATATCCAATTAGACTATTGGTTGATCTCATTCCTTCAGAGACGGTATTTGAAGATGCTGGTGACCAATTCTGAACCATCCAAATGCAAAATATATAATCTCCTTCACTGGGTTATTTCTGTAACATACGGTCCATGGAGTTATGCCATTAAAATGAATCTGATTTTCCAAACTGGTAGAGGCTGGTTCTTTCAACCCATTCTCTTCTTCTTCTTTTACTTTCCTGCAGATTCCAAGGAAAAACTCTCTTTGGCTTCTCCTTTTCCAGCTCTCACAGCTACAGCCCTATCACTGTAGAATCTGATTTCAACAACCCTCTCTACGAGGCTGGGGTGAGCTGCGGACGCTCAGCCAAGCCGTTGTTCTATAGTACCTATTTTTTAAAAGCTCTGATTAAAGAGGATTTAGTTATTGCGGTTCTGCATTTCGCCCTCTCTTCGCTGCTGCTTTCAACCTCTTGCAATCCTGCTGCTGTTCTGTACAGATTTATCCCAGATTTGGGCTGTAAAATTAGGGTCAGCCATTAGGTCTTTTGCAAGAGATATAACCGTTCCCAAGTGGGTCATCTGGCATTTTACAACCTGAATGAGTTTATTACAGATTTTCTCCCAACAAAGGTATCCATTGGCCACATTTCTACTGGTTTGGGGGAATTTTGCTCATTTCAACACCATTCCGAGTACAGCAGAGGTGGGTTGCTACCAGTTTGAACTGGTTCAGGTAAACTGGTAGTGGAAATTGTGACTGGGGTCATTGAACCGGTAGGGATGGCAGGCTTGCCACGCCCAAAACCGGTTCCCCGGTCACTGCAGCATTTTTTTTTGGCATTTTTAGGCATGCACAGACCTATTTATAGGCAACTATGCACACGCAGCAACCCACTCCTGGAGTACAGGTAGACCTTGACTTATAACAGTTCGTTTAGTGACCCTTCAATGTTACCACGGCACTGAAAAATGTGATTTACAACCATTTTTCATAGTTACGACCTTTGCACCATCCCCATGATCATGTGATCAAAATTCAGACGCTTGGCAACTGACTGATATTTATGACCTTTGCTACACTATATTGCCAAAAGTATTCGCTCACCTGCCTTTACTCGCATATGAACTTACTGTACGTGACATCCCATTCCTAATCCATAGGGCTCAATATGACGTCGATCCACCCTTTGCAGCTATAACAGCTTCAATTCTTCTGGGAAGGCTGTCCACAAGGTTCAGGAGTGTGTTTATGGGAATTTTTGACCATTCTTCCAGAAGCGCATTTGTAAGGTCGCACACTGATGTTGGACGAGTTTACGTGGCCTACCACTTCGTGGCTGAGTTGCTGTCGTTCCCAAACACTTCCACGTTCTTATAATACAGCTGACAGTTGACCGTGGAATATTTAGGAGCGAGGAAATGTCACGACTGGATTTGTTGCACAGGTGGCATCTTATCACAGTTCCACGCTGGAATTCACTGAGCTCCTGAGAGCGACCCATTCTTTCACAAAAGTTTGCAAAAACAGTCTGCATGCCTAGGTACTTGATTTTATACACCTGTGGCCATGGAAGTGATTGGAACACCTGATTCTGATTATTTGGATGGATGAGCGAATACTTTTTGCAATATAGTGTATATCCCAAGGTCATGGAATCCCCTTTTGCGACCGTCTGACAAGCAAAGTCAATGGTGAAGCCAGATTCACTTAACATCTGTGTTACTAATTTATCAACAACATTGATTCACTTAATGACTGTGGCACTGGTGAGTTCCTACCGGTTCAGCCGAACCAGTAGTGGTTTGGCAGCCTGGTGTCTGGAACTGGGAGCGACCCAGTCCAGCCACACTCCTGAACCGGTTCTCCGTAGGCGCCACCATTTTGTTTTCCCTTCTGCGCATGCACAGAACAATTTTGTTGCGCTATGCCTGCATGTGCAGCGCACCCACGAGAGAACTGGCAGTAGTGCCTGCTGGAACCCATCCCCGGACTATGGCAAGAAAAGTCATAAAATGGGACAAAATTCATTTAACCAATCTCTCACTTAACCACAGAAAATTTGGGCTTAATTGTGGTCATACGTCAAGGACTCCCTGTACTCCCTTCAGTACTTCCACATGCTGCCAGTAGTGGTCACCAAAGGGCTCCTTTAGAGTTAAGAGAAAAGGAAACCATGCGAAGATTAATTCTGGTTTTATTTACTTAATCATGATTTACTGAATTTATCCTCTCTGGTGGGTTGGTACATGGGCCCAACGAACCCTGCCACAGTGCATGAAGATGATCTTCTGATCTTTGGGTAGTTTAAAATCAACTAGATGAAGGAAAAGAACTGGCGAGTTTCTGTCCCTAAAATAAGTTGTTTCCCCTCCTTTTTTTTCCTGCTTAACAGGACACCAGAGAATACGAAGTTTCCATTTAGAAGACGTCAAGAGGATCTGCCATTCTTCTCCCAAACCCAACTAGGCCTGAGGATCAGCGACTGAGAATGATTCCTGATTTGGAGGGAATAGCGGAAGGTGGTTTTTGGGAGGGGGCTAAGGGAAAATGGAGGGGAGAGAAGGAGTTTATCCTTTCTACCCCACAAATTCAGCTTTATCTCTTCTTCTCCATGTTGCTGCCTGACTGTCCACTCTCAGCTTTGGACCACTCCCTTCTCCCGTGTAAATACTCTCTTCAATGTGCCAAATGTGTTTCTCACACACACACTCACAGAGTTATTATTATTCTGCTTTATCTGTTCGTTTTATTTCTCTATTTATTTATTATGTTACACTTTTCCTTTTTTCTTCATTTTAACGATCATTCCCTTAGTGGTTGAAAAAAAGGAGGAGGGGGTTGACTTCATCCCTTCTTCCATACTTTACCCCCCCCCCCCCACTCCATTTTTAAGGAACTGGGCCTGAGTTCTAAATGGTGCTGCCATTGAACATAAAATAAAATAAAAATAATTTCTGTAAACAAGGCTGTACAGTAAGATCACTAAAACCCAATATATGTGGCTTTCCACTAGGAGATCTATTTATTCCTAAAATCAGTGGCTAACAGACATGGGCAACAGAAAAAGCCAAATGCTGAGAGGCTTTAGAAAAGATATTGATCCCTAATTTTTTAACATGGGAGCAAGTCTCCCTCATGTTGTTCAGAAAATTTACCTTCATAAAATTGGGAATACATTAGATAACCACGGAAATATAAACAGTGTCATAAAACCATTAGCTGTTTAGATTATAAACCATTGGAGTTTTGCAAGGTTTGTGTGCTGCAACATGCCCAATCAGAAAGTAATCAGACTTCAATTTTAATGGATTTGTGGAGATGTAATAGACACACTCTATATTACAGAACACCAGGAATAGATTGTCAGGTGTTATATCCTGGGGCTGTAGAAATAACCTACAATGACAATGTAATCGTTTTACAAGATTTAGCTGTATTTTCTTTCTTGTACCACTAATTTCTTTGGCTTACTGCTTTTTACTCCTGTTCTATGCTTTGCCTAATATTACTTAGTGTATAAGGGAACTTAGTGTGATGGGCATGTATGTATCTACATATACAACCCAGGACGAGGGTTGACACCAAGATAAGCACACACAGGAGTGCTGCCTATAAAAGACTTTCTATTTATATTTTAGTTCTTTTTCTTCTAATCTAACAGAGATGGGCACTGCCCCCTAGAGTCGGGAACAACTAGCACATATGTGCGAGGGGAATCTTCATCTTTAATCTTCTAATATTTCTCCCACCTCTGAAAGTAACAAGAATAAGAAAATAAAATAAAATAAAACCAACATAATGCAGATCCTGAAAAGAGAGGCTTGGTAGAACTTCACTAAGCAAAGTTGGTCTTTTCGTTAGATTGGAAGTCATAACCACCCAGAGTCAATAAATTCATTACTTATTTGTTTGTTAGGCAGTTTATCCTTTCCTTCCTTCCTTGGGAACTGCTTTCATAGCACTTCCTCCTCCGATTTTTCGCTAGAAAAATGCTGTGGTTGGATTAGGATAAAAATGAGGGAAGGGCACTGGCCCAAAGCCATCCAGTCAACTTCCGTGGCTGCAGGTGGACTTGGATCTGATCTCCGTGATCCTCGTCAAATCCTTTTAGCATTAGATCACATTGGCCCTTTGTTTACCATATTTTTAGCAGTACAGAATGGCTGTGGGGAGTCAGTTTAGTTTTACATTTGAGATACAACCGGTTCGTACCCAGCTTATCTTCGGAGCTACCGGTTTGCCCAAACTGGTCCGAACAGGTAGAATCCCACCCCTGATTAATCCTTGACTCTCGTTCTACACGAAGATAGAAGACATCCTAGAATAGGTAATATATCTGTTCAGCCATTGTGATTGCTGAAAAAAATTCATTTTAAAGTCCCCAAATCTTTGGAGGAATAATTGATAAATCTTTTGATCAGTGTTCCTCTGGAGCTATTTCCCATGAAATTCATATGGTTGTTTAGATATGGAGTAAAACCTTTTAATAATAAAACTTCTCCCTCATGATTAGGAGGATCCTTATAACTTTTAAAAGATAAAAGTGCATCTGATAATTTTATGTTGCTTTCAAAGTTAACAAATCACTGAATATTACTAATTATGCTTATAAGAACAATATTATTTTTAATGGTACTTTACAGCCCTTTTAAAATAAGACAGTGTACATTTTCCCCGTTTGTCTAATGTACTGGCCCAAATAATGAAATAGCTGCAGGTTTTGCAGCCTCTGACTTATTAAGGTATCTCTAAATGATTTTAAAAAGAGAGAGCAATGTAATTTTGTCTGGAAAAGATCAATTTTCCTCCTTCACAGTATCTTAACAAGAAAAGAACATGCCCTCCTGGTATTAGACAGTTGCTTTAAGGATTAAATAATATTTCAGGATATAAATGGTTTATGGACTGTCTCCCTTGATTAACATCATAGAAAGCCACTGGCTGCCTTGTATCTTCTTCAGGATGTTGTCGTTTTGTGTGGCTCTCATAGTCTTAAGCAGGGGTCCCCAAACCTGGCAACGTTAAGACTTGTGGACTTCAACTCTCAGAATTCTCTCAGGAGAATTTTGGGAGTTGAAGTCCACAAATCTTAAAGTTGCCAAGTTTGAAGACCTCTGCTCTTAATTATGACAACAGGAAAGATCCTTAGTGCCAAAACGTATGAAAGTACACTTTTACAGCTGTTCAATCAAGCAACCCTCTTTTAGGGCATGAGAGTTTCTGAATGGAATCGCAGTACTCATCTCCCACAGGGTAAAGTTTGTAGTAGGTGAGAATATTGTACCTAAAGCCCCTTCACTTACTGCCAGTATGGAGCAGGACATAAAAATAGTACTTACCAGCCCGTCTCCTGTCCCAAATAGTGAAACTGACTTATATCAACCCTTCCCTGGTGGCCAGTCTTGTATTTTGGAAGAAGGTGAAAAGTATTATTTACTCCAATTTTTGTAGATAACTTATCCTTCCTCTTTGTAGGTATTTTATCATGCTAGGAGGACAGCCCTGACACATCCCCGCAAATGACAGTGCCATTTCTGGGGAATGCTCTCCTTTGCATCGTTACCATTTACAATTCTGTTTAATTTTTAATTTGGCCTTTGGTTACCCCCCCTCCCTCCCGCTCCTTCTCATTTGCTTTTATTTTGGAGCAATAAATAAAACGCACCATTTGTAAAAGCTGTGGTGTCTATACTTCTGTTACAGTCCAACAGGAAATGAGTGTACTCTGTGTGGCAATGGGCAAGTTTGGTCAGCCAACTTAGCAAAAAAGTGTTTAATGGTAACACACCATGAAATGGTACTTTCACACCTGTTTGAGGGGAGAGCGCTTTGTGTTTTGAAAGAGGAGAAGCCGGTGGCTAATTGGGTGTTGAAAAAGGTCCAAGTGCAAATGAATATTCACACGGAAACCCAATGGTTTCTCAGTACTTTTATTTTAATAAACTTAAAGGTCTGTGGGGGTTCTTTCATTGTCCCAAAGGTGCTTCTTTTCAAGAGGCAACTGGTCTTTCTGGTTTTTCTTTGAAGATGTTTCACTTCTCATCCAAGAAGCTTCAAAAAAACCCCAACAAACAGAAAGTCCAGTTGCCTCTTGAAGAAAAGCACCCTTGGGACAACCATGATCTGGATGACTGAGAATCTCCATAGACATTTTTCTTTCAATCAACTAGAAATTGCATCAAGCAGCCCATAGGCAAAAATAAATACATGTAAAAACAACCTGTCCCTTTAACAGAATTTAAGGTACGGTTGAGCCATTTATGGAAAGGAACCTAATCAGTTACTAATGGTTGTGAATAAAAATGTGAACAGGTGGCTTGTTTGAAATATTAGCATCACATACAGGAGGTGGGAGGTTCTATAACCACTATGTCACTTATCTATTTCTGGATCCTACACCTATCTTGTGGGCCTTCATTTCATTTGTGCACTAGTTGCTAACCCAGCATTGCCTGAGTATTTATAGACATCGAAGCGTTTGTCTGACAGGGAACCATTGAGAGGGGCTTTTCTTCCCCCTACTCCCATGCCCATCATCCCTGCCCGCTCCCTTTCCCCCTCCCGTGCACTCCTTCCTGCCTGTCTACGATCCTGGCACTTTGCTCCGAAGGATTTGCCTGACAGGGAGCCATTGAGAGGAGCTTTTCATCCCACAACTCCCATGCCCATCATCCCTGCTTTATCCTTTCCCCCTCCCATGCGCTCCTCTTTCCCGCCCTATCTACCGATCCTGGCCCTTTGCCCCAAATCCATCAGGCGCTTCCCCATTGGTCCACTGGAGAGCAAATGTCACAGCTGGCTTTCCGAACATCACAAACAATTGCCACTCTAGGATGCCGCACCTGCTCTCAACGGGCCAGGGATTCCAAAGTTATGTGACACACACACACACACACATACACCAGGGGTGTCTCTCCCCCCACCAAAATTTGTTTCCGGATTGTGTACCAATTTGGGTTGAAATTACTTAAGGGGCTCCAGATTTCAAAGATGACCTGTGGAGTGCTAGGTACTCTCTGAGCTAGATTGTTTGCTTGCAGATGTTTAATTACCCAACTAGGAAACATCAGTGCTAATGATTGTGGGGCTTGCTCCCTGTTTATACCCTTACACTGATGGTGTTATCTAGCAGGGTAAAGAAATGCCTGCAAGAAAAACAACGAAACTAAGCGCCAAGGACTTCACAGTTCAGCCCATAGAATATTCTCTTCCATGTGCCTGATCTGTTAACCTAACCATCATAGCCCATGCTCTAGAAAATCATTGGCAAGCCTACTGACACACTGTCGCAGCATCATTAGTTGACAATGTATTTTTTAAACTCCCTTCACCACAAGCACTTTGATTAAGATTTAAAAAGCAAATGCTTTGGTAGGGAAGTTGTCATCTATTAAGGTAAAATAAAGCCGCCTTTGCTGAGATCAAATCCTGGTGTTGACATAGAAATGTCTATATATGGGTAGTTCGTTTTACAATTCAGAAGTAATCGCTGCTGCCTTTTTGAGGAATAGTTCTGGTTTGGTAGTTTCCCACTGTAAAATCTCAATTTCTACCCCACTCCTGGGAGAAGGATATTGTAAAATCCCCTTTCCCTCCCCACCCTACCCCACTAACCTGCTTTCCAGCTCTGTTCTCCTGTGCAGGGCAACAGAAGAAAACCCAGCCAATCAGCTGGGACTCCGATCAGCTGGGATTCAGGAGGCAGAGAATAGATGGGGGTGAGTCGAGTCAGAAGTGGTATTTACTGGTTCTCTGAACTACTCAAAATTTCTGCTACCGGTTCGCCAGAATCGGTCAGAACCTGCTGAATACCACCTCTGGTCCCAACCAAACTTGAGGGTTGGTAATGGGTGGTTGTTCTATAACATGACTGGCTCAAGGAATTATGGGAGTTGAAGTCCACAAGTCATAAGAGGGCCATGGTTCTCCACCCGTGTTTCAGAAGATCTCTATCTATTGAAACCGGAACCGAAATAAAACTTTGTCCTGTTAAACATCTGCTGTACAATAAGAATACAGGTAGTCCTCGACATACACCCATTCATTTAGTGACCATTCAAAGTTACAATGGCAGTGACTTACAACCAATACTTACAATCATTGCAACATCCCCACCAATGGTGGGTTCCTACCAGTTCACATCGGTTTGGTGAAACCGATAGTGGAAATGGTGGCCGGGTCGCCAAATTGGTAGCTCGCCACACCCCCAAGCCAGTTCCCCGGTCGCCGTGACATCTTTTTTTGACCTTTTAAAATGTTCTGCTCATGTGCAGACCTATTTATAGGCAATTGTGCACACGAAGTGAGAACGTGCGTGCAAAATCACGCACACTCCGAAACGGCAGTAATGATCAAATTTAGGCACTTGGCAATTGGTGTGTCATTTCAACGGTTGCAATGTCCCGGTCAGTATACTGTGTTGTATCTTAACAGATGTGCAAAATTACACATCTTAATGACAAATCAAGTTTCTCTTGTAGTGAAAAAAAATCATGGTTTTAGCATAAATTATCTCATTTATACATTTTTTTAAAGTGCATGTTTCTTCCACTTCAGTGGCAATTTGAAGATGTGTGGATTTCAATGTCCAGAATTCCCCAGCTAGCTTATAAGAAAAATCTCCAGAACCATTGTAGAGAGTCAGCATTCATCTATCCTCCTAGAGCAGTGGTGGGTTCCAGGCGGTACGCCCCTGTATGGGTGTACCGGAGCCTGCCTGGAGCATCGGATACTGTTCCAGTATGGTGCTCCGGAGGGCCACCCGCCCATCCAGGCTCCTTACTGGTCTTTTAAGTCTTCAGCGCTTCCGTGCACCTGCATGGCAAGTACAATGCCTGCGCTCTGCTCTGCTGAGCAGCTGGAGCATCGCGGAGGCTCTTGGAGGTGCTAAGACGCACACATGCGCTGCGCACGTCCATGTGGATGTTGCCAGGCCCATTCCAAACGTACCAGTTGGAACAGGATCCGGAACCCACCACTGTCCTAGAGACTGAAATATTTTGGGGACTATTAAAAGAGGCAAGATAGATATTCCCTCTAAAGGAGAAATGGGGGGTGGATCTTAAGGGAGGCAGAAACCAGCCCCAGTTTCCCTGCCCCAAGCAGAGAGGTGGTATTTAGCCAGTTCAGACCAGTTTGCCTGAACCAGTAGCAGACCCACCCACCCATCCCGGCTCTATGCCATCCTATTTAAAACATGTTTGAGGTCGGACACATGCGCGGAAGGTGCACGTGTGAGTAAAGCACTTGCGCATAAGGCCGGGTGTGTGGGTGGCAAACCAGTGGTAACAAAATTTGAAATCCACCGCTGCCCAAGCAGAAACTGAGAAGGCCAGCTTTTAGAAATGCAGATCTATTCAGAAAGATTGGTTCAGAGAGAAACTTCAGATAAGCAATAAGCCAAAGGTTGACAAGATTAGCTCAGACAAACACCTAGGATTTGCATTTCCCCTTTTGCCTTACAGAGCCACCCATGATTCCTACAAGACCCATAGAAATAAAAAAGGTAAAAGACCCCACCCTACTGTCCACTCCATTTTGTCAGCTGTTCCAGAATTGTACTCTCTGTGTGTGTTGGTTCTGTTCACTAAACAGAATCTTTCTTTCCAATCAGCCTCCATTTTATTCCTGGCTTGGAACTGGACTTGGATATTTCTTCCAACACCATATTAAGGGAAGACCTTAATGGCACACATTTTGAACCCTTAGATCTTTTCATCGGACAAGATGTTGTTAAAAATAAATTTCCAACAGCTAATTTTAGGCTACTTTTTAAGGGAGATTCCCCATTCTTCTTCATCCCTGAGGATGCAACCCTGAAACATCACACTACAAAACAAGGTTATCTGGCCATATTTACACATGGCAGCAAACCATTATATGGTTTGTCTGAATGCAATTGTGTACATCTATGCATTATTGGTTTACTGACTAAACCAGGGGTGTCAAACTCGCTCATCACGGCAGCATCACATGATGTATTGTGAATTCCAACCCCCCTTCGCTAAACCGGGTATGGGCGTGGCCAAAGCATGATTTATCCTGCCCAAGGTCCGTGAGTTTGACACTCCTGGACTAAACCAAAACTCTCTCTGTCCAAATATATTCTATTCCATCATCAACTTAGCAAGCCAGTTTCCTCCTCCCACTTTATGATTATCCCAGGGGTGAAATCAACTTATCTTCGCTACTGGTTCACAAATGGGAACATATGCACCACATATGCGCATGCGAAGGACCTTATGCGCAAGCGCAATGTGTCAAACATGGGACATGATGATGTCTGGGTGGGTGGGCCAGAGCCTCCCGCCACCGCTGCTACCTGTTTGCCAAAACCGGATAGAACCGGCTGAATTGCACCACTGGATTATCCTATCCTTGTGAGTCCTCATGTTAATACTTTTCATTTTATTCTCTAATATTGATACTTTAGATCACTTATTGCATTAAATAATTATGGTTATTTTTGTGTCATACAGGGAATCAATTTACTCAATTTTACTCCAGCAACATTTTGAAGCTTTCTCATGGCAGTGTTTTACATATTATTTGCAAGGAGGCAGTTTATCCAAATAAATACAGTAGAAATCTCTTAATATTTTTAGGGGTGGAGACCTATGATCTGTAAAAAAAAGTAAATTTTTCTCCATGTAAGAAAGTGGGAGGAAAGAAGTGCTGTGCTGAGTCATGCTTACCGTAATAAGCGAAAGAAAAACCCATCTTAATTACTAACATGATATATGACTTTGTACTCATGAAAACTCACCAGGCAAATTTTAAGATTTTTGAAAGGAAAACCAAAAATGCAGGCAAGCTATTCTGACTGCAATTTTACCATACAGTATTTCTATTTATTGATAGAGTTGCAATTGGAATAACTCAATTGCAGCTGCTTTTGGAGTTTAAGGGTATTTACCCAGTAATTACAAAGTTTGCTCAGAGAAGGTGGAGCTTAGAGACCTAGAAAAACGTAAACAAGAAATCTACACAAGAGATAGTTGACAAACTATCTGAGGTCTAGCTTCCTGTTTCCTGTAAAGACAGCACAATATTTGGTTCCTCAAAGCCCACCAGCAAGGTACAAATGGAACAGTAAGCTATATTATGGCTTGGGGTAAAATAAACTTTAGGGCTTAGAACTACTGAATTCCCCTCCTCAGTCTTTGTTGCTTTAAACTCTGTATATTCAGTATCTTTTAAAAAAATGGGTAGTTCTTATGATTCTTGTAGATATGTTTCTCAGATGTGGCAATTTAAGGTGGGTGAACTTCAACTCCCAGAATTCCCAAGCCTGCTCTAGGTCGTATTTTATTTATAGTATAGTACATAAGGCAGCGTTTTTCAATCTTGGCAGCTTGAGGATATGTGGACTTCAACTCCCAGAATTTCCTAGCAAGCTTACTTCCCACTGTAGCTTAGAACCCTGTGATTTCCCTTCCAACGATTAGTTATTATTTAGAAATAATATCCACATTTTTCCAGAACCAGTTCTAGACCTGCTAGCTTTTCATTTCCATTGCATACGAGCTGGGAATTATGGGAGCTGAAATCCAACTCAGGTGGAAAGCATTGAGTTGGGAAGGGCCTGTTGGATAGTGCTGGGTGTTAAGACTGATTCACCATCCCTCAAGGCAGCGTTTTTCAATTTAGCAACTTGCAGATTTGTAGATTTCAACTCCCAGAATTCCCCAGTCAAGGATTCTGGGAGCTGAAGTCTATACATCTTCAAGTTGCCAAGGCTGAAACACACTGCTCCAAGGGCTTCAATCTGGTGCCTTTATTTAGGATGACTCATAACTGTTAACACTTTCCTAATGTGAAATACAGTATGTGGGATCAAGAAGGGAGAACAGGGCAGTGGAACAAAAGAGAAGCTCTCTCTATGTGTGTGTTTGTGTGTGTGTGAGAGAGAGATGCCCCCAAAGGAGATTTCACACAAACTTCATTCAGACGACAACCAGCTTCCGGGGGCGAGGGGGGGCATCGTGGTTTCCTTTACTTTGGGGTATTCGCACAACGTGCTGGCCTAAAACGTGGTTGGCGCTGCAAAGCTAAAGATCAATTCACTGTTGTCCAACCTGCCAGCGGATGCTTACGCAGGAGAGCTGCAGGAAGACTGCGGTCTGGGGAAAGCCCCCCATGCAGGCTAGACTACCCTATGTCGTACAAAACAGAAAATCAATTGCAAATGGCTGGATAGGAGGTTCTCTCCTCCCCACCTCCCGTTCCCTTAATCATTCGGATATTTCCTGATGCTACAGATTAAAACCCAGGGTTTTTTTTTCTTCCCAGGTTTGGGCTATTTTCTTTCTTTCATTCGGGAGTTTTTGTTGTTGTTGTTGTTTTTTGCAGCAATCATGCCTGCAACTCACGCTCCCCTTTTTGCGGCCGGGGAAGGCGGGGAATCTGGGCCGGAAGCCGAGGAGGGAGGGGGAAATCCGTGGGCTTTTTTCAGTCCCGCCTGCGCGGTCACCTCCGTCGCCTCCTTCTCTGCGAGCTCTGGCTTGTGTCACGGGCACTGACGACAGCAGCCTCCTCCGCATCCCGTCGCCATGGCAACCTTTTGTTGCCTCCAACGCTCGAGTGGTCCAGCCGAGGAGGGGGGCAGCAGGGGCGGTATATAGCAAGGCTTGGGTGGGTGGGGGGAACCAAGGAAATTCCAGTTCCCCACCCAGAAAAGAGGGAGACTGGATAAATTCTGCGGGAAGGAGAGGAGCTGGACCGCCAGGACAGAAGAAAAGAGATTTATTATATTGATTAATATCAATTGTACAGACGCTGCTTATAACAGTCGGCTATTTGGAAGCAGGAGAGGAGGAAGAAAAGGCCAACCCATCTGGAAAGGAAGGAAATCCTCAGCTTTCTTCTTCCCCAAGGAAGAGAGCAGATTTCTTGGCCCAGAAGAGTTTGGGGAACTGCCCTGAAAGTCTCCGTTGAAAAACAGCACTGACTGGTAATGTTTTTCATCTTTTTCCTGCAAAACTGGGCATTGAGGATTAACTGAGTTGCTGTTTTTGTAAATTCAGAAATAATTATTTCTAAGGTGGAGCCTTGGGGAGGAAAAGGGGATATGAGATGGGCTGAGGAATTGAATATTTGGGAGTGGGATGGCCTTTGAGACGGAAGAACATCCAATGAAGGAATTGGGGTGTATGTGAGAGAGTGAGCTGCCCCCAAATGCTGAGAGAGGCTAAGAAGAAGGGTGCATGCCATCATATTTATATATTATATAAATGGATACACCATATAAATTTAATAAACATGTTGTGCTTAGCTGAGGTGGGGAGCAGATTGACTTGTTTTGAAATTGTGACCCAACTATAGTAGCTACCATGCCTTTACAAGACTTGTAGGCATGTACTGTACAAAATATGAGCAGAGAATTGCTCAGTTGCTGTTAGAGACCATGACAGCAACACAACTCAGCTAAATCTTGACTAGATGAGTCCTGAAGGAAGGAGAATTGGAGATGAAGCATTTTTTAAGGGCTAAAAAATGAAGGAGACGTGACTGGGCAAAAGTCAAAATGGAGTTGGAATGACTGCTCAAAAAGTTGTGGTAAACAAAGGAGATGGATTTTGGCAAGCCTCTGCTGAGGTGAGGCTGTATTCTCAAACTGGCATCTAGAGTACAAAGCTGAAAGAGATGGGCAGCTGACATTGGGCAAGCTTACATGTATTTTGTTTTATTTCTTATAATGTTTATCGTTCGCCCAACATTGCAGGGATAGCTGTATGTAGGGGAAATTGTATATTAATTCAGGGGTTGAAATAAAGTATGTATATACATAAGTGAGTACGGTCTGCATTGTTTAAAGTTTGAAAATTAGATGATGCAGCATCATAGATATATCTGTGGGGAAGAAAATTTGAAACCAGGAGGTTTTGAGGGAAATGGAAAATGAAGGAATAAGGTAACTGTCAGCTGAAATCAGAATAGAGTCTCTGCAGATGAAACTAGGAGGGAAAACTTGATAGGGAAAACAGCGTAAGTAAAATTGGAAGTGGACATTTTAAAAGCAGCATATTTATTAGATATGCAAGCCTACCTGAATTGAAAAGGGGAGACTATTTTTTTCAGAATTTGGGCTGTGGGATTATGGTACAAGATACAAGTTTCAAGGTAAATGGGAAGACAAATTGGCTTGCTGCACTATATCCTATTCTTATATAAAGAACTCTAAATAGCATCATATTCTTAAACTTGCAATCCTATCCTAAAAGACCTTGGGACATTTGGAGACATAATCTAAATCTCACCAGCACACCAGATAGCAGTAGAAACCCAGATCTTCCTTTTAGGAAAGGAAGGTTTTCTTTTTTTCCCCTTTTTTTTAGTTTAGGTCCTTAGTCAACAACTGGGGCAGGGAAGCAAAACCTATGGGGAACAGTGAATGCAAAGTTGACTTTTCTTCTCCTGATAAAAGGTAAGGAGAACCTCTGGTGCCAAAACTGCCTCTCTCCCTTTGCACCAATCTTGAGGGAATATGAGTCACAATTTAGCATCAGAACTTTCCCCACCCTGATGTTTGAGCCCGTGGCTGTGGTGGTGAGAGAGGGAGGGGTGAGAGAGGTGGCTGAGAAATGCGCATTAACAGTCCAGGCTGGGATGAATCCTAGGGATAGTAGAGAGTCCACTGCTCCTTTAAGAGGCTGTCTGCTCCCTCCCCCATTCCTCCATTTTCCCATCATCTCCCCCCCCCCTGCGCATTATTCCTGCAGCATCATAGTTTCTAGTTCCTTCCTCTCCCTCCCCTCCCTGTCTAGCCTAAGAAGCAGGGGTCCCCTCTGGACGTCAGCAGCTTCTGGAGAGCTCCAGAGGAATGACTGAGGTAGGATATGGAGAACTATTTAGCTTTGCAGAGAAGTAGAACTTGCTGATGTTTGGGCTGACCACCCTTATTTCAGGCCTTTGTGTACTTATTCCTGCCTGTTCCTTCTCACTCCGTTCTTTCTGTTCCACCGCCAATTTTGTCCTGCTTCATCATATTGTTTGCTGACTGCAGCTGAGATTCATCCATTGGTTTTGTTAGCTCCAAAATCTGTTTCTAACTCTCCCTCCTACCTCATCCCGTATCTCTGCAGGTTCCATGCTCCTCTCTTACGAAAAACAACAGCAAAACAATTTGTTAGAATAAAAAAGAGTTACAGCTTTGCATTTGTGGGGCAGGTCAAGTTTAAGACATGAGAAATCAGAATATTAAGCTTTGATTGTTAAAAGTGCACCAATTCTTAAGACTTTGCTTCTTTTCTCTCACTCTCTCTCGCCCCCCCCCCCCCATCCCTTAGCTGTTATGTATGCTGAACCATCCACCATGAATTTCCGGAACCATGGGTTCTTTCGCCGTTCTCCACCCACTTCGGTGGCAAAGCCATCTCCTGCTGCCGGGAACACATTGTCGGTCTTAGGAGGCATTGCTCAAATCTCTCCTTGTCTCTATCTCTGCTCTGGCAATGCTGCGTCGAATAGACACATGGTGTACTCCCGGGCTGTGACCTGTATAGTAAACGCTACCATGGAAATCCCCAACGCCAACTGGCCAGATATTGACTATGTGAAGGTGCCTGTTCCAGACCTCCCCCATGCTCCACTGTCTTTGTACTTTGACTCCGTGGCCGATAGGATACACCAGACAGGGAAGAAGAATGGAAGAACTCTAGTCCACTGTGTGGCAGGTGTCAGTCGGTCTGCCTCCCTCTGTATTGCTTACCTAATGAAATATCATCGGTTGAGCCTCTTGGATGCTCACGAGTGGGTGAAGAGCCGGCGACCGGTTGTAAGGCCCAACGTAGGTTTCTGGAGACAACTCATTGAATATGAACGCAAGCTGTTTGGAAAGAACACCGTCAAGATGGTGCCTTCACCCATTGGGTTGGTCCCAGATGTCTATGAAAAGGAGACCCGTGGGCTGGTCCCCTTGTGGAATTTGAGATAAAGACTATCATTGAAATGGGCTGTGGGCCACCTTGACTTAGAATGAAAAAGTTCCACCATGTTAGGATGTGTAGCAGGATTGCTCAGTGTGGTGGATCTTAATAAGAAATTCTTTTAATGGTAGTCTTTTTCTAAGACCTTGCAATATGAGTACAGTAGATCATGGAAAAGACATGAATTGCTTGAACTTTTCAGTTTGATAGACAATGCTGTTTGTTATCATCCTGTCAAACATTGCTAAGAATCTGTACCTTGCTTACAGTCTGAGATGAGAAATGGTTAAACACAAACGTACAGGCAGTAAAGATTACTATCTAATGCAGAGACTCCAAGGTCTTTATAAATTAATCTTTGCATAGTAAGGAGAAATGTCTTTCCCCCTTCCCCCCCTTCTGCTTCCAGAGTTTCAGAAATCCTTCCTTAGGTTTGTTTTAATTTGAATAAGCACAGTACACTTTCCTTTCTGAAGAGTTAAGCCCTAAGGTGATGTGAATTAAGACAAAGATTCTTCCAAAGAGTCAGGATTTTGAGGAATGCACACAGACTTTAATCACCAGTAGCCAAGAAGCTGAGGATGGCACAACTATCAGCAATAGGTATAAGATGCCAACTCTACAAGGGAATGTTATTTCATACATAACATTCATTAAGCAAGTTGCAACTTGGCCATGGTATGCCACTCTTGTGGGGAAGATATAAATTTTTGAATATTGGCTCAGGTTACACTCAAACAGGGTAGAGATGTAATTGGAAAGGGGTTGAAGAACAAATACGCCAATCAAGCTGCCTTCATACCCCTTGTTAAGATTCAACTGTATGTACCAGGGAAGCTTTCTCAACACACTGCACCTTAAAAAAGAGAAAAAGAGAACACCTTGAAAGTTAACGCTTTCACAGTCAGGTGAGAAGTGCGATTTCAAAAATGTTTAAGGCTGCACAGTGAACTAGTAGTAGTGTCACAATTTAGTGTGAGAAAGCAGTCCTGTAGTTTTGATTATGTGATTTGTAGTATTTTATAACAAAGAGTGAAGCCTTTATAATAATACAAAGGTATAGAATTGGAAGGTATATCCAGAGTTGAGCGAATATCAAGTAAGATCTAAGTGTATCATGGTGTTTCTCAAACTTGGCAGGTTTAAGATAAGTTGACTTCAATTCCCAGAATTCCCCATCCAGTATGGCCATCTTAAGTCCACACATCTTAAGTGCACTGCCAAGGTTAAGAAACTCTAGTGTAGCAGAGGATATCAAATAGGAGGTGGGGTGTCCAAACCGGACAGTAATATCAAAATGGTTTAAATTAATTATTAAAGCATGTGTTTGGACAATACATCCATAATAATTATAGGAAGATGTAATAAAAATGGAGACAAAAATGAATCAGATTCCCTTTAGATATGTTGAAATGGTAACTCCCAACTTTTATAGTCAGTATGACTGATCAGCATTCTATGAGGGAGAACCATGTTTAAAGAAAGATGTCTTAGAAGAACTCTATTAGGGACAAATTCTGGAGTAAAATGTCAGCTTAAATGGAAGAAGCCCAGATGTGTTTTTGCATAAACATCACATAAACATAGTCAAATCTATAACCATCAAGTGGGTCTATGCTCATGAAAAAAGTGGCTTAGCAACATTTCATAACTATTTCTCTGTCCAAAACAAAGAATATAGTTCATTCGCATCTTGATTGTATTAACTTTTCAATACAATTGCTAACTGGGTTTTTCACAAAACAGTATCTTAAGGTTTATATGGGAGTTGAAGTCCACATTTTCCCTGAGATTGAGAAACATTGGGGTAGGGCCGTGATGGTGAACCTTTATCACGTGTGCCAGAGGTGGCACGCAGATCCCTCTATGTGGGCATGTATGCCGTCGCCAGCTGCTCTTCCGTGTTCCGTCACACTCATGCACACTGACCTGCTGATCCGGTGTGCATGCGCACCAGCCAGCTGCACTCTTCTGGGTTCCGTCGTGCACATGCTTGAAGACCAGCTGCGGTGCTGGAACCCAGAAGAGAGAAGGTGGCCAGTGCGCATGCGCACAATGGAACCAGGAAGAGTAGTTGGCTGGTGCTCCAGTGTACACGAGCACGCCTGCACGCACGCACACATGCGCACTCCAGTTTAGGTAGTGCCGAAAAGGTTAACCATCTCTGGTATAGGCCATCTAAGCCAACAATTCAGAAATCTATTTCATTTATGTAGATAGAAAATAGTCACTTCCCACATTTGCAATAAAGAAACGGAAAGGATAAGAACGTTTTTTGGAAGCAAAGTTGTTATTCTTGTAGATTTTACTTTTTAATGGATATGTAACAGCTTGGATATCTGTCATGAAAAATGTCTGTTGGCATTTTACATGTGGACGGCATATAATATAGGGCTGACTTTTTTGTGAGGAAGAAAACTCAGGATTATTTTTAGTTTGTACAATGTTCTAGCACTTCCCGCACCATAATTATTAGTGCCTGCAAATTTGTCTAGTGAAGGAGAATGACATATAAAATGCACATAGTTTTTGCATAAAGCTAAAATTTCCATTTCCACTGATATATATTTTTAGTTGTTCAGGCAGTGGCATTAACAGAAGGGTTGGGACTGAAAGCCATGACTAGAAAAGATCCATCTCCCTACCTTATCAGAAGGAAACGATAAATCTCCCCAAATATCAATCTATCTCCCTCTCTCTCTCATAGTATTTACTTCATTTTATCAGAGTTCAGAGACTAAATAGGAACACATCTTTGTAATATTTGGGGAGTGGTCTTAGACATATCCAGGAAGTCACCGGAAGACAAGCTCAATTATAAGGAGAGGTTATCTTTTTACCTTCTCAAAATGAATGGGTGATTAATTATAAAACCCTTTTTAAGACTGAATGTGGCATTAGCAAATCTAAGAATTGTGCAGGCATTCAGAGCATACCTTCCTTGCAAAGTAACTTTTGGGTTGGATCCATAAGTAGAAAGAACTTCAAGAGACTCCAAGGAACTATTTCCTCCAGAGTTTTCCACACAAGCTGGTCTTCCTTTAAAATGGTAAATGTGTGTATATAAAATATCTAAGGCTCTGCTTCTTAGCCTTGGTCCTTGAAGATGTGTGGACTTCAATTCCCAGAAGTTTGGAATTTGAAGTCCACACATGGACTTCAAATCAAGTCGCAAAGGGTTGGGAAACGTTGATCTAAGGTCTCTGTATACATTGTACATAGAAAAGAGCTGTCAATATAAACGTTCTGATGTCTTTTGACTTCAGTGATAAAAAGGTCTATATATAAATAAATAAAAAGTGGATCAGTAGCTTCTTGCAGCATTATTGCCAGTTTTATGGTGGGTGTATATTTTTTTTATTTAAAATATTTATATATAGGATATATAGACAGATATGGAGTACCACTCAGGACAGATAAGTTGTTTGTGCAGAAAGTTCCATATTTAATCCTTGATAACTTCAGTTATCTCTTCCTGTGACTATGGGTAGTCAGAACATATTCCCCATACTGGATCACCAGTACTCTTCAAATAAGGTACAGAAAGTGATCTTAAGGAAACTGATGTTAGAATCATCAGGATTAAATGGACAGGGCCTGGCATACTGTACCAGGCAATTTTTGTCTTAAGAAACTCCAATTTCTCACCCCACCTGAACTCATGATGGATACAGGTAGCCCTTAACTTAAAATCATTCGTTTAGTGACCAAAGTTACAACAGCACTGAAAAAAGTGACTTACGACCCAGTCCTCGCATGTGTGATTTGCAGCATCCCTAGTCAGGAGATCAAAATTTGGCTGGTTGGCAAATGATGTGGATTTACAATGATTGGAGTGTCTCAGGGTTATTTAATTGCGATAGTAGATAGATAGATAGATGATAGATAGATAGATAGATAGATAGATAGATAGATAGATAGATAGATGATAGATAGATAGATAGATGATAGATAGATGATGATGATGAGAGAGAGAGAGAGAGAGAGGACAGATTCTTAATATGGGGAAGCAGATTTTCTTAACAATTGCAGTGATTTTCTTAACTATGGCAAAAAAGATTGTAAAATTAGGTGCAAATCACTTAGTAACCACCGTGCCTAGCAATGGGAATTTTGGTTCCAATTGCAGGCATAAGTCAAGGACTACCTGTACACATTATCTTTCAGACCTAATTGAAACTGGTTAAGAATTGCCACACTCTTATTCCTCTCTAAATATTGAGACTGTTAAATAGAATCTGAATTAGCAAGGTCTAAATAGTTCCAGCCAGACCCCTGTAGAGATATAACATGCATGGAAACACCTAACAAAGTGGAAGTCATTTTCCTGTAGGCCAATTTTTTAAAAGTCCCATACTATCCAATAGATAGAAGATCCCCACCCTTCTGGTCATGTTTATTGATGTTATGTTGTAACTACATAATAGAGAAATGGACTACTGTGGAATCGTGCACTAAGAAAATGGCTGCTATTAAGAAGACCATGAAAGTTACATTTCCCAGGTTAGGTAGCCTGTTGCATTAAACTTAGCAAATGAGTCTAATTAAAATAAACTATAGCAAGGCAGCCATTCCAGAGAGATAATTTGTTCATTATACAGGAAATGGTGCTGAATTAATCAGCAAACAAAATAAGAGTTGGAAGGGATCATAGAGGTCTTCTAGTCCAGCCCCCTGCTCAAGCAGATCCTATACCATTCCAGGCAAATGGATATCCAATTTCTAATGAAAACAACCAGTGATGCAGTACCCACAACTTCTGTAGGTAAGCTAAGTTCTCCTTAGTTCCAGATTAGATCATCTTTGATAAGTTTCCACCTGTTACTTTTTGTCCTGCCCTCAGCTACTTTCTTTTCTGTGACAGCCCCTCAAGAATTGAAAGAAAGCCATCATGTCACCCCTAATCCTTCTCTTCATTAGACTAGAAATATCTATTTCCCTTAACCATTCGTTGTATGCTTTAGTCTCCCATTGCCTAATCACTTTTGTTGTTTTTGTAAAAAAACTTGAAGCTAGTACATGCAAAATGCCTACTCTGAGTGAAAGTCCAAAACATTTTATTTAACAAATATAAACCTTTGTTTTCATGAAATCTTTAAAAAATGTAACATGTACAGAGATAGTTACTCAGATCACATAACAATAGGCACATGAAATCTAGCCCAGAAAAAGATTTAATCTTCAGAAAACGGAAGGAATGCCTCATAAATGTATTAAGGAAGTGATACTCTACATTTTTACATGGAATGAAAATGAAACAAGTCCCAATTAAAACCACAGCTTTTCATATTCCTGCTGAGGAAGGACTACGTTTGAGGAAAGTGGTCGATGTAGATAGTTCGAAATGATGTAATGGCGACATTGACAAAACTTGTTAAAAGGGAAAAATCGGATTTCCTTCTGTGTCTTATCTTCAGAAAATGTACTTCCAACTCAGGTACTTCTGTTCTTGACCTTTGCCCAGGGAAAATGCAACAACAACAATAATATAAGGACAACGTACTAGGAATTAATTTTCTTTGCATTCTGAGCAGAAGGGGGAAAAAAGATTAAGCATAGAAGAGGTTCCTTCGTGGCCGTTTGATTAGTTAAACCCCTTTTTCCTCTCCAAAGATCATCAATGAAATCAATGAATGCTGGCCTCTCTTCCACCTCAGAGTCAACTGCTTTCCCCATCTGAACTGATCACTCCTCGAAGCTGCGACCAGTCTGTGGCGTGACGGCGAACGGCCGGCTCCTCTGGCGAACTGGGCGACTCCTGGGGCTCATTGTAAAGGCTCCAGACCTTGCGACGCTTTGGGCGGCCTGCGTGGAGAGAAGAGAAGGGGAAAGTTTTCTAGATGCGCTAAGACGGTGCCTCTATTGCATAGAAACCGGTGGGCACCTCCGGATTAGACTCACTTACTCTCCATCGGCCTCCGAAGGCCACGAAAGAGAGATTGGGGTTGTTCTAAGCAGTTTTCTTTATTGTTCCTCATCCCTAGGGAGGAATCTTGCCAAACTAAAGCAGGCTACTTGCATCGCAAAGCATCATGCAGGGAGTCATCAATTTACATCAATTTATTTAATGACTGTTCCAAATTACAACAGCACAGGAAAAAAGTGACCTATGACCAATCTTCACCCTTACAACTGCTGCAGCACGTCCATGGGTCACATGATCAAAATTCGGGCCCTTGGCAACTGGCATGTATTAATGACAGTTGGACTGTTCCACGCCCACATGATCACCCTTGATCACCTTCCAGCTGGCTTCTGACAAACGTCAATGGCGAAAGCCAGATTTGCTTTATGACTCCATGATTCACATAACTACAAGAATTCACTTCACCACCAGGGAAAAACAGTCGTTAAATGAGGCCCAACTCAATAACACTTTGCTTAATAACGGAACTTTTGAGCTCAACTGTGGTTGTAAGCCAAGGACTGTCCATACTCTGGGAATTATTAGGGAGCATTTGTCTCCACCCTCTTTCTCCCACACACAGAGTATATAAACTCCTCTGTCTTTTGTTCATCTTTTGCACTCTCTCCCTCCTGGGCATCTGGACTACATTCTTCCAATGTGAAAGGCCTCAATTCAAAAGTTCGCTCTGCACCCAGGCAGAACCAGCCCTCCTCTCAAGTAGCCGAAAGGCTGTTGCCTGGAATCTGAGGGATGGTAAGGCGGCCCCGGAATCACTGCAATTGCTAAGCTGGTAACATGGCTGTTAAGTGAATCTGGCTTCTTTGTTGATTTTCTTTGTCAAAAGGTTGCAAACAGTGATGACATGGCTTTGGGAAACAGCAACGGTCGTAAGTATGAAACAGTTGCCAAGCAACTGAATTTTGATCCCATGATCATGGGGATGCTGCAAAGATTGTAATTGTGAAAAACGATCGTAAGTCACATTTTTCAGTGCTACTGTAACTTTGAAGAGTCACTAAATGAACTTTTGTAAGTTGAGGGCTATCTGTAGACACTACTTAACTTCTCATGCTCTTTTGATCTCCTCTCCAATTTCCTCTGAGAGGTTTAATAAAAGGGATTTTTTTATTAAACAAAGAACGGTCTCAATAACATTAGCATAATTATGCAAATGGATAAGACATTGAGCTTGTCAATCAGAAAGGTAGGCAGTTTGAATCCCTAGTGCTGCGTAATGAAGTGAGCTCCCATTACTTGTCCCATCTTCTGCCAACCTAGCAGTTAAAAAGCACGTAAAAATTGCAAGTAGAAAAAATAGGAACCATCTTTGGTGGGAAAATAATAGCGTTCCGTGTGCCTTCGGCGTTTAGTCATGCCAGCCACATGACCACGGAGACATGAACAATTAATCAGTGGAACAGCTTGCCTCCAGAAGTTGTGAATGCCCCAACACTGGAAGTCTTTAAGAAGATGTTGGATAGCTATTTGTCTGAAACGGTATAGGGTTTCCTGCCTAGGCAGGGGGTTGGACTAGAAGACCTCCAAGGTCCCTTCCAACTCTACTATTGTATTGTATTGTATTGTATTGTATTGTATTATCTTCGGACAGTGCTGGCTCTTCAGCTTTGAAATGGAGATGAGCACTGTCCCCTAGAGTTGGGAACGACTAGGACAGTGATGGCGAACCTATGGCACGCGTGCCACAAGTGGCACGTGGAGCCATTTGTCAGGGTTTGCGAGGCGCGCGCTGGCCAGCTGAGTTCACCTTTTTAAAAGCTATTTTTCACCTTCCCCAGGCTCCAGAGGCTTTATAGGAGCCTAGGGACGGCGAAAAGAGCTCCCCCCGCCCCCCCCGGAGGCTTCAGGGACCGTCCGGAGGGTCGTTTTAAGCGCTCCGAAGGCTTCAGGGAAGCCTCCGGACGGTCCCTGAAGCCTCTGAGGGGGCGGGGGAGGCTCTTTTCGCCCTCCCCAGGCTCCTATAAAGCCTCTGGAGCCTGGGGAGGGCGAAAAAAGCATGTAAAAATGGGGGGGCGCACATTGTGTGCGCATGCGCACTGGGGTGGGTCGCGCGTTGCATTATGGGTGCAGCACGCCCGCACACGACCCCCCCTGCACTCCCCCCACTTGTGGCACGCGAGCCAAAAAAGGTTCGCCATCGCTGGACTAGGACATGAGGGGAACTTTTATCTTTAATTATGCAAAAACTGGATGATTTGCACCTTTGGAGGAAATTGGGGGAGGGGGGGAGAACAAAATAAACATCCTGATCTCTGCATAATATAATAATAATAATAAGTTTGAATTTATTAGCCGCTCCCTTTCCAAGTAGGACTCGGGGCGGCGTACAATGGAGCATATAAAACATAAAACCAGAACCCAATCAATATATTTGGATGGTGAGTGGAATTGTATTATTTGCCATTTCTCCAGGCTGCCATCTTATGGGAGGCGGGGAGTCTTCCCAAAGTGCTGGAGAAAGACTCCAGCATCCTAATGAAGCAACTGGACTTTTATATTAGCCAGTTTCTCCCCTCCACAGCCACTTTACCTTCCGTAGCAATAATATTGTTGATATCAAGAGAAGCCACTTCGGCTGCTTCTTCCCGCTTCTGCTTTAGTGCTTTGCACTTGGCCAGAGATGGAGTTCCTGAGGAAAGATTGGTTGGGGCACTTTCACATGTCATTTGAAAAGTTCATATTTCAATTCAAACCCAGATTGCCTTAGCACAAATATAATTTCTTTGATAACAGCTCAGTTTATTTTGTTAGCCACTTCGGCTGCTTCTTCCCGCTTCTGCTTTAGTGCTTTGCACTTGGCCAGAGATGGAGTTCCTGAGGAAAGATTGGTTGGGGCACTTTCACATGTCATTTGAAAAGTTCATATTTCAATTCAAACCCAGATTGCCTTAGCACAAATATAATTTCTTTGATAACAGCTCAGTTTATTTTGTTAGCCACCCAGTAGGGTTTTCATTACTGCATTTATCACTTGGTGTGCCATAGCAACTCGGTGAACTGTAGCCTACTCCAGAAGCCAGGATTAAAAGAAACAATGGCTTAGCTATCTGCGATTCTAGTACCTTTTCTCATGCAGCTCCCTACAGAGGTTCACATACTATAGCTCAGCCTAATAGTAATGGTTGAATCATGTTATTTATTTTATCCCACCTTTACTATTTTTAAAAATAATTAAAGGCAGCAAACATACCTCATACTCCTTTATTTCATGCCTAAGGCATTGTCTCCTGGTGATTGGTCCAGTCACCTGGCTGGCTTTCATGTCTAAGGTGGGATTAGAACTCATCTCCCACTTTCTAACCTGGTACCTGGCTACGCCTTACATCAAGTGCCATTAACTAACCTTTTATGCCAAGACTTCCCAGCTCTGCTTTGAGAACCTCTATCTGAGCTTTGCGGGAGTGGCAACCTGCCAGGAGCTTTTTGTAATTCCGACGCACACCACATTCCCGGATATAGCGTTTCAGACGTTGGATGGAGGGATGCTCCTCTTTCTTTCCAGAATGATGCTTCTTATCCTACAGATAAGATGGGTTAACAACCGAGCTCATAATACGCTTTCCATGAACAATCAGATCAGAGAAAGGCAATATTTATTTTTAAAAGCAATTCTGCAGTATTTTGCAACCCTGGCAGCTTTAAGATGGATGGACTTCAGCTCCCAGAATTCCCCAGCCAGCCCTGCTAGCTGGGGAATTCTAGGTTAACCCATCTTAAAATTACCAAGGTTGCAAAACACTTCTGTACAGGTAATCCTTGACTAACAACAATTCGTATTGTGGTTTAAGTTACAAAAAAATGACATAACCATTTTTCACACTTATGACCATTGCACATCCCCATGGTCATGTGATCAAAATTCAAGTGCTTGGCAATTGGCATGTATTTATGACAGTTGCAGAGTCCTGGGGTGTGTGTGTGTGTCATGCGATCACCTTTTGCAACCTTCTGACAAGCAAAGTCATTGGGGAAGCCTGTAGATGTGCTGTGACTGCAATTTCCAGAATTCTCTACCAGAAAGGAGCCATTCAACAAACTTCCTTAGAATTCTGGAGCTGGACATTTGATACATCAGATAGAGCCCAGGTTTGAGGTGTGTGTGTGCCAGGTTTGGTGGGAATTCTTTTTTTTCCTCCCAGGAGTAAGGACCAGTTTGCAGAACTTGTTTAAGGGGATATCAGAACGAGTGTGAATGGCTTGGAGAGAAATGAACTGGCTAACATGGCCTTTAGTGCAAACAAATTCCCCTGTTTTCTTGTATCCTGAGTTGTGTTGCAGAGGAACAGAAAATGGGGATACTGGTGAGAAACCTCATCAAGTAACAACAGGCCTTCAAGTACTCAGCAGCCAGGCCAATTTGACTCAGTGGTGTGGACTGTGTACTCTGAAATGTGTAGAATTGCTACACAACACAAACCTTGGGTAAAGGTAGCTCTCTACTTATGAACAAAACTGAGCTGAAAACTTCTGTTGCTAAGTAAGACATTTGTTAACTGAGTTTTGTCCCATTTTATGATCTTTCGTGCCACATTTGTTAAGTGAATCGCTGCAGTTGTTAAGTTAGTAACACGGTTGTTAAGTGAGTTTGTCTTCCCCACCGACTTTATCAGAAGGTTACAAAAGGTGTTCACATGACCCTGGGGCACTGCAACCGTCATAAACATGAGTGTTGCCAAACCTCTGAATTTTTATTATGTGACCACGGGATTGCTGCAACGGTCATAAGTGTGAAAAATGGTTATAAGTTATTAATGTTGAAAGGTCATTAAATGAACTGTTGTAAGCCTTGCTTGTGGAAAATCCCCTCAGAACATTGCAAACGGCGATCAGATGACCCCGGGACATTACAACCATTGCAAACACATGGAGGTTGCCAAGTGCCCCAATTCTGTTCACATGATTGTGGGGATGGAGCGACGGTTGTAACTGTGAGGACCGGTTATGTCACTTTTTTTCAGTGCCTCTGTAATTTCAAATGGTCACTAAATGAATGGCTGTAAGTCAAGGACTACCTGTAAGAAAACACACTTTTTTTTTTAAAGTCCCCATGAAGATGTCCCTTACCTTTCCCAGATGTTGCTGCCGAGAAGTAGTGGGCTCATCCTCTTCTGAGCTGGAGCCCTCTTCCTGGCTGGACTCCTCCCCTTGTTTCTCCTTGGTAGCATTCCTCCTCTGGAGCTTTTTCGTTCTTCTCTGCTGCTGGATTTGGATTTTTTTCTTTCCCTTAAGCTCACTTCCTGAATCTTCAGAGCCAAGAACAGAGATTTCTTTACCGATGCTCTTTCTCTGTGACTTCTGAGCTTCTCTCTTCTTCAACTTCTCCTCCCCTTGACTTGAGTCAGACCCAGAGTCATGCTTGCTCTCCTTTTCCAGGGTCCTCCTCGGATCTCCATCCTCGCTCTCATCTGTCTCGCTTTCTGACGGGGGACTTAGAGCCGGCTGGCCTCGATTCCTCTCGCCTTGAGGTCCTCTCTTCCTCGACTTCTCCTCCCCTTGACTTGAGTCAGACCCAGAGTCATGCTTGCTCTCCTTTTCCAGGGTCCTCCTCGGATCTCCATCCTCGCTCTCATCTGTCTTGCTTTCTGACGGGGGACTTAGAGCCGCCTTCCTCGGCTGGCCTCGATTCCTCTCGCCTTGAGGTCCTCTCTTCCTCGACTTCTCCTCCCCTTGACTTGAGTCAGACCCAGAGTCATGCTTGCTCTCCTTTTCCAGGGTCCTCCTCGGATCTCCATCCTCGCTCTCATCTGTCTCGCTTTCTGACGGGGGACTTAGAGCCACCTTCCTCGGCTGGCCTCGATTCCTCTCGCCTTGAGGTCCTCTCTTCCTCGACTTCTCCTCCCCTTGACTTGAGTCAGACCCAGAGACATGCTTGCTCTCTTTTTCCAGTGTCCTCCTCGGATCTCCATCTGATTCGCTCTCTGACGGGGGACTTATGAGAGCCGCGTCCCTAGGCTGGCCTTGATTCGTCTTGCCTTCACTGCTAGTGGAAATCTGAAGCCACTTCTTCTCTACTTCCGCGCTCTTACACTCCCCTGACTCACTTTCAGATTCTTCACTGGTGGACTCCTGAACCCTTTGCGTCATCTTCTTCACTTCCTCTGGTTTCTTCCTCTGCAGGTCTTTCCTCGGCAACTTCACCCCTCTCTCTTTAGGCTGCCTCTTGGGTTTGGAGTTATTTTCAGTCTGCTGGCTCTCTCTTTCTCCCCTGGCCCTCTTTGCTCCCTCTTTCCTCATTGGACTTTGACTTGCAGAATTCTCAGAACTGCTCCCTGAATCCTTTATAATTCTACTCTTCTTCTTGCATTGGTTGTCTGCCATTTTCTTCTGCAAATTACATTTTATATCAGGACCACTTCCTGAGGCATCCTCACTCTCGTTCCCCTTCAAACTCTTCTGGATTCCTGGCCCCATCCTCTGCTGTGCTTTATTAGTACTGAATGGCTTCTTCTCTTCACTCTGGTTCCACTCTCTTTTCTTTTCAGAAATTTCTTCTACCTCTGAAAGGTCAGTTCCTCCCTCTGATAGGCTCCTTTCCTCTCTTTGCTTATTCATTGTCCTGTTTTTTGCTTTGCCTTTGGGATCAGTAGCTTTAGACCCTTTGTCCACCTTTTTCTTGAAGTCTCTTTGCTTTAAGCTGTTCCTTTTTGTGGCCTTCCTGTGTCCTTTGACCTCATCTTCAAGGTCACTCTGTCCCGTGTCGGTGGTGGTCTCCTCAGATTCCCTCACCCCCCTTTTCTGGGAGCCCCTGTTCCCATGGCCCTTAGGTGATTTCCTGCCTCGCCCTCTCTCCCCTCTTGCCTCCTGAAGGGATGGTTTTCGTTTGCTCTTTGTAGTTTCCTCATTGCTTTCAGACTTATCAGAGTTATTTCCAGCTCCGGAGTCTCCTTGATCAGAAGAATCTGAGAACATGCTGAGAAGTCTTGGGCTCCCGTAGCATGGCCTCTTCTTGGAATCAATCCCAGAATCCTTTTCATCAGAACTGACTTCTGAAAGAAAAAAGAAAAAATTGACAAATAGAATCATGTTGGGGAAGGACAACTGTTATTCTGAAGTTGGAGAGGCCAAGTCCTGAATTTCAAAGCCTTGGATGCAGCACCTGGCAAGCCTCCGAAGTTGCCATTTTAATGTGACAGAAAGAGATATTGAGAACATGAGAATGAATTCTTTTTTCTCTCAATTGTCTTAATTTTGAGTGCTAGTTTTGTCTAGTGCAGGCAACTAAGGTCCCTTTATGACTTGTGGACTTCAAGAATTCAGGAATCCACAAGTCATAAAAGGGCGATAGATCGCTACCCCTGGTCTAGTGGTTAAGGCACTAGGCTAGAAAATGGAGAAAGTCCTGCCTTAGCCTTGAAAGCCGGTTGGGTGACTTTGGGCCAATCACAAGATGATCTTAGAGTTCTAGTCCTGCCTTAACGATGAAAGCCAGCTGCGTGATTCTGAGCTAGCTACTTTCTCTCAGCCCAACTCCCTTCACAGGGTTGTTATTGTGGGGAATGTAGGAGGAGAAAGGGGGTTATATATGTTTACTGTCCTGAGTTATTTGTAAAAATAATAAAGACAGGATACCAATAAATAATATAACAAAAATAAATCCCCTCCCCACTTTTTAACCTAGATTTGCCCACTTCTGGTATTCAATCCTTGGAATTCCAGCTAAGGCTCATTAATCCTTATGAATCTGTTAGGTTACTTGTGGCAAATAAGTTGTTTGTTGATGGGAATATATCTTCAATTTTGGAAGTTCAACTCCAAGTTAAATATATGGCCTGCACAACACTCTTTCTTATCATTATGATTGGTCACTTATTTACCTACCTATAACCACTGGTTATCTAGTTTTTATTAGGCTCTCTATTTTTTCCTTTTGGTTTTCCCCCCAAATCATTTCTGTTTCACTCTTAAAATTGAAAAGCACATACATAAAACTTTTAAGAACAAAGAGGGAATGGAAAAGCAAGACGTTAAAAGCAAAGAGTTCAATGGAACCAATACAAGAATAGCAACATCTATAACAGAAAAGCAGAGGCAATAATTTATGAGAAAAGTGGAAGAAAGCAATGGCTGTGATCTGACTCTAGCAACCACTCCATCATCCAATCACCAATCCTTTCCAATCAGGTGCTTTGGGGTATATTGAAGTGAACTCCCTGAATACAATGCTCAGCCAGCGAAGGGTAGAATACCTATCCCTTCCAGATTTGCTTTAAATTCCAGAAAGCATAATCAGTTTAAGGCTTATAGGATTGTTGGTCCAAGATACTTGGAGGACAACAGGTGGCCCATCTCTGGGTTCAATGCAGCCTGACATTTGCTGAATTGGAGCCTGGCTAGAGGCTCACTTGGAGCAGATGGAGAAGGATGATAAAACAGCAAGTGGTATATTGATTCCAAATGCAAATGAAGACGGTTTTGTATCACAGTCTCACAGCATTGATTTAGAAGATCACCGTTGCAGGATGAACTTTAGTTCACTTGCATCTCTTTGGATTAAGGCAGAAATACTCTGCACAAATAAAGAACAAAAAACACCCCAAAATATAAAACAGACCTCTTTGCCCTCACATCCTAGCTTCCCATGGGCAGATGTGAAGGGTTTGGCATGTATATACTTAACTCACTCAATGATTCATCTTGCTATCTGTTGCAAACTGTCATCAAGGTACTATTACGGAGATATCCTCAAAGGAGGTTAACTCTCATAGAGGGTGGGCAATTTTCAGGAAAATTATGAAAAACCAGTTTCTGCTTTAATAAAAAATCCTCTCTCAGTCAAACCCACCTTACAGGAGTTTTATTGCTGGGATACAATTAGAGAAACTCCCAGTTTATGGCACCTGGGCTGTTAAGAGCTCAAACAGGCTATACATGCAATGAATAAATGATAATAATCCAATCTAGGGCTACACACCAGCCAATGGGTCTTTAGAAAAGCATGTAAGGCTGGAATGGGATGGCTTGGTTTATTGCTACTTACCAGCAGTCCGAAGTTTGCATGCTGGTGGTAATGAAGGAAGTATCAGAGTCCCCAAAGCTCACCATCTGGTTCTCTATGAATCTAATTCTCCATTAAAATCATCTGAATTGGGGGTCGTCACCATCTCTGATACTAGCAAATTAATTATTCAATACAGTTTTTATCGGACCTAGATTCCCCTTGATTGAATTTTAATGGATAACTTGAGCTCTAGGTAAAGGAGGAATAAAAAATATCTACATATCCCACACCATGCACACCAGAGATAGCACATATCTCTGGTGTTTCTATTCATTTCACTTCAATATAAGAAGTCAAAACCTCAACTGCTGTGGTCCTTACTATTGGGGAAGTCCCTGCTGCCTATTATCCTTTCTGTATCTTTTCTTTACAACATATATAATAGATTTCTTTACAGCTGCAGAAAAAGATAGGAAAGCCATTTTTAATGAACATTTACCAAAATTTGAAAATAACTGAAAGGCCCAGTTTATCTTTAGCTTCTACCAGTTCAAAAAACAGTGTTATATTGGAGAGTATGTGCTAAGCACCATCACATAAAAATACAATTACCTAACTGCTTTTCAATCTTTTGCCTTTTTTGCTTCTGTTCATTTTTAATCTCACCCTCCAAACTAGGGGAGATATGAAGGGATCTTTTGCGGTCTCCAGATTTGAAGGAATCTTGGATTTCAGTCCTTAATTCTACATTGCTTGGGAGTGGATCAACCTGTGATGCATAACATTAAAAAAAGTTATAAACACATGGAATGATTTCATTCTTCACCAAGACATAACATGTAAGTTTTCTCCCCTCCTGAAACCAGCACCTTCATCTGGACCAGTTCTTCCTCTACCAATTGTTTGAGCTGCTCCTTCTCCTGTTTGGATAGATTCTCCAGCCCAACATCGTCAAGATACTTCTTCCGAATGATAGCATGAGTAAGGACACTGCAACAGACCATGAGTTATAACGTCAAACAGCATCTGCTAAGCAACCACACAATATGCCTTTATATGGTATGTATGAAGAAGAGCAAGGATGGGGAATCTGTGATCCTCCAGAAATTGCTTTTTTCCAGCTGCCTTATAATATTGGATGGGGGAGAAGAGTTCAGCATATCTATAGGCCACAAGCTGGGGCTCACCCAAATTTCTGTCTATAGCATATCCACCCAAATGCATATCTACAGGACACAATATGGGCCCCACCCAAATTTGTCATCTAAGTCCAGGATTTTTTAAACCATAATCTCCTACATCTGCTCTCCTTTTTAAGCTTCTCCTTCAGAGATATAATTTTTCAATTCTCCCTTTGTAAATTATCCAGGAAACACATGGTGATGTATGATTCTGTAACCAATGATCCCATCCAGGGATCACAATTTCCACCCAGGTTACGCTCAGTCAACATCTTCCAATTTAAGCCCTTTTTCTACCAGCACGCTGGTTTTTAATTGTTATACCAAGGTGATACTCATCTTCATCACCAGTTGCGAAAAGGTTATTTATTTATTTATTTATTTAGTAACTTAGAACTGCAAACAACAACAACAACCCAATTACTACCAACCTGCCTTCCATTGAGGACCTGTACACTGCATGAGTCAAAAAGAAGGCTTTGGAAATATCTACAGACCCCTCAGATCCTGGACATAATTTGTTTCAACTCCTACTCTCAAAACGACACTATCGAGCACTGCACACCAAGACAACTAGACACAAGAACAATTTTTTTCCCTGAGGCTGCATTACTATTACTATTAGTCCTCTCATCGTTCCTATCACCCATCTCCTCCCACTTATGACTGCAGGACTGTAACTTTGTTGCTTGTATTCTTACCATTTATACTGATATTGTTTCCTGATTGCTTATTTGTACCCTATGACTATCATTAAGTGTTGTATCTTAGGATTCTTGACAAATGTATCTTCTTTTTTTACGTACATGGAGGGTATATGCACCAAAGGTGACTGGCCTACAAAAAAGACAACCAGCCGCCTTTCATGCCTAAGGCAGGATTTGAACTCGGGGTCTCCTGCTTTCAAACGTGGTGCCTTCATTACTAGACACCCCACCCCCACCCACTGGCTTTAGGGTGATAGAGTCGAGAGCTAAAAAATCGCCCCCGAGCTCCAAACGCTACCGTACTTCTGCTTCTCCTAGTCAGCATCCTCCAGCCATACGGGACGCTACATAGTTCGGGACCCATAGTTCACAGCCGGTCGGGGGATGATGGGATTGCGGGCAAGTGTGCAGGTGCAAACGGTTCTGGAGGTATTATGTGCTGCACAGTAATCATCGATCTCGGCTAAGGAGGCTTCAGTTCCTTCCTCCCCTCCCTCCCCAAGGACAACCCAGAGCCTGAGCCGCACCTGAGATCGGGGCTTCCCTGGAAAAGCCTGGAGACAAAATCCCGCATCTTTTGCTGCTGCAGCTGCCCAGCAGCGCCTGCCATCCTTTCCCGCCAAATGGCACCTCCCGGCCAACGTAGCCCCGCCCTCCGCAACGTCTCATAGCAATGGTAGTCCCAACGGTGCCTACAAAGGCAACAAACTGAACACGCATGAGCGAGCTCTTTACCGCACGGCCTCATGGGAGATCATCTGACAGCCAATGAGGGCGGAGGGCCCGCCCTGCAGGTTTTTGGGGAAATGTAGTTTTTTTCCCGCTCGGGGGGGAAGGCCGCAGCGGTCTCCTCCCCGCCTTAAAATAATCTGAGTCCTAACTGAGTTTTTCTGAGACTCGCCCTTGGTACAAATAAAATTTGAAGTTAAAGGAAGAGGTTATTGGCTAAACTTTTATTTATTTGTGTGGTTTTGAAAGGACCCCTGAAGGATTAGAGCATACACAGAATGTTAATTTAATTCAGATTTTGTTAAAGTGCTGTTGAGAGAAGCTCCATTGTAACCTAACATGCCAACTTCATAGATAAAAACTTCTAGGCGAATTGCCAAGCTTAGCCTAAACTAACAAGTGGATTTTGTAAAATAACTGCTTGCAACTTGAAATGTGTTGTCGGAAGAAATGTCCTTCTGGGTTCAGCTCCAAGTGGGGAAAAAGACACTGGAGACATGGAGGCTGCTTGGAAAGATGGTTTTAATGGTGGACAGGACTACATGGCTTGAGTCCTGAACGGAAAAGGTGATCACATGCTTCAATGTTGGTGGAGAAGAGAAGAGAAGGAAAGGGAAGAGGAAGGGCTTTTTATAATCTGTTCGGCCCCACCTATCTGTTTCCTGTTCCTGTGTAAGAAATGTATTCTGATTGGTTGCCAGATTCCCATGGGCCCGTGCAAAGGCAACCCTCTAGGCTGAGTTTTGAATCCAGGTTTGGTTGAGTTCTCAGATGCCATGTGGTCAGTTGAGTAAAAGGCAATATTATCCTGCCTTAATCCCATCACTCTGGAGCTGAAGAGGAGAACTCTTTATTATGTAAAGTGGACTAGCTTGGCCTTCTAAATGGCCCATTGACAAAGTGGGGATGGGCAGGAAGCTGCAGGAATTTACTTTGTGTTTAAAATGTGTTTCTCCCTTTTTCACATCCAGGAAAATATAATATTCTGCCTTTTCAATATTTCCTAGGATATTTCATTTTCCTGGGAGAGGGCTGGGTGATAACTTCCAACAATCCCTCCTTTTTTTTCAAAACATGTGAGTGGAACGCACATGTTCTTGATAAAAGATAAAAATTGGTCATATCAGGGAAACTTAATTTTTTTGATGGAAAGGCATTGAAAGAGACAGCAGAAGGATCCCTTCAGTGGCTCCCAGAGAGCTTTCAACCATGAAGGTCTAGCAACCAGGGCACAATTTCTGGAAAGAAATTTACAACATCCAATTTTCCATGCCAATTAATATCAGATATCACTTTCTGTGAGCTTCCAGACAGGTTACAAGCAAGCAGAAGTCCCCAAATTCTTCACAGCCATTCTTTTCCTTTAAGTTACGGGCTGCATATTTCATCGTTCTTGAGCCTGTCCTAGCTCTTATTTTAGTGAGGCCAAATTGAGTTTAGCTAGTGTGCAATACAAGCTATTTAGTATTTTTTTTAATTACACACAATGAGCCCAGGGACTCCTATCAGAGACCACCAGTGCAACATGTCCTGCTTTACTGGGCAACTGGGCAGCATCATTTTTTTTTTGAGTCACAGTCAGGGTTTTAGTTTTGAAGATCCATTCTGCTACTCTTCAAGTGGGGGAATTGCCTGAGGGGAATTGACCCTCCCCCATGGGATTAAAAGGGAGATATCACTGCTTAGGCTTTTGTGCAAGGGCAAAAATCAACCTAGGGAAAACTTTGTGTGGGGAGATAGTTTTAATCTAATTCTGAATGCCCCCTCTCACTCTTGTGTGTGTGTGTGTGTGTGTGTGTGTGTGCTTCTACAATACAGAAAATACAGATATTTTGGATAAATTTCCCTCCCACCAGCCAGAAATCTAAGGTGTTCAGATCTTGCTGTGCTAGCCATTCTCAAATACAATTCTCACATGACTAAATTAAACTGATTACAATATAAATGAGATAAGAAAGGAAAGCTTACAATGAGGCAAAGAAAGAAAACTTTACAATCAATTTTCCATCCTTCCCCATAGTTTTACAGCTGTCTTCTGGGAATTGAAGAGTCTTTTGGTCTTTACTTCATCTCAGGGTCCTTTCATGTCTGCTAGGCATGCTTGGTTTGGTGGTAAGGCCGGTGAGTTAGGCTTTACTCTAGTTGCTGGACATTCAGTGGAGGACTAGATCCAAACCCAATTCCTGGCTCAAATGGATGGAGGGTCTCCTCTAGAAGCATCTGGATCCATGTGCTCTGCTCATTGTGCAGGGCTGAAAGACATGAGAACAAGGTCCCCTCCCCCACAGAAAAGGCATTGTTGGAGGATTAGAAGTAAAGGGGCGGGGGGGGGGGTAGATAGCTTGCAGACAGAGTTTGAAAAATAAAACCATCAGTTACTAAACAGATAAACATTATGGGGATATCACAGATGAGAAATGGAGTCTGGATTCACATGCTTCAGGAAAGAAATGAACAGGTAAAATCATTTAGACACACAATAAATGCAAGGATGAAACTTTTCTTGCAAACATTTCCTGGGTTGTTACTTTAAGGTATAGGCAAGGAAGGAAGGAAAACAAATTATCTTTACTCTGTTTCTGCTGGCCAAACAGACGCAAAGTAAAAACTCCCCTCCACCTTCACTTAGGTTTCCTGGGCCCAACAAACTGAGCGAAGGCAATTTCCGCCAGTTTACTCTTTTCTTTCTTTGAACACTTTAAAATTCTTGTCTTTTTTTTTTTGGGATTGGAGACATTTTATAGTTACAATTACCTCGAGGGCACACAAAGACTTAGACATACACACACACACACAGACAAAGAGGGGATAACAAAACTCATGAGTTTCACAAACAAAATCATTCCCACCATGAATCTCAGTTAAATTGGGGAAGGCACAAATCTTAACAAACAAACCACGTGGTTACATAGAAGACAGAGAAAGAGACAGACAAGAGAAAAAAAAGAAATCCCACCATTTTCCCTTTTCTTTTAAGTACCTTTGTAGCCAAATTAGTTTTTCCTGTATCATCTTTCAGCAAAGCCCATTTTTCTACAATCTGTTTTGCTTTCCTTATCATTCCGGACAGGACAGGCATCTGCCTTTTTGTCCCAGGCCCCCAACAGTTCCCCTAGGGGGGTTTCCGTGGCCACCCTCGAGCTACCGCTTCCCATGATCCCGTTCAGATGTGGGCTCACTTCGTCCTAGCCGGGTTTGCCACTTCGTATTTCCCCGCTTCAATTTCGCATCCTTAGAGGACTTTCACGTCCTTTTGAAGGGACTTTTGTTTGCCCTTCGGAGGGACTTTTTTCTGTGTGACCTTCGGAGGGACTTTTCATGTTCCTCACAGCGGGAACCTTCTCTCTATTCGTGCCCTTTCACCCAGGGACTTTTCTTACAGTTTCAAGTCTTGGGGAGAGACCCGGAGGACCAGCCGCACAGTTACCCAGGAGGGGTTCTGTCGGAGCGGGTATGCGTACCTCCTTTTTCCCCCCTTTCTCTACCTTTCTTATGGGCTATGGCTTTTTTCTCTCACAGGACAAAAACAGCAGCAACAACAACAAAAAAAATCATTCACTTTTCCATCCATTTTCACACACTAGTCACACACATGCAGGCATACACACATTTCCACGCTTTAAAATTAAATTTTAGAGAATTAAAATTTAGAGGTACTCACCTTCTTTCCAGGCAGCCTTTGAGCTCAAACTCAAAACCCCTTTAAAGCCTAGATCCAAAAGGTTAAGGCCAAGATAAAATCCACCCACAGACTCAATGGGGTCTGTGCTGGCATGGGAGGCTTACCTTGGCCATATCCATTGGTTAGGCTAGCTTGGAGTCCCATCTGGGGTGCCAATTGTCAGAAGAAATGTCCTTCGGGTTCGGCTCCAAGTGGGGAAAAAGACACTGGAGACATGGAGGCTGCTTGGAAAGATGGTTTTAATGGTGGACAGGACCACATGGCTTGAGTCCTGAACAGAAAAGGTGATCACATGCTTCAATGTTGGTGGAGAAGAAGAGAAGGGAAGAGAAGAGGAAGAGAACCCTGAAGAAGGGCTTGCAGGGCTTTTTATAATCTGTTCGGCCCCACCTATCTGTTTCCTGTTCCTGTGTAAGAAATATATTCTGATTGGTTGCCAGACTTCCATGGGCCCGTGCAAGGGCAACCCTCTAGGCTGAGTTTTGAATCCAGGTTTGGTTGAGTTCTCAGATGCCATGTGGTCAGTTGAGTAAAAGGCAATATTATCCTGCCTTAATCCCATCACTCTGGAGCTGAAGAGGAGAACTCTTTATTATGTAAAGTGGACTAGCTTGGCCTTCTTAATGGCCCATTGGCAAAGTGGGGATGGGCCGGAAGCTGCAGGAATTTACTTTGTGTTTAAAATGTGTTTCTCCCTTTTTCACATCCAGGAAAATATAATATTCTGCCTTTTCAATATTTCCTAGGATATTTCATTTTCCTGGGAGCGGGCTGGGTGATAACTTCCAACAGTGTGTTCAGCATTTCCTAACAAATCTCTGTTTTATATGCCAGAAAATGTATTTCTTTCCTCTTTATTGTTTTTAGTGCGCTGAGAAAAATCAGGTGGTTTGTGTAAGAAAATAATGTTTCTAACACTATGACGATCTGTACAAGCTGTGCAAAGACTATAAGAAGTTTGACAAAAAGTTTTTTCATGACTGGACGGTGAGGCTTGCGCCTTTTTTCTCTCTCTCTCTGCCTGCTCTGTTGAGTGGGAGACAAAAATGCCCTCAAGTCTTTTTGCTTTCTGTAGAAAATAAAAACTGATTATCAGTAGCCTTGTGTTCAGAGTTTCATTGGAATTATCAGATTCTGATCTGAATTAAAAAACCTTACATATTGATAAACCTCAGAAGAGGTTTATGCACATTGGTGCATAAATGCACCAACATGCCTACCATTCCTGTCCTACTGTCCCCATTTATTCATATCCATTTCCTGTATTCATAATCATGTTTATACTGTAAATTTCGAGAATACGTTTAAGACCCATAGAAGTTTGAGAATACATCCAAGTCACAATGAGCCAAACATGAGACTTAAACAAAGGCTTGAATAACAATCGGCGTTTAATCTTTGATTAAAGTTTAAAGACATGATGGTCAGTTGTTCCCAATATACCCCAAGAATATGCAGGGAAGAACTGCACTTCAGAGAAGGTGTAGCTCCTTTTAATACTGTTAGAAATGTTATAAACATCAGTAAAATCCCCCAATCCTGGCCTCTTTTATTTGTTTATCCTCTATCCTCTGCCAGCGATGGTGAACCTTTTTTGGCTCGGGTGCCATAAGGGGGAGGAGTGCAGTGGGGCATGCGCTGGTGTGCCGCACCCATAATGCAACGTGCGACACCCCCAGTACACATGTGCGCATGAGAGGTGCTCCCCCCCCTTTTTGCATGCTTTTTTTGCCCTCCCCAGACTCCATTATAGGAGCCTGGGTAGGGCGAAAACAACCTCCCCCCCACAAATGCCCTTTGGAGAAGCCTCTGGAGGACTAAAAACCACCCTACAAGCAAACCGGAAGTCATTTCCGGTTTGCTCATAGGGCTGATTTAAGTCCTCCCTGAAGCCTCCGGAGGGCTTAAACCGACCCTACACCATCCTGGGGGTAGAGTATCTTAATTATCCCCTTTAGCTATCTCCTTATCTCTCTCAATTGATCACTTAGCTTCTCAGGGAGATCAAAAGGTGTCAGCTTTACAGCTCCTTTCTGGGATAGTTCTATGCCCATAGATTGCAGGAGATTGGTAAGAGTTCAAATGGTAAGGATCCCACATTTTGACATTTGGCAAATATTTTACAGACCCTAATGCAAGAGGGTAGAGTGGACCTGGCGTGCATTACGGAGGTAGGGCCATTAGGGGTGTGTGCCCCTTACCGAACTATGCCCACCAGGCTTCCGGGCGTTTCACCAGCCAAGAGCCCAGGGCAGGGGCGGGGGGATAGCGGTGGTTATTAGGGAAAGTCTCAGACCTCAGGAGGTCACTGTGCCTCAGATAGGTGGGTGTGAGTCCCTCTTTGTGAAGTGGGGCCTTGGAGCTCAGGTGGGCCTTTTTGTTACATACCTGTCTCCCTGCTATGTTTCATCGGCCCTGCCGGAGCTGCTGAATGTGTTAGCTGGATTGGCGGTTGATTTCCCCAGGCTCATGGTCCTGGGGGATTTCAATCTGCCTTCCATTGGCGAGACATCAGAGTCAGCTCGGGAGTTCATGGCTTCCATGACAGCTATGGACCTAACTCAGTTAATTCAAGACCCCACCCATAATGGGGGACACACGCTCGACCTGATTTTTGTCTCTGGGCAGTGGATGAATGATCTAGATTTAGGGGATATTTCTATTCAACCCTTGTCATGGTCTGATCATTTCCTCATCAGGCTTGACTTCCATACCACTACCCCTCACCGCAGGGAGGCAGAACCGACTAGCCCCAGGCACCTGATGGACTCCAAAAGGTTCCTGATGGAGCTTGGGACTTTTCCTGAATGCCTTGATCACAACTCGACCAAAGCCCTAGTGGAAGCCTGGGATAGGGGGGCCGCTGGGGCCTTGGATCGCGTTGTGCCTTTGCGGCCTCTGACCTGGTGTCGATCCCGGGTGGCTCCCTGGTTTACCGACGAGCTCCGGGAGATGAAACGCCGGAAAAGACGCCTAGAGAGTGGCTGGAGGGCCAGCCGGTCCGAATCTGATTGAACACTAGTAAGAATTCATATTAAATCCTACTTAGTGGCGATAGAAGTGGGGGGCACCGTTTTACAGTGGTTCTCCTCCTACCTGTCGGATCGGTCGCAGTTTGTGTTGACTGGAGGGCAGGGATCGACCCCCAGGCGCGTCACTTGTGGGTGCCCCAGGGGTCGGTCCTCTCATCCCTCCTGTTCAACATATACATGAAACCGCTGGGCGAGATCATCCATGGTTTTGGGGTACGGTATCATCAATATGCTGATGATACCCAACTTTTCATCTCTACCCCAAACCACCCAAATGATGCCCTCGACGTGATGTCCCGATGCCTGGAGGCTGTGCGGATCTGGATGGGGAGGAACAGGCTCAAGCTCAATCCCTCCAGGACTGAGTGGCTGTGGTTTCCGTCATCCCGATTTGTACATCTTGTTCCATCTTTGACAATAGGGGGAGAAATTTTAGCCCCCTCAGAGAAGGCTCGCAATCTGGGAGTCCTCCTGAATATGCGGCTTAGTTTAGAAGAACACCTGACGGTCGTGACCAGGTCTGCCTGGTATGTCAGTTGCCAGGTTCGCCTGGTACGTCAGTTGCGCCCCTTCCTGGATCGGGATGCTCTGTGCACAGTCACTCATGCCCTCGTCCTTTCTCGCCTGGACTACTGCAAAGCTCTCTACATGGGGCTGCCCTTGAAGAGCACCCGGAGGTTTCAGCTGGTCCAGAATGCGGCTGTGCGGGTTGTCATGGGGGTACCTAGGTGCTCCCATGTTACAACCCTTTTAGGCGGCTTGCATTGGTTGTCAGTTGTTTTCTGGGTGCGATTCAAGATATCAATTATGACCTTTAAAGCGCTCCATGGCTTAGGCCCAGGGTACCTGCGAGACCACCTACTGCCACCAGTAGCCTCCCACCGTCCAGTACGATCCCACAGAGTTGGCCTCCTCAGGGTGCCGTTGGCCAGACAGTGTCGGCTGGTGACCCCCAGGGGGAGAGCCTTCTCTGTGGGAGCACCTTCCCTCTGGAATGAGCCGTCCCCAGAGCTTCGCATAATCCCTGACCTCCGGTCCTTCCGACGCGCCCTAAAAAGTTGGCTTTTCCAGCAAGCCGTCCTGGCCTGTTAATTTTAACTCATTTTTTAAATGTATTGTCCTATAAATTGGGTTTGTTTTGGGGATATGTATTTAATTTCTTTTTAACTTTCGGGATGTGTGTTTTTTAATGTTGTACACCGCCCTGAGTCCTTTGGGAGAAGGGCGGCACATAAATCCAATCAATTAAACAAACAAACAAATATTAATTACCTGATAGTTGCTACCTGATTTAAAATAAGGTGATTTATTACTGAAGTATCATTGTGTTTGTATTTTACTGTGCCTGCCTGGTTTGATTTGGCTAAGCTGCAAAAATGTAAAACAAATATATGGTCACATAGCAAATAAAGTGGACGTGAATTCCCTTTGACTTGGGACCAATAGCACAACTGTTGTGGCTTATCTTCCTGGCCTGGGGGCAAAAGTGAACTTGATGAGAGAAATGTTCTATAGCTTTCTTCTAGGCTGGCTTTGTGTTATATTGATTATATCTCCAAATTTCTATTATATGAATGCATGATTGGTAGATAACATTCCTCAACGTGCCCAAATATTACAATAAATTTACTGAAACCAACAAGTGAAGCAAAGATATGGGGCAAAAGAGTGCAGTCAGTGCATTTATCCATAACCAAAGCAAAATAGGAAAGAGATTTTAGCAGGCTAAGCTCAGTTCTACTACTATTTCTTAGCAAACGTGGGTAGGATAGAAAATAAAGTAGGAACGCTGAACATTAAGAAAAAATCCACCACGACTCCTTAATTCTTTTCCCCCCTCACAATGCATGCTGGGAGATGTAGTTCTGAGCTCCCCACATGCCCGCTTTCCAAAGCATGCCGGGAAATGTAGTTCTTCCACTCCAGCTTTGAATCGCGGTTCCTGTTCCACGTTACTTCCCCAGCTGGGCATGAACGGAGCAGGAGAGCCGGATCCGGGCGGTGGGGGCTACAAAAGGCGTTATAGAGCCTTAAAAAGGAGGCTCAAATTCCTGATTTATGTAAGCGGCCGGAAATTTCGGGGGGTGGAAGGGAATTGGTGCTGGCAGAACGAAAGGGAGTGGGTTGGAGGAGCAAATGTTTTAGGAAAACCTGGGCATGGGGGTGGGTGGGTAAGAATAATAAGGGGAGTTTTACCAGAAAGAATAAATGGTGAAAATCATATTGACCGCATGTTTCCCAGACATTTAAAGAGATTCTGGCATTTGGGGAGGAAAGGCAACAGTGTGGATGTTGAGTAAATTTAGGGGCGATGACAGGTGAGATGAGGATGATCAGAGACAAAAGACCTTCCACGTGAATGTTGTAAAAGGATTATTACAGAGAGAGTTATAAAGCAGTATATAAGTCTAAGCACTATTGTTATTATTTTGCCCATGTGGTCCATAAGAAGGCATATATATGTTTAACTGTGAATATATATAATTTGGTGTTCCCAACCTTGAAAACTGAATGAGGTGTGGATTTCAATTCCCAGAAGTCCCCAGACTTGCTAAGGTTAAGAAACCCTGCTCCAGAAGCTCTGGTTCGAAGTGACCTAGGCTGTTTTGTTGGGAGCAGCTGAGAAATAATTTGTCCTTGACTTATTCTGGGATGTGTTTTGGAGCTGTCTGTCTCCAGACAGCCTTAGTGGTCATCCACTCAGCAATTAGTCAGATCCAACTAACTGTAGTTTTTACAGGTCAGCGTGTAACATACACATCTACAATTTGTGACTGACTACTTTGCTGACCATCCTGATAAGCTATTACTGTTTGCTGAACCGTCACATGTTAGATGAACCCGGCAATTGTATTTTATTCACATCTTAAAAGTTCCTAAAGTTGAGAAATGCTGAGCTAACAGTCTACAGAATTTGAGGAGACTGCATGAAAGGGGGTTAGTCCCACACGGTGCCCATTTGGGCCCTTGACCCTATAAAAGGGACAATACTAATCTGCCTTGCTGGTTGCTTGGGTTACCTGCCGACCCCAAAGATTTAGGGAGAATTTAATATATCTCCATTTAATACATACAGTATTATCACACTAAAGAACTATTTTCTTAAAGCAGCAATTCTGCTTATAGGGGAATAATTCACAATACAATGCAATGCTGTGAAAAGGTAACACAAATAATCATATTACATTGATGATGCAGATAGTCCTTAATTTATGAGTGGTTGCTTAGTGACAGTTTGAAGTTATGACAGGCTCTTTCAGACACTTTCCAAAGCTAACTAGAAAGTGATTCTGCTTTGTTTGGAGTTGTCACATGAGAGCATATTGGGCGCTCGGGAGTTGGCCCACATTTATGGTCATATGCATAAATCCCTTGGTTTTATGACCATCTTTTAATATAGTTTTGTCTGAATCGACATTTACTTCCAGTTTTTGGCAAAAAGTGACCCATAACAAACAATGGATTCGCTTAAGGACTGCTGCAAAAAAAGTTACAAAAACTGGCTGGTCAGCTGGGTGAACTGCACTATGACTCATAAGTGGAGGACTACCAGTAATGAACTAGGGAGCCAGCTCAAGCAGGAATACAAAATCTGATCAAGAACTGAAACGTAAACAATTAGAAATTGGCTGCTACTTGATGGCTCCAAAAAGCTGCAAAATTTTTGCTGTGCCTATTTGCATGATTTTTATGGAGGGGAAGGATCAACCTCCCAAAGAGGAAGAATGAACCACGGGTGGCAACTGTCCGGAATGATGCCTAGCATTCACTTAATCTTTCCAGATCCTAGAGACTCTGTGTACGTGGACAAGTGAAATGGAACATATATTGGAATGCTGATTATATTGGTATTCTTCAACTTATAACAGTTCATTTAGTGACTGTTCAAAGTTACAATAGCACAGAAAAAAGGGACTTATGACCGTTGTTCACACTTACAACCTTTGTAGTATCCCTGTGATCATGTAATCAAAATTCAAATGCTTGGCAACAGGTTCGGACTTGTGACCGTTGCTGTGTCCAAAGATCATGGAATCCCTGTATGCGACCTTCTAATAAGCAAAGTCAACGGGGAAGCCGGTTTCACTAATAACCATGTTACTAACTGATCAACTGCAGTGATTCACTTAACCACGGTGGTAAGAAAGGCCGTAAAATGGGGCAAAAGTCACTTAACAACAGAGATTTTGGGCTCATTTGTGGTTGTAAGTCAAGGACTACCTGTATGCTAAACATTTATTGATCCCCATTACTTGATATATGGGAAGTGCTGGAGGTAAATGGAATTTTCTTCTTCAAGCCACTATCCATTTTATGACCCAGTGAGTTGCTACTTTTACAGTTAAGGCAGCAAGTTTGAAATGAGCACAGATAGTCCTTGACTCACAAGCACAACCGCGTCCAACGTTTCTGTTGCTAACACAGTTGTTAAATGTGTTTTTCCTCATTTTTCGTCCTTCCTTGGTGCAGTTGTTAAGTGAATCTACGCAGTTATATTAGTAACGAGGTTGTTAAGTGAACCTGGCTTCCCCATTGACTATGCTTGTCAGAACGTCATGAAAGATGATCACACAACCCCAGGACGCTGCAACCGTCATAAATATGAGCCAGTTGGCCAAGTGTTTGAATTTTGATCACGTGATCTTGGGGAGGCGGCAACAGTTGTAAATGTGAAACAGTCATCGGTCACTTTTTTTCAGTGGCATTTTAACTTTGAATGGTCACTAAACAAATAGTTGAAAGTTGAGGACTACCTGTACTAGATTCTGCCTGACATGAATAATTATGTTGTGCTTCTATTTCCTAGGCATCTGATGTATTAAAAGTCCCTACTCTATCTTCTTAACCATTTTAAAGTGTTCTGTTACAAAGATTCAGAGATTTTAATGGTATTTAAATCTAAAATCTAACGCCTGCATCGCATTCAGATTTTAATAATGTCTCATTTTGAAATACCTACGTGTTGTTATTACTCTCAGAGTACTTACAATGGTCTGAAGAGTTATTTAATAAACTATTCCCTTACTTACACACAGCCTTTTTAAATAAATTCTCAGGAGCAAGAATGTTTCCAAGAAGAACTGAGAAAAGCGCAAAGAAAACTCTTGAAAGTTTCACGGGATAAAAGGTAAGCTGATCTGATGAGGAAGGATAGGGGGTTTGCGAAATGAGGCAAACCAAATTGGCAAGAGTTCCCTCTGAATCGGAATACGAAGGCAGAAAGACAGAATTACCGTAGTACCTTTTCCCACTTGAGACTGGAGTCCTCGATGGCTGGGTGGCAGGCAGAAGTCTAACCGGTCATTTTATTTATTTATTTTGAATGTTTGCCTTTAAAAATGGCAGTTTAATCATTTGAGTTAGAGGTATAAATAGCTGGGGCAGTACAGGTTGTCCGTGGCAACTTCAAGACCTGTGGACTTCTCCTGCCAGCAACAAGTCTTAAAAGTGGCCAAGATTAGATACCCCTGGCGTAGTAGTTAAAGCCCCCAGACTAGAAACAAGGGGGGGGGGCTGGGAGTTCTAGTCCAGTTTTAGGGCGCAATGTTAGCTGGCTGGCCTTGGGCCAATCACTCAGATGGCAGTGGCAAACCACTTTTGAAAGAGGCTGCCAAAAAATTCTTACATGAAGTGGTCCAGGTAGCCGCCAGGAGTCAAAACAGGCTTAAAGACACTGAAAACGAAGCAACAACATCTCACTTGAAGGGACAACATCTCTTTGAGATAGATGAAGCCACCCAGTCTGAGATTGGAAACAAAGTAAGATCAAACCTTGTTAATATTTGCAATGGAGACTGTAAGATCTTAGTAGCAAGCAATGGGCCAGATTGGTCAATTACACTATTACTGGACAGAGGTCAACAGCTTCCTCTGTTGAGAAGTCAGTGGCTCTCAGGCTGTTGCAATGCCTGGATGGGGGTAAAAGTGGATTTGAACCTTGGATCTGCCATATAGAGCAGGGGTCCCCAATCCCCGAGCTGCCGATCAGCACCGGGATGCCAGAAACTGGGCCACGCAAACAAGTGAAGCCCGATTTATTTGCAGGCAGTACGTGAAAATACTTCCTCTCCAGTCCTCGGAAAACCTTTCAGAACCGGTCCCTTGTGCCCCAAAGGTTAGGAGGCACTGATATAGATGGTATAACTTGAGACTTACAGATTGCAGTTGCTGGTTTTCTTCACTTTTTTGGGGGGTCAACTGTTTTTATTTTATATAGTTATAAGTATCAATGCGTGGATGTTGTGATACCTGAGTATCATACATTTCAATACAAATAGACATAGCATTATTACTCATAGTTATTACATTTCATTTTCATTATTTCATATTATTTACCCATATATTTTACTACTGCCCTTCAGTTCTAAACCACCTTCTTACTCTTTCAGATATCTTAATAAATTGGTAATGCTATATTTCCCTTCTTATTTCTATCTCTATTTTAATTCCTCCCCCTCCTATCACTATTATATTCAAAGACGTGATAATAACATTTCTTTTCTGTTTCCCATCTTCCATCTGTTTTGTTATTCACGTTTCCATTTTTTAGTTCTTCGCATCTGTTTATATTGAAGTTCCATCCTTTCTTTCATTATATTTCTTCACATTAATGACTTTGTTATTGCAGGTACCGTATTTTTCTGAGTAGAAGACACACCTTTTTTCCCTCAAAAAAGAGGGGGAAATCTGGGTGCGTTTTATACACTGAATACAGCATTTTTTGCCTCCCGAAACCCCACCCCCTTTGCAAAAATGGCCGTGCGTAGCCTTTAGGAGGCTTTCAGAGTGCTCCTGGAGGCTGGGGAGGGCAAAAACGACAGAAAAATGGGCCACTTTTTTGCTTGTTTTTGCCCCCCCCCAGCCCCCAGCCTCTATAGGCTTCCTACTATGCATGCCCTTTTTTTGATTAAAAAAACAGACCCGTTTTTGCCAAAAATGGCCCGTTTTTGGGAAGTCTGCAGAGTGCAAAAACTTTTTTTAAATTTGCCTCTTCAAAATCTTGGTCTTATACTCTGAAAAATATGGTAATCCTCAACTTATAACCATTTGTTTAACGACTGTCAAAGTTATAATAGCCCTGAAAAAGTGATTGACAGCTGGCCTTGGCACTTATGAGTAATATAGCATCCCTACAGTCACATTATCAAAATGAAGCTGCTTGGCAACTGGCAGATATTTATGATGGCTGGAGCATCCCTGGGTCACGTGATCATCATTTGTGACCTTCCCCGGTCTGCTTCTGACCAGCCAAGTCAGCGGAGGAAGTGGTGGTTTCACTTAAACCCCATTCATTTCACAGGTGCCATGATTTGCTTAACAACTGTGGTAAAAGCATCGTAAAACCAGCCATGAATCATTTAACAGCCGCCTTGTTTGCAATGGAACTTCTGGCCCCAGTTTGTAAGTCGAGGACTACCTGCATCTGTCAACGACCTCTCTTTATCAAGAGCTATGAATCTCAGCCTATGAGCCACTAGAGATGCCGTATTTTTCAGAGTATAAGACGCACCTTTTTCCCTCAAAAAAGAGGCTGAAAATCTGGGTGCGTCTTATACACCGAATACAACATTTTTTGCCTCCCGAAACTCCACCCTCTTCACCAAAATGACCATGCAGAGGCTTTAAGAAGCTTCCAGAGTGCTCCTGGAGGCTGGGGAGGGCAGAAATGAGCAAAAAATGGGCCATTTTTTGCTCATTTTTGCCCCCCTTAGCCCCCAGGAGCACTCTACAAGCCTCCTAAAGGCTATGCATGCCTTTAAAAACAAAAGGCCCGTTTTTGCGAAAAATGGGTCGTTTTTGGGAGATCTGCAGAGTGCAAATTTTTTTTTTAAAATTTGCCTCTTCAAAATCTTGGTGCGTCTTATACTCCAAAAAATATGGTAGTCCTCGATTTACCACCACAACTGAGCCCAACATTTCTGTTGTTAAGCGAGACACTTGTTATGTGAGTTTTATCCCATTTTACAATCTTTCTTGCCTCAGTTGTTAAGTGAATCACCGCAGTTGATAAGTTGTTAGATGTTAAGTGAATCTGGCTTCCCCATTGGCTTTGTTTGTCAGAAGGTCGCAAAAGGGGATAATGTGACCCTGGGATGCTGCAATGGTCGTAAGTATGAAAAATGGTCTTAAGTCTCATTTTTCACTGCCATTGCAATTTTGAATTTTAATTTGTCACTAAACAAATTGTTGTAAGTTGAGGACTATCTTTATGTGCAAAAATCATTCTCTTGCCAAGAAATAATTGCAGATCAATTCTGGATACCTTCCTTAGAATAGAGGACGGCCCAGAAAAACGGCAAATCTTTGGAACCAGCTCTTCCTAACAATTAAGCATCTGGCCTGAGTCACTGCTTTTTCCTATTTGTTTCCTCTTTCTAGTTTCCTGCTTGATCGCCTGCTCCAGTATGAGAATGTGGATGAAGACTCCTCAGGTAAAGTGAGGCTCACAACCTCCATTTGATGGTGCTGAAAGAAAGGGGAGGCTTTCCCACTCTTTTTTTTATATAAAGGGACTTAATAATATTAATTTGGCTGCTCTGAATATAACATCAACTATTCAGACCAGAAGAGAATGGAACAATGACATGGCAGGTTAAAGGATTTCACATCAAATTTATAAATCTTAACCAAATCTGATAGCCTTATAATCAATCAAAAAAAATGGAATGCACAGGTACAGTATAGGTGATACCTTGCTCAGTAGTAGTAACTGTGAAAGGGATCTTGGAGTCCTAGTGGACAACCATTTAAATATGAGCCAGCAGTGTGCAGCAGCTGCCAAAAAAGCCAATACAGTCCTAGGCTGCATAAACAGAGGGATAGAATCAAGATCACGTGAAGTGTTGATGCCGCTTTATAATGCCTTGGTAAGGCCACACTTGGAATACTGCATTCAGTTCTGGTTGCCACGATGTAAAAAAGATGTGGAGACTCTAGAAAGACTGCAGAGAAGAGCAACAAAGATGATTAGGGGACTGGAGACTAAAACATATGAGGAACGGTTGCAGGAACTGGGTATATTTAGCTTAAGAGAAAGAAGGACTAGGGGAGATATGATAGCAGTGTTCCAATATCTCAGGGGTTGCCACAAAGAAGAGGGAGTCAAACTATTTTCCAAGGCACCTGAGGGTAGAACAAGAAGCAATGGGTGGAAACTAATCAAGGAGAGAAGCAACTTAGAACTGAGGAGAAATTTCCTGACAGTTAGAACAATTAATCAGTGGAACAGCTTGCCTCCAGAAGTTGTGAATGCCCCAACACTGGAAGTCTTTAAGAAGATGTTGGATAGCCATCTGTCTGAAATGGTATAGGGTTTCCTGCCTAGGCAGGGGGTTGGACTAGAAGACCTCCAAGGTCCCTTCCAACTCTACTATTGTATTGTATTGTATTCGTAGTTTATCTTTTAAAGATAATAGTGATCCATATTCCACAAAAGGTACTGAGGTACCTTTTATTTGCTGTGAAATCTACCACGGTGGCAGATTTTCTGATTCTGCTGCCGATGGCATTGGTTAATCGTTAGATATTGCAAAAAACATCCTTGAATATAGATAGACCTCTGCTTACAACAACAATTAAGCCCAAAATTTCTTTTGCTAAGCGAGACAGTTGTTAAGTGAGTTTGGCCTATTTTATGACTTCCTTGACGCAGTTATTAAGTGAATCATTGCAGTTTTTGAGTTAGTAACAAGATTGTTAAGTGAATCTGGCTTCCAGATTGACTCTGCTTGTCAGAAGGTCGCAAAAAGGTGACCATGTGATTCCAGGACACTGCAACCATCATAAATTTGAATCAGTTGCCAAGCATCCAAATTTTGATTCAATGGTCATAAGTGTGAAAAGCAGTCATAAGTCTCTTTTTTCAGTGTCGTCATAACTTTGAACAGTCACTAAATGAACTGTTGTAAGTTGAGGATTTACCTGCGTAGCTATGATGTCTGCTTGACATTTAAAAATTGTCTCAAGGTGGACTAGAATCATTGGTCCAACAAGCTTTGTGTTTCAAAAAATTGTGTACAGACAGTCCTCACTTAACACCAGTTGTGATCAAAAACCCGGTCATTAAGTGACATAGCTGTAAATAAAAAAACCACATGTTGGTGCTGTTTAGTGATGACAATTTTAGCAGTCCTGATTGCTGTCATTAAGCGGAGGTCAGTGATGGCAAGCCTTTTTTGGCTCGGGTGCCAAAAATGGGAGGAGTTCAGGGGGGTCGTGCACAGGTGTGACTTCCTTGACTCCAGAGCGCGAAAAACCGGCTCTATGGGCAAACCAGAACTTCAGGAACAAGCATCCGGTTTGCTCATAGGGTCGTTTTTAGTCCTCTGGAGGCTTCAAGGACCTTCAGGAGGCTTCCCTGAACGCTCCGGAGGGCTAAAACCGGCCCCACGAGCAAACCGGAAGTGACTTCCGATTTGCTCGTAGGGTCGTTTTTTGCCCTCTGGAGGCTTCGTGAACACTCCAGAGAGCTAAAACTGGCCCTATGAGCAAACCAGCAGTACGTTCCTGAACTTCCTATTTGCCTGTAAGGCTGTTTTTTGGCATAAAAAATGGCCTCAAAAGGGCGAAAAATGGCTTCAAAAGAAGGCCGAAGGCTGAAGTCCGTGGCCAGCTGACAGGGCAACGCCTCACATACTGTGACAAATGGTTCCATGTGCCACCTGTGGCACGCGTGCCATAGGTTCGCCATCACAGGCATAGGTCATTAAGCAAGAACCTCACGTGATGGGATTTCTTATCTCCTGCTGGCTTCCCCATTGACTTTGATTGTGAGAAGCTGGCAGGGGAGGTTGCAAATTATGTGATTGTGGATGCCACAACATCGCAATTGTGAATTGGCTGCCAAATGCCTGGATATAAATATAAATGCAGACATGCAACGGTTGTAAATATGAGGACCAGTTGTAACTACTTCTTGTTGTGCTGTTATATATTTCAAATGGTTGTTGAACAAGTCATCATTAAATGGGGACCACCTGTGTAAGCAAGCATAGAAATCGGTATTCATGGTTGAGGTTTAATCCTGTTCCCTTCCCTAAAGTACGGACTACAACACCCCTAGCAACTTTAAGAGGAGTGGACTTCAGTTCTGGGAGTTGAAGTTCACTCCTCTTAAAGTTGCTATGATTGAGAAACCCTGGACTACGACTTCCAAAATTACTAGCCCTATTAATTAGGGAAAACTAAATTCTAGCCTAGGAGAGTAGGTTGAAGCTGCTATCATTCCTGCTTCATGCAGGAAGGAAATTTATTTACCATATGTACAGATACACGAACCATTATGAGCTACGGTGGCACAGTGGTTGGAGTGCAGTACTGCAGGCTACTTCTGCTGACTGCCGACTGCCTGCAATGGCAGTTCAAATCTCACCAAGCTCAAGGTTGACTCAGCCTTCCATCCTTCCGAAGTCAGTAAAATGAGGACGCAAATTGTTGGGGTCAAAATGCTGACTCTGTAAACCGCTTAGTGAGGGTTGTAAAGCACTGTAAAGCGGTATATAAGTCTAAGTACTATTGCTGTTTTTTTTTTTCATTTTTCTGGCTTGTTTTCCCCTCCTTTGAGTTGGTGTGAGTGATCCCCCTTTTCCACTTCTTCTGCACATAGCATCTTTTTATATTGGTGCTTGTAAAAATTAAAATTTAATTGCTATATTCCTTGAGGATCCAGCTGCTGATTACTTGTTAATATTTGATTCCACCAGGACATGTTATTCTTAAGCCCTTTTATTTCTGTATTATATTTTATATTTGGCTGACATTGGCTTTTAATTTTAATATCCAATTGCCGGGGGAGTTTTTAGCTGCCCAGCGAAGCCTCCCTATTATACTAATTTTTCTACATTTTTCTTCCTGCTCAGTCCCATTGGTGATTTTGACTGGATTGGATAAATGACCCATGTCATTCTTTATTTGAAAGCTGTCTCTGTAAAGATGAATGGCTAGAAATTGAATGTTGACGTTGTTTTGGAGACGTCTTCATTTTGTTGCAAATGGGTCTGTTGCCTAACTGATCACCTCAGTTAGGAGAGCAAGCTTGCTGGCAAAAAGTGAGATGTAAATAAATTGGATGAGTGATTTGTTCCAAAACATACTCTGACTGCTCAGAATTATGCAAATTAGAAGTGTAACTAAATGCAGATTTTGGTATCCGAGAATTTAAGCAGTTTTCACGGTATACTTAGGATGGTGTATAACATGGTTTATCGAAGTGTTTGCTTCTCAGGATGTTTTGCAGAGCCAGCTGAGAAAAAGTGGATTTCTATGTAAAGGGTCTGAAAAGGGAATCAATACAGTGCAGTTGGTCCTCGACTTACAATCATTCACTTAGTGAACGTTCAAAGTTACAACAGCACTGAAAAATGAGACTTACAACTAGTCCTCGCTCTTAAAACTGGCACAGCATTCCCTGTGGTCACCTGATCAAAATTTGGTTGTTGGCATCTTACATGTGTGCACCAATAGTTGCAGTGCCCTGGGGTCGTAGGATCACCATTTACAAACTTCCCAGCCGGAGCAAGCAAACTCAATAGCAAAAGCTGGATTTTGTTTAAAGACCACACAATTCATTTAATAATAGCAGTGATTCTCTTAATAACTGTGACAAAAGTCAAAGATAAAATTGGGTGCAACTCATTTGCTTCTCGATTGAAATTCTGGCTTCAGTTGTGGTCGTAAATCAAGGATTACCCATATTTTGACCTTGAATCCAGAAAACTGGAGAGCTTCTCTCTCGGTCATGAAAATCGCTAGATGAGATCACCTAACCAACATCATAAGGAAATGACGCAAATGCACAGGGTAGCATATAAACTCTCTGGCAGAAGGAGGGGGAGGTGGAATGACTTCGACTGATTTTATTTCTCTGGAATCAGATTCAGAAGCAACGGCCTCCTCAGACAACAGTGATGGAGAGATGCCGAAAGGGACGGAGCCTCAGTCCCTCAAGAGGTGAGTATGTGGTGGGCTTCAGGATAGAGAGAATACGCAAAAATACAAACTAATAGATGACTACAGGCTAACGGGGCTGTTCTCTATAGCAGAGAAAAGAGGTAGAATTCTTGGACATTTTCAACGCACATCCACAGAGACTTTCATTAAACAATGTTCTAGTTAGTGGTGGGTGAAGGAGATGGTCTTGTGAGACCAGACTAGGCCTACAGGCTAATTTCTAATATTGGATTTTCCCCCTTACCAGAGGGAGCCCCCTTGTGGAGTACTGTGAAGCCGTTACCATGGCAACTCCATTGTGCTGTACAGTAGAAGCCATTTTACAACAGTACAATAGAAGCCATTTTAAGGCACAACAGGCTGTATCTTAACAGAACATATATCCCGAGGGGTGTTAGGGGTATTTTTTTCAAGAGAGTAAGTCATCTGTCTACCAAGTTTGGCTGAAATTGCTTGAGGAGTTCCAGAGTTATGCTGGAACATACACATGCACCCACCCATACCCATGTATTATTTTGTATACATTATATTATATTATATTATATTATATTATATTATATTATATTATATTATATTATATTATATTATATTATATTATATTATATTATATTATATTATATTATATTATATTATATTATATTATATTATATTATATTATATTATATTATATTATATTATTATATTATATTATATTATATAATATTATATTATATTATATTATATTATTATTGTATTGTATTGTAGCGTAGCATAGCATAGCATAGCATAGCATAGCATAGCATAGTATACATATGTGTGTATGTACATGCGCACACAAACATACATACGTATATAAAAATAAATACCGCAGTCCATTTTCAATACATTAGCGGAAAAAAGAATCTTGAGAGTTCACAAGGTTAAAACCAAATGGAACAAAGCTGTGACTGAGTCTAGATGTCTGTTCTGCTTCATGGGTCGTTCCCATGTATTCAAGACAGGCTGTTTCTATGGAGCACATTTTTGGCAGCTGTTCATCCATGACATCTCTTTTTGCTCACAGAAAACACAGCCCCCAGCTTGGCAGTGCCTCATCACCATCCTCCTCAGGTCTTTCTCTGCAGCCAACATCTGGTTTTGGGCTTCCAGCTTCAGGGACATCATCGCCCTACTTAGCCTCAGTGAGTAATCCTGCCCCCATCTAGGTAATAGATGGGGGCAGGTTGAGTAAAGGTTGAGTAAATAGTTGTCCAAAATGAACCCTGAAGCTGGGAAAAGACTTAACAGAAACGGATGGTTCCCCAGCCTTCAGGTGTGTTGGAAGCCATTGACTCTGCTGGTTTGAAAGTTGTAATCTATTGCAGGTAATCCTCAATTTACAACCAAAATTGAGCCCCAAATTTCCATTGCTAAGCGACACCAAATTTCTGTTGCTAAGCAAGATGGTTGTTAAATGAGTTTTGCCCCCTTTTACGACCTTTCTAGCCACAGCTGTTAAATGAATCATTGCAGTTGTTAAGGTAGTAACAGTTGTTAAGTAAATCCTGCTTCCCCATTGACTTTGCTTGTCAGAAGGTTGCAAAATGTGATCATATGACCCCGGGACACCACAACCGTCATAAATACATGCCAGTTTCCAAGCTTCTAAATTTTGATCCCATGACCATGGGGAAGCTGCAACGTCATAAGTGAGAAAACAGTAATCAGTCACTTTTTTCAGTGCTGTTGTAACTTTGAATGGTAAGTCGAGGACTACCTGTCCAAGAAACTAAGTCAGAAAACCTTGATTTTAAATGAGTTTAGACAAACTTTCAACCAGATTACCTCAGGAATAAGAGAGTGTAGCCTGGAATCAGACAGCAAGGAGAATTCTAAGCCATTATTTATCTCTGTTTTCCTAAACTAAGATACCAAATTTGAAATAAAGTGTGTGTGTGTGCACTTGTGTAATGCTCTCAGCATGGTTATGTTGGAGTGGAACCACTGACTGCTGCTAAAAAACAAACAAACCCCAACACTATACATCTAATACTCCTGTTCCTTAATATATGTCCCCAAAGGGTACCTTAATATCAATATTGTCTGAATGCTTAAGTTTGCCCAGTGTGCTTCCTTCCCTTAGTTATTTCATTAATTCATGTTTTGATTTGCACAAATCATTGAAATGAAAAAAACTCCAAAGTGGGTTGAGTTCACAAATAGCACTCTAAGCCAGAAGCCCACTCCCCACAAATAAGATTAGCATGTTTTACAACTGTGGGTGCTAGGACTCTATTAGTTCTACTTGTCCTGCTAACCCAACTAATATTTATATCACAAGACTTTGGCTTCATCCCATTTTTTCCTCTTTAGCTTGGTTTCCATGTCAGTTCCATTTCACCTTATTATTTCCAAGCGCTTAGCGCTGAACATAGGCATAAAAATTAGGCCTCCGTTTATCTTAGTCAATGGTAATTGGATGCCTGGGAGAACACAGCACACAATTCTAAAACGTTTGGATATAAACTGTTTTTTTTTTAAAAAGCCTAAATGAAGAGCTTTAAGTTTTTTCTGCATCCCTGGTTCCCTTCCCGAGTATTGGAAAAATTTAAATGTTGCACTTTTTTGGACAGGGGGCATTTCATGTTTCTGCTGGGAGACATCTAAGCTTAAATGGGGAGAATGACACAATGATGATTTTTCTCATATAAAAGACCCCGAGATACGTTATGGTGTTTGCAATACTATTTTTACCTGGTTTTTCAAATTTGGCAACTTTGTCCTGCTGGCTGGGGAATTTTGGGAGTTGAAGTCCACACAAGTTTTGCCGCCTCAGGAATTCTGGGAATTGAAGTCCATACAACTCAAGTTGAAAAACACTCTTTTGCACTAGAGGGATGTCATTTAGCTCTGCTATACCCAAGTATGCTTAGAGCATAGTTGTCATATGATGTCCAGTTAGGGCCCATGTGGTTCCTTTACTTCTTTAGAAAGAGTCCGTACTACATTTCTTAGAAACATTTTCCAAACTCTTTGCTGTGTCTCAAATGCAGTTCTTCCATTGTAGGCTAGCCTGAGTTAGATCAAGACCAATATTTGGTTGTATTTTTACATACTGTGCCAAAATATGATTTGCCCTTATATAGAGCTTAGTAATCATTTTGTTTCATCCTGGCCCAAAGGAGTAGATTAAAAAAAATGGAGCTCTTTGGAGTTTCTTTAACTCTCTGCACTTGGATCAAAATGTGGGCAACAAAGGCTTTCATGGATTTGTGATGTTAATATTCGGTTAGGCCTGGATCTCTTCCAAGGATCTATTTTGGATTAGCTCCTTCACCTTCCTTAACCAAATTAGAATCCTTAAATGTAGAAGGGCATTTAATTTCCCTGGTACAATTGAAAGTCCATCATAAGTGGTCTTAGGTGAATAGAAGGGCATCTCTTTTAAATTAAAAGTTTGCCCATGCACAAAAGGGGTCTTTGAAGCCATGAAATATGTCCTCTTATATACCCTATTTTATGCTGGTACATCTTCAGGTTGATAACCCCACATCTCAGTAATTTTCCCGGTCATTCTGACTGGTTATATTTATGTTTTTTTAAACTATCAAACCCATGCAATTCTGTTAGGTTAACTGTGACTGATATGTTCAGTTAATTTTATGATCTGCGTTGACCCCTATTCATGTAGGCTGTTTTTGCATTGCTGAGTTTTTTTATGTATTGGTCATCGACTGAGATCGAGTCACTTCATCATCTTGGCTAGAGATCTGGAAAACCTTGGTGGCCCACGTAGTATAAATCGGATGCAAACATGTAGAGAATGAGTGTCTGACCAAGATGCTGGTGTTAATCTGTCTTGCGGGATATATTTGTAGATGTATAACTTCTCAGAAAAAAAGATGACTGTGGAGAACTATTTCCACAAGTGTTTAAAAAGAGGGCACCAAAGAATCCAAGCATTTGGGAAGGTTTCCACACTATTGAGGGGAAAAAAATTAAGGAACCAGATTTGAGGTTTGTTTAGCATTTATTTTGTTTTATTTGTTTTATTTGTTTTATTTGTTTTATTTGTTTTATTTATTTTATTTGTTTTATTTATTTTATTTGTTTTATTTATTTTATTTATTTTATTTATTTTATTTATTTTATTTATTTTATTTATTTTATTTATTTTATTTATTTTATTTATTTTATTTATTTTATTTATTTTATTTATTTTATTTATTTTATTTATTTTATTTATTATTATTTTATTTATTTTATTTATTATTATTTTATTTATTTTATTTTATTTTTAAATTTATTATTTTATTTATTATTTTCCAAGTGGAACACCTTATATTAAAAAGAGAAAATATGTTACTTAAACTTAGTGTAATAATCTAAACAAAAAAGAACCCCTTCGAATAACTATATAAGGAATATAAAAATTAAACTGCAGAAGGAATTTATAACACTAATGCGACTTTATACAGCATCTGAGGCCCAGAAAATAGTGGTATGAATAACTTTTATCATTGGCCAGCAATAAACCGTCCATTGTACACGATCCATCAAAATTGTGACATTATCGGTAAATGTTCATAGGTGTGAAGGAGGAAGCAAGATGGGTCACATCAGATTTTTGCAACTTGGCACCATCCAAATGTTATCATGCTGCTCACCATCTTCCCCAACACCCATGTTGGCTGGTTGTGATGAGAATGTTAGCCACCTGAAGAGGCCCAGTTAGACTGCCACTAGATCTGTGAAGACAATGACTTGGCCTTCCCTAGCTGGATGTCCTCCAGATGTGTTCAGATCACAGTTTTGATTCAACCCTCCCCAACTGGGGGGAATCACCTGCTCATCATTCATATTTTGATTTTTTTTTTTATTCCATCTCTTCCCTCTCGCCACCCCTTTCCCACCCAGCTGAATTCACCCACTTATGCTCCCTTTCCCTCTGACTACTTGGCACTGGGGCCCGAACCTGTTCCCCCCCAGCCTGACAGCAACGCTACTCGCTCTGCCCGGCGGCCAGCAAGGCCCCACACACTCAAGGTACCTCAAGGAAGGCGGTGGGGGTGGATGGAGGCGAGGGATATATATATATATGCAGTCTTGCTTTAAGGGCATGCTGGATGTGGAATCTGAAATGCTGGATTAAATTCACAACTGCATTCACACTTGTGTGGGTGGGGGTTAGAGGAATGTGCAAGGTCGAATGTGTTTCAGCTTACAAACAAACACTGAAAAACTTTTTATTTCTTAGGGAAATTGCCCTGATTGAGTGGAGTGAATAAGAGCTATGATAAAAGAAGCGAGATGCATCTATGCTTCAAATTTCAAATTAACTTTGAACCCTGGTGCTGTCGTGGCTCGAGGCTTCTATGAAACATTCTGTGAATAATACTGCACGCCTACAGCAGATATTCACTCATCGAAACTTGCTTTTGATTCTCGTGCTTTGGGCTACAGTCATAAAAAGTTTCTAGATGAAAGCGGAGCTGTTGCTGGGGTTGATAAGACGTTCAGCATTAAGTTGTGAGAAAAGAATCTTATTGATTTATGGAATTTTTTACCATGCCTTCCATCTTTGTGACTGGGCTGACAAATACTAGGATATGTTTGTGTAATATGGTATATCATATTAAGTGGCCCACAGAGTAAAGTGAGGCACGGAACTCAGGGCGAAGGCAGGAGCTGTAGTGTTGTTGCTAGTAGTAACATGGTCAGATTACTGGGCGCATCACTTTTCTGCCTGTTGGGGAAGATTTCTGGGTCATATGGCCCTAAGGCACCGATTTTGCCCATGAGGCCCAAAGCTGTTGAAAAATGGTGGGAGAATTGTTGGCACTTGGAATGCTCTTGAGGGATAGTGTGGATCTCATGTAGTTTGTGGGTTGTGAATGACTCAAATCTATGTTTAAGCCAGGGGTCCCCAAACATGGCACCTTTAAGACTTTTGGACTTCAACTCCCAGAATTCCCTGACTGGGGAATTCTGGGAGTTGAAGTCCACAAGTCTTAAAGGTGTCAAGTTTGGAGACTCCTGGCTTAAGCCATAAACAACGCTTATCAAATGCCAGTGGTTGGATTTGGACAAAGAACCAAAGCATCCTTTGGGTCAGGATGATGTGAAAAGCCAGGTCTCCATGGGACCATGAAAGAAAGCGAGGAGGAGGAGGAAAAAAGGAAGAAAAAGCCACAAGATCCGCCTCAGTTTTTCTCTCTTTCTTGTCATCTGCAGCTCCCGCTGCCCCCAGCGTCCCACTCGGACTGTTCCTCCGTCGTGGTGGGATTACCTTTTCCTTCACCCAGAGGGACTCCCAAGCTGCCACCCCCTACAATCCTCAGCACGGTTCCCCACCAGATGTTCAGCGATGCAGGGGAGGGAAGCGGCGAAGATCCCCTTGACGGTGACGATGAGCTGGTCATCGACATCCCTGAGTGACAGTGGCAAAGCCGGCGCGTAGTTTGAAAGGACACAGGCCTCTAGGTTGCGTGTGAGGGGGATGATGCCCCTCCATTTTATTTTGTTATTTCTTTGTTTACAGACTCAGGGGGAGGGGAACATGCAAAACAGTCAATAAAGGGGATTCTGTTTTTGTATTAAAAGCATCCGGTTGCAATTTCTACACTCTGTGTTCCTTTCCTTCTTTGAAATCCTTGGGCTATTAACAGTGTGGTGAGACGTTCCCGTTGTGTGACGTGCCATCATTTTACACACTATTAAAGAAAAATTACCGTTTCCCCAAAAATAAGACCTCCCTGGATAATAAGCCCAATCGGGCTTTTGGGCGCATGCACTAAAATAAGCCCTCCCAAAAAATATTGCAACACAGTAACAGCCATGAGGTGACCACTCTCTCCGCCTCCTGCACCTCAAAAATAATAAGAACTCCCCCAAAATAAGGCCAAGTGCTTATTTTGGGGGTCAAAAGAAAATAAGACCCTGTCTTATTTTGGGGGAAACACGGTACTTGAAATAATTAACGTCCGTTGACGAGGTAAAGCTAGAATCTCTCTTTTTCTGCAAAGCAAAGTTCCCAAGAATTCAAGAGGTTGTAAAAAAAAATCCTTCAGATCTACAGGCGGTCCTCGACTTAACAACCATTTGTTTAGTGACCATTTAAAAGTTACAATGGCGTTGAAAAAAATTACTTACAGCTGGTCCTTCCACTTAAAACCATCAGAGTCACGTGATCAAAGTTTGGGCACTTGGCAACTGGCAGGTACTTATGACAGTTCATGTCCCAGAGTCACGTGACCAGTTTGCCACTTTCTTGGTTGCTTCTGACAAGCAATAGGGAAGCCAGATTCACTTAACAACTGTGTGATTCACTTAATGACCATGATTTGCTTTAACGCCTGTAGCAAAAAAGGTAAACTTGCTTAACTTCACTTAGTGACAAGATTTTCCTGGCTGAACTGTGATTGTAAATTGAGGACCACCCATAGTCCAGGTGGGAAGAGAGCAATAACCGGGAGTTTTTCTACTGCACATGTAAACATTGGACATTTATCACTTCTCCTTGCCCAACTTAAATGCAGTTTAACCCTCAAAATGCTTGCGATAGTTCTAGCTGAGCTGAAAACATCCCATGTTTTCTAATTGCATTTTTAGCTTATTCTACCAGATGGTTTCTCCACAAGTTGCTACTTGCTGCAGTGCTTCATTATTTTTGCTACAGATATATATATGTATATATGTATGTATATATATACATACACATACACACACATATACTCTCTCTCTCTCTGTGTATGTATGTATATATGTACACACACACACACACACACGTATTTGTGCTGATAAATAAAGGGAGACTAGTATAGATCTATTTCAAGCTATTTAGCTCTCATCAGCTAGCCATACCAGTACTGGGATTTGAACCTGGGCCATGAGAGCTAAATAGCTTGAAATAGATCTATACTAGTCTCCCTTTATTTATTTATCACCACAAATACAACACAAATATAACAAAGGCAACATTAAAAATGTGGTTTTCCCTGCCATATTTGGGCATACCAGGGGTTGTGACACTATATATATATATATATAAATGCTGGTGGGAATGCAGTAAGAAAGAGTCCTCTAGTAAAAATTGTAAGGAAAAAAAAGAATAATCTTTTTTATCAGTTGAAAGAAGAGAATATTTCTCAGGCCGCATGGGTGAATCAACTTTTAAGGAAAATGAAAGCGCTCACTTTACTTGGCTGTGAAACAATTGTATATAAACACAGATGGAAGACACTACCTCTCTTTCAGTGTTGATTCACATCTTACAAAGCAAGCAGATCTGTCACTTGAGGACTTGTGTCTCTTGGTCCCTCAGGAAGAAAACTCAAATGGTAATTCTCCCCCATCCTCCCGCTCACATAGGGATTAAAATAAGAACAAGCTAAATGGTAATTTCCGTTTTTAACGTTAATTTCTGCCTTTAGTCACCACCTTGGTTGCCTGTGATAGATCACTTCAGGCTAAAAGGAAGGCAGAATCTGCTCTGTACATGTGTCAGGCTCCACAACTTTTTAACTTCCTCCCCAAACCAGGTTAGGACTGCCCCAAGCCTATTCTGTAAACCTATCATGGCCAACTGAGCACTGTTTACATTCTAAATGAGGAGCATCTAAAAAGGCACAATTGCAAGCAATTCCAGAGAGAGAAAAGTAGCAGATATTGAGAAAACCTGGTGGCTTAGGGGAAAACAACATTGAAGAAATTGCTGAACATTTAAGGAAGAAACAGAGAATTACGGAAAGGCTCTAAGAAGAACAGCAGATAATCCAAAAATGTAAGTGAATCATGGAGATTATATTAGGGGAAGGAGAAATAAATATTGGGTTTGCCACTTGATCGGTTAAAAAAATACCTGCCCAATCCATTTGTCTGAAGCAAAGTTACAGAAAACTTCACTTTAATTAGAATGAGTCCCATTCAAGATTGATACAGAGATTGGGAACATTTCTAACTTGATTCTGTGGGCTGGTTGAATTGCCCGTTAAGGTATATATTGACAGGTGTTCTCTGAACTGGTTTGAGAAAAAATAGTGGGTGATTGTGGTGTCAGGAGAGGAGATCCATAGGAAAAAAAAACGGTGGTGGGGGGGAACCAGTTTGCTGGAACAATATCAGGCACTCACTAAAACATGATGAAAGAGTCTCCAGGCCCCCTGAGAAGTGACACATTGAAACCAGCACGTCAAATTTGAGACTGATTCACACTAATCTTAATTATTTTTCCCAGTTTACTACCTTAATGGCACTTGGGAATTCTGTGATTGGTCCCCTATTGTGTTTTGATTGGCAAATGTGTTCTGTGTGTGTGAGCTCCTGCTGTTGGATGCATTCAGGGCTGGGAAACTTCAAAAATCTCGTGCAAACGCATAGACATGAGATATGATGCTGCCAATTCTAACCATGTTTATTAATGGCAGCGATAAAGTGATAAAATCTTTAATAAACTTGCAAACCTTATAGAACCGCAAGTTCTATTGTTAAATCTCCTGAATGATACGATTAAAACTCAATGCCCTGAAACTATAAAGATGAAATTCAAAGAGACTAATGCAAATTATTTGATATAAAACAATAATGAAAAAGAAGGAGATTCATGGTACAAATAAAAGTGAGAGGTATATGGTATCTATCACCGATTAAGCATGAGGCGGCACTTTAATGGGGGTGCAACAAAAGGTTATGTGAATTTCAAATGTGTTGGTAGACTTATACTTCAACAAAAACTACAGTTCTTTATTCTGTGTTCTTCCATGTGCCTATTCTAAAGTTCTATCTCTACCCTCCTTTCAGACTTGACATTTTTGGTTTCCCCCTCCCCAACTTTCAATGTGCCCAGAATCTTTTCAGAATAGCTTGCCAACGTGAAGGAAAAAGCAGAGCGCTGAACTTAAAGCAAAAGAGAAATAGAAACAATAGGATGGATGGGGTGAAAGAGGAATGCTTGACACAGAAATTAAAAAAAAATGGATGCATAGCTTGAGCCAGCATGCATCTGAAAACAGCAACTTAATTAGAAGAACTGAGCCATATGGAAAATCAATGCAGACACTTATTACTTTTTTTTATGGTGCAGAAATACTACAGTTAATTGCTTCTGACATTTCTAAGTTAAGAGGAATAAGAGCCCATGTGTGTGGAAAAAATAAGGAAAAAAAAAACCTAATATAGGGGACTTTAAAATAAAATTACTTCATCCTTTTGACCGGTTTGTTCCTTTTGAAAGGTTAAAAAAATATGTTTTGCAGCCAGCAAATGATTTGTACAAAAGTAGAAGCGTTTCACGACCACTCTTAGGTTACAAGGTGTGAGAAAAGAGCAGGGTGGGGGGGGGGGGGAGAGAGAGAGAAAGACAGGAAGGGCAGAGGGATTATTTTTGATTTTACCTATCTGATGCCCGCTTGGGACATGTTGCAATTCCAAAGGCTGTCCGTCGGATGCCTCTTGCTGTTCTTGGCTCTCCAGCCCTTCTGCATCTGCCCCATAACCTCCCCCCCTCCCACGCGTGGCCTCCCATCTATAGTAAGTGCCTCCCTAGAGCATAGCATAAAACGGTCCCCCACAACAAGTAGTTTTGAAACGTGCAAACGTCCTCGTGCAAAAGAGGGGCCTCTGGGGGCTGGGTCCCTCTGGTTGGTTTTTTTTTTTGGCAGGCAGGCAAGATAGAAGGATGTAGTTCTATGGGGATCACAGGGGCCTCAAGGGCCAAAGGTGGAGGATTCTGGGAGCTCGTTGGTGAGGGTGTGCCAATGTTCCAGGCGGCAGTCAGAAGTCTGGAGGCATGAGAGCCAGTGTTGCCGGCATTCCCCACTGGCCCCTAATCCCAGGGTCACCCCACCTGCAACGAGACAAGAGGTTCTTGGAGTTTCTGAGCTTCTGGTTATGGAGTTGCCTTTTTCCTAGTCCTGTCACTGGGCAGGATCTCAGGGACACTGCAGTCCACCCCCACCCGGTGTAATCAATTAAAAATGTTTGTGCAGAGTGGAGGAGGAGGCTATGAAGTTTGGACATCTCACCCTCAAATTCTCTTGAGAGATACTGGGTTTACTTTTTTTTTTTTAAAGGTTTTTTTTTTGTGAGTCTGCAAATTCATTCTCTGGGTTGACTGTTGGTTCTCCTGTTGGCTGGCGAAACCTCCAGAAAAGAATATTTTTAGCTCAAGCTGGAGCTGTGGAATTCTTGGTGACCTGGGAGCTGGGATATTTGCTTGTAGTTGTGTCATTACACACAACTAGGTGACACCGTCGGATGAGGTTTTACCCAACTACGGTAGGTAACATCATCTGATGTTACCTAGTTTGGTAATGAAATGCCTGCAAGCAATCAGCTAAGCTCAGAGAGCACCAAGGTCTCCACTGCATGGCATCCCTTCTGTGATATTCTCTTGCCTTACTATCAGTGTAACTGTTAGGACTTCCTCTTCAGCATTTTGAGAAGAATGCTGAGAGCTTTCTGAAGGAGCAAGAGACTCCTGGCTATCCCTGTAGACCAGTGTTTCTCAAACTTGGCGACTTTAAGTCCTGTGGACTTCAACTCCCAGAATTCCCCAGCCAGCTATGCTGGCTGGGGGATTCTGGGAGTTGAAGTCCACAGGACTTAAAGTCGCCAAGTTTGAGAAACACTGCTGTAGACCAATAAAGGAGAGTATCTGTAGCTCAGGTTTGAAATGAGGAGTCCTTGATACTCTCCTTGAGTTTAGTTGTTTTCTTGCAGACGTTTCATTACCCAAACTAGGTAACATCATCAGTATTACCCACCATCAGCATGATTAGGTAACATCAGTGGTGTTTGGGTAATGAAACCTCTACAAGAAAACAACCAGGCTCAAGAGAGCAACAAGGAGCCTTCATGCAGGGGTGAGAATCAGTCACTTCGCACCACTTTGGGCAAACCAGTTGTTGCAAGGACCGCTGGCCCTGCCCATCCTGCCCCGCCCTCCTAGGAGTCTCCACAAAGTACCGGAAGTCTGAAAACAGGCCTGTTTCTGGGCTCTGGAGGGCCTCCGGAGCCCGGGGGAGGCCGTTTTTACCCTCCTGGAGGCTGGGGAAAAATCTCCGGAGCCTGGGGAGGGAGAAAAATGGGCCTACCATAAGTCCAAAAACAGGGCGTTTCCGCCCTCCGGAGGGCCGCCGGAGCCTGGGGGAAGCTGTTTTTGCCCTCCCAGAGACTTGGGGAAAGCCCCCCCGCAGTGGTTCAGGTGGCTGAGAAGGCCACGCCCACCATGGCCACACCCACCCAGCAACCAGGCAGAGGAGCTGTTGCTAACATTTTTCAATCCCATGCCTCCCTTCATGCCCTTGTAGAATTAAGGCTCAGACTTTCAATCCGGATTAATACACCCAGCGTCTCCTAGGTTACACGACCCTTCCCTAAAACTAGGTTATCTTCCTCCATCTTCTCACCAATGAAGTCATTTGATTTCCCAATATCGTAATCCCAAACGGTGATTTCCAAGGATTTATGACCAAGATCTGACTGTCCAATCTCATAGAAAAAGTCCTGCAATGAGGCAGATAAGCATTAAAAGTTAGGAGTGTATAAGATCAAACCTTCCTGCCTTGTTCCTCCAATCACATAGTGCCTTCCTTGGCTCTTCTTTATTTACCTCATTGAACTCCGGGTTTAGAGTTTTCTTTTTCACAGTTGTTTTATGCTTTGATTTTTTCTCTTCATCCGGCTTCAGGTAGCTGCCGGAAGAGAGAAGAAGAGGGAACGGGAGAGTGGGAGATTAAGCTCGTACATAAAGACAGTTGTCCTCCTTTTCACCAGCCTGTGCAAGATCTAAAGAGTCGCCATAAAAACTCAACAAGAAGTCATAAAATCCAAAGCACCGAGAGAAAATGTGAAATGACTACAGCAAATGGGACGTCTTCTGAACATTAATTCCAGGGTTATTAAAGCGAGTCTCTAAAAGCTTCCCTAAATGGGAACATTACACATGGTCTCTTGATCGACTTTAGCCTAAAGGAAAAAGCCTCTCTTGAGCCTAAGGCTTTCACGTCCGTAGCAGACACGGGAGAGACTAAATTACATCTCTTCCTTCCCTCCCCAAAACTCTAGACTTCTCCCAAACCCTCCAACCCCCCAACCATCCTTAAGCATGGTTGATCTCAACCAAGGATCAGAACCCCTCTCTTCCCTTTGTATGTGTGCATTTCTCACGTTTTTACATAAGGGTCCGAGTAGCCGCATACATCCATAGCAGCTAAGTGGGCGCAGCGGAGAATAGACACCAGTAATCCATGACGTTCGGAGATGTATGTGAGGGCGAGCAGGATGCGACCCCTTTCTTCCAGGGCCCAGCCAGCTGGGGGTTCCAACTATGCAGTGGGGAGAAAGGAAAGGCTATTGAATGCTTTTGTGTTAAATGCCCACCCTCCGGCCTTCCCAAACAAACTTTTGCAACTGGGTTCACACGTTATTTTTTTTTTTTTTTTAACCATGTCTTGCTGAATAAGCCACAATGGCCTAGCTTTGCATAAAAGTGCTAGGTCACAATCCATGGTTTATGAAGCACCACAACTGAGTTCACAAACCAAGTAAAGCATTGTATGGGTTACTGCAGGGGGTCCCACAGACACCATGACCTCCAAGGTGAGCGGAATGGTAAAACATAAACTCTTTATCGATAACTACATTTAATTTGTTATGGTTCTTTTCATTTTAAAAAAATGATAATTTTGGCAGTGTCCACTGCTTGAAACATCGGCTGACCCCTGGCTTAGCTGGCTGTGTGAATTAGGCCTCAGTTAGACCTTGGATATTTTGAGACCCAGGTGAAATGTTTAGAAGGCCTTGCATTCAGCCTTGGGCTTTTGAATTCCTTGAGCCCAGGACAGCCTTCCCCATCTTAGTGTCTTCCAGCTGCTCTGAACTACATGCCAGGGGGAGGGGTCTTGGACTAAGAGCAGGGAGACCCAGATTCCACCTCAGCTATAGAAGCTCAGTGGGTGACCCCAAGGTACCCCAGAGGTTTATTGGAGGGGAGGGGTGAACTGGACAAGGGCATTCTGCATCCACCCCTTGAACTCCTGAATAAAAATAGGTGGGAGGTAGGTCTAAGGAATATTCCAGCCAGCAGAGCCAACAGTGATGCTAGCTAGGAACTGTAGTTCCCGCCACAGCTGGAAGGCATCAGATTTGGAAAACTGGTCCTGGGGTGGCCTCTCAACAGTGGGCTTCCTTTTGCCTATTCCTGCTACAAAGATCTTCCTAACTTCTTGCTAGCCTATTGCCCTTGCCAGGGTACAGCCACCTCCAGCCCTCATCCTCACTTCATGTTGGGGGGAAGGGGGGCTGCTAGGGAAGAGAGTTGGGAGGGGAAATTGGGGGAGGGCCATCACATCCAGTACTCGGGTGATTGGAGGACCTGGGAGGAACTCTTGACCAATTGGCAAGCTCAGATTGCTTCCATGGATGAGCTTTTTCTTTGCCAGTTGGCAAGGAAAGGAGGAGGGGAAGAAACAGAGGGGGGTGGCTCTGTTTGGGGTCTGGCCCAGCCCTGCTACTCAGCAGGTAGGTTCCCCCAATGGGGCAACAGCCCTTGGCAGGGAGTAGGCGGTCCATCCCTGAACCTACCCTTCTGCTGAGGAATTTCAGGCACCGTCTTTGGGGCAGGAGTAAGATGGGAGAAAAACTCTCACCTCTCTCAGATAGCAGGAGATTCCACGCAGGGCGGCAGTCATAGAAGAAGGGGATGCCAGCTGTTGTGATAGGAGAGAATTTAGCGAGCTTTTAAACAAGACCCCCAGCAAAGTCAAGGGGTGAAAAGGCCCCTTGGAGAAGTGCGGGAGAATGGGACAAATTGATGAAGAAATCTAATGATAGGCCCATTAGAATTGATGTTGCATTTTGTATATGTGGCTCTTGATGGTGGTGGAAAAATTAACCTTACATTAATTTGCCCCTAAGGAAGCTGAATTCTATGAATGCCACTGAGTCTATAATGCAGATTTCCCTGCTCTGATATGGAATGATGGCTTGCAGGACAACACATCTGGCTATGATAGGGAATTGCATGTGGGTTGGGGTTGCTTGCCTATTTCCCTTTAGCCATTGCCAAGGGGTTGAGGAGATTTGTCTCCCAAATAGTAAAATCCTGATTAATCATCTCTCTCACCCACCATTTTTTGACTTTAAACCAGGCTCAGCTATTCATTTATGAAATAAATTGGCTCATTGGTTGCTGTGTGTTAAGTCTCCTCTTGTCTTTGCATTGTTCTACTAGGAATATTCAATCATTCTAACTGGTGAAGAGGTAGAAATAGTTGTGAAATGAAGGTAAAAAGTAGGAGATTTGGGGTTGGGGGTGGGTGGGCATGGGGAAATCTCTCACAAGTTCTAGAGAAAGGCAGGGTCTTAAGAGGGAAGGTGGCAGGCAGCTGAAGTGACCAGCAAAGAAAATTAACTAAAGATGCCTCAACTTTCAAGCCTTACTAATGAATCAAATGCAGATAATCACTGAGTCATCACGGGCTATACAACCTTCTCTGATTGAATTCTCACCGGTTGTTGCCGTTCTAAGCACAGGTTAAAGTGCCTCTTTTGGCCAGGGCGCAGGCGTCTCAGCGGCACCCGCGTCTCCCCGATGAACTCATTGTGGGTCAGTTTATCCTCATCGCAGACAGTGATTCTGGGAGGCAGAAACAGGGAGGGAGAATGGAGAATCACGCGGAGGGAAGAGAGCACTGCAGGGAGGGTGGGCCGTGGCATGAGACTTGAAGCCAGATAGGGGGGACTTTATCTCACCGCAGGGTCTTCCTAGCCATGTCCTCTGCGGTTATCCCATTGTAGATGAGGGCCTCGTTCCACACTGGATTGAGAGTGTTGTGCTGAGTGCGTGTCTTCAGTTTGTTGGCCTGAACAGAAAAAGGAATGGAAAGGGAAGAAAAGAACAGTTAGATTATTAGATTATAGCTTCATTGATTAGCCTATAGGTCATATCAAAGCACAAGGTTCAAAGACATATCACCAATAAAATCCTATACAAACAATTTAAAATCAGAGTAGGGTAAAATACAATAGTTATAGGGTAAGATACCATACAATTTAATACATAAATATGTAAAATAGAAAAAAATGACATAAAATTATATTTCGGTGTCACCCTTACGATCTACCCCAATCAGTCCCACATATGCAGATCTCAACCAAACCTTTTTGTTTAAGTCCTGTGCTGTGTTAAATGTTATTTTCAGGTTCTGGACACATATAAGGTAAGTTGTTTTGATATGGGGATCCCAATGGCTCATTCGTTTGGTATATGGACCAAGGTAACTGTCTCTCACCCTCTTATACAATACAATACAATACAATAGTAGAGTTGGAAGGGACCTTGGAGGTCTTCTAGTCCAACCCCCGGCCTAGGCAGGAAACCCTATACCGTTTCAGACAAATGGCTATCCAACATCTTCTTAAAGACTTCCAGTGTTTAAGAAGATGTTGGATACAAGCAACAATGAAATAGGATGTCAGCCAGGTCTTCTAACTCTGCTGCTCTGCAAATGCAGAGACATTCATTGTAGAGGACAGAATGGAATCTTCCATATCTGACCCATATCTCCCATATCTATCAAGCTGTTCAAATCTCGCTCGCGTAAATACCTCCCTGAGATGTTTTGGCAGTTGTAACTTCAAATAGCTGTCAACAGAACAGTTGAGAAGTGCTACAGGTCATCCTCGACTTACGGCCATAACTGAGCCCAAAATTTCTGTTGCTAAACGAGACAGTTGTTAAGTGAATTCCGTCCCAGCTTATGACCTTTTATGACCTTTCTTGTCAGAGTTTTAAAGTGAATCACGACATCTATTTGCTATTTGTCTGAAATGGTATAGGGTTTCCTGCCTAGGCAGGGGTTGGACTAGAAGACCTCCAAGGTCCCTTCCAACTCTACTATTGTATTGTATTGTATTGTATGTATTGTATTGTATTATCTGTTAAGTTAGTAACCCAGTCGTTAAGTGAATCTGGCTTTCCTATTGACTTTCCTTGTCAGAAACGATGATCCTGTGACCCGGGGGCTCTGCAACCATCATACATATGAACCAGTTGCCAAGCATCTGAATTTTAATCACATGACCAGGGGGATGCTGCAACAGTTGTAAGTGTGAAAACCTTTTTTTCAGTGCCTGTGTAACATTGAAATGGATGGTGGTAAGTCGTGGATGGTAGTTGTACAGAAAAAGCCTGAATCTTGTTCCCTGTCCTGAGTACTGGGAAACCAAAACACAAATGGATTTGCAATGTTTCTCCATCTTCATCACGCTAAACCAGCGCTTCTCAATCTTGGCAACTTTAAGACCTGTGGACTTCAACTTCCAGAATTCCCCAGCCAGCATGGCTGGCTGGGGAATTCTGGGAGTTGAAGTCCTCAGGTCTTAAAGTTGCCAAGATTGAGAAACGCTGCGCTAAACTGTTGAGGCTCAAGTATTTCTCAACTTACAACCGTAATGGAGCTAACCCATCACAATCGTAAGTCGTGACAGTCAAAAAAACATCACAAAATGTGGTCCCATGATTGAATGAGGCTGCAAACGGCTGTTAAGTACAGTTGTGTTGCTGAGCTCCCTCATGTTATGTCATCCTTTCAGAAATATTTCCTTACCAGATTCCTTACCAGATTGTTAACTGGCAGAGCTCCCAATGTACTAGAAAAGTTACTAAAAATTCAGGGAGAAATTCAGAAATATATCTGCTTTGAAAGTAGCTCATGTTAAGGACAGTACGTTTTATCACCTGTACTAAACATTTGAGAAGGTAAAAATAAAATAAGGTACAGATTTAATTTAGAACATTTTAAAAGTTGACTTACTCTGGAAACCTTTTTTTTTTTAGGACTACAGGTAGTCCTCAACTTGCAACCACAATTGAGCCCAAAAGGTATGTTATTAAATGAGAATTTGTTAAGCGAGTTTTGCCCCATATTACAACATGCCTTGCCACAGTGTTAAGTGAATCACTGCAGTTGATAAGTTAATAACACAGCTGTTGTGAATCTGGCTTTCCCATTGACTTTGCTTGTCAGAAGGTCGCAAAAGAGGATCATAACCCTGGGACACTGCAACCGTCACAAATATGAACCAGTTGCCAAGCATTGACTTTTGATCACAGGATCATGGGGGATTCTTCAACGGTCGTAAGTGTGAAAAACAGCCATATGCCACATTTTTCAGTACCGTTGTAACTTTGAATGGTCACTAAATGAACTGTTGTAAGTCGAGGACTACCTGTATTAGATAAATAAAGGAGGAATGGAAATTTCTGGCTATACATGTCGACAGCTGCAAGAATTTCATGCGCCCAGAAATGGAAGTGTTAACTCCCTCAATAGAGGAATAGATTGAAAAGTTGATGGAACAGGCGGAGATGGCGAAGTTGACTGTGCTAATTAGGGATAAGAATGTAAATAGTTTTGTGGTTACTTGGAAACCGTTTTTGGACTTTCTGTGTGAAAGAGGAAAATGAAATAAAATGTTGGCTTTGGAGTTTTGACAATCAAGTGAGGTTATTGCTATAGAAATGGCTAGTAGTTACTATTTGGTAGAGCTAAAAGGTTGATATTATAACTTATTATGCTTCTTATTGTACCGAAAAAAGGCATAAGTCACTGCTTTTGGTTTCTTTTTTCATTTCTTTCTCTGCTCCCTTCCTCTATCGCCTCTCTCCCTTCCCTCTCCCCTTTCCCCCCATTGTCTTTCGTTCTAAAAAGTAAATATTTCCCTGTCCACTCATGTCCCACTCTTGGGCACAGTTCTCATCTCTCTTTCTCAGCCAAGGGAGCCAGCATTGTCCGAAAACATTTTCAATGGTCATGTGGCCACTGTGACTATACTCCAAGTGCACACAGAATGCCGTTAAACCTCTCACCAAAGAGGTAACTATTAATCTACTCACATTTGCATGCTTTCGAACTGCTATGGGAGCAGGAGCGGGGCAAGGAATGGACACTCACTTTGCTGTATTAAATTTATTAAGATATATTTTTTAATAAAAATATATTTATAAAAAAGAAAGTTCATGTTGAACTGTATAGCACAGTTCAACATCAGCACAGGAAAGGTCTTACGACATTTTGCATTATGCAACAAAATGCTCTATGATCATTTTTATGCCATAAAGTGTTTTATAAGATTTGCCAAATTTCTACTCCATGGAAGGGCATGGGTTCTGGATTTTGGGACGCATTTAGTAAGTTAGCCCATTTGAGATAGCTTGGTTCAACAATTGTCTAAGATTCACCGTTTCACACAGTTAAAGGTTACGAGAATCAGAGTTTCAGTAGTATATACATAATAGAAGGTTTCTGGCTTAGTGTGTTAGGTAAACCTGGCCTATTGTTCCTTGTGCAACCATAGCTCTAAACCAGAGGTAGGGAATAATAACCCCTTTATGACTTGTACAGTACATTTTAATTCCCAGAATTGGCTGGCCCAGGAATTCTGGGAGTTGAAGTCCACAAGTCATAAAAGGGCCACCATTCCCCACCCCTGCTCTAAAAGATTTGAATCCTGTTACTGGGGAATCAGATGTCTGCATAATCTGCTGTTTTCATTCAAATGACCAAAGTAACCTTGTAATGCAAACTCTGCACCTACACGCATGCAGTGGTGGGTTGCAAATCCTGTTCCAACTGGTATGGTTGGAATGAGGCCGGCGTCATCTTCATGGCATGCATGAGTCTTGGTACCTCCACGACGCTCTACGATGCTCCAGCTGCTCCGCAGAGCATTGCGCAGGCGCTGTACGTGCCATATGCCTGTGCAGAAGTGCAGAAGCCTTTAAACACCGGTAATGAGCTCGGGCGTGCAGGTGGGCCCTCCGGAGCACTGTACCGGAACAGTATCCGGTGCTCCGGTACGCCCGTACCAGGGGGTACCTCCTGCAACCCACCACTGCACATGCCACATCTTAGCTGTTGCTAAAATGCTGCATTTGTTGTTTTCTTTTCTTGCTCCCTCTGTGCACGTGATATTGTCAGGTGCAAAGAATCAGGATCATAGGTTAAGTTTCAGTAAGGCTGATTTATTGCTCAAGTCTATTCACAAAAATCTAATCAATTAAGGGTAAGCACTAAATTGGTGCTAGATAGGGGGCTAAACAGTCACTCATGCCCTCGTCCTTTCTCGCCTGGACTACTGCAATGCTCTCTACATGGGGCTGCCCTTGAAGAGCAACCGGAGGCTTCAGCTGGTCCAGAATGCGGCCGCGCGGGTTGTCATGGGGGTACCTAGGTGCTCCCATGTCACACCCCTTTTAGGCGGCCTGCACTGGTTGCCGGTTGTTTTCCGGGTGCGATTCAAGGTATTAATTATGACCTTTAAAGCGCTCCATGGCTTAGGCCCAGGGTACCTGCAAGACCACCTACTGCCACCAGTAGCCTCCCACCCTCCAGTACGATCCCACAGAGTTGGCCTCCTTAGGGTGCCGTCGGCCAAGCAGTGTCGGCTGGTGACCCGCAGGGGGAGAGCCTTCTCTGTGGGAGTGCCTTCCCTCTGGAATGAGCTGCCCCCGGAGCTCCGCATAATCCCTGACCTCCGGTCCTTCCGACGCGCCCTAAAAAGTTGGCTTTTCCAGCAAGCCGGCCTGGCCTGTTAATGTTAATGTTAATTTATTTTAAATGTATTGTTTCTTTAAAAAAAAAACCGGTTTGGTCTTTTTGGAAATGGGTTTAATCTTTTTTTAACTTTTGTGATGTGTGTTTTTAATGTTGTACCCCGCCCTGAGTCCTTTTGGAGAAGGGCAGCATATAAATACAAATAAACCTAAACCTAAACCTAAACTTGCAGCATTTGTGGACATATAAAGATTCTGGAGTGAGCATTCTCTTGACTCCACCCCCAGGCTCTGCCTCTTGTTCTCTTTCCCTTCCCCAATCAATTACATATTGCCCCTTCTGTCCTTGGCCTGAGTAAAACAGCTGCACCCAGGTGTAGCAACTCCTGAGAGGAGGCTCTAGTTTTGATCAGGACTGTGATATGGATTGCATTGTGATTATGATTTTATGGAAAAGTGCTAATTTCATTTGGCCAATTAGAGAGAGAAAAGTACACAAAAGATGTCTATCCCAAAGCTGGTGTTACCCTCACGAAGAAGATCAGAAATACCTAGACCAGCTCTCTGTTTCCCCCAGCTTGGCTAATAATTGCTTCAAGATAAGTGGGTGGATTTAGATTGGGAAAACAACACAGGCAAAAACTTATAGCACCTGCTCCTCCCAGCTGCTTCCTACCATCAGCCTAGGCTGCTAATTTTTAGCGCATATAAATAATCATAAATATTAATTTGGAAGATCTGGTCACATATTCCCTTGTCACATACTTTTTGGCCCTGAGATAATGTAATTTCGGCAATCAGAGGTTTTTTTATTCCAAACATCCAATTACAGCTGGTTTAAAAGCCTCTTATTATCTAATAAGTTATGCAAAATTTGTGTGCGTTAAACTTCAGCATCAGAGGAAATTCCCGGGAGGATGCTGTGGAGAACATGCGGGGGATGAGCTTTTTCTCCACAAGGAGATGATCCTAAGTGCTCTCCTCACAGTCCAAGAACAGTTTGAAGAAAAGACATTTTTCGTAATCTATGAATTGTCATTGTTATTCTTAGCAGCAATTAGCAATAGCAATAGCACTTAGACTTATATACTGCTTTACAGCGCTTTACAGCCCCCTTTAAGCAGTTTACAGAGTCAGTGTATTGTCCCTAACAATCTGGGTCCTCATTTTACCCACCTCGGAAGGATGGAAGGCTGAGTCAACCTTGAGCCTGCTGAGATTTGAATAGCCAAATTGCAGCCAGCCGGCAGCCCGCAGAAGTAGCCTGCAGTACTGGATTCTAACCACTGCGCCACCACGGCTCTTAAATTAATTGTTGTTGTTGTTGTTGTTAGTTGCGAAGTCGTATCCAACCCATCACAACCCCATGGACCACGTTCCTCCAGACCTTCCTGTCCTCTACCATCGTCTGGAGTCCATTTAAGCTCACACTGACTGCTTCAGTGACTCCATCCAGCCACCTCATTCTCTTTTGCCCTCCATCTTGCCCAGCATTAGGCTCTTCTCCAGTGAGTCCTTCCTTCTCATTAGGTGGCCAAAGTACTTGAGTTTCATCTTCAGGATCTGGCCTTCTAAAGAGCACTCAGGGTTGTGCACTGGTTGTTGCACCAGTAGGATCCCACCCTTGAACTGCAGTGATTCACTTAAACCACTGAGGCAAGAAAGGTCGTAAAATGGGCAAAACTCACTTAACAACTATCTTGCTTAGCAAAGGAAATTTTGGACTCAGTTGTGGTCATACGCTGAGGACTACCTGTGCCTCAGAAAGCAGCTGACCAGATTAAAGAGAGATGGCCTGCAGCTTTCTTCCTGCGGGCCCTTGTTATCATCCCTCAGGCTCCAGGCAACAGCTTTTCGGCTACTAACTTAACAACTGCAGTGATTCACTTAACAATTGTGGCAAGAAAGTGGGGCAAAATTCGCTTAACAAATGTCTTTCTTAGCAATGGAAATTTTGGGGTCAATTGTGGTTGTAAGTTAAGGACTACCAGTGCACTAGGAATAAACTGAGAATTTTTGGTGCCAAAATGTACCCCAAAAATTGAATTTTACTTATCCATGGATGGAGTGTATTTGTGAGACTACTTTATATTTTTAGATATACTTTATAAAAGTACCTGTATCCTGTATTTAAAGTATACGTCTGCATTCCATATATAGTACAGGATGAAAGTATGCATATATCCTTTATATAGGTTCATTTTTCTTGAGATACCGGCCTGGCCTGAACAAAATAAGCCGGCCTGGCCTGAACAAAATAAAATAAATGCTTGATTTAATTGTTAATTTTAATCCAATTTTTAAAATGTTATTGTTCATACTAATTGGGTTTGTTGGATACTCTATCTAATTTCTTTTTAACTTTTGTAATTTGTGTTTTTTTTAATGTTGTACGCTGCCCTGAGTCCTTTGGGAGAAGGGCGGCATATAAATCCAAATAATAAGAATAATAAGAATGAGATAGGAAGCTATATAAATTTGATTAATACATACATTTTCTTAATGTTGATATTTTGTATATTTACATGCTTATTTTTATTGATATTTTTACAAATTTAATAATTGTACACTGCCCAGAGTCACACTTGGTGAGATGGGCAGCTATATAAATTTGATAAATAAATAAATAAATATGTTCACGGATAAGCCCATTCACAGATAAGATGACCCTTGAAATTTTAATCAAAATAACCTGAGAAATGGATAATCTGTGGATTATCCATGGATAAACCAATACATATAAACATTTTGAGCATCAGTTTATCCACAGGTGGCACATTTTTCCTGGTGTTTTGGTTAAAAATGGAAGGATCAGCTTATCTGCAGATGGGCTTATCAACAGGACATGGCAAATTATATCGCTCGTCCAGAATGTTTAACATGCGAGATAAAGTTTATCCTCACCCGCTTCTATGCTAATGTCACTCATACATATACACACACACTGCTAGATGGCTGCACCTATTACACATTAGCTGGTTTTGAAAACTTAAGCAGGAAGAGTTCGGGTCAGATGGGAGATGGTAAGATCTCCAAGGATCTTCAGGGAGGCGGTCAAAAATTCAGAGATGGCAGCCACTTGCAATTGAAGTTCTTCCTTTTAAAAATGTCTGTGACATATCGAAAGAAGGGATGGGGCTTCAACTGCATGGTTATCGCTGCCATTTTGGCTTTTCTGGTCCTGCAGCCTGAGCTCTAAACTGTCTAAATCAAAATCCTAGCAACGGAAAAGACTTTGGTGAATTCTTCTTTAATTGGATTTATTGAAAGAAAGGGGTTTTAGATTACAGCAGTGTTTCATAGCTTTAGCAACTTGAAAAGGGATGGATTTCAACTTCCAGAATTCTCAAATCAGCAAAGCTTTAAATTGTGAAGATTGAGAAATATTGCATTACCACTAGAGACTTTCTCTTCAGTTCCCATTTAATTTCTAAGTGCACTAAATCAAGATCTTAATTCTCTTTCCAGAGCTGTGTGACAGACAGGGTAGATAGGTGGTTTTTTTTTGACAGCAGGAAGGATGGACAAATGTGCTGGATTACTAATTTTGAGAGATTTATTTATTTATATCCTGCCTTTATGATTTTTACCCATAACTCAAAGAGGCAAGCATACCTAATACTCTTTCCTATATCCCCCCCAGGACAACAATCCTGTGAGATTAGCTGTGTTGGGAGAGAGTAATTGGCCCAAAGTCACCCACCCAGTTGGCTCCCATCCTTAAGGCAGGACTAGAGACTAAACCTGGTGATTGGCCAGGCAGCTTTCATGCCTAAAGCAGGAATAGATCTCACAACTGGTCCAAAGTCATCCAGCTACCTTTCGAGCCAAAGATGGGACTAAAACTCACAGAATTTCATGATTGGCCCTAAGTCACCCAACCAGCTTTCATGTCTAAAGTGGAACTAGAATTCCCTGTCCCCTGGTTTCTAGCCCAGTGCCTTCCCCACTAGACCAAACCATTGTCCACATTTTCAGTCTCCAAGAAGCCAGCAGCATCTGGGAAGTTGGACAAGCATCCCAAGAGAAGGACAAGGCTGCTTTCATATTGTTCCCCCCCCCCCCCAAACCAACATGTAATGCACATGTAAGGAGTCAAGCTTGTATTGAAGGAGTCTTGGTAATACTCACACAAGATTTTGTGGCTATGTGGGACCAGAATTGAGACACAATAACAGGGTTGTAAATTGGAGACTGTGCTTACCAAAGGTATCCACACAAGAGTAAAAAAAAAAAAACCACCATCAAATTTTATGTCATGCTGGATACAAATGAAGTTCAGGGCTTCAATCACATCCTTGTAGCCATTTGACCTGTTATGATCCCCTTCTGGCAGAACCCCCCCCCCCCTTGGCTTACCTTACAAGCACCTGGAAGGAGATGTAGTTTGACATAAGGGTCAGACAAGCCATTAAAATCCATTGGTTTCAGTCCCTGTGAAAACAAACATGGGGATTAATTCCACTCTATTTATCCTTCGTAAAAATCTGTAGCGATTCTCAATCATCCAGGCCATAGTTGTCCCAAAGGTGCTTTTTCTGGAGACAACTGGGCTTTATTTCTTTCTTTTTTTGAAGACGTTTCGCTTCTCATCCAAGAAGCTTCGTCAGTTCTGGCAGGATAGTGAGGAATGGAAGGATTTATATTCCTTGCAGACAGCTGGCCATTTGCATCCGTTTGCTTCAACGACCCTCTAAAACAGTGTTTCTCAATTGTGGCAAATTGAAGGTGTATGGACTTCAACTCCCAGAATTCCACTGCCAATACAGATGGCTGGGGAATTCTGGGAGTTGAAGTCCAAATCTCTTCAAGTTGCCAAGGTTGAGAAACACTGCTCTAAAAGGATACAAATGACCAGCTGTCTGCAAGGAATATAAATCCTTCCATTCCCCACATTGCTTCTTCAGAGTTGAAGAAGCTTTTTCGATGAAAAATGAAACATCTTCAAAGAAAAAAACAAGAAAATCCAGATTCCTCCAGAAAAAACACTTTGTGGTTATCCTTTGACGTTCTTTCGGCATCTCCACATATTCGGAGGCCTGTAGAAAGTTCTCCACCCTTCTCAAGATTACAAAATTCCCACTCAAAAGTAGACATTTGTGTCCCGGCTCCACTTTATGGATGTGATAGGTAAAGATAAAGGTTCCCCTCGCACACATGTGCTAGTCGTTCCCGGCTCTAGGGTGTGTGTGCTCATCTCCGTTTCAAAGCCGAAGAGCCAGTGCAGTCCGAAGACGTCTCCGTGGTCATGTGGCCGGCATGACTAAACGCTGAAGGCGCACGGAATGCTGTTACCTTCCCACCAAAGGTGGTCCTTATTTTTCTACTTGCATTTTTACGTGCTTTTGAACTGCTAGGTTGGCAGAAGCTGGGACAAGTAACAGGAGCTCATTCCATTACACGGCGCTAGGGATTCGAACCGCCGAACTGCCAACTTTTCTGATCGATAAGCTCAGTGTCTTAGCCACTGAGATACCATGTCCCTAAAGGTAAACGTTCCTCCGCACATGCCTGCTAGTAGTTTCCAACTCCACTTTATGGATGTGATACTCTGGGCTAATTTCAATTCAGCTCTAAGTGTTGTAAGTGGTAAAGACAGCTTGATCCTTTCCTCAAAATTACTTGCTGATTAAAGGGGAGGGCGGCAGGATTTATTTATTAAAATACTTCTGCAAGAGAGGGTTTAGGTTTCCGGTGAAGGGTATCTTTGTCTTTTCTCCACAGGCAGCCTTTTTTTTTGAGAAAAGAGTAGCTTTTGCTGTTTGTTTTTTCACTAAGAAGTCTGCAATTTGGGAGGGAGAAGAAAAGACTAACAGGAAAAAAAAGATTGAGAAAGAAAAAAAGGAACAGAGGTAGTGTGTGTGTGACTGTGTGTGTGTGTGAGAGAGAGAGAAGTTGATGCTTGCATGTAGTGGGGTCTGATGGTAGGGTTTAGCAACTGTTCAAAGTTACAACGGCTATGGGAAAAAATGAAGATAATTCCTCACACTTATGACCACTGCAGCAACCACACAGTCATATGATCAAAATTTAGATATTGGCAACCGGCATGTAATTACGACAATTGCTGCATGGGGGGAATCACAAGATCACCATTTGTGAGCTTTCAACAAGCAAAGCCAATGGGGCTGGGCCGGGGATCATCTGGATTCACTTAATGTGTGGCAAAAAAAAAAAGGTTGTAAATTGAGGTGCAACTCATTTCACAATTGCCTTGCTTAGCAGTGGAGATTTTGATCCCAATTGTCGTCATAGCTGAGGACTATCTGTGCTTTCTTCAGTTATGAACTGGAGGAGGAGGAGGAGGGCTCTTCATAGGCAAAAGCAAAAACTGCATAGTCTGTTAAAGAGTATGAAGGATTAAGGCTTCCACCCTGGAATAGGTCTGGGGGGGGGGGAGCTTAAGAGCATAGAGTCATAGGGCTGGAAGCACCCCAGAGGTCTTCTATTCTAACCTCCTGCTCTAGACAGGAGACTTTATACCATCCAGGTCAAAGGGTTGTCTTGGAAACCTCCAGTGATGGGTCTCCCAAAACCTCTGGGAGTAAACCGTTCTATTCAGGGGTGGGCTTCAAAAATTTCAGCAATGGGTTCTCTGCCCGGCTGCTGGGTGGGTGTGGCCATGGTGGGCGTGGCCTACTCAGCCTCCTGCACCACAGTTGCAAGGGGGGGGGGGCATTTTCAGCCTCCCCAGGCTTTGGAGGCTTTCCTCAAGACTCTGGGAGGGCAAAAACTGCTTCCCCCAGGCTCCGGAGACCCTATGGAGGCCGGAAATGGGCCCATTCCCAACCCTCCTGAAGTTCTGGGAAGCCTGTTTCCCCCCCTCCCCGAGCCTCTGCGTGGGCTCAGCACTTACCTCACATCAAAAATGGGCCACATGGAGACTCCTGGGAAGGAAGGGGTGGCCCAGGGCAGCCATGGGTGGGATTTGGAGCTTTTCAGAACTGGCCATATCATTAGCTATAGGTTCTCCCAAACCTGGGTGAACTCATAGGAGCCCACCCCTGATTCTATTGAGTAGTTGTTCTCACTGTGAAGAAATTGCTCCTTACTTGTATGTTGGATCTCTCTTTAATAAGTTTCCAAACTTATTTTGTGGAGCTTTGGAGAATAAATCAATGTCCTCTTCTCTACGGCAGCCCCTCGAGTACTGGAAGACAACTATCATATCCCTGCTAATCCTTCTCTTTATTAGACAAGACATACCTAGTTCCCTTAACTGTTCCTTGTACGAATAGAATAGAACACCGCCCCGAGTCCCTTTTGGGAGAGGGGGCGGTATAAAAGTTTGAAATAAAGTAAGTAAGTAAAGAACAACAGAGTTGGAAGGGACCATGGAGGTCTTCTAGTCCAACCCCCTGCTTAGACAGGAAACCCTATACCATTTTAGACAGATGGTTATCCAATCTCTTCTTAAAATCTTCTAGTGTTGGAGCATTCACAACTTCTGGAGGTAAATTGTTCCATTGATTAATTGTTCTAACTGTCAGAAAATTTCTCTTCAGTTGCTTCTCTCCTTGATTAGTTTCCATCCATTGCCTCTTGTCTTGCCTTCAGGTGCTTTGGAGAATAGCTTGAGTCCATCTTCTTTGTGGCAACCTCTGAGATACTGGAACACTGCCATCATGTCTCCCCTAGTCCTTCTTTTCATTAAACTAGACATACCTAATTCCTACAACCATTCTTCATATGTTTTACTCTCCAGTCCCCTAATCATCTTTGTTGCTCTTCTCTACACTCTTTGTAGGGTCTCAGCATTTTTGGGTATCATGGTGACCAAAACTGTATATAATATTCCAAGTGTGGTTTCACCGGTGTGGTATAAACCCACTTCTCAAAATCCATAGTGTATCTTCACTCTACATACTGACCAGTGGCACTTTCCAAGTGTTTTCTGATTTCAATCAATTTTCCATCCAGTAATGAATTTGTTGGATTATTCCAGAATTACAAATGGTGAGATCTCTGCCATAAGGAACAGAGCACCAAGGAAGATAGTTTAATTAACTTTCACTGCAGATGTGGGGAATTCATATCTAAACTGCAGTTGGACTTTTTGAAACCCTATAGCAGAAACCTTCATTTACCTTCCTGGTTAGGAAGGTGACCTTTATGCCATCAGTGGCATAAAGATGTCACTTCAAGTCCCAGAACTACCGGTGCCATGCATTTTAATCCCGTTCACAACCATTGCAGAAATTCCAGCTATATTGCCTTGGTTGGAGAATTGCCACAGAGAAAACAATAGACCAATCAGAAAAATATTTTTAAAGCCTCACTCATGTAAACATACCCACTAAATATTTTGTACACAATCTCTAGAGATGCAGAGGGTGATGTCAAGGAAACAGAAACCTGCCACTTGGGAATAAGGGTCATCTACTCTTTTCAAAGTGGTGGGCTCTGGGTTAGTTTTGTTGTGGTTCTGAACTGCCGCAGTATTTCCCATGCTTCCCCCCCCTCTTGCCCTCTTCTGTTGCCACAGCAACGCCAGATGCCTGCGGATACCCGGTTGCCTGGCGCGTCGCCGCCGAGACGCTTGAAGATGCTGCAAGCCCACCAGCTGGGAAGGAAGAAAGGGAGGAGGGGCGTGTTGTGTGTTGCTGGTGTGTGAGTTGAGGTCAGGGTTGCAGAAAAGCAGCTGGGTGAAGACCCTGGAGATTTGGCTTGACACTTGAAGGGCACTTGCCTGACTTCGAAAGTCTTTGTAGATGGGGTAGAGAGATGGGGCTGAGTGTGGTAGGAGAAAGGAGAGGCTAAAATGAGCATTGCTAGCTCCATAATGAGATTTCCCACCCCAGTTGGCCTCTTTTATTAAATCAAGGCAGTTTATTGTGAAAACGCAACATGTGATGCAGAAAGGCTGAATACAAAGGCGTGGAGGGTGACAGAAAAGCAAACAGTGTCTTTTCAGCAAACCTTCCATAGCCTTCTGTTCTCCAAGTAAGTTGAGTAGCAGCCCATATAATCCCCTATCGCCAGCATGGGCTGTATCTCCATCATCAAAAAAATTACAGGAGTTGCCCAAACTCTGCCAATTTGGAAAAGCTGCTTTGGAAGAGATTTTTGAGGACCAATCAAGGAACGAATGTCAGAATTATTACCTTGGCTCGTAGGATGGTGCAGTCAAGGGTGCAGCTTTCTGGATCATAGAGAATATCAAATTCAAGAGTCCCAAGTGATGCTAGAAAAAGGCCAGGCAATAAGGAAAACAAATGTTAAAAAGAGATCCATTTTATCAGTTTTTTCCTTCAAGCTGTCTTTTCAATCCCACTCACAATCTGCAAATTCAGCTCCATCCATCTGTCCAGACCAGTGTTTCTCAACCTTGGCAACTTTAAGACATGTGGACTTTAACTCCTAGAATTCCCCAGGCAGCCATGATGCAGACAAATCTTCCCCACCCAGCCTTGCTTCAGATGAACTGACTAAAAGTCCCATCAGGCTTGGCCAGCATAGGGATCTCTGAACTGGTTTATATCTCTGCATTTGCACATTTGTATACAATTGCACGAAGATTGACTTTGAGTTCAAATAATACCAGAAGGTGCCCTTATGTTGTTGGCTGGCCAACACTATCTGTCAAAATGATCCCCCTACCCCAAATTCTGTACATCTCTATGTAAATGTTCTCTGTCCGTGAGCTATGCATAGGAGTGCATACTTTTATCTTGAATATCTCAAGTGCCCTACTTCCCGTTCCATCTGATAATCTAATTTAGATACCAGAAAAACTAAATGTGATATCCTGAATTAATTGCGTAAATAAAGTAGACGTGTTTGAAGACACATAATAATTGAGCTTCTATTTCCCATGGGACAAAGCAAAGAAACATGGCACATGTTTCTGAATCAGCCATCACCAGACACATAGAAATAAAACGTATTTACACACCATTCAAAAGAGAGGAAGGAAACAAAAAGACCAGAATATACCTTCTTCAGTAGTCAACACCAGATAAGCAAGACAAGGCAAACAATAAAAAAAAAACCCCTAATTAAGGAATTACTAAGGAGAAAATCAGGGGATCCCCTTACACTGATGATGTTACCTAGTTGGGTAATGAAATGTCTGAAAACAAACAGCCAAACTCAGAGAGGACCTCACCAAGGACTCCACAAAGGTAAGAAATATTCTATTTTCTTTATCACTTTCTTCCTGCAAATTAAACTTCCTAGAATGCTATTTCTTCTGTCTGGGACAGTTGCCCAGTTGTGAATTATTCAGGACCCACAGGGGTGTCTGCAAAGATTGTTTAAAAAGCAATCAAGAGGGCGGTTATGACAGTGCAATTCAAGATCTATTTGTTTTTCAAGTGCGTTGCATATGTGACACACCTAAAAACCAGGCAGAGCTATGATCACATCATTGTTTCTGCCACCTTGACTTCTTGCTCATACCCTGGGGACACACTATTTACTTCTCCTTCTGTTTTTCTCTAGGCCTGGATAACTCGTAGGCCTTCGTGAATTAGAGCCTTTCCCTCGCTCCTGTCTTCATATAAGTATTTACACATTTGGGTGACATTTATGAGCAAATAAATCCATCCAACCCACCCAGCCATTTCCAGAAGCCCCATCTTTTAAAGCTGGAAGACTTAATCTGAGCCATGTAGGATCTATTTGTAGTTCCTCAGCGGCAAGAACAAAGCATTCTCCTTTATGTGTACCAAGACGTTTTGATTGATCTATAAATTGTATGGATCAATAGTCTGACACAGTAAAAAGGTTTCTTGGCCTGGGTCATGGACTGCATTTTGTCAATTTTGGCAGGAAATTCACTTCCACTTGCTTAGCCTTTGTCCTATCGTTGTTGCCCATTTCACAAATAGGGCTCGTTTACCGAATGCGCTAAATCATAATTCTTTGTGGCTTGATTGTGTTGTGTAAGCGTAGCCATCGCGTCCTGTTTATGGCACTTAGCGGCTCAGCAGCTCTTTTGCACCCTACCAATTCTTCAATAAACCATGGTTTAGTTATTGATAGGAATAAGTTAGTTAGGCTTGAGACTGTAAAACTGAGCCGGAAGAGAAGAAAAACAATGGGTTTCCTCTCCTCACTCATCCATTCTAGGCATTTCTTGCTAGCCGAGCACTAGTGGTCAGCAGTTAGGCTCCCTTTTGATGCCTGAGAAAAGCCAGATCCCAGAGTGCATGATAAGCATGCAAAAACTGCTGATGAATGATTCATAGAGATCAGGAGCAAAAGGCGTAATGCATTCTTCCTTTCTCCCCACACTCACCTTCTGGCTGCATAATTTTGAAGCCCACAGGAAACGGACTTACATGTCCCTACACATATGTGATCAGGCCGTACCTCTTTGTATAGGGATTTATTTGTAAGGGTTTCTGGGTGGCTTTCTCTTTTGGTGCATGCCTCTGTCTGGTAACATAGATCTCTCTCCCTCCCTCCCTCCCTCTCGTGATCCATTCATCTACAGTATCCAGTCCTATTGTTGACCCAGAATCTGGGCAGAGCCTGCTAGGCGTGTACGTACAGATGGCACCATTATCTCTGCAGGTCTGTGGAAAGTCCCCAGGGAAACACCCCACGTCCTAAGATCCCAGGGACCACGCAGTGTCCCTAAAGAGCCTCCCTGTGTACTAAGAACATCTTGATATCTTATCTACTGGGTGCCAGACTTTCTGGCTGACTCCTGTATCTCTTATGTTTGCCATCCTTCCTTGCTGGATGGAGTGTAAGAAAAAGGTATAAATACAAGAATCTTTGTGTGTTTGGGGCTTCCTCTCTGTTAGATGGGCCCATCTTTGTTCAGCTGAATAGCTGGTATTTGTCTTTATTTTACCAGGCCACACCTCAAATTTGCCACAACACTATGTCAGCTTCCTTTCCCCCCCTTCCCTTGCTCTGTACCTACCATTCATTATGGCTTCTTTCCTTCCTCTCCTTCCTTCCTGTTTTCCTTTCTGCTTCCCTCTCCTTCCCGCCTTCCTTCCCTCCCTTCATCCCTCCTTCCTTCCCTCCCATCTTATAGGAGTCGGTGTCTGTATGTGTGCAGGCGTACATACACCTGTGGGAGAGCATATAAATGTAATGTCTCCTTTATGCTGGGCTGTGTTAACAATAGACGTGTGGGGTTGGGAGGTTGCTTTTGTTAGAGAAGAGGCTGGGTGAACATTCACATGCATGGGTTGTTCCAGAAACATGGGTTGTGGGGCTTCAATACCTCTTCTGATGCAGGTCCAAGGGGAAAAACTGACATCCTAAGTTTTCAGTGCCATGGCATTTTTGCGGGCTGCTGATACCCGTAGTTCATGTAACTCTTTACACATGAATAGTAGGTATGTGCTTGTGCTGAGACAAATAAATGTACACAGACTTTACTACATTTACCAAATCTTTTCAGGCTTTGAATTTTGGAAAGCCTGTGCATATTTATTTGTTTCAGCATAAGCACAAACACAAGAAGATGAGAACAGGGCATGTTCCAAAATCCAATGACTATCTAGTGCTTCTCCCAGTCCTAAAAATAAATGTGTGCAGGAACCAATTCTTTCCTTCATCTATTCCCACTACAATGCCAGTTGCAGCAGGTCCCTTTGTCCTATTGTGAGTCCTGTGAGAAGAACAGTATGTGCATGAAAGCTATAGGTACCAGATCCAAGCTGCAGGGATTCTGAGGACCACTTAGAGGTCAGCACAGAGTTTTCGGTATTTTGTTTACTGCCACCTAGTGGTTAGGCAGATTTTTGCAACCCAGATTTGCTAGTTGCATTCTTGTTCAGAATCTGTTTACTAGCCACAGGTCCCCGGAAAATTCACAGACAGCTCAAGTAACCTTTTCCCACGTTTACCCCCCAAGCATCAAATGGTATTCCCATGAAGCCTTGGAAATTCCCCTCAGCCATTTTGACTACTCAAGCCAATCCCCAAATCCATAAGGAACATCTTTCAAAGTCCCAACTATACTGGTGTGTGCTTAAGTGAATATGTATAACTGTCTAGTCCCCGTATTGAGAAAGCTGTGATGCAGGGCCATTGATGCAAGATTAGCATTTCTTTTGGAAGGAGACAGGGAAGCACTGGCACTTTCTAAGGTTTGGCATTCTAAGCCAGTACCTACTCATTTTTAGCCTAAAGTTAGCTCTGCTCTGATGGGTAGCAGAGTTGGAGAATAAGCTCACCGAACCTTGTGATCTAAGGTAGTGAGGAAGTGGGTCCCCAGGAGAGAGGGTGTGTGTGTGTGTGTGTACATGCTAGAGGAATAAGAGGCAATTCAGCCCAGAGGCCAAATGTGAGAGAAAGAGGGTAAAGACAGACCCTCCCTAATCCTTCACAGAATAGATGCAGAGATGTAGAATCCTCCGTCTGACAAGATTTTGTCTATAGAGGTGAAACAATAAAGAGCTTGAAAGGATTGCCATGTATCATTCTTGATTTTGGGTCTGACAAACTAAAGGTAAAGGTTCCCCTCGCACATAGGTGCTAGTCATTCCTGACTCTATGGGGCGGTGCTCATCTCTGTTTCAAAAGTGAAGATCCAGCACTGTCTGAAGATGTCTCTGTGGTCATGAAGCCGGCATGACTAAACGTTGAAGGCGCAAGGAACGCTGTTACCTTCCCACCAAAGGTGGTCCCTATTTTTATACTTGCATTTTTTAATGTGCTTTCAAACTGCTAGGCTGGCAGAAGCTGGGACAAGTAACGAGAGCTCACTCTGTTAATGCGGCACTAGGGATTTGAACTGCTGAACAGCCGACCTTTCTGATTGACAAGCTCAGTGTCTTAGCCACTGAGCCACCATGTCCCTTTACCTCACAATTTAGAGTAGTGAGTCTCAATCTTCCTAATGCCGCGACCCTTTAATACAGTTCCTCATGTTGTGGTGACCCAAACCATAAAAATATTTTATGTTTTCCGTATTTTTTTGAAAATATGTGTTGGTCTTAGGTGACCCCTGTGAAAGGGTCGTTCGACCCCCAAAGGGGTCCCGACCCACAGATTGAGAACCACTGATCTAGAGACTGTTTAATCACAGTAAATTATAAGTAGTGAAAAAAATATTGGACAACTTGCCCATACAAGAATTGCTTATGAGAAAGATAAGCATGAATTTGTGCATGTGCCTTTCAAATTTTGGGTCCAAAAAGATCGCAGATGGTTGAGACAACCTGCTTTCATGTGCCCCTCCAGATGTAAACCCAGTTACCTGAGTCTCTTAAATCTTGCCGGATACTAAATAGCTTGATTTAGTGAGGGGGGGGGGAATCATATATATTATACATATTATAAAAATATATAATGTTTTTATGAGATCTAAATAAGTTTGTTCAAAAATTGAACTTTCCCCATTCTGGTTGTGCTTTAGAGAAGATAAATTACCAAATGATGTTCTGTAGACCTTTTAAGTTTATCTTTTACTATGGGCCAGTGTGCATGGATTATTTAATTGTGCACTGAGTGTGGCTATTTACAATTAAGTACGACTGCCTCGGGGCAAAGATAGGATTCTGTTTTCTAGTTCTCGCCTGCATTCACTCAGCCTAAAACCTCAGGAGATTCACTAGACTTTATTTCCAGATCAGTGTGCAAGTGATAGGGGAAAGGAGATGTCGTGAAGGATATAGCATATATGACAAAGAATGAGCAAGTTTCAGAACAACACGATGGTTAACTTAATATTATAATGGCAGGCTTGTTGACAAAAATCTCCTCAGAACTTTGGCTATAAATGTGACAGGTGTTCCTACAAACACCACTTTTAAGTGAACAGTGTATGTGGATGAATGTTTTGAAGGACGTGGAATGTACCTCTCTAGAAGATCAACACCTCACTTTGGGCAAGTCATGAGAGTGATGGTGGATTTAGATCAGAGGTCTTCAAACTTGGCAACTTTAAGACTTGTGGACTTCAACTCGACCTGCAGTCCACAAGTCTTAAAGTTGCCAAGTTTGGGGACCTCTGATGTAGATAAAGTACTCCAGGTAAGATTGAGAAACAAAGAAGAAAGGGAAAACAATAGAAATGATGGTTGGAGGAGGAACAAGGATATACAGAATAACAGGAAGGGACCTTGGTGTCTTCTAGTTCAGCCCCCTGGTCAATCCTATGCCAGGGGTCTCCAAGCATGGCTAGCTGGGGAATTCTGGGAGTTGAACTCCACAAGTCTTAAAGTTGCCAAGTTTGGAGACCCCACTCTATACCATTCCAGCTGCCCAATCTCTTCTTAAAAACCTCCAGTGAATATTCCTCGAAGAATTATGAGTTTCTCTTAGAGACAAGTTGAGATGAACATGCCCCCCCCCCCATATGACGGGAACTAATGCTGAGTCAGTGGCACCTAATCCATCAGTGAAGATTCAATTGTACATATTTTTGAGAACTGTTTTGTAAGACAGACTTGTTTATGACAAACATATTGTTTGGATAAGATAGCATTTGAGAGAATATGGATGTCAGTGTGGTTATAAAGTTGACATTAAAGTGAGGGATGAGCCTCTGGATGACCATTCACAAAATTTGAATATTCCTTTGTAGGTGTGTGGGGAAAAAAATCAAAATATGAGTGAGTAAATGGGTGTAATATGAGGCAGAGTTGATGGTTCTATTTGCATATCATTCTTAGCCTTGTTTGAATTATTGAACAAACTATAGTGACAGATCATACATCATGCTAAGCCATAAACCACAGCTGATAAACCACAATGGTTGTGTTCACATTGGTTGAACAAGCCATCAGTGAGTTAGTTCACACATTCTGCTAAGTCAGGATCAAACAAACTTATTGTATGGCACATAGAATAATGTGCAAATCCAACTGCCAGCTGTCAAGCATCTATATGTGGGATTGGCATTGAAGTAGTCTCTATCTTAAAATATAGGAAGAGAAGAAGTTGATATGTGAAGTGACAGTCAATGAAAGAGAATCTTCATGGAATGTGCGATGTAGCCAGCTGTTTTCTCTTGGATTAAAAGATAGTTTGATCAAAGCTCATGTCTTTTCTACAGACAGGTGAATTATACTTACTGTTCTCATCAGAATCATATCCTTCAGTAGATTCTCCTTCCCCAGTTCCTGGGGGTACAGTTGTTCCTTCACCCCTCATCCTATCTTGTGTCGTCAGCACCCCCTCCAGCCCAGGATGCGGAAAATAAGCTGAGATTTGAGCAATAGGCCGTATTGGTCCTGGGGACACATCGATGGCCATGTGCTCTCGGATAGGAACTGGTGCACGATCTCCACGGCGGACAGTCATTGGAGGAACAGTCGGCTGTGCTGAAAGGGGAGAAACATTGACTCATTAATTTTCATCCTCTATTTCTACGCTCAATAGTACGTTGGTATGCAAAGCTGCCTTAGGTAAACTTGTTTGAATAAAACCCATTGGGCTTGATTCTCAAGGAATACATGTCTGGGTGTGTTCTTAATAAGTGGCATTCAGCTTCTCCAGAAACAGGGAACTTTAAAATGCAGCCTGATGTTTTGGTTGCTGTATGTAAACTTTTCAAGATTCGACCATGTGGTGACAATGAAGTTGAAATCATATCTCTCTCTCTCTCTCTCTCTCTCTCTCTCTCTCTCTCTCTCTCTCTCTCCCTCCCTCCCTCCCTCCCTCCCTCCTTCCCTCCCTCCTGTCTTTCTGTCTCTTTCTCATTTCTCTATCATCTACCACATTTTTAAGCTGCCTATCTCCCCAACAGATCCCTTATTGCATTATAAATTTTATAGAGACATCAGGTCACTTTGCTCTGTATTCCTAATTCATAAATTCCCTCCAAGGCCAGATAAATTTTACATGAATCTTCTCCTTCAAGATTTAAAACCATTCATTACATTGACAGTAGCTAAATTTTATGTCTCTGCAATGAAAGCAAGATTTACTGTAATTAGTAAGGACATAATTATCTTCGTTTTAAGTAATACTTTGGTTTTGATACATCTTTATTTACATCCCGCCTTTATTATTTTTACAAATAATTCAATGTGGCAAACATGTCTAACACACCTTCCTCCTTTCTATTTTCCCCACAACAACAACAACAACAACAACAACAACAACCCTGTGAAGTGGATTGGGCTGACTGGCCAAGTGACTGGCCAAGAGTCACCCAATTGGCTTTCATGACTAAGGCGGGACTAGAACTCTGTGTCTTCTGATGATTGGTCTAAAGTCATCCAACTGGCTTTCACAGCTAAGGTATGACTTGAACTCATGGTTTCCTACTTTCTAGCTTGGTGCCTTTACCATTAGAACAAATTGACTCTCCTAGTTCAAGGTGGCAAACATGTTCAAGATATCACCTTCCTCTTATTTTCCCCAGAACAACAACCCTGTGATGTGGGATTGGGCTGAGAGGGACCGGCCTAAAACTGCGCAGCTGGCTTTCATGGCTGAGGCAGAAATTAGATCTTTAATTATTAAACCAAATTAGCTGGTTGTTTGATGAATTGTTAGTGATATATAGTTCTTATTTTTATTTTGTATGTATTGATGTTTTAGATTTATTATCTAGGTAACAACCATATTAACATAGTAATAGAGGAGAGAATGTTATACTGCGTGATTTATTTTGCTACTTGTTAGTATATTATTGTATTCATTTGCTTCACACTGTTTCTGTACTTTTAAATTTTGCTTGTCATTGACCAAATAAATATTATTGATTAGTTCTCCCTCTAAACTAGAATGACTGGCAGGTCTAATTTGCTACTTTGCAGGGAGGCAAAAGGCAAGGCAAATATTTATTTGTTGTTGGGAGAATTGAAAAATTCAATCGGGCATTATCTTTAAAGGAAACCAAAATAATTACTTTGTGTGAGCAAGTATTTCTGTTTATGACTGTGAACTACAATTTGTATTAGGTAAGAAATATCTATTACTATTTGTGTCAAGGAGAAATAACCAATGTTTAAGCTTTGAGCTGAACATTTCATTATTTTCTTTATAGGATATCTCAGGTAGGTTTCAGGGGGGAAAAACTCTGGCAGAAAAAAATGACACTTTCTAGGCAAGAAATACACCTCTTAATTACGATAACCTTGATGTTAGACTAAGTTTCTCAACCTTAGCTGCTTTCAGATGGTTGCACTTCAACTGACTGGAGAATTCTGGGAGTTGAAGTCTATACATCTGAAAGCGGCCAAGGTTGAGAAACATGGGCTAAACCATAGGAAATTGGCTATGTCAAGAGCCTAACAGCCTAAAGCTATTTACTTTATGCTGACTATGTTTGATGATAACCCCTTGTATTCAGAAACAGATGTACAGAAAATGGCTGGTAAGGCATGGTAGAGTATATAGAGTTTGAATGATGACTGAGAATTCATTTAGTAGAATTGTGGGCTCCCTAAAGACCTGTTCCAGCCTTATTGCAATGTTTTTAAGCACGCTTGTGCTTGTTCATTTGCTTGTTTTGTGTTTTGACATTTTAAGATTCTTCCCAGCCTACTAACAGATTACATTTAGTCCTTAGTAACTTACCGTAATTTAGCTGGCGTCCTCTCAGTAACACTTAAATTTACTACTGAAGAAGAAGTCTATGGTTCCCCCCCCCAAAAGTGTGTTATTTCCTCAACAATGCTGTATTCCTATATATATATCCCAAATCACCACTACATTCTGTATCAGTCAATTCCATTAATTTAGATGTCATAAGTCATGTTAAAAAGTACCTTCATTTTTCTATTCTGAATAATGACTTCAAGAAAAGAAGACATTTTCATTTTTTTCTATTGCAAATGTAAATCTAAAATCTACAGACCTTTATCTATAGGAAAAAGCTAATTCATCAATGCATGTAGGAAATGTTACATAAAGAATTGAATAACTGAGGAGACTAACCTAGTGATTCTATCTCCACTTATCTTTTTATGTTTTACATAACATTACTACACCCATCTGTCAATTCTTGTAGGGAAGGGACCCAAGCCTTTTTTTTTTTTTTTGGTTATATTTTTCTGAACCAAACTCCAGGGTTTTTCACAGATTTATTTCTCCCCACCCCAATTTCTCATAATCCACTCTCTGAGTCACTTCCTCACTTTCCCAAATTTGGGCTGGGGACCCCTTTCTGGATATTCCCAAAATTGCCCAAACTTTCCCTGTTTGCGTGAATGAAATGAATGATTATTTTATAAAGAGATTTTCTTTTGATCTCTTTCACCTAACAGAAAACATTTCAATAGATATTGTTGCTGAAATACCATTAATATTGTCAAACCCATCTTTTCAAAATCATGGTTCCCATTTCCTTTGTGGCAAGCAGGTTAAAAGTTAGGATGTTGGTGCAGTGAACAAAACTGACGACAGATATTTTTTTTTTAAAAAAAATCTAAACATCCTAACTGTACTGTTTGAAATAGCCTGATGCGCTACAAGACTGCAGTGGTCTAGCCACTTTATAGGAATCAAGTTCCACTGAATTCACCGAGCTGAGGTTTATTTCTGAGCAGACAGAACTGCATTTAAATAAAAACAAGAAGAAAAGGGGCAAAACAAGCATGAAATCAAAGGTTACTGGATCAATGCAACATGAGAAATGGAATGTCAGTCAACAAAATTTCAAACTCCAATTAGAGCATGTTTTGCAGAACTGGCCTCTCTCTCTCCCCCTCCCTCCCAATTTTTAGGTGAGATGATTATAAGTGAATTAGGAATTTCTCTCTGTTGGACACTTAATGACATTTTAATAGAGCAGTATATTTTGAAATTAGTATTGGCCCGAGGCTTATTTTACATGAACTACATGACTTTGTTTTCTTAAACAATAGTCATAGGATGAATTTGCTGAATTGAATTGTGGTAGGTTTTTTTTTAAAAAGAGAGGGAGGGGGAGAGGTCTGCATAAAGGTATTTTCTTGAACCAACCTTGCTTCAGTCCACCAGTTCTCAATCAGTTTCACAGCTTCCCAGAATTGCTCTCCACATAGATCCCCATTGCAGGAATCAATTTAACCATCTCTGATTCTTGACACCTTTGATTTCACCCCAACTTTTCCCCTGAATATCCCACCTCTGTGCAACTAGATGTCCCCTTGTTTTCCAGATTACACCACTGGTGCCTCTTATTCTTTGAAGAAGCACGTTTGAATTGCTTTCTACCATGATATCCTCCAGGCTTCACTCCTTTCACCCCTACATTCCAGCCTCTGCTCCCCAAATTCCCTTTTTGGCCCCATAGCAGCCTCCCCCAACTTGCCTCAGCCTTTTCTCCCGAATATTACCTGCCGAACAACTCTGCCAAGTCTCTGCCTTCTTGGAAACTCTGCCAGATTGCGACCCCACATTTTTGTCTCTCCTCAAGTTGCACCCCGCAACTATCTTCACGCACCCCCCTCTCTTCCAAAGGCTGCACACTCGCCCCTTTCTCCCCATCGGTCCCACGGGACTCCCGCATCCCCCTCCCTTTGCCCGACACCCTCTTACCTGGGTGCAGATCCCGTCAACAGGTTCCAATGAGGAGAAGGCGAGGCAAGGAATGAGCGGAGGGGATCGATTGGGGATCCCACGGACTTCGAGAGAGCGAGCGAGCAAGAGAAAGAAAGAGAGAGAGAGAAAGAGAGAGAGAGAGAGAGAGGGAGCGCACAAGGGAAGGGGGGGTTTGCAGTCGAGAGGTGGAGACTATTGTTTCTATTGAGAATGGGAGGGGGACGGTGCAGAGATCTGATATGGAATACATAGATTAGATTAGAGGATAATAGGCGGAACTATTAGACTTTGTGTGTGTATTCAGCCGTAACAAAAAAGAAAAAGAGAGAGAGAGAGACAGACAGAAGTAATCAGAGGCAGTATGGGTAAATCAACTACCAAGATTGAGGCGAGATAAACTAAGTATGTGCGTGTGTGCCTTGAGGGAATATTGATTTTAAAAAATCTCCTCTACAGTTTTAATTGGACAGAGAGAGGTATATATTTTAAGCTTTGCTCATTCTTTCTCCTAAAGAGAGCAGGAGAAAGATGAGAGTATAAAGAACGATGAATTATTAAATACTTCTGCCATATCCCTTGGGCTTAAGGTGGGTGCATTTCCTTAATGTAAAAAATAAATAAATAAGAAGCTGCACTCAAAACATGGTTGAAGGCATGTCCATTAATGCAAGGGACAATACAGGGCGAAATAAGGGAATAGAATAGAATGAAATAGAATGTTTCTATGATTATGAAGTTACATAATATAACAATTGTATTACACAGATTATATAATGTGATATTGTTAATAAGAAGGTTTTGAAAAAAAGGAGGCAAAAGTTACTTGAACACATATAGGTGAGGACGGGTGAAGGGGGGGGAGTGAGTATTTCATAAAGAGGTCTATAAGAGGAAATAAGTGTGTGTGTAAATTGCAGGTGTGTGTCTGTGTGTGTAGATAAGTGGATGGATGGATGGAGGCATGGATTGATGGAGGGAGGGAGGGAGGGAAGGAAGGAAAAGTTTTAAGTGAGGAGGACTTGGGCAGAAACTCATCAAAAGTACATCACTTGGTTTCTTACAAAGGGAAATTGTTATTTTTAATTCTGCTGGAGTGCAAATTTATCTAGAAATGCTACTTTGTGGATACAATTTCTTCCTGTTTCTAATGTGTTTTGCAGTCTGTAGTTAATCTGGATTTTTAAGAGAGATGCCAGGTTTGAAGATGGCCAGAAGAGGGTTATCATGAGCCTAACGGAGCCCTTTTTCTGTCTCAATAAGTGGCTTTCCGGGAGTTAGCATACACTCCATGCATTTGGCAGGGCTGATAAATTAGGGTCAACAACTCACACTGAAACCTTTCCTGAAGCCTCCAACTATAGGGTTCCCCAGTCATAAAGGGTCATAATTGCTCCCTGCTGACCATCATTTCTTCCATTCGCTATGAAGGAGCATTTCCAGAATCAAAACAAAAACATTTGAAGCTGCACAGTAGCGTTACTTCCCTTGAGTGTGGGGCATTGAAGTTTTTCCGCTCTGCCCCCCTCCCTCCTCTGGTTACTATGGCAACACTGTCCTGGACCTACTCCAAACCAGGAAATGTTTGTGATGCTGCATATGCTATTGAATGACATTTCAAGTGTTAGTCAAACATATAAACCTGCCTTGGGCCTGGCAGAGTGGACTGGAACCCACCCCCTCAAGTTGGTAGATAAGTAAGGCTTAATTAGAGCCCAAGGTTTGAATTTGCTCTTAGGCCTGGGTTCTGAAATAAGTAGGCTACAGACCCTAAACCTCCCAAAGTTTATGATAGTTGAGCAAAGGAAAATAGACTACCATGTCCTCAACAAGGCGCTGGTCTAAAAACTAGGAGAGTTCTGGTTTGGGCATGAAACTGAACTGGGTAACTTTGGGTCAGTCACCAGGCGACTGCGAGTTCTAGTCCCACCTTAGGCACAAAAACCAATTGGGCCAATCAACAGGTGACAGCGAGTTCTCATCCTACCTTAGACAAGAAAGCCACCAAAATGACTTTGTGCCAATCACCAGGAGGTTGTGAGTTCTAGTTCCACCTTAGGCATAAAAGCCAGCTTGGTGACATGGGCCAAGTCCCTCTCTTTTAGCCCAACCTACCTCACAGAGTTGTTGTGAGGAAAATAGGAGAGAAAGCAGTATTAATATGCATGTTCACCACCTTGAGTTACTTATAAAGTAATAAAGGGGGGATAAGAATCTAATAATAATTATATATAAAAACAATAAAAATGGATATATAGGATAGGCATATATCAATGAACATTGGGGGCCCTCGCGATATTTTGTTTTGACTAAGGGTACATTCTTTAGACAACTGAGCACTAATGAACTGAAGCTTTTAATCACTTAAAAAACCCCAATATAAATTAATCTGTATATATTAGCCAACTCCTTGCACAGCATATGGCTGGATTGTGACACCCATAATACTCTTAAGACAATCATGGGACATGCTACTTAGTCTATTTTTCTCAACCTTAATAGCTTGAAGATGTGTGGATTTCAACTCCTAGAATTCCTTAGCCAGCATGGTTGAGTAGGGAATTCTGGGGGTTGAAGTCCACACAACTTCAAGCTGCCAAGGTTGAGAAACACTGGCTTAGAGTAACTGGACATGGAGGTCATCTCAGAGTACAGAGCTGAATAAACAAACTTTGGAAATTGTGATCTTTTTGTGCATGGATGCCAGCAACTGTTTTGTATATATATGTGTGTGTGAGTTTAATGATACAGCTCTTTGTATCATTACATCCCCCAGAAAATTCTTCAGCTCATTTTTGGAATAAGTCCGTGCATGTATATTTGTTTCTGTAGCCAAATCAACTGTTCCTCCAACAGACTGAATCAACAGAAGTTAAAGTATTGCTTGGCTGAAAGTCCTTATATCTGAGGAAGCAGCATGCTATTTTTGTATAGCTGGACATTTTTTAAAAAGAAAGAACTGCAAAAGTGATAAAAGAATGATTTCACACTGCACATACTCAAATGATGACACTTCGTTCCACAAGGCTGAATTACGGCTGCCCACTTAGACAAAGAGGTTTTCGATCCATTTATGGAGCATAACTATTTACTGTATTTATTTACAGAGAGCCAGTTTAGCCTAATAGTTAAGGTCTAGAAACCAGGAGACGGTGAGTTCTAGTCCGCTTTAGGCATGAAAGTTGACTGGATGACTTTGGACCAATCCATCTCAGCCCAATTCACCTCACAAGATTTTTACGGTGGGGAGGAAGGTGTATTATGTATGTTCACTGCCTTGTGATACTTATAAAGTAACAAAGGTTGGAAAATTAATAAAAATAATAAATTACTATAGCTCATATTTGTGATAGCTACTTATTACATGTGTGTGTGTGCATGTGTGCGCAGTGCACATGTGATTAATTACATGTCCTGCTTGGGAGCTTCCCAAAGACAGCTGGATGATACCATTTCCCTGAAATTAAATGCTTTTGATCTATCCAATAAAGCGCATACCTTTTCTATGATACATTTTTTTAAAAATATAGTTGTGGGTTAAAAAAAATAAATGAAAAACATTGCTTGACTCGTCTGTACATTGCACCCCCTTTTGTTCAGACAGAATCTTGCATTAACTACATTTACACGGGCACCCCTGGAGAGACGAAGAGGGTCCCTGGACATGTGTGAAAAAGCAGCGACAAAGTAAGATTTGGGGGTCTTCCCCTCTAGGGGGCACTGGATCATTTCATTCCCAGCTGCCTTGTCTGGTGGTGGCTGCAGTGGTCTCTAACACAGCAGACAGACAACTCTGGAATCTATGGGTGGATTTGTCACCCAGCCGCAGTGAGAAGAAGGATCAATTTAATTCCCTCTCCAGCCATTAATTTTCTCCGCTATCTGTCAAGTTGTGAAGGAAGGGGGGAGACGACGACTGGAGTGCTTTGAGTTTAATTAGCGGATGAGCAGTCGAAGCGATGGGGAGAGGGGTCTCATTGTGTCAATGGTCTTGAACCTAAACTTTTATCCCCTCCTCAAACTGAGACCTCCCCCCAAGTCCTGCTGTAGATAGCATGCGGAAGTGGGAAGAAAGGACAATCTTGAGATGTCCCTTTCGTATTATTAGTAGTCTGATTAAAATGCAGCTGCCGCTTAAGTGGCAAGTGACATTTTGTTTCTGTACCAGCCGCTCCACACGACATACCTGGCATTTGGAAGTGTGGCAGGCTGATGGGGAGGGAGCAATAGGGAATCTCTCAAAATGATGATTTCATGTCCAACTTTGCCAACCCTGCTCCCTTCTGGCCTCCCCTCTCTTGAGTTCCTGTTCAGCCACGCACCGACTGTCCACATGTGAAATTTTCATGGCACATTTCTGTCTTTGGCTGCTATTCCTGGAAGCATTTTCACACCCGCCTCCGGGGCTGTTTATTGTGGGGAAGCAGGAGCAGGGTAGGTTTTTGGTGGGAAGCATCTTGCACAGAAGCTGGTGTGTGTTTGGGTACGTGCCTATGTGTGAGTGTGATATTTTGGTTCGAGGATCTGGGTGCTGACACCTGTTTCTGGAGGCGTTGAGGGAACTGAGCAAAGGGAGCTCAAATCTCCACCATAATCTTGTCCTGTAGCCTCCCTTTTGGGTACACTTAAGATGCCCCAAGATAAGGTAAAGATTTTCTCTGGATCATCTTGGCAGCCATTAATTTTCTCAGCAGAAAATGTAAGCAGAAAAACAAAAATTGTTTTTGTGTTCTCCAGAATATTTTTTCAACTTCTCGTCTAGCATATGATCTGAGATTTTCTGGTGATCTTCTTCCATGTAATATCCAGGTCTGATCCTACTTAGATATTCTTTTAAGTTCAGCTAAGGTCAACCTCATGCTGCCATTAGCTAGTTTTTTCCAAACATTTTCCCTCCAAAAATTTAGAGGTTTCCCCCTAGTCTAATCCAGTTTGGGTTGCAATTTTAGTTCCAGTCCTTGTATGAGGGCTACAGAAAGAGACATCTTGGTATTGCCAGAAGAATAGCTGTGAGGAAAGAAAAAATGCTTTTATGGGGGCAGACGGCAGAGAAATGGAGTACAAGAGAGAGGTGGGTTGCTGCCGGTTTGGCCCGGTTCAGCCAAACCAGTAGTGGAATTCAGGTCTGGGTTGCAGAACTGGCAACCCCGAACCAGTTCCCTCGCTGCTGCTTGGGCGCAGCAATTTTGAATTTTAGTGACTGCGCATGCCCAGTTCATTGCAAATTGTTCTATGTGTGCACGCATAACAATTTACAGTAAACAGTGCATGCACGCGCACATTGCTCACACAGGTTGCGAACCGGCAGTAACGCCGGCGGAAAACACCCCCCCCCCCAGTACAGGAACAGATTTTTATAGGAAGACCTTGTCCAAGGTGTGAAATTGTCTAGATGCTGATTCTAGGGTGACACTTGAGGTGTAGTGTGTGTGTATGTGTGTGTGTGTGTGTGATGTGTGTAGGTATGTTTATTCTTGTGAACATGCAGTTACTCTGGGAGACCTAATTTAATTAATTCTGGTTGTGTTTGCAGACCTTATTCTTTGATATATGGATTAGGGCTGGGTACCTTATTGCAAGGTTTGAAGAAGTTTGCTAAGTTGATTAACTTGGAGACACTGATTCTCAGACCATTGTGGATTCTGTTAATATTTTAAGGGAAGATGCAAACAGTATAAAAGAATAAAATATATCTGGATGTAAAACTTCTCACAGTATATAGAAATCAACAGGCAACTAACTCAAAAATTACAGGACAAAGAAGAATCGGAATACTACGAAATTTGGAATAAGTGGTATGAATGGTTGGATAATAAGAAAAACATTTAAGCCGAAAACAATATACATAAATAAACATAGAACTGTATATAAAAATAGGTAAATATGTTAAATATCATAAAAATGTATAGATAAAATGACATAAGGATTGTAATATATGGTAAAGAGAGGAAAACATACATAGATACGACGATGTAACATTGTACAAACTGTTGATATAAAGAGTGTAATATGTGATAAAAAGACAAAAACAATAAAAAATTATTCAAAAAAAAAAAAGAAATCAACAGGCTTGGGCATTAAATCTTACTTCAAGGATGGTGTCAGACAACACAAGGCAGACTAAGTTGCAAACATAGCAGAGATCTTATTTCCATTCCACTCCAACCCTTTGTTTTCCAAGATGACTTACTCATTCTGCCAAATCAGGAAGTAGTTAGAGGATTAGGTTTGCCAATGAGATATGGGTTCAGATCCATGACTGTTTCTCAATGTAAAGTATCCCATGAAAGTATTATGGGGAGGAAGGCAGGACTTGGGAAGAAGGATACTTTTTGAGGCTGTGTAGAAGACTACAGGCTGAGATAACTCAAGTTGCACTAACATATAAATGGGTCTGGGGGTTTCTGAGAATCTTGACTTGGTTACAAACAAAGGGCTTACTGATCACTAAGTTGGAAACCTACATGCTAAGCAGAGTGGTATTCAGCAGGTTCTGGCCAGTTCTGGAGAACCGGTAGCGGAAATTTTGAGTAGTTCGGAGAACCAGTAAATACCACCTCTGACTGGACCCGCCCCCATCTATTCTCTGCCTCCCGAGTCCCAGCTGATTGGGAGGAAATGTGGATTTTGCAATAACCTTCCCTTGGAGTGGGGGGGGGGGATGGAGATTTTACAGTATTCTTCCCCTGCCACACCCACCAAGCCATGTCATGTCCACCAAACCATGCCCACAGAAACGGTAGTAAAAATTTTTTTGAATCCCATCACTGATGCTAAGGAATGAATGGAGATGGCCAATTACCAGACACCTCATCCAGATGGGGCTGTGCAGTATATTTACAGTTAATGGAAGTGGTAGCGATGGGAAATCTAACTAGATGTTCACTGAAGTCATGAACTTTTCCAAAGTCTCGTATAAAAGGATCTTTTGCTTAGGAACTCTGGGACTCTATGATACAGCCTTTGAGGTGTTAACCTGGCCATCCAGGAAGTTACAAGGAAACACTGCTACTAATGGCTGATTTTCAAATGTTCTTTTGCTGTTTCCTTTTAACACTCTTGTGCTAATGGGCTTGCTGAAGCAAACTGGAAAAGAAGGGTCTCGCATTGCAAATCCGGCACATGGGCTGTCTAGCCGTTGTCTGCCACCTGTGATTAGCTGGGTTTCTGGAGTCCGCTGCTACTTTAATTTTTCTTTAATCAGACCCCTATCCAGGTGAAACCTCTGTAATGTCTTTGCAGAACTGCACTTACTGTAATCCCTTATGAGACAGAATCTATAAGTAGCAGGAGAAGAGCGAGCAACGTGTGTTTTTGCATGCGTGTGGATATCTGTTTTCGTTTGGCCAGCCTAACCAAAGAGTGGGAAAACTGGCAGAAGAGCAAATGCAATTTATAGACCACAGGTAAAGCAGATCCCTGAAAATAATTTGTGACCCCTGTCATCGCCGAAATGAGCTTCACCAGCTTTCCAACAGACAGGTTCAGATTCTGACATTGATTTATAAGGAGACAGACCTGCTTGTATGGCAAGACGAGTTATTGCTGGAAGGGTGGACGTGTCAATTGGTACAGGGGTAGGAAAAGCAAAGCCCCTTCTTTTTTGCTGTGCAGTGTCGCTGTTGCTGCAACATGCCTGATATTACTAAGACAATATTAATTGCAAGAGGTGGGAGGATAGCCAACACCAGGGGAAGCTCTGGTTTGAAGAGAGGAATGCCACTGAGGGGAAGTGTGTTGTAATGGCGGGTGGGTAGAATCTGGTTTGATGCAGGATCAAATGGAAGCATTCAATTGCTGCTATAAATTGTTTCATAGGGGATGGGTAGTTGTCTGTTAGAATAATTGCTCAAGGTAGGAAGGGCTGGATATACTGAGAGGGAGGGAGAAAGAGAGAGAGAGAAAACGAGAGAGACAGAAAATGAGAGATTTCTTCCAGTTACAGGTAGTACTCGTCTTATAACCATTCATTTAGTGACTATTGCATTTTTAGCAGCACTGAAAAAGTGACTTACAACTGGTCCTCACGTTTATAGCATCCCCATGTCACATGATCAAAATTAAGGCAATTAGCAAGAATTTATTATGGTTTCAGGGTTCACGTAATCACCATTTGTGCCCTTCCCAGCTGGCTTCCAACAAGCAATGTCAATGGGGAAACCGAATTTGCTTAATGACCACGTGCTTCAATTAACAACTGCAATGATTTATTTAACCGTGGCAAAAAGGTGGTAAACTCAGGTGTGTGACTCACTTAAAAAAACTACTTTATTTAGCAATGGAAATTCTGGTCCCAGTTGTGGTAGAGGACTACCTGTATTCTTCAACAATGTTCCCTATTCCACCCCACCCCCCCAAAAAATAGAACAAAAATTGGTTAAATGTGCCCAGAGGAAGAATCACATTCAAAATATGTTCAGTGTTGTTTTTTTCCACCCTCCTCCTTCTCTGCTTTTTCCCTTGTGCGCTATCTCTCTCTTTCTTTCTCTTCCTACAGAGATTTCCTACCTCCAATGCTTGTTTTCAGGACAATCCTGTAAGACAGAGAATATCAAAGACTTAATTTATGAAAGGAGAAGATTGAAGTCAGCTGTAGGAACTTAGCATGTTGGTGGCAACTCTTTTAGAAAAGCACACACATCCCCTATTCCTGTTTTACTCCCTTCAAACAGTCCCCTAACTTAGGTGTCATCTGCTCCTAATTGCTGCCCCCACCTCCTAAGTGCTGCCCCCACCTACATTTCTAAAGAGAAATTTGGATTCCTCTGCTCCCAGTAAAGCCTCATTGTCTTCTTCCTAACCCAGGATTCTCATCTCAAAGCACAGACACAGAAGTAATGAGTGACACATCTGCCTGTCTCTGTCCCAGTGGAGACCTAATTAAGTAGCGGGTTCCATGGTGAGACAGCAAGTCACACTGTGCTAATGAGACCCTAAAACATCTCCTTGTTAACTCTCCCTCTTCCTTGGAGGCTGATGTTATCTCCTTTGTCCCCACCTGTCACCCACCCAAGCCACCACCAATCTTTTTTGGGTGGGTGCCAGAGGCCTTCTGAAAAAGTAGAAAAGCTTGTTCCAGCAGGTTTCTCTTCTCCCCATAAACACCCACTGCTTAAGGCCTTGTTTGTTTGCTTTATTTTGGGGTGGGTGTGCGAAGCCTCTGGGATCTCAGAATGACAATTGTCACTTCTGTCTCACCTCACCAGCTGTGCCCCATCTTCTCAATTATATGGGGTGGCGGGGAGGGCATTTGACAGACAATGGGGGAATTTTATTAGGTGCTCAGGAGATTAGAGAATCTTTATAAGCCATAGCCTCGTTTTCAGCTTTCATGCTGGCCCAATTAGACTTGCCTTTTCTACCTCTCTCTCCTGTTGCTTTTCATTTCCTTCATTGTCTTGATCTGTTCGTCGATCAATGACAGCTTGGTCTAAACTTCCAGATTCCTAAAACACTTTCCTGTAATGCTTGCCGGCCTGCTGATAAAAAATTTTCTTTGTTACAATAGGCCCAGGGATCCCATTGTATCAAAAATAAAAATAAAAATCCATCCTTCATCTAAAGTACGGATAGGAGAATTAGTTCCATTTTGACTAACAAGGAGATTGCTGTGAATTCCATGAAGTTCATGTCCTTTTTTGCCTCAGTTAAAAAATATTTTTCCTCACCCATTGTATAGAATGGAACAGTGGAGTGTCATCTGAATAGCTAAGTATCCAGAAAGCGTTCAGCATATTGTAATTTTTAAATAGAGAGATGATTCAACTCATGTCTACACTGTATACTTAATGTTAATTAAATATAAAGGAAACATTTCAGGTCAAATCCTAGAGTTGGAAAAAGTTATTTAGGCCAGTGAATTCAACTCCCTGCTAAACCCAAATCCAGATTGAAGTATTCCAGATAGACAGCTGTCCATCTTCCACCTCAATATCTCCAGGAAAAGGGAACCAAGATCATTGGTTTCTCCATCCTACTTTAAATTCCTTTAAAAAGTTTTCTCGCCTTATATTAAATCAGAATCTGTTCCTCCTGTAAGGCACTGGTTCTCAGTCTTGACAACTTTAAAATATCTAGACTTCAACTCCCAGAATTCCCTAGCCAACAAAGTTAAGGAACACTGCTATAAGGGAAATCCATTAGTCCTCAATTTACGACCATTTGTTTAGTGACCATTCAAAATTACAATAGCACTGAAAAAAAGGGACTTTGACTTATCGCCTCCGACCATTACAGCATCCTCATGATCAAAATTTGGGCGCTTGTATTTATGTCCTTTCCAGCTGGCTTCTAACAAGCACAATCAGCGGAGAAAGCCAGATTTGCTTAAATACTGCATGGTTCACTTAATTTGCTTAACAACAAAACAACAAAATAGGGTACAACAACTCACTTAACAACTGTCTTGGCTAGGAACAGAAAATTTGGGCTCAGTTGTGATTATAAGTCAAGTATTCCTTGGAAGGAGACAGAAGAAGTCTTTACTCAAACTTACCGTATATACTTGAGTATAAGCCGACTCGAGTATAAGCCGAGACCCCTAATTTTACACCAAAAAACTGGAAAAAGTTATTGACTCGAGTATAAGCCGAGGCTGGGAAATGCAGCAGCTAGATAACAATAAAATTGCTTTAATTGAGGCATGTGGAAAAGAGGAGTGCGATGGGACTGTATACACATAAACACGAATAGAAAACCGGTACTTTTTTTACATACATCTATCTATATATATATTTACCGCGATCACTGCGATACACAACGCGCTTCCAGCGCCACCCTCCCCTCTGCCGACTCGGCTCCCCTGACACTCCATCCCGCTTCTTTGCTGTAAACCCCCTACCAGCACCCTCGGATCCTCCCCCGCTGACCAGGACACCCGCTCCCGAGGCACTCCTCCTCCTCTTCCGCTTGCAAAACCTGGTTTCGGCAATCAGTTCCGTCACGGATTGCGAGAGCTACGGGAGGGGGGAAAAACGCTAGGAAGGGAAAGCGTGGGCGGCGTTTCACTCTAGCGGGGTCATGTGCGTCCGTCGGTTTCCGGTTCGTTTTGCGAAGCTTTAGTGAGACGGTTCGGGGGAGCTGAGGAGTGGGGCAGCCGGTGGTCGCGCGGATTTTCTGTTCACTGGAGTATAAGCCGAAGTGGATTTTTCAACCCAAAAAGTGGGCTGAAAAATTCGGCTTATACTCAAGTATATACGGTAATTCTCGAACTGACTCTGTGTTAGACGCTCTTAAACTTTGAAATTTTATTTTCACCCTCACCCATAATTACAGTTCCCTGAGACTGACACCCAGGTAATCCACTACAGATAAAAGTACAGCCCTGCCATAGACACCCAGATGTCCCTATCAGGATGTCCTGGTGAGGCTGACGAGCCTCTGCAATGGGTCATATTTGTAGATAAAAATGACTTTTGCCCCTCACAACCTCAGTCCTCAGCCTGTAAAGCTCTTTGGTCGGGTTGGGCAGGATTCCACAACTGGAATGAAGTACAGATATTAAGAGAGGATGCTGGTTGGGTGTATGGGTGTGTTTGTGTGTGACTTGGAGTCAGTAATTCATATTTATTGGGGGCTCCAGTGTTCCCCTCCTGCCACATCTGAGGCCAGAAGGAGGCTTTGTGAAATATCTTTTTGCCAGCACAAAACTACAGGCATTTCCATCTCTAACCCTTTTCCACCCTTTGTCTGGCCACTGCAGTGATGCTTTTTATTCTCCTGTTTTAATGATATGTCATTGTTGTGGTCCTTCCCTGCAGTTTTCAGGGAAAATGAAACTGTGGGGCACTCTTTTAGCTTTAACAAGTCAGTCAGTCAGCTGGCCATCCATTTTCTTTGTCAGTCACCCACAGACAACTCTTTCTCTATTTATTTATTAGATGTATATTCTGCCTTTAAAATTCTATAAGTAGCTCAAGGTGGTGTTGGAAGAAATGTCCTTCTGGTTTCAGTTCCCAGTGGGGGAAAAGACACTGGAAACATGGAGGCTGCTTGGAAAGATGGTTTAAGGGTGGACAGGATCACATGGCTTGAGCTCCTGAACAGAAAAGGGGGATCACACGCTTCCAGATGTTGGGTGAAGAAGAAAAAGAGACCGAGATGCTGAAAGTTCCTGGTTTTATGCCCTCTCTGGCCTTTGATCTTGATCTTGTATTCCGATTGCTTGTCAGACTCCCATGGGGCCATGCAGGGGAAACACTGTAGGCTGTGAGTCCAAGTTTGGTTGATCATTGCTTCTTCCCAGCTGCCCTGTGGTGAGATGGGTAAAGGGCTAGCTAATACTATCATGCCTTAATCCCATCACCATGGAGCTGAATGGGGGGATCTTTGTTATGTAGAATAGGCTAGCCCAGGCTTTTTAATGGCCCATTGACAAAGGTGGGGGCTATTAAGAATGAGTCTGTTTCCTGCCTAAAGACATGTTTCTCCATTTCTGATCCAGGGAATTATAATATTCTGCCTTTTCAATATTTCCCAGGATATTTCACTTTTCTAGGAGAGGGGTGGGTTTTAACTTCCTACAGTAGCAAGCATTCATAATGCTCTGTGCTCCTCTTTTTCTCCAACCTGTCAGGTGAATTGAGTGAAGTGAAGTGAGTTGTGAGGTGAGGGACTGCCTCCAAATCGCCCAGTCAGTTTTCAAGTCTAAAGTGGGACTAGAACTCACAGTCTCTTGATGATTGGCCCAAAGTCACCTACTTGGTGACCAGTTTTCATGCCTAAGGTGGGACTAGTACTTACCATTTCCATGATTGGCCCAAAGTCACCCAGCCGGCTTTCATGCCTAAGGTGGGACTAGAACTCATTCAGAGGTGCAATTCAGCAGGTTCTGCAGAACCAGTAGCGGAAATTTCAAGTAGTTTGGAGAACCGGTAAATACCACCTCTGACTGCCCCTGCCCCCATCTATTCTCTGCCTCCCAGCTGATAGGGAGGAAATAGGGATTTTGCAGTATCCTTCCCCTGCCACGCCCACCAAGCCACGCCCACCAAGCCATGCCATGCCCACCAAGTCACGCCCACAGAACCTGTAGCAAAAAAAAAATTGAATCCCACCACTGAAATCACCTTCTCCTGGTTTCTAGATCAGCACCTTAACCACTAACCTGTGGCTCTCCTATATAAACATATTTGAGAGTATACTATATAACTGAATAGGGGAAGTTTGTGTGCTGCTACGGTACTTCTGCATGTTTATAATATCATTTGGGGAGATTGTTCTTTTCTATACCATACCTATTCCCATTGTGTGCCTTTGTGTAATAAATTTTGCTTTTGTGATACATGCTTCTAAAGCCTGTTGTATTTATTGTGCATGTGTGTATTAAGACAACAAGAAAGAGAGGGAAAAAGATATGTGTGTGTGTGTGTGTGTGTGTGTGTGTGTGTGGTGGCTCCATGTTATATAATTCCTTACTCATTCCCTCCCTTCTTTCCTGTGCCTCCCTTTTCCCTGCCGGTGTGCCTACATACTTCCTTTTCATTACTCTTTCATGCATAGATAGATTTTAATCTACGTGCCACTGATGGTTGCCAAAACCCTCAATGATATTTTTAGAAGGATTGTGTGAGCTATTAGATGTCAGGTTCAGTATGTTTTTTGTGGTCTGTACATTGTTGATTTGTATATTGGAGAAAGAGGGGAAGATGGTGTAATGATCCACACATTGTGTGAGCACCACCCCATAATATTCTGCTTTGAGAAGTGTGAATGGTAACAGCCATATCTTTTATGTGCGGGTGGATAGCACATAATGCATTTGAGATGTTAATGAACTTCTTTGTACAATGATGGTTTCATTGCATACCTACAAAGACTGTAATTACTTTTCTATGCCTGGATATAACTTCCCTGCATCAGAAAACCTCATTGCGCAGAGTAATAAAATATGTGTACTTGGATTTAGCTCAGGCTCAGTTGAGTTTTATTATTCTTTTGCCAGTTTTATCAGAGCATAGTGCTTTTTAAATGCGCAGTGTGAGGTCGGAAGGGCATTATTTCTCCCATTTTGTACATTAGGAAATTGAGGTTAAACCTCCAGTGATCTGCCCTACATCAGCCTCCTGAACCTAACCTTCTTTAGATGTTCTAGTCTACAACTAGTATTTTCACAGATTATAATATCTAGGGATGTTATTAGCTCTAACCCAACATATCAGGAGATATAGAGAGGGGAACCAATTTTAAGAAGGCTCCTCTGCCGCCTACCTGTGAGCCAACACTATAATTCAAACGTATGTTCTAATATTTAAATCCAGGGCATCCCTTGACCTCACTGTCATTGCTAAGGATGCATGTTTAATAAAAATCAGAACAATACATCAGGGAATATACAAACATTTTCGTCTCATCAGTCAGGAACCACAAAAACCTGGGTCATCCCCTCCCCAAAATTACACAAAATAACTTCCAGTTGGAGTAGTCTATTTATCTTTTTTTTTTATGGAGCCTCTCTATTGTTTTGATTGATTTGAGTGCTGTGCTGTGGGGTGTTTTCCCTTAAATTTGTGGGATATTAAATGTGGAGGAACTAAGCTCTTTCCCTTGGTTTGCTCAATTTGCTCACGTTGGGGAGGGTAACGGATATGGAGTGGGGTCGGGGAGGATCAGAGTTAGTCCAAATTGCTTCAAGCCAGTTTAAAGAACATCTTTCAGCAATAAATTTGCAATCACATTAGGAATTCTGGTGGTACTACAGAATATCCATCTGTCCAGAAGGGTTTCCATTCTATTCCACTCTATTTTCTACAATGGGATGCACATAATCTTTCTGTTCTTGAAAAGCTAAGCATGGGTGGGCCCAGTCAATATTTAGATACAGGTCCACCAGGAAATTGCAAGGCTGCAGACTAAACTGGGAAATTGATACACGTCCAAAGAAGGAGGTGGCAAACCACTTGTTGCTAGTCCACCTCTACTACCTCTATCTATCCAGGTGGTCATCTGAAGTCCAGTGCAAAACAGTTTTTTTTATCTCCCAGTGAAATTTCCATTTGTATCAACAGTTGGATAAAGTTATTTTGAAGCAAAAGAACAATGTCAGAGATTTCCAAAAATAAAGTTGTCCACCTAGGAATCCAGTTTCCAGTCCATATTTAGCCATGCAAATTCAGTGTATTGCTTGGGTGCTGGTCATCTTCTTTCTTTCCAACTTACCTCACACGGTCGCTTCTGTGGGAAAACCATGGAGGAGGGAATGCTAGGTGTTATAAATTGAAAAAACAAATAAATTTAGAGGCAGGCAAGGTTTGGTGAGTCAGGGCTGGGGGGAAAATGCCTTCTGCATAAGATCTAAGGAACTCCTCTATTTTCCTATTTATCATTTCTCTGATCTGAGGCCTATCACATGTAAAATGAATTCTGGGATGAATCCCCAGATCAAATGAAGTCATGGAAACAAGACTACAAAGAGGAAGGGAGTAATTAAAATTTAACATCCAGGGCCCCTCATTTTGAACGCCCTCATTTTAAGGAATATGTTCAATTTTAGACACATTCTAGAGATATAACCTTGTTAGCCTGTTTTACCCAAAGGAGGGCGAGAGAGATTTGTGACATCTGGCAAATTAAATGATTTATGCAGAATGGGACTGAAGTCTAGAAAACATGACATCACAACCAAACTCTTGTCAAAGGGTCACAGAATTCCAATTCTTATAGAGTCTGATACAACTGTCCCACAGTGCTACTGATAAGACCCAATGGGATTACCAGGGTTCTCTTCTGAGACTGATCCCACTAGTTTCCAGCTCAACTTTGCTCTTAGATCATGAAAATTTAGTTTTGTTATGTTAATCCTGAACCTATGAGGTGGTGGTGGGTGTATGTCTTGCCTTGTCTTTCCTCTTGGACACCAGTTTTTTCCATTCCTTGCGGAAGTCAAGAGCATCAGACTGGCCATCATTTCATCAATCTTCTTAAGCTTAAGAATAGGTACCCTTTATTTTTCTCACCCACAAAACTGTACAGCAAGGAAGAGACTGGCTAGATGCCAATTCTGGACATCCCCACTGATCAGTGGAAGGGAGCACTTGTTGGCTCATGAGAAGAGTGACCAAAACAGCAACCTTGGCAACTTTAAGTGTGAAGGCCTTCAACTCTCAGAACTCCCCATCCAGCTTTGGTGGCTGGAGAATTCTGGGAGTTGAAGTCCGCCAGGCTTAAAGTTGCCAAGGTTGGTGGCCCCTGCTTTGGAGGATTTGATGGATTGACTTATTTCTTGAGTGAATCTTGGAATCCCAGAGGAAGATTCCCTAGCCTGATATCCTCCAGTTGTAATCATCAAGTTGGAGAAGATTTGGGTAGAGAATGACTCTTGGAAGTTTGCAGAAATACTGTTGATGTAACTATAAAATATTTCCTCATCTATCTTTGCTGTTTTCACAATCAGTCTTTCTTGAATCAATTCTCACTTGAGCAAAGTTTTACATTAAACCTCAAGGTTAACATTGTTTATTTCCTTTGTCACTTCACCTGCTGCTATTATAGATTTTTAAAATTATTATAGGTGGTCTTCTATCACATCTATAAAATTTTAAAATATATAGCAACAATTTGAAGTTACAATGTACCTCCCCCAATAGCTACTTATGACCCAAGTTTGAAGTTACGACAGCCATACCGCCTCCCTGCCCATGGTTATGAGATAGCATTTTGAGGCACTTGGCTCACCTTTATGGCTGTTTGCTGCATGCTGTAATCACATAATTACAGTTTTGGATATTTTTGTCAGTTTTCACCATTTACTTTTGGTTTACAGCAAAAAAATGCCCATTAGGGAAAATGGATTTGCTTAACAACAGCAGAGTTCACTTAATGACCACTGGAAAACTGCTGAAAAATTGGTCTCAGTCATGTGATGCCTCAACTTGTAACTTAAAACTGTAATTCTGGGCTCAATTATGGTCATACGTTAAGGACAAACAGTATGCATTATGAAGTGCATTTTAAATAGCACACTATCCCAAAGGACCTATAGAACTACAACTGAGATTACCAAGATTTATTTCTAATAATCAATTTATTTGCAGTTAGTAGGCAACTTTTAATAAAGGAAGAGCTGCAAAGAAGATGGTAGTGATGCATTGCCATGGCTGAGGGACAGGCTGAGTTATGGCCCCTGTTAATTATTTAACATTTTATAGCATCTTTGCAAGTTCATGATTAAATGAAAGAACTGATAATAATGATTCTTCTAACCTAATGCTCTCTACCTGACTGATGGGTAATCTCAAAGTTGCCAATTCCATCAATACGACTCTAATGCTTTTTGCAAATTAGTCAGGTAATAGTACCATTAGCACAGTTTCCCCCAAAATAGAAAACAACATTATTTTTGCAAATTAGGTTTACAAAAAAAAAAAAAAAAAAAAAGCATAAAGCAGAATGGAATGGTGTTACAATATCTGATTTGGTACAATATCTGATTTGGTTTTTTTTTAAATCAAAAAATCCAAAACAGATACTCCTAATCAAACCCTTGTTCATTGTGATATTTTTGAAGAAGCTTGAAAAATCAAAGGATGTACAGCAACATCCCTATTTCTGAAAACTTCTTTGAATGTAAAATTTCTCATAAGACAGCAAATATTCTGATATGGGGAATAGATTGGCATATTTTTTTGAGGGAGATATATATGCAACAGCATTAAAAGTTGTATAAGTGAAACCTAATGAGGAAAAAAGCAATAACAAAGTGATTTTTGTCTTCCTTCTATGTTTCAGAAAAATCCTGAAGCTGTGAAGGAGAGCCTCCTATCACATCTATAATTTTTTTTAAAAATATAAATCTATTAAATCAGTCAGCATAATTTTTTTAGAAAAACCCATAGAACAGAATTCTTATTTGTCATGACATGGATCTGAATCATAGGAAAAAAGAATTCTGGTACATTATTCATTCATTAGACTCCGTTTCAATTATTACGCCCAGTTCTGGGTCCCAGGATTTTAAAAAGGGCTCAGACAACCTGGAAGAGCTTTGGAGAAGAAGAAGCAGGATGATCAGAGAATTTAAAAAGCTGGGCACAATTAGTTTTAAGATCAGAAAGTGTAGAGGGAACTATTACACATTCTTCACAACTTGAAGGGATGTTATACCAAAGTGACCATGACCTATTCTATGTTCTGTACAGGAGGCAGAATAATGAGCTTAAATAACAGAAAAACAGATTCTGGGTGAAAAATTGATAGTGGAGCTAATTACCTGGATATGTGCAAGTGGAGGCTAGATGGCTATCTACTGGGGAAGCTTTAATGTGCAATCCTTCCCTGAGCCGAGAGTAGTTTGAATAGCCGACATTGTCTCTTCCAATTCTAAGATTCTGTGAAAATTACTGTGAATAAGCCTAAATAAAATGACATTGCTGCTATTCCTAGCAGGCTAGTTCAGTTTTTCCCAACAATGCCAATAGACAATGGCTAGTATTGTGGACAGCAATTTGAAATATTTCAAATTATAGAAGGCTTGTTTATTGGTGGAAAAAGTGAAAGAGCTAAGTAGAACCATCATAGATCTAAGATCTACATTTCAGAATGTCCTAGGATGGGGCAAAAATAGGTTGCTATCCTGTCTGTGGAGATTCTCAGTTATTCAGATGATAGTTGTCTCAAAGGTTTTTTTGAAAAGGCAACTGGACTCTTTTTTCAAAGGAGGAGGAGGAGGAGGAGGAGGAGGAGGAGGAGGAGGAGGAGGAGGAGGAAGCAGAAGAAAACGACTTCATTTTATACATTGCAGGAATATCTGAAAAGCTCTGGAGAATTTTCAAACAACACAACAGACATGTACATTTTAAACCCAAGAATACACTAAAGGAGAAGCCTGTCTACTCCAAGGATAAAATATCCAGACACAAACTGAGCAATGTGATATATGCAATACATTGCAGTGAGCCATGTACAGATTGGGGAAGCAAAACTACCACTTCACAAGCACATGGGGCACAACATAGGAGATCAAACCAATAGGACAAGATGCAGCAGTCCATCTGCATTTGAAAGACAAAGGTCATCCTTTTGAAGACAGCAACATCCACATTTTGGATAGAGAGGATCATTGGTTTGAAAAGGGGGGGGGGTAAAAGAGGCCATTTATGTTAACACTGGATGAGAAACAGAATGTTTTGTTCTTCTTCCTCAAAGGGAAAAAAAATAGTTCAATTGCCTTTGAAAAAGTACTTTTGAGGTA